>NC_052147.1:95097159-95697159 GCF_902713615.1 Scyliorhinus canicula | reverse complement strand
ATCGGGCCCATATATCTGTGACTCGGATGAGTAGGTTCTTTGGGGGCGAGGACAGGTGCACCAGGTGTTCGGGGAGCCCAGCGAATCATGCCCATATGTTCTGGGCATGCCCGGCACTGGTAGAATTCTGGAAGGGGGTGGCGGGGACGGTGTCGAGGGTGGTCGGATCCAGGGTCAAACCAGGTTGGGGACTCGCGATTTTTGGAGTTGCGGCAGAGCCGGGAGTGCAGGAGGCGAAAGAGGCCGGTGTTTTGGCCTTTGCGTCCCTAATAGCCCGGCGGAGGATCTTGATGCAGTGGAAAGATGCGAGGCCCCCAGGTGTGGAGACCTGGATCAGTGACATGGCGGGATTTATAAAATTGGAGGGTCAAATTTGCCGTGAGAGGATCAGTACAAGGGTTCTATAAACGGTGGCAGCCTTTTCTGGACTTTCTGGCTCAAAGATAGGTATCTTGGTCAATAGCAGCAGCAACCTGGGGGGGGGGGGGGGGGGGGGGGGGGGGGGCGGGGAAGAGGGGGGGGGTGTTCTTTATTATTGTTTCTATGGTTATTTAACTTAATATTGTGTTAATTTAAGTTGATGTTAATATGTTTTGTTGTTCATTGAGGGTGGGCGAATGTTCATGACTGTTATCATTATTGTTGGTATTTTATTGCGGTTCGTTGTTGTTATTTTATTGCGGTTCGTTGTTGTTATATAAATACAAAATTTTTCAATAAAAATTATTTTTAAAAAAACAAAGAGATCGAGGTTAAACAAAAATATAGTTAGGTCTGAACCTGCTTAATTCATGTATGCTTAAATATTTTAGTACAACTCTAATGGGTACACTCCACATTTTGCTTCAACTCAATATCTACAGCTTCTGCTAGGCCATGGGACCATGCACACAGACAGTTAAAGAACCTGACTGACAAACATTAGTTTTGTTAAGGATCTTTAGTCTTCCTGAAACTGGTTGTTCTTCCAGTGCTAAAAGTTGTCTCCGACAGAGTGTTGGCAGACATTCCAAAGCCCAGGACTATGTGCTGAGGGATGCACTAAAGCTTGGGGCAGCCGCCACAGAAGTGCAATTGGGAAAGATCACTGCCTAATACCAGTCAGTCATTAGAGGAGATCTGTATAGAACCCCTCAAAGGCTGTATGACTCGCATTGAATGTATACAGTGAATATTACATGTATCGAAGCACCTTAGTGCATCTTGATCTATATCAGGGGTGGGCAAACTTTTCCGTGCAAGGGCCACATTCAGAAATTCACAATTTTAAAGGGCCGCATAGTATATTAAGTAAAATATTTAATATTTTAAATAGCCAAAATAAAAGATCTTTAAAGAAAAAAAAGCACATTTATTTGAAAAACAAAGTAACTCAGTAAGTAACAGAACAATGTCAATGAGAATGATGCATCTGACTGCAGTCATTTACCAGTTTGTTGAAATCAGGTGTCAAGTTGCTTGTGCTGATCCTTAACACTGACAGAAGCACAGCCTAGCCGAGTCAACGATAAAAACGCGCGTAGTGGGGTGGATGAGTGGGGCTGCCTTATTGGTTGGTTTAGTTGGGTGTGCGACCAATAGGAGTCCAGGTTACAAACAATAATAAGGCTTATTAAGTATTAAGTAACAGTTAAAGAAAGGTATCAAATGGGTAAAACTGCAACACAAGGTTAGACGATGAAGCAGAAGGAAGTCATTTAGAAATTGGAGTTCAATGACTGTTACATGCAATCTTCGAAGAATTGCAATGCATTTCGGGTGCTGGCTGCTTATGTTGGAATCTAACAATTTGTTTTCTTTTGTATATATTTAGAGTACCCAATTATTTTTTTCCCCAATTAAGGGGCAATTTAGCATGGCCGATCCACCTATCCTGCACATCTTTGGGTTGTGATGGTGAGACCCATGCAGACGTGGGGCGAATGTGAAAACTCCACACAGACAGTGACCCGGGATCGAACCCAGGTCCTCGGCCTCGTGAGACAGCAGTGCTAACCACTGCACCACGGCGCCCCCACCCCCACCAATCCTGTTACAAAATAAAGCATGCACTTCATTGCAAGTGAGAGCAGTTGCTACTAACCGGGGAAAGATATACTCAAGAATAATTGCCTCATAAGAATTGAATCACACCAGTTTTGGGGTGGGGGGCGGGGAGGGTGTGGGAAGAAAGGAGAGTCTGTGGCTGTGCCCTTTAATTTTGCGAATAAACCGGTGTTCTGGAAAATGCTGACTCCAGATTCGTCCTTTACTCAAAGTATGATCATTGACTTTTGCACAGACTTCAAGTATGCTCCTTTGGCTCTTAATAAATTTGTAAGTGATTGGTTCCTGCATTATTAAACCTAAAAAAAATGCCTGCAGTATTCTGAACTGGCTCAAGTTACGGAAAACAGGGCAACAGTAACTAAACTACACAGACCAGTTGGCCACAATTTTAATTCACAATTTGTGCTATGTTAACTTTCAGCAAAAATAGTGATTCAATTAGCCAGAGTTCTTCCGCATAAAGAAAACAGAGTCAATCAGAACAGCAGTAATGGTCATCGCCTGCTGCAATATAGACATTTTAAAATGGTTATTACAATTGTGACTTCGTAATAAGTTGTCTATATAGATCAAGATGCACTCAGGTGCTTTGATACAAGTGTGCTACATATAATATTCACTGTATACATTCAATTTATACATTTATGTCAACATAAAAACTAAGAGACAGGCCCCTGCTGCAATGCCCCAACTTGGGAATTCTTGCCAACACTCAGTCTGGACTTGCATGAAGAACGACCAGTGGGCAAAGAGCCAGAGGGAAATCAGCATCAACGGTCACATCTCAATGACCAAGACCGTAGGAGGGAAAATTATTGTACTCCAAAGGTATGGCGATTTATTTGTAATACAATTGAATCTGTAGTGAAGTCACGCAGATCTTTTAGTTGATGTTGGGAAATCTACATATATTACATTGTGATTTGATTTAAAAAATAATGAATGAGTTAAAATGAATCTCTATTGCTTCACAAAGATAAATTCTTATGTTTGTGGTTGATGCGACCGTCAATTCACTAGAGACACGATTGGAAGTAAACTGTGGTTTTAATAGTCTTACAACTGAGCCTGCCTGCGACTAGAGGAACTGAGAACAGGCTTACGGCTGCAGCACTTTATACTTCCAGTAGTGGGAGAGGCCATGGGCGGAGCCAATGGTGGGGCCCTGTACAAACTCCTCATCTCCCCCTATGGGCAGAGCCGCGCAATGGCTCACATACAGAGCCCACAAGGACATAATACAATGCAATGCAATACAGTGTGAATTACAAGACAGTATGAATTTACCACATTCATCCCCTGTAAAAAAAATTAGGTCCGGCGGGGGTGACGGGTCTACAAGTTGAGCCGTCCGGTGGTCGAGGCGTCCTTTGGGATCGGCGGAGCGCCGGGGTTGCAGCCTCTTCGGGTGGCTGGGTGGTGACGATCGGTGTGGGTACAAGGGTGGACTTCAGCCCGAGCTTCATTCCTGACAGGTGCGACGGGCGACGCAGGAAACCTATAGGTGTGGGGGCGCCGAGCGTGGGCAGGGAACCTATAGGCGCGGGGGCGCAGGGGGTGTAGTGTGAGGGGTACCTCGGCGGTGGTGGTGGTGGATCCTGCAGGAGCCAGGTCCCGGAGCGAAACAGTGTCCTGACAGCCGTCGGGGTATTCAATAAAGACGTATCGGGGGTTTGAATGAAGCAGTAGTAGCACTCTCTCTACTAGCGGGTCTGTTTTGTGTGTCCGGACTTGCTTCCGGAGGAGAACCGGGCCCCGTGTCCTCAACCAGGATGGGAGCGAAGCCCCCGTGGTGGTGCGGTGCATAGGAGGGACCTAATTGCATGGAGCGCGTCGGGGAGGACCTCCTGCCAATGGGAGGTCGGGAGATTCCTGGACCGGAGGGTCAGTAGGACAGTCTTCCAGACCGTCGCGTTCTCCCTCTCCACCTGCCCGTTCCCCCTGGGGTTGTAGCTGGTAGTCCTGCTCGAGGCGATGCCCTTGTCGAGCAGGTACTGACGCAGCTCGTCGCTCATGAAGGACGAACCCCTGTCGCTGTGTACGTAGCTGGGGAAACCGAACAGGGTGAAGACACTGTGCAGGGCTCTGATGACCGCGTCGGAGATCATATCGGGGCACGGGATAGCAAAGGGGAAGCGGGAGAATTTGACTATGACGTTAAGTACACGTTTCCATTGTTCGAGGGGAGTGGCCCTTTGAAATCGATGCTCCAGCTTTCAAAGGGCCGGGAAGCCTTTACCAGGTGGGCCTTGTCTGGTCTATAGAAGTGCGGTTTGCACTCCGTGCAGATCGGGCAATCCCTGGTGATGGCTTTTACCTCCTCGGTGGAGAAAGGCTGATTTTGGGCTTTGTGGGCGAGCCGGGTGACTCCAGGTGGCAGAGGTCATTGTGGATAGCCTTTAGGCAGTGGTCTTGCGCGCTGGCGCACGTGCTGCAGGACAGGGCATCTGGGGGCTCGTTGAGCTTCCCCGGTCGATATATGATATCGTAATTATAGGTGGAGAGTTCGATCCTCCACCCCAAGATGTTATCATTTTTAATTTTGCCCCTTTGCGAGTTGTCAAACATGAAGGCAACCGATCTTTGGTCGGTGATGAGGGTAAACCTCCTACCTGCGAGGTAGTGCCTCCAGTGACGGATAGCCTCCACAATGGCTTGAGCTTCCTTTTCGACAGAGGAGTGTCGAAGTCCCGAAGCGGAGAGGGTTCGGGAGAAGGCGGCGACTGGTCTCCCTGCCTGATTCAGAGTGGCGGCGATAGCGACCACTAAGGCGTCGCTCTGCACCTGAAAGGGGACGGATTCATCCACCGCCCGCATGGCGGCTTTGGCGATGTCCTCCTTGATGCAGTTGAAGGCCTGGCGGGGCCTCAGCTGACAGTGGGAAGAGTGTGGTCTTAAATAGTGGGCGGGCTTTGTCCGCATACTGGGGGACCCACTGGGCGTAATACGAGAAGAATCCCAGGGACAATGAGGGAGAGGGAGTTGCAAGAGGTGGCGCATACGGTCCGGGTTGGGGCCCAGGACTCCGTTTTCCATGACATAGCCGAGGATGGCTAGTCTGGTAGTGCGGAAAACGCATTTCTCCGTATTGCAAGTGAGATTGAGTTTCTGGGCGGTTTGGAGAAATCGGTGGAGGTTGGCGTCGTGGTCCTGCTGATGATGGCCGCAGATGGTGACATTGTTCAAGTACAGAAACGTGGCCCGCAGCCCGTACTGGTCCACCATTCGGTCCATTGTTCGTTGGAACACCGAGACCCCATTCGTAACGCCAAGGGGACCCGGAGGAAGTGGAAGAGACGGCCGTCTGCCTCGAACGCCGTGTAGTGGTGGTCCTCCGGGCAGATTGGGAGCTGGTGGTAAGCAGACTTCAGATCCACAGTGGAGAATATGCGGTACTGGCCGATCTGATTGACCATGTCTGCAATTCTGGGGAGGAGGTAAGCATCGAGGTGCGTGAACCGGTTAATGGTTTGGCTATAATCAACCACCATCCAGAACTTTCCCCCGGTCTTGACGACCACCACCTGAGCTCTCCAGGGGCTGTTACTGGCCTCTATGACCCCCTCACGTAGGAGCTGCTGGACTTCGGCTCTAATAAATACCCTGTCCTGCAGGCTATACCGCCTGCTGCGAGTGGCTACGGGTTTGCAGTTAGCAGTGAGATTAGCGAAGAGTGGGGGGGGGGGGGGGGTCGTTTTCAGAGTCGCTAGACTGCAGATAGTGAGTGGAGGTAGGGGTCCGCCGAAGCTGAGTGTGAGGCTCTTGAGGTTTAATTGAAAGTCGAGCCCGAGTAAGAGTGGGGCACAGAGTTCGGGGAGTACGTACAGCTGGAAATTAGAGTAGCTGACGCCCTGAACTGTTACAAGGGCGCACCGTCGCGACCCTATGTGGACTGAGTGCAAGCCCGAGCCGAGGGAGATAGTTTGCTGTGCAGGGAAGATAGGGAGCGAACAGCGTCTTACCAGGTCAGGATGTACGAAGCTCTCGGTGCTCCCGGAGTTGAAGAGAGGTCCTGTACCCGTTGATTTTAACGGACATCATCGAGCTCTGGAGGTGCGGGTAGTCGGCGGCTTGATCAGCAGTGCTGGAGTGGCCCCGTGATGACTGTCCGCTGAGGTCGTAGTCGTCGAGGTTCGGTTCGGTTGTTGGCCAAGATGGCGGCCCCCGTTGATCGCACATGGCGAGTGATGAAGAAGATGGCGTCCAAGATGGCCACCCCCGTGGATTGCACGTGGCGGGCGGCGAGGAAGATGGCGGCCCCCATGAGTCGCACGTGTCGGGCGGAGGCGGAGTCGGCAGACATGCTGCAGCATTACGGGGTCTGCGGGCCTGCGAGTTTGGGAGGCGAGTGCTCTGGACTGCGGGGGAGTTAGAAAGTTTCAATTTTGCCAGGCAGACTTGGGCATAGTGTCCTTTGCGACCGCAGCTGCTGCAGGTCGCATTGGGGGCTGGGCAGTGCCGCCGTGGGTGTTGGGCTGGCCACAAAAATGGCACGCTGGCGCTCCATAGTGGGTGGGTGGCCGCGCGGCGTAGGCCTGGGGCAGTCGCTGGTCGGGGGCCCACGATGGGGTCGCTTGGTCCGTGAGGAATGAGTTCAGACTGCGGAACCCGACCTCCATAGTCGTAGCTAACTCTACAGTGTTCTCCAAGTTCTGGGCCACTTTTTCAAGTAGTCGTTGGCGCACATAGTTAGACCTGAGCCCTGCAACGTATACATCACGGACAACGAGTTCCATGCGTTGGGATGCCGTTACAGCCTGAAAATTGCAGTCCCGAGCAAGGGCTTTTAAATCGTGCAGGAAGTCTTCCAGCAACTCTGTTAATGGCGCTGGCGGCGGGTCGTGGAAATGTGCTGCGCGTAGACCTCGTTAATCGGCCGCACGTACAATCGGTCGAGCATAGCCAGTGCCTCCGTATATGAGGTGGTACAATTGAGATACGATGGCTCACCCGTGCCTGCAGTAGGTTGAGTTTCTGCTCCTCTGTAGTCTCGGATGTGCTAGATTCAGCCAGGTAGGCTTTGAAACACCGAAGCCAGTGTAGGAAGATTTCCTTCGCCTCTGCAGCCTGCGGGTTGAGTTCTAGTCGATCAGGTTTGAGGGCTGATTCCATAGTAGTTTTCTTCAAGTTTTCTAAGATTATTAAATTGATGTGACCATCAATTCACCATAGACACGATTGGAAGTAAACTGTGGTTTTAATAGTCTTACAACTGAGCCTGCCTGCGACTAGAGGAACTGAGAACAGGCTTACGGCTGCAGCACTTTATACTTCCAGTAGTGGGAGAGGCCATGGGCGGAGCCAAGGGTGGAGCCCTGTACAATCTCCTCATCTCCCCCTATGGGCAGAGCCGCGCAACGGCTCACCTACAGAGCCCAGAAGGACATAATACAATGCAATGCAATAGAGTGTGAATTACAATACAGTATGAATTCACCACAGTGGTCTTCAAAGCAATGGTCGAGGAATGTGTGACTCGTTTCTGAATGAGGATGTAGGAACTGTTAATGGCCAGTATTTAGGGAGGTGCTCAGTAATCTGCCATTTTCTCTTCTAATACAAGGCACTTTTGCTCAATCATTTCCCCCACACAAGGCCATGTAGTTAACTGAGCTGGGAAGTCAAAGTTAGTTCCTTCTGCTCCTTCAAGATGTCATTAATAAACTTTCATGGAGTCTCTTAAGATTTTACTGTGGATAACAGTATTCTCAACAACCAGAAGTTCGTAGTTTTGCTGTTAAATTATCTTTTTGTGACAGCAAACAGTTATGGCTCTGGTTCAGCCTCTAATCAATCAGTGATGCTGGATGAGGTGGTAAGGAGAGAGAGGGCTGATGGGTTATGATCTGAACTTCAGAACCACATTAGAAATGTTAGAACTGTAGATTGGTACAACACAGGAGACAGCCATTTGGCTCAGCATTTCAGTGCCAACTCTCTAATAGACCAATTAACTTAGTCCCAATCCCCTGCCTTTCCTCCCAAAGCCCTGAAAATCTTTTTTCAGATTTTAAAAATGCACAATTGAATCGGTCACCACCAAACTCTCAAGCAGTGCATCCTTCATGATTTTCTATAACTTTATCAAATCTCCTCCCAACCGCATCTTCTCCAAGATGATCCCACGCTTCTTCAATTTATTCACATAACTGAAATCACTCACTGGGACTGAAGCCCCTCACTGGAACCATTCTCATGAAATGTTATCTGCACTTGCTCTAAAGCCTTCACATCCTTCCTGAAGTGTGGTGCCCAGAACTGGATGCAATACTCCAGTTGAGGACAAACCAGTGTTTTCTCCAGGCTTTCACCATTGGAGACCATATTCTAAGCTCGATTAACCGGGATTTGAACCCCTCAATTATTGACTCAGAAGTGGGAATGCCAACACCAAATCAAAGGTACACTCCCAAAGAGATGCATTGATAAATTAAAACAAATGGTTCGGCTCTCATTTCTTCTAGCTAGTGCCCATTGTTGCAAAACACATGTGTGCGCAATTTGGTGAAGGCAAGATGTCTGCGCAATTTGGTGAAGGCAAGATCAGGGTCAGCTATGGTATTCCCTCAACTAATCTCTCAGTAAATTACCAACCAGCTCTTACTTTGTGTGAGCATAAACAGCAAGATTGGCAGACATGGAAGTGTGTTATTATGATCCATTGAGACCAAAAACATTTGAAAGAAATTCGAACTTCTAGGAAAGAATGACACAACAAGATTTCACATTATAAAAAAATTTGCTGCAACAAATTACTGGGAAAAAAACACTGTTGACTAAGTTTCACTTTCCTTCTGAAGGAAATATTACTTTTAAACGAATATTATTTAAACTGTTCCAAAGAAGTGTCATATTCGGACTCAAAACGAACTATATTTCTCTTGGCAAACAAATGCCAAACCAGCTGAATTTTCCCAGCATGTAATTGTTATTTCAGTTCCCCAGGATTGGTCGTATTTTGCTTTTATTTAAAATGCCATGGATTAATGATTTTCTGGATAGCTGTGACAACACTGCTGGCCAGTATAGAGCACCCTCTAGTGATCTGAACGAATCAAACCACATTATCATGGCTGCATTTTAGTGCCATGTATTCAGTAGAATAGGCATCATTACACATGCATACAGATACTATAAAAATCTTTATATAAAACTCTAATTATGAATTTGGGTAGGAACTTATCCTTGAAAATGCTCAAAAGGAATAGAATCAAGTGAATTCCCTGCAGTTCAAAGAATAAGGAATGGAATGAAATGAATTCCCTGCAGTTCAAGAAAGAATAATTCTGCATGCCTAATTACACTTTTCTTGTGGAGGCTGCCATTAGGGGCTGTTTAGCTCACTGTGCTAAATCGCTGGCTTTGAAAGCAGACCAAGGTAAGCCAGCAGCACTGCCAGGAGGCTGTTCGATTCCCGTAACAGCCTCCCCGAACAGGCGCCGGAATGTGGCGACTAGGGGCTTTTCACAGTAACTTCATTTGAAGCCTACTCGTGACAATAAGCGATTTTCATTTCATTTCATTATGTTTTACTGGGGCTAGCTTCCGGTATTTGAGGGTCCAGGTGGTTCGAGATTGGGTGTGGCTGTGCAAATTGAATTACACTAGCCTGGTGAACAGTGTCAGGACGATCTACAGAGGTGGGACAGCCTTCTGATGTCGTTGGACGGCGGGTTCAATCCATGAGATGAAAATTTGTCATAATTTGTGTTCTTATTTCAATGCCTCTCAGTTTTTCTACCCAAGTATTTTTTTTTCGGGGGAATGAGTGGCTCATAAATGGGCAGGGAGAATTCTTCAGATTCAGAGTGGAGTCCGACAGAGGGATAGGCTGGCTAGGGGGCTGCCAAATTTGATATTTTATTATCAGGCGGCTAATGCGAAGGTGGCGTGGGGATCAGGAAGTTATTTGGATATGGATGAAGTTTGGGTCGTGCAAAGGATATAGCTTGGAGGCACTGGTGACCGTGTCTCTGCCGTTTGCCCCAACGAAATATATTCTTTGAACCCAGTGATCGTCTCCACTTTGAAAATATGGTGGAAACTCAAGTCAACATTTTAAGTGGAGGGCAATGTCAAGCCCTGATTGAGCTGGCAAAATTGGATCCCACATGGAGGGGGGGGGGGGGGGGAAGGAAAAGATAAGGGGCTGGAGAGGGTGAGAAATTTGTTTTAGGGAAGGGCGGGGACACTTTCTCAGATTGGAGGAGTTGAAGGAGAAAGTAGGCCTTGGGGATATGGATACCAGGTACGGGACATTGTTCGGTAGACATTTCCGACGTTCCTGGTTAAGATGTTGATTTTTTGTGGGGGTTGCAGATAAGTGTGAGTGGTGTTCGAGAGAGCTTGCGAGCCAAACACACATGTTCTGGTCCGTCCTGTGCCAAATTGGTGGGCTTTTGAAGGGTCTTTTTTCTGCACCATATCGGCAATCCTGAATGTTTGTTAGTAGCTATATTTGGGGTGTCGCACCAGCCAAAGTTAAGGATAGTGAGGTGACGGATACTCTGGCATTCGCCTCACTGATTGCTCAGTGGAGGATTCTGCTGTGTTGGAGGTAGGCAATGCCACCTGGTGCCTCAGAGCGGCGAGCTGACTTGGGAGTTTCTATACCTTGAGAAGGTCAAGTTCACTGTGAGGGGGCCGATTGATGGGTTCGGCTGTGGATGACGTCCGTTCATATTGCACTTTAAGGAATTGGCCACTGTTAGCCGTTGGGGGGAGGGGGGGTTGCACTTTCATTAAGGGGGCTATTGTTACAGTTGTTGGCTGTTTTTTTCTGGTGTTGATGCATGAGTTAGTTTGTTTTGCAAATTTTTGGATATAGAGGTTAAAAATTCAATAAAGATGTATATTTTTAAAATTGTTCTTTTCTCCCCAATCTTCACTTTTCCTTTATTGATTTGAAACATCTAAAAGAAAACATGTGCAAATAAAAAAGGATAATTGTTACCAAATGGAGACAGTCAGAATAGCAGCATCCATCTCATTTATAAAGTCAGTTTGTATAAAGACACACGTTTATAAAACCTCATTTAACTTGCCAAGTTGAAAACACATTGAAATACTCGTGTATCCCAAGATGTAATTTACACAACTCAGCTTGATACAGGGTAAACTTTACCTTTTGTTTAATGCCACTTTACACGGCTTTGAAGTTGCCTCAAACATGACAGCTCTAGATGACGACATTTTGTGTGAAAAATTAAATGCCCGAGGTAAATCTCTCTCAAATTCTGGAAGCATTGGTTTCACAGGGAGATTTCTCATTGAAGGCTGCAAAACTCTATCTAAATTGGGAAATAAATGGTAAATTAGGTAAACATGAAGATCACCCAGTTGCTGTGACATGCTAGAAGTGTGACAAATCACTTGCATCAAGACATTGTGATAAAAAGGAAAATTAAGCGCGTGTGTTCGCACACCTGAAGGGACTGAAGGCGGACTTGGTAATGCTGCAGGACACGCACCTTACGAGTAGCGGACCAGATTAGATTGAGGAAAGGCTGGGTCAGCCAGGTCTTTCTCTCGGGACTGGATACAAAGACTAGAGGGGTTGCAATCTTGATTAATAAGCGGGTGATATTTGAGGTGGGTTGAATAGTTTTGGATGTGGGGGGGGTCGATATATTATGGTTAGTGGTAAGCTGCAGGGGATGAAGGTAGTGCTGGTTAATGTATATGCGCCAAATTGGGATGCCGTGGAATTTATAAAGAGGATGTTGGGACTCGCACAAACTGATCATGGGAGGGGACTTTAATACAGTTATTGATCCCAGCCTTGATTGGTCATGTTCGAAAACGGGCAGGGTGCCAGTAATGGCAAAGGAACCGAAAGGGTTCATGGAGCAGATGGGGGTGGGGGGTGGTGGTGGATCCATGAAGATTGAGGCAGCCGAGGGTGAAGGAGTTCTCCTGTTCTCCTTCTACTCCCACGTGCATAAGGTATACTCTCGGATCGATTTCTTTGTTTTAGGTAGGGCCTTGCTGGCAGGGGTGGTGGACACGGGGTGCTCAGCGATCAGAATCTCAGACCATGCTCCATCTGGGTTGACCTGCAGGTTAGTAAAGATAGCAATCAGCGCCCGCAATGGAGGTTAGATGTAGGGCTATTGGCGGACGAAACGGTGTGCAAGAGGCCGAGGAAATGCATACAAAATGACCTGCAGGTAAATGATACGGGGGAGGTCTCAGCAGCGGTGGCCTGGGAAGCGCTGAAGGCGGTGGTGAGAGAAGAGCCGATCTCGATCCGGGCTCACAGGGACGGGACAGACAGGGCAGAGACAGACTGACTGGTAAAGGAGATTCTACAAGTCAACAGGAGGTACGCGGAGACTCCAGAGATAGGGCTCTTAAGGGAACGTCGGAGCTACAGGCGGAGTTCGGCCTGTTAACCACAGGAAGGGCAGTGGAACAGCTCAGAAATGCGAGGGGGGCAATCTACGAGCATGGTGAGAAGGCCAGCAGGATGCTTGCACAACAGCTCAGAAAGAGGGAGGCAGCTAGAGAAATAGGGAAAGTTATTGACGGGGATGGAAACTTAGTTAGGGACTCGGCAGGGGTGAGCAAGGCGTTCAGAGATTTCTACAGCAGGTTGTACAGGTCGGTACCCCCTGCATGGAGGGACTCAAAGCCCCCCGAAGTCGGAGACCTGGCTATCGGACATGGCTAGCTTTCTCCGTCTGGAGAAAATTAAGTTCGCCTTGAGAGGGTCATTGTTAGGGTTCGCCCAGAGGCGGCAACCAGTCATCGACTTCTTCGCGGAGAATTAATCGTCAGCAGGGTTGGGGGGTTAGGTTAGCGCAGATTAGGGTGTTAATTAATGGTGGGACCTGTTGGCGAGGGAGGTGGTATTTGCACTATGTTTATATTTCCATGTACATTGTTTATATTGCTGCTGTTACAATGCCAAAAATACTTCAAAAAATGTTTATTATATTGAAAAAAAGGAAAATTAAGGAATCCCAATTAATTGGGAATGTGTTTTGGTAGGTGTAGGATTAAGAGAGCAAAGTACTTTTTAAAAAACATTGCTAACTCTCATCTTCTTCAAGATGGTAATCCACGAGAAGATTCGCGACCTGGGAATCTCTTCTGATACATGGAGGGCTATCAGTCCAAACTTTGGACTTGTTTCAGTGGAGATGAGGGAATTTTGCTTTGTATCTACTATCGAGAACTGCAAATCTTCTTTCTTCCCACTGCATTAGGCGGAGCTTAGTTTATCTTCTTGGGCTGAGTATTGTTCCACCATATAGCCTCAACTTTACCCTCGGAGCATCATTGTTAGGTCACCATCTTGAGCAACTTCATATGGGCCAGTGAATGTTGCACCAGTGTCTGACAGAATCACAGAATACTACAGTGCAGAAGAGGCCTATCGAGTCTGCACCGACTCACGAAAGACCCTGATCTGCCCATCTAATCCCACTCGAGTGGTTCACGCCACTCCGTCCCGCTGGGACCCCCCGCCCCGCCGGGTACGGGAGAATCCCGCCCCAGGTCTTCTGCGCATGTCAGTGGCTTTGTGAGCGAGTTTTTCTTCTCAGCAGACGTGCTCTCATAGCAGGATCTCTTGTTCCTAACATAATCCTTGTTCTCATCGCAGGACTTCTTGTTCCGAACATAATCCCATCTCTGATCAGATCATCCTTCAGCTGCTCTAACTCCTGATTCAGCTCGACATCTCAGTGCAGTCACTTACTGATCAACATTCCACCCCCTTCCTAAGAATTGGCATTGAACGTGATCTTTCTTAAATAACATAAATAGAGGTTCAAAGTGGGTCTTCAAGGCGTCCAAAATTTCATAACTTTGGCTTTTCTGCTCCTCAGTATGTCCCCAGCATCAGTGGCTGCTCTTACTTGTTCAGATTTTATTCAAAGTTGCCAATTGAAGTTTCAATTATTCTCTGCTCTTTCTTACAGCAACTGGCTGTCCCCCAGCTCAATTTTAACTGCATACTCTGACACTATGTTTCATGCGATAGACAAAATGGCTTCTGCCTCAATTCTTTATTGTATCAAAGATGATCTTAGAGGTCGTATGACTACAGGAGATCACAGAACGCATAAGGCAACAGTGCACAATGGCATTTCTCCAAACATATACACCAAGTTTACCTGTTCTGAATATCTTGGCAATCGGGGCCTCCAATGGAGGCATTCCAGCAAGTGTGCGCCTTGGTTGGTAAACAGGTAATCTGGATCGCTGCATCTCTTCAGGCAGACAGTACTGTAAAAATGTAACATTGTGAAGGAGGACCACATACAGAATACAGACCCAAAAAATCTTGCTGAATATTCACTTCCAACTTTAAACCTGATCTGCTTGCACGTTGTGGGGCACAGTTTGCACTGTTTCACCTGTGGCTGGAGGGGAGGTCAGCTGCAACTCCACATTCCTAATGGGAAGCCATATTTGCATGGAATATGGATGAGAGATGGTGCTCCAAGACTTGTATTATTCCCACAAGCTGCAGACAATGAGCTTCTGAACTACCACAAATGTTTTATTCATCCAAAATCCACAGAGAATGCGAACAACAACCCAATTTGTCTTCCCTGTGAAGCACTCCTTGCCCTGGATATATAATCACATGCTGCAGGAGCAGAACCCATGTTGAGCTATGATTCCCACTGTTCTCCAGTTACTTGTTCAAGCAACCTGCCACATGCAAGCATTAAGAATTAACTTTGGCTATGGGGATCACAGTGCAACTCAGTTTCATAATCAGACAACTGAACATGGGGAAGAATGGGAAACGTAGTCCCAATGTGGTATGTGAAGCCAATTTTAATATCCCAAATTTTTGTACCCAGCTAACACCATGCATGTATTGAACCTGGGATATATATGTGTGAATAACAGCACCACACTTGGTAGTAATCACTCAGCTAGGGTTGGCTTAAAAAAACCCAACAAATACAAGTGCACTAATGTGGCACTTAGCAGAGGGCAGTAGAGCGGAGCTGCTAATTGGCTGTTGCAGGGAAAATTTGCATCAGTGCATTGTGGTCACTGCATCCAGAACGTGACCTGAGCAAGACACCCTCCGTGTTCAAGTGAAGGCAAGCATCCAGCAAAGCGGAGCTGCTGATTGGCTGTTGCGGGGAAAATTTGCATCAGTGCATTGCGGTCACCGTATCTTGAAGGTGGTTTGTGGAGCAGCTGTTGTCAAGTGACAGTTATACCGTTTTGGATACTGTTGAGGGGGACGACCTACCAGGGGTAAGCCACGGTGAACGGATCTCCAGCACTGTGTCCGTCCCTGTGGCTCAGAAGGGAAGAAGGGAGAGCAGGAGAGCAATAGTTATTGGGGACTCGATAGTTTGAGGGACAGATAGACGGTTCTGTGGCAGCGAAAAAGACTCATGGATGGTATGTTGCCTCCTGGGTGCCAGGGTCCGTGACGTCTCGGACCGTGTTTTCAGAATCCTTAAGGAGGAGGGGGAACAGTCACAAGTTGTGGTACACATCGGTACTAACGACATAGGTAAGAGAAGGGATGGGGATTTAAAACAGGAATTTAGGGAGCTAGGGTGGAAGCTGAGAGCCAGGACAAACCATATTGTCATCTCTGGTTTGTTGCCGGTGCTACGTGCTAGTGAGGTGAGGAACAGGGAGAGAGTGCAGATAAACACGTGGTTGCAGGGATGGTGTAGGAGGGAGGGTTTCAGGTACGTGGATAATTGGAGCATATTCTGGGGAAGGTGGGACCTGTACAGACAGGGCAGTTTGCACCTGAACCAGAGGGGCACCAATATCCTGGGAGGGAAATTTGCTACGGCTCTTCGGGGGGGGGGGGGGGGGGGTTTTAAAACTAATTTGTCAGGAGGGCTGGGAAAACGAGCTGTAGTCCAGAAGCCAGTGTTGAGAGTAGTGAGGTACTGAGGAGAGTATCAAGGTCGCAGGAGTGTACCCACAGAAAGGTGGGTTGAAGTGTGTCTACTTCAATACAAGGAGCATCCGGAATAAGGTAGGTGAACTTGGAGCATTGATTGGTATTTGGGACTACGATGTTGTGGCCATTGCGGAGGCATGGTTAGAACAGGGACAGGAATGGTTCTTGGAAGTTCCGGGGTATAGATGTTTCAGTAAATGTAGGGAAGGTGGTAAAAGAGGTGGAGGAGTTGCATTGTTAATCAAGGATAGTTTAACGGCTGCAGAAAGGCAGTTCGAATGGGACCTGCCTACTGAGGTAATATGGGCCGAAGTTAGAAATAGGAAAGGAGCGGTCACATTGTTAGGAGTTTTCTATAGGCCCCCGAATAGTAATAGCGATGTGGAGGAAGAAATTGCCAAACAAATTATGGATAGGTGTGGAGGTCTCAGGGTAGTTGTCATGGGTGACTTTAACTTTCCAAATATTGATTGGAACCTCTATAGGTCGAACAGTTCGGATGGGGCAGTTTTTGTATAGTGTGTGCAGGAGGGTTTCCTGACACAATATGTGGATAGGCTGACAAGTGGAGGGTCCACATTGGATTTGGCACTGGGTAATGAACCGAGCCAAGTGTTGGATTTGTTTGTGGGAGAGCACTTTGGAGATAGTGACCACAATTCGGTCTTTCACTATTGCAATGGAGAGGGATAGGGCCATACGGCAGGACAAGGTTTATAATTGGGGGAGGGGTAATTGTGATGCAATTAGGCAAGAATCAGGGAGCATAAGATGGGAACAGAAATCGTCATGGAAAGGCACAAATGAAAAATGGAGGTTGTTCAAGGAACAAATACTGCGTGTCCTTGATAGGTATGTCCCGGTCAGACAGGGAGGAAATGGTCGTGTGAGGGAACCGTGGTTCACAAGAGGTTGAATGTCTTGTCAAGAGGAAAAAGGAAGAGAATGTAAGGATGAGAAAACAAGGTTCAGTTGGGTCGCTTGAGGGTTACAAGGTAGCAAGGAATGAGCTAAAAAAAAGGGCTTAGGAGAGCTAGGAGGGGGCACGAGAAGTCCTTGGCGGGTCGGATCAAGGAAAATCCCACGGCTTTTTACTCTTATGTGAGAAATAAAAGAATGACCAGGGTGAGGGTAGGGCCAGTCAAGGACAGTAGTGGGAACTCGTGCATGGGGTCAGAAGAAATAAGAGAGACGTTGAATGAATACTTTTCTTCAGTGTTCACCAAGGAGTGGGGCCACGTTTTTGAGGATGAGTGTGTGATACAGGCGGGTAGGCTAGAGGAGATAGATGTTCTGAGGAAGGATGTATTAACAATTTTGAAAAACCTGAGGGTCGACAAGTCCCCTGGGCCAGATGGGATATATCCAAGGATACTTTGGGAGGCAACGGATGAGATTGCAACCTTTGGCTTTGATCTTTGGGTCCTCACTGTCCACGGGGATAGTGCCAGAGGACTGGAGAGTGGCGAATGTTGTTCCTCTGTTCAAGAAAGGGAATAGAAATGACCCTGGTAATTATAGGCCAGTTAGTCTTACTTCGGTGGTCGGTAAGTTAATGGAAAAGGTCCTGAAGGATAGGATTTTTGACCATTTGGAGAGATGCAGCTTAATCCGGGATAGTCAACACGGATTCGTGAAGGGTAAGTCTTGCCTCACAAATTTGATTGAATTCTTTGAGGAGGTAATTAAGTGTGCAGATGAAGATAGAGCAGTTGATGTTGTATAAATGGATTTTAGTAAGGCGTTTGATAAGGTTCCGCATGGTCGGCTCATGAAGAAAGTAAGGAGGTGTGGGATAGAGGGAAATTTGGCCAATTGGATAAGTAACTGGCTATCACATAGAAGACAGAGGGTGGTGGTGGATGGAAAATTTTCAGACTGAAGACCAGTTACCAGCGGTGTACCACAGGGATCAGTGCTGGGTCCTCTGCTATTTGTGATTTTTATCAATGACTTGGAGGAGGGGGCTGAAGGGTGGGTCAGTAAATTTGCTGATGACAGCAAGATTGGTGGAGTAGTGGATGAGGTGGAGGGCTGTTGCAGGCTGCCATGAGACATTGATAGGATGCAGAGCTGGGCCGAAAAATGGCAGATAGAGTTTAACCCTGATAAGTGCGAGGTGATTCATTTTGGTAGAAAAAATTTGAATGCGGATTACAGGGTCAACGGCAGGGTTTTGAGGAATGTGGAGGAACAGAGAGATCTTGGGGTTCATGTCCACAGATCTCTGAAGGTTGCCACTCAAGTGGATAGAGCCGTGAAGAAGGCTTATAGTGTGTTAGCGTTTATTAACAGGGGGCTTGAGTTTAAGAGCTGCAGGGTTATGCTGCAACTATACGGTAGCATGGTGGTTAGCATCAATGCTTCACAGCTCCAGGGTCCCAGGTTCAATTCCCGGCTGGGTCACTGTCTGTGTGGAGTCTGCACGTCCTCCCCGTGTGTGCGTGGGTTTCCTCCGGGTGCTCCGGTTTCCTCCCACAGTCCAAAGATGTGCGGGTTAGGTGGATTGGCCATGCTAAATTGCCCGTAGTGTAAATGTTAATGGGGGGATTGTTGGGTTAGGGGTATGTGGGTTTAAGTGGGATGATCATTGCTCGGCACAACATCGAGGGCCGAAGGGCCTGTTCTGTGCTGTACTGTTCTATGTTCTATACATGACCTTGGTGAGACCACATTTGGAGTATTGTGTGCAGTTCTGGTTACCTCATTATAGGAAGGATGTGGAAGCATTGGAAAGGGTGCAAAGGAGATTTACCAGGATGCTGCCTGGTTTGCAGGATAGATCTTATGAGGAAAGGTTGATGGAGGTAGGGCTTTTCTCTTTGGAGCGGAGGAGGATGAGAGGTGACTTAATAGAAGTTGATAAGATGATGAGGGGGATAGATAGAGTGGACATTCAGAGATTATTTCCTCGGGTGGATGTAGCTGTTACAAGGGGGCATAACTATAAGATTCAGGGTGGGAGATATAGGAGGGATATCCGAGGTAGGTTCTTTACCCTGAGAGTGGTTAGGGGGTGGAATGGACTGCTTGCTGTGATAGTGGAGTCAGATACTTTAGGAACTTTCAAGTGGTTATTGGATAGGCACATGGAGCACACCAGAATGACAGGGAGTGGGATAGCTTGATCTTGGTTTCGAACAATGCTCGGCACAACATCGAGGGCCGAAGGGCCTGTTCTGCGCTGTACTGTTCTATGTACTCTGATCTACTCACTCAATCTGAACTTCTGCAATCTTTCATGTCCCACCAATTTAGGGGTGTGTTCAGAGACACAGAAGTTTAAGGTTTTCTGAATGGATTATCTAAATACTGTAAGCAAAAATCTAAAGAATGTAACTCCAAGTCTATTCTTAAAGTACATGCTGTTAAAACCAGTACCCTTCCCACCCGAGACAATTTCAAAACTCCACCACAAATATTCACAACCACTTACTCCTTGACCATGCCATTGCACCTGGTCTTGCTGATGTCTTTGTATCAATCACAGGTCAGGCCATTTTTGATCACTTACATCAATTACCATCCATATTCCTCATTTCACGCACTACCCTATCTCAGTATGTTCCAGTGGGGATATTAACAGTCACCCAATTCAGTGAACAACCGCACTTTCTTGAAAGTTTAGCCATAGGCCCTCCGTTTGCCATAACATTTCTGCAGCTATTGATTTCCCAACTCCATCCCAATTAGGGCAGCATGGTGGTGCAGTGGCAAGCGCTGTTGCCTCACAGCACCCAGGTTCGATCCCGGTCTATATGGAGATTGCACATTCTCCCAGTGTCTGCGTGGGTCTCGCCCCCACAACCCAAAAAGATGTGCAGGTAGATGAATTGGCCACTCTTTTGAGGTTCACCAACAAAATAGAAGAAAGGAAACAACCTTAGGGACAAAGCAAAAAGGGCCGCTCCTGTTAGGGGCACTGCCCGAACATAACAAAGATCAACGGAAACTTAAAAATATCAAATGAGTGCGCAATTAAAGGGGCCAATAAAGCACCCTAATCCTTGCGAGGTCCACCAGACACTGAAGGCCTCAATGGTCCCTGTGGACACATTTCTGGGGACACCCAGCCATGAAAAAGGGGCACACAGTTAGGTTGGACGACCCCTGGTGAAGCACGCCATTTATAGGTCCAGGCAGTGGGTCACCCACTGCCTGGACCTATAAATGGCGTGCTTCACCAGGCCCAGGTACACAATGAGGTCCTCCCCCTTCCCTGTCCATCTCCGCACCGGTTGCCCGTAGATAATAATAATCTTTATTATTGTCACAAGGAGGCTTACATTAACACTGCAATGAAGTTACTGTGAAAATCCCCTAGTCGCCACAATCCGGCATCTGTTCGGGTACAGCGAGGTAGAATTAGGACATGGGGCTGAAGTGCAAACAAAACCAGCAAAAGATTTGACAAAAACTAAAAAGGCAGTGCAGCCTATAACACGTAACATAGACATGGTCCATGGACTCCACAAGACCCCAAAAATGGCAGGCTTCTTGGGAGTCCGTGAACTGGTGCAATCGGTGGTTATACGGCACTGCTGCATGCAACACCCTCCACCCCAGACGGACTCCACCGCTGGATGGCAACAAGGCACGCCATGGCATGTCCGGGTGATGGGCAAGGAGTTGAAGGTATTGCAGCAGCAGCACACACCGGAAACCCCTCCGTGCAATGCGAAAAGGCACTTAGGACATTTTGGCAAGTATTGTGGAGCACCAGTCCCCAAGAGGGGTGTCGGGGCCTGAGGCCAATGTGGAATTCCGTCCGGGCATGGACTTGCCGAGACTGGATACCACCGCACAACTGCATATCCTCCAGACCACGAGTGCCATCGGGTCCAAGCACAACCGTTTTGAGGTCTCGGATAGCATTGGCTGTGAGCCGGACATCCACTGCCACACGTTGTGCCAACTCGTGGGGTGTCATACGCCATCCAGCATGTCCCTGATCCTGGGCACTCTGGCAGCCACAGCTCGCTCCTCTGCCAGCCACACAAAATGGTGTTGGTGGATGTGCAGATTCCAGAGTAGCGTCGCTCTAATGACAGCCACCACCACCACTCCTGACCGGGGGGGGGGGGGGGGGGGGGGTGTGTGTGTGTGTGTGGGTGTGGGTGTGGGTGTGTGGGTCTGTGAAGAGAGAACGGCTGCGGTGCGAGGCGACCATGTTCCAGACCTGGTAAAAGATGAAAGCGGTGGCAAAAGGGTAACGGAGACCTTGCAGATCTATGGACAGGAGCTGCACATCATAATTCAGGCCGTGCACCTGGAGGAAGAACTCCATCACTAGAGCACACCACCGTGGGAAGGACTCAACGTAAAGGTATCGCTGCAGGGTCTGAAGGCAGAAGGTTGTCATCTGGGTTCGACAGCACACCAGCGGCAGGCCACCCACCCTAAGCGGGAGACTCAGAACCTCAGCTGCGACCCAGTGCAGTCTCCTGTCCCAGAAGAACCCTACAAACCTAATCAAGACTTTAATTCTACAGCTGATACACCCCATTACTTTGTCACTAATCCCAACAAACTCCATTACCATGGATTGCAAGCCACTCTTGCTGAAAAGCCCCATTACCTGATAAACCACCATTACTCCTGGTCACTCATGCTTCACCACTACCACTAATTAACCATTATGCGCTGCCCCCCCCCCCCCAAAATAAACCACCAGTTTGCTCAACTACTGACAACAACCCACCATTCGGTAGCACAGTGGTTATCACAATTGCTTCACAGCTCCAGGGTCCCAGGCTCCATTCCTGGCTTGGGTCACTGTCCATGGGGAGTCTGCACGTTCTCCCAGTGTGTGTGTGTGTGGGTTTCCTCCCACAGTCCAAAGACGTGCAGGTTAGGTGGACTGGCCATGCTAAATTGTCCTTAGTGTCCAAAACTGCTCGTAGTGTTGGGTGGGGTTACTGGGTTAACAGGATAGGGTGGGGATGTGGGCTTGGGTAGGGTGCTCTTCCCGAGAGCTTGTGCAGACTCGATGAGCAGACCTTCTGCACTGTAAATTCTACGAAATTTCACTCACTGCTCTCATAGCCAGTAATCCACCATTACCTCTAGTCACTAATACCCCATCAAACTGGCAACAATCTATTAACTGCACTCACTGACAGGCCTCAGAGTCAATCGTCATGCATTAAGTGTAGTCACTAATGACCCCCATTTAAACCTAATAATTGGCCTTCACAAGTAGCCACAAATTCCCCTCGCAAGCAATTACCCACTATCACCACTAATCTCTAATGTTCCCATACCCGAGATTTTGCAAGCAGTGGCAGCACTCACTGAAATTCCCCTTGTTGTCTGCAGTCACTGCCAAACTCAACATCCACCATTAGAACTAGTTTAGCTCAGGAGGCTAGACAGCTGGTTTGTGATGCAGAACAAGACGTGGGTTCAATTCCCGTGATCGGCCTCCCTGAACAGGCTCCGGAATGTGGCGACTAGCGGCTTTCGACAGTAACTTCATACGTATGACAATAAAAGATTGTGATTTATGATTATTATTACTACCTCCACCATTACCTCCTCTCATCACCACCTCAGTCGGGCGTCAACAAATCCAAAAGAAAATCGCCGCCTCGCAATTCAAATTCGGTCCCGCCTACACCGCGACGTCACTTCCACACGTCATTGGCAGTTACATTATTTTCTCGGGATGGGGAAGAAAATCCATATTCGGTTTGGAACGTCTTCCTCCTCTTAACAATTATTATTTTTATCAGCATTTCCGACTGGAAGAGGGGGCTGATTGAAAATCTTTAAGTATCGGGTAGGCATCAACCCGTTAGTCCGCATGCGCGGGGACTGCAGCCGGGAAAGACGGTTGAATTTAAAATTCTGGGCGCGCGAGGTGATTGGCGGCGGCCTTCAAATACAGTTGGTAGCCAGGTAAGGAATGGATCTACGATAAATGTAATTATTGTGGCGTTAATGGTGGGTGAGTGACTTCTCAACCTCTTTTACTGTGAATCGCGGTCGGTCGCTGTCCGGGCAGGGAAAGGCGTATAAAATGTTCGGTTCGGTTTGTTTTGTTTTGTTTTTGGCGGGGCTGACACTTCCAGGCTGGAAATCGGCTGATTTACGGCACCGACCTTTAAACAACACCTGAAATGTCTGTTCTTCCCGGCTGCGCTTGTTTAAGCTGCGAAAGCAATTCGCCTCTCGTTAATGTTTTGTTCAAGCCCTGTCGCTTGAATCTTGACGGATCCGACCTGCATGGCCGGTACCAGCCTTGGCTTGCTGCACCCAAATTTAACCCTATCTAGTCCCACTCCCGCCCCTGCAGCCCCATCTGACCTGTACATACCTGGACCCTGAGGGGTAATTTTTAGCACAGCCAATTCACCTAACCTGCACATCTTTGGACTTGTCGATCAAATATCCACTGTTCTCTGGGGCACAGGATTCCAAAGATGAATAACTCTTCTGAGAGCGGAAACTCCTCCTCATTCATAATTTCACCTAATTTTGAAGCTCCACACCCTAGTTAGAGGATTATACCCGTTTTATGGGGTATGTGAAACTTTCCTTGTTCCAGGCCTACCCAGGTCCCCTCCCACAACTCCTTTACCAGTAGATCAGTGACTATCTCGGTGCCGCTTCATGCTCTCATCCAGACTTGGAAAAATTCATCAACTTTGCTTTCAATTTTCTCCCCTCTTTTCACCTGGTCCATCTCAGACACCTTCTTTCCCTACCTTGACCTTGCTGTCTCCATTTGCAGCAATAGACTAGCTATTAAAATCCATTACAAGCCCACTGACTCCCACATCTATCAGCTCTACAGCTCTTTGCGCCCTACACCCTGTAAAGACTCTATCCCTTTCTCCCAGCTCCTCCGCCTCTGTTGCACGTGTTCCGATGATGCCAATTTCCAAAGTGGTGCTTTGAAAATGTGTTCCTCCTTACTGTGATTGACCACCTACAGTTGTTGACACGGCCCTCAACAGTGTACTTGTCTCATGCGCCACTTCCCCCTCTACCTCTCGGAACAAGGATAGAGTCCCTATCGTTCTCACATTTCACCCCACCAGCCTCTATGCAAAGCATAATCCTCTGCCATTTTCGCCAACTGCAGTGTGATGCCACCACCAAACACATCTTCACTTCACTCCCTCTGTCAGCATTCCGCAGAGACCGTTTCCCTTCTCCCTCCCCCCCCCCCCCCCCCCCCGAGATAATCTAGTCCACTCTTCCACCATACCCAACACTTCTCCCATCACCCATGGCACCTTCCCATCCAATCATCTGCGTCTTTACCTTTTCCATGCTTAACATCCCAGGCCCAAAACACTCATGCCAGGTTAAGCAGCGTTTCACTTGCATCTCTTGCAATTTGGTCTATGAGCTCTCATGCCCACATGTCTGTCGTTGACCTGCTGCAAGCTGGAGGAACAGCATCTCATCTTCTGGTTAGGCACGCTACAGTCTTCCGGTCTCAACATCGAATTCAACAACTTCATATGATTAGCTCTACCTCACCTCGGCCTCTTTGTTTCCATTTCATTTTAACTGTCTTACATTTTGTTTGCTTCTTGTCTTTATTTAATATATATATGCATTCCCCCCATCTTATCCTCCCCTCTCTTTACTTTTCTCCCCTTTGCTTCCCTACATCTGTCACAGTTTATCGTCTGATTTTACTTTTTCTGCTGTTTGGCCGTTCACACCTTTTATTCTCTCTGGGGACTGTATTAGCACTCTTTTCCCTTGATTTCAGTGGCTATGACTCATCTTACATTCCCTCGCCCTACAGTATAAATATCTCCTACTTTCTATGTCTTTTAGCTTTGACAAAGTGTCGTCTGGACTCAATGTTAGCTCTTTACTCTCCCTACATATGCTGCCGGATCTGCTGAGATTTTCCAGCATTTTTTCTTTTGGCATTCTAGTTATAGGTTCCCCAATAAGGAGAAATATTCTCTCTGTCAAGGCCCCTCAGAATCTTGTATGATTGAATAAGATCATCTCTTGTTCTTCTAAACTTGAATGAGTATAGTCCCAAACTACTCAACCTTCCCATGTAAGACAACCACTTCATCCCAGGAATCAGCCGAGTGTGAACCTTCTCTGAATGCATGTATATCCCTCGAGTAAGATGATTAAGTGTCCAATACCATGTGCGGTTGCTGCAAGTTGCTCCTACTTTTATATTCCTGAGTTTTTACAAGACATTAGATGGACCTCAGTTGTAGTATTATGTACAGTTCTGGGCCACACTTCAGCAAGGAATTGAAAACGCTGGAAAGAGTGCAGAAGAGGTTTACAAAAATGGTTCCAGGGATGAGAAACTTCAGTTATGAAGATATATTGGATAGGTTGGTACTATTGTCCTTGGAGAGGAGAAGGCTAAGTGGAGATTTGATAGACGTGCTCAAAATCATGAGGGGGCAGGACAGAGTAGATGGGGAGAAACTGTTCTTGCTCGTAAAAGAATTGAGACCTAGAGGGCACAGATTTAAAGTGACTTTCAAAAGAAGCAAATGCAGTGAGAAAAACCTTTTTCACAGTGAGCGTTTCGGGTCTGGAATGCTTGCTTGGAGGCAGGTTCAATCGAGACATTCAAGAGTACATCAGATGATTATTTGAATATAAATAATGTTGCCGGGGTATGGGGAAAAATCAGTAGAATGACACCAAGTCATAATATTTATTTGGTCTCTATTTAAATGACCGTATGCAATTCTATTCTTTGCACTAAATGGAGAAACTCATGTTATGCTCCCATCTGCCAAGTTTTTTCCCCACTCGCTTAAACTGTCTTTTTCTCTTTGTATATTTATCATTACTATCTTCCTTATTGCTTCCCTACCTGCCTTTTGTATCGTAAGCAAATTTGGCAATAATACACTCAGTCCCTGCATACAAGTAATTCATGGCAATTATAAGTAGTTGGGACCTAGCACTGATCCATGTGGCAATCTACTTGTTACAGTTTGCTAACCTGAAGTGTTGCTCGTTATGCTTTCCCTTAATTTGCTCTGTTTTAATTACCTTTGCTCAAGAGTCGCTAGGTATCTTTCTGATACCACCACAGGGTTTAAAGCCGAATACTGATCAATGACTCGATACACCAGTTAGTAAGTTTGAAATCAATACATGTTTATTTACACACAGTCAATTATTACTCATGCATAAGCTCTACTCGCGAAACTACAACTGCTACTAAAAGCCTATGCTTAGCTTCGAGTGGCCCACTCAGTCAGAGGAACAATGGCCATTGTCCGGTTCTGATACTGCTGGCTTTGAACTGTTATGGAATAGTAGCTAGGAACGCCTATCTCGTAGCGTGCGTTGACCGTAGACTTGGTTGGTGCTTGGCGGCCTCTTGTCGCTGAGAGCCAAATGCCAAGGTGAACAGGAGTCAGAGTAAGAGAGCGAACTGACCTTGGGGGCTCTGCTTTATACCCCAAGGGGTTTCGCGCCCTCTGGGCGGACCCCGGACTTGGTCCCAATTATTTGGACCATGTCCCAATCGTTCGTATTGATTTTCTCCAATACCGGAGTTGTTCCCTGATCGTTGGGCGGGCTCTATGTAACCGTTGGCCTGCCTTTGTTTTAGCTTCCACTGGTGCCGGGAAGTCTGTCCCAGCACCGATTGTTTCAATGTTTCCTTTTTGTCCCCGGAGATAGCTCATTAATATGCTAATGGATGTTGGTTTCAGTTCTGTCTGGGTTCTGCAAGTCTTAATACACAGGAAACCTTGCACCTGCTTGTTTTCTCTAGTGCTGTCCATTTTTCCCTGCCCTCTTTTGAGTGTCCATTTTGGAATCGGGACGTGGCCACCCCAGGTGGCTACAGAAGTTTATAGGGGAAATGTGGGAAAATAGAGTTGAGGTCATCATCAGATTAGCCATGATCTTATCAAATGGAAGAGCAAGCTCGAGGGACAGAATGCCCTACTCGTGCTCCTGTTTTGTATCTTTGTATGTAGGTTTACCCTGCTGGGCGGCACAGTGGCTTCACCGCGCTGACGACCTGGGTTTGATTCCTGGCTTGGGTCACTGTGCAGAGTCTGCACGTTCTTCCTGTATCTATGTGGGTTTCCTCCGGGTGCTCCAATTTCCTCCCCACAAGTCCCGAAAGACGTACTTGTTAAATCAATCGGATATTCTAAATTCTCCCTTAGTGTACCCAAACAGGCGCTGGAGTGTGGCGACGAGGGGATTTTCACAATAACTTCATTACAGGGTTAATGTAAGCCTACTTGTGACACTAATAAAGATTATTATTATTATAGTTAGTCTATTCTCTATCATGCTAATATATTACACCCCCTCCCTCCCCCAATGCCATGAATTCTTATCTTGTGGAGTAACATTTTTTGCGACACCTTTCGAATGCCGTTGAAAAATAAGAACAACTGTTATGGGCCAGGACATAGTAACTGGAGTGTATTATGACCTATAACTTTTATGTTGAATTTGGCTTGAATGAGCACAAGAGCCTTCACTTCCGGTGTGATTCATCAGACTTCCTAAACGCTTTTATCAAAACATATAGAAACTGCTTATCAAGAATTTGTTATGAATTACAAACATGAAAAAACACACAACAGCTATAGTAACCTACGTATATAACTCTTAACAAATCCCCCTTGGTATCTGTTCCAATTCAATACAAAAGCCAATAAACCAAAACCCCTTTCAACAGTGTGGCCCAGCACACTGTAATCTCACTTGAATGGGACTGGTCCTTTCCCAGAGGTCCAGCCTCCAACCATCAGATTCAAAACTCCTTCCGGAAAGCAAGGCAGTTTGCCAATGTGCTTTCAGTTCACTGGCACAGCTTGAAAATAAAAACAGGGAAACACTGCTTCTCTTCTGCAGTCCAAATCAGCAACACTGAAACCCAAAACACTAAACCCCCTCTCAGCTGCCAGCCACAGCCCAGCCCCACCCACAATTTGAAACTTCCCAGTGAGCCAGAGAAGACGCAGCCAGAGTGAGGCACATCGAGAGTGAGTTTGGGAATTTGAAGCTTGGTGGGAATTTGAAGCTGGGTGGGGTGGAGGTGCTTTTTGTCCCTGGTCAGTGACTGGTAAGTAGTTTACTTTTCATTTGTCTATCTATTTTATTTATTTATTTTTATTTTGTTTTTTTGGCATTGTAGTTGTATATGTTAACCTCTGGTTTAAGACATAGCAGGAGATCCCAGACAATGTCATGCTCTTTGTGTGCGATGTGGGAGCTGAGGACACGTCCACTGACCCTGGCTCCTTCACGTATAAGATGTGTGTCCAGCTGCAGCTCCTGTTAGATCGCTGGACGGCTCTGGAGCTGCGGATGGACTCATTTTGGAGCATCCGCGATGCTGAGGGCGTTATGGATAGCACGTTCGCTAAGTTGGTCACATCACAGGTGAAAATTACTGAGGGAGATAGAAAATGGGTGACCAAAAGACAGAGCAAGAGTAGGAAGGCAGTTCAGGTGTCCCATTCCTGGGGCATTGGAACCGGTTCTAGGGGAGGTGGGATCAGTACAAACTGGACGGCCTGAACCTGGGCAGGACTGGAACCAATGTCCTGGGGGGTGGACTGTTTGCTAGTGCTGTTGGGGAGGGTTTAAACTAATGTGGCAGGGGGGTGGGAACCGATGCAGGAAATCGGAGGGAAGTAAAACGGGAACATAAACAAGGCAGTCAGGGGGGAAAAGTGTAAGGCGGAGAAGCGATAGTCAAAAATCAAAAAGGGCTGCAGTACAGGGTACAGCGACTGAGGAGAGATCAGTGAATAGGCCCAGTAATACTAAAAGGAATAAAACAGGAAGTAAAAACATAAGTGGAAAGCAAAGCAGCAGGTTATATGATGATATGGGTTCTATGATAAGGAAAATTGGAGAAAAGTTAAAAGGAAAAATAACTTGCGAGAGGTTACTGACAGGTGTTCAGGTTCAAAACGGAGGTATAAAAGTCAACATAAGGCTATTTACCTGAATGCTCGTAGTATTCGGAATAAGGCAAATGAGTTGATGGCACAAATCATCGTGAATAACTATGATTTAGTGGCCATTACTGAAACATGGTTAAAGGATGGCCATGACTGGAAGTTAAATGTTCACGGGTATCAAACTATTCGGAAAGACAGAGTGAATGGTAAGGGAGGTGGTGTAGATCTGTTATTTAAGGATGACATCCAGGCAATAGTAAGGGATGACATCGGTGCTACAGAGGATAAGGTTGAATCCATTTGGGTGGAAATTAGGAATAGTAAGGCGAAAAAGTCACTGACAGGAGTAGTCTATAGGCCACCAAATAGTGACATTATGGTGGGGTGGACAATAAACCACAAAATAACTGATGCATGTCAGAATGGTACAGCAGTTATCGGGGGATTTTAATCTGCATGTCGGTTGGTTTAACCAGGTCAGTCAAAGCAGCCTTGAGGAGTTTATGGAATGTATCCGCAATAGTTTCCTAGAAGAGCATGTAATGGAACCTACGAGAGAACAAGCAATCCTAGATCTGGTCCTGTGTAATAAGATGGTATTTAAAAAATATATATTTTTATTCTCCGTTTTCACATTTTCTTCAGAATTTACACCCCACCAACAAACAGTAAACGGTAACAAATACAAGGTCAATCCCCTTATCAACGACAATGATCCCATCCTCCCATCACCCCAAACAACGGCCCACCTGACAATATAAGCATCAAATAAACAAACCCTCCCACGGTGTGAAAAGCAAAGGGGGGAGGGAAAAAAGGAATCAGGAATCGCCTATGGTCACTGTTGACCTATAGAGCCCCTCCACAACATTCAATTCCATCCAATCCCTGAAAGAGTACCGTTAATGACACCCATGAACTGTAAACGCCCCTGACTCCTCCCCTCCACTTCCTTTTACAAAACACCTCATCCCCCCCCCCCCCCCCAATAGCTTTGCCAACATTGTGGCAAAATACTCAGTCGGCCTCAGGCCTTCCACTCCTTCGGGCAGACCCACAATCCTCAGATTCTGTCGCCTGGGCCTGTTTTCCAAGTCGTCCATTTTGGCTCGCAGACCCTTGTTGATCTCGATCACCTTCCGCATCTCCTTCCCCATCGAGGTAAGTTGATCACTGTGCTGCGATAATGTCTCTTCCACTTCCTTTAGTGCCTCACCTTGGTCCCGCACCTCCGCCACTGCGCTCAATACCGCCGCCCTCACTGAGGCAATCGCCTTCTCGACCAGCATCTCCTTCCTCATCGCGTCCATGTGTTTTGTGAACTGCCATTCGAGTTCCACTGCCATCACCGTAGTCATTTCTTCAGCCGTGGGCAATGCAGCCTCCCCTGGTGCCCGAGCCTCCACTTTTCTTGCCGCCCCCCCCCCCCCCGCAGTGACCTTTCCACTCCCTGAAGGACTTTCAGCTGCTTTTTCACGGCTGTTTTTTAAACTTATTTTCGACATTTCGTTTCACTGTGCCTTCTTCCAGCTTTTGCCGCCTTCGTTGCCCCTAGGACCGGGCTTTAAACGGGAAAAATGCCGTTCCCGAACGGGAGCCGCCGCTACCTCCCGCCTGCCATCACTGGAAGTTGTAATGAGACGGGATTGATTAATGACCTCGTGGTTAGTGATCCTCTCAGAAGGAGCAATCAAAATATGGTGGAATTTAAAATGCAGATGGAGGGTGAGAAGGTCAAATCAAATACTCAAGTTTTGTGCTTAAACAAAGGAGATTCCAATGGGATGAGAGAAGAGCTGACTAAGGTAGACTGGGAGCAAAGACTTTATGGTGAAACAGTTGAGGAACAGTGGAGAACCTTCCAAGCGATTTTTCAGTGTTCAGGAGACGTTAATACCAACAAAAAGGAAGGACGGTAGAAAGAGGGAAAATCGACCATGGATATCTAACGAAATAAGGGAGAGTATCAAATTGAAGGAGAAAGCATAAAAACTAGCGGAGATTAGTGGGAGAAGAGAGTATCGGGAAATCTTTAGGGGGCAACAGAAAGCTACCAAAAAAGCTATAAAGAGGAGGGAGGAAGGGCTAAATCACAGGCTTTGAAAGCAGACCAAGGCAGGTTAGCAGCACGGTTCAATTCCCGTACCAGCCTCCCCGAACAGGCGGCGGAATGTGGTGACTAGGGGCTTTTCACAGTAACTTCATTTGAAGTCTACTTGTGACAATAAGCAATTTTCTTTTCTTTTCATTTCATTTCATAAGATAGATTGAGAGCAAACTTGCTTAGAATATAAAAACAGACAGTAAAAATTTCTACAAATATATAAAACAAAAAAGAGTGGCTAAGGTAAATATTGGTCCTTTAGAGGATGAGAAGGGAGTTTTAATAATGGGAGATGAGGAAATGGCTGAGGAACTGAACAGGTTTTTTGGGTCGGTCTTCACAGTGGAAGACACAAATAACATGCCAGTGATTGATAGAAATGAGGCTATGACAGGTGAGGACCTAGAGAGGATTGTTATCACTAAGGAGGGAGTGATGGGCAAGCTAATGAGACTCAAGGTAGACAAGTCTCCTGGCCCTGATGGAATGCATCCCAGAGTGCTAAAAGAGATGGCTAGGGAAATTGTAAATGCACTAGTGATAATTTACCAAAATTCACTGGACTCTGGGGTGGTCCCGGTGGATTGGAAATTAGCAAACGTGACACTGTTTTTAAAAAAGGAGGTCGGCAGAAAGTGGGTAATTATAGGCCAGTTAGCTTAACTTCTGTAGTAGGGAAGATGCTGGGAATTTATTATCAAGGAAGAAATAGCGGGGCATCTGGATGGAAATTGTCCCATTAGACAGACGCAGCATGGGTTCATAACGGGCAGGTCGTGTCTAACGAATTAGTGGAATTTTTTTGAGGACATTACCAGTGCGCTAGACAACAGGGAGCCAATGGATGTGGTGTAGCTGGATTTCCAGAAAGCCTTTGACAAGGTGCCACACAAAATGTTGCTGCATAAGATAAAGATGCATGGTGTTAAGGGTAAAGTAGTAGCATGGATAGAGGATTGGTTAATTGATAGAAAGTGTCATGCGAGAGTACCTTTAAGAAATTGGCGTTTATAAATGGGTGTGTATATAAATATCTGTAGTGAGAGTACCTTTTTAAGAAATGGGTGTTTATTAATGCAGTGACGTCAGAGAGGGGGTGGAGCTGGGCTGTCAGCTTTTTGCTTTAGGCTTTTTGCTGCAGGGTGGGGTTGGTTTCATTTTAGTTTTGGGGAACCTGCAATCACAGCAGGATGTGTGAATCTCTGCAAGCTTATGAATGTCCATTTGCTGATTTCAACGTGGTAACTGTTTTCAGTAGTGAAGTTAAACCTGAGGTGCTTCTGTGAAAGGTTTTGTTTTTAAGTCTTATGGATGTTAAAAGGAAAGCTTAAAGGATTACTTAGTGTTGTAGTCTTTGGTGGTTATATTTGAATTAATGGTTGCTGAGATGTTCACTATGTTTTTAAAAGGTTAACTTGAGTTCATAGAATAAACATTGTTTTGCTTCAAATAATACTTCAGATTTCTGCTGTACCACACCTGTAGAGTGGGCTGTGTGCTCCCCATACCACAATCTATTAAAAGTTGTGGGTGAGGTGGACTCCCATGATATACTTTGGGGTTCTCTAAACCCTGGCCCATAACAAAAGCAAAGAGTGGGGATTAATGGGTGTTTCTCTGGTTGGCAATCAGTAGCTAGGTGGTGTCCCTCAGGGATTAGTGTAGGGCCCACAATTGTTCACAATTTACATAGATGATTTGGAGTTGGGGACCAAGTGCAATGTGTCCAAATTTGCATACGACACTAAGATGAGTGGTAAAGCAAAAAGTGCAGAGGATACCAGAAGTCTGCAGAGGGATTTGGATAGGTTAAGTGAATGGGCTAGGGTCTGGCAGATGGAAGACAATGACAAATGTGAGGTTATCCATTTTGGTAGGAATAACAGCAAAAGGGATTATTATTTAAATGATAAAATATTAAAACATACTGCTGTGCATGAGTCGAAAGTTGGGTTACAGGTGATTTAAGAAGGCAAATGGGGTTTTGTCCTTCATTGCGAGAGGGATGGAGTTTAAGATTGGGAGTTTATGCTACAACTGCACAAGAGGCCACACCTGAGTATTGCGTTCAGTTTTGGTCTCCTTACCTGAGAAAGGACATACTGGCGCTGGAGGGGATTCACTAGATTAATCCCAGAGTTGAGGGGGTTGGATTACGAGGAGAGGTTGAGTAGACTGAGACTGTACACGTTGGAATTTAGGCCGATGCAGGTGGATCTTATAGAAACAAGTAAAATTATGAAGGCAATAGATAGGATAGATGCGGGGAGGATGTTTCCATTGGCGGGTGAAAGCAGAACTAGGGGGTATAGCCTCAAAATAGGGGTAAGTAGATTTGATATTATACTAAATTTTTGCAGTCCAGAGGTAATCAGCAGTTGAACACCAGATAACTTAAAAGAGCCGTTTATTTACCGCGGGGCTGTAGCACAAGTGTAACTGAGTTACAGCAAGTGATAAAGCAAATTTTTCTAAGTTACAGTTGACTATATATTCTTACAAAACCCATCACGCCTTCAATCATTAGTCATACAATTAGCTCATTACGCCCCTCCTTTATGTAATTATTTTCTTCCCATCATTAGTAATACAGTTAGTTTCATAGCATAGTAATTCTTCATCAAAAGTCCTGAGGAGAGAATCTTCCCCCGGCTGTGTTTCGTTCCCACCCCAGATTCTCACAGACAATCAAGGTCATGATAACGCCTTCTCACAGGAACAATTCATTTCACAAAGCTGGTATACAAACTTGACATTCCATTTCCCATCAAGCTCTGATTTTTAACTTGACCAAACTCATTCCATTTCTCATTAAGCTCTGATTCTAACTTGAGCCAAACTCTCATATTTAGGACTGAGCTTAGGAGGAACTTCTTCACCCAAAGGTTTGTGAATCTATGGAATTCCCTGCCCAGGGAAGCAGTTGAGGCTCAATCCTTAAATGTTTTCATGATAAAGAGCTGAGTCCACAAAAGATCAATCATGACCTCATTGAATGATGGAACAGGCTCAAAGGGCCAGATGGCCTACTCCTGCTCCGAGTTCTTGTGTTATCACTGAAGCTGTGTTACAAGCCATGTGGTTAAATAAAACCTTTTCTTAAAGGGACACTCATGACACAAAATAGAACAGTATAGCACAGGAGCAGGTCCTTTGGCCCTCCAAGCCAGCGCCGATCATGTGTCTTAGACGGACCATCTGTCTTGTCTGAAATACTTCTTGCATTGAAACGAATACACTTCAGCCCACCAGCCCCACTGCGTTGAACAACCACTCCCTGCCTGCTGTTCCTCTTAATCTCACTGGCCTTAGTCTGTAGTTCTCCCTCAGTTAATTCTCCTGCTGACCTACTGCTCTGGTTCCCACACCCCTGCCATACTAGGCAATTCAATCTGTTTCTCTGCCTTCCACTTTTCTCCTTTTTAGCTTTTGTTTCTATCCTGCCTTTACTACCTTCTGCCTTCCTACATTGGTTCCCACCTGCCTGCAACATTAGTTTAAACCAGGGGTGGGCAAACTTTTCCGTGCAAGGGCCACATTCAGAAATTCACAATTTTAAAGGGCCGCATAGTATATTAAGTAAAATAATTAATATTTAAAATAGCCAAAATAAAAGGTTTAAAAAAAAGCAATTAATTTTTATTAATTAATATTTTAAAGTAGAAACTTCACATGAAACACATGTTGTGCCGAGCAATGATCACCCTACTCAAGTCAACGTATCCACCCTATACCAGTAACCCAACAGCCCTGGAGCCTTGCCCATTTTCGGGTTATCGGACTTGCTGGGGCTGCAGACATGTTCAATTGCCAGGTAAACAGCACAGATGAACAACTGGGCGTCCCATGCTAAAGGTCAATGAGGTTCAAAGTATGATTTTGGGATGTGTTTGTGAATGAAGCATACTTGAACCCATAATAACTAAATGATTTTTGATGGAAATACTTGATCACTGTCAGATAGACTCTGCTCGAAATATAGTCTCCAAATTGGACTATATGGTACATAGGTTGACTGTCTCAAATGCAAAATTTTCTGATCTGCTTATGTTTCTTGTCTCGCCTTTTTGATTTCACTCCATCTTTGTGTAGTTGCCATAATATATGGGCTGTCATAGAAAACTCAGCCACAAATTCAATAAATATAGCATTTTTCTGGATTGTGTTCTGTGGTTTCCCTTGAACATAAACTGTATGAATAATAAATCTCATCTGATTTAAACAGTTTGCACTCATCGCTGCAAGCTCTTTCTAATTAAATAGTTTGGCTAAAGGTTTGTGGTCTCTTTCTACAATAATGTGAATACTTGAGACAGAACAAATTTCTTGCATGTGCACATAGCTACTGTAGTAATCCACGGGAGGCAGGAGTTCCGTCACCACACTAATATTTATTTACAATAACGATATTACAGGAGCAGCTACAAACAGTACTGCTAGCAGTCCAGTCAACTTAAGACTGCTCACAAAGCCTACACAGGTGATTATATGGGCCCCCTCAATGAGCTATAATTGAGGGAGCTCATACATCAATTGGCCAACCAATAAAGCCAATTGGAGTTCATTTCCCCCCAGGTCCGAGGAATTCCTGCCAGCTGGCATTCCTCTGAGCTTCTTCCTGCTCCTCATGTCTGGGTCTGTCACCTCTGTGTCGTCCGCCGGGTCGTTTTCCGAAGTGGGCGGGGTGTACCTTATAGGTGCCCGTCTTTTCCTTGACGACCTCCTTGGAAGTTGTTCTTCCTCCTCCTCGGGGAGAGGTGTCGCGGTGGCCTCGTCGAGTGTGTCCATCTCCGACTCTGATGACTGGATGACGGGGTCTGGAGAAATTGCTGGGGTATGGGTATCCTTTCCGTCTGGGCTATCTGAGCTTGAGGCGGTCCTGCTTCGCCTGCCTCCGGGCGTGGTTCCGCTGCCCTTATTTGGTCTAGGTGTTTCTTCAGCACCTTGCCCCCTATTGAAACCTCATAGGATATGGCCCCTGTTTGGGACTCTACCGTGCCTTTGACCCACGTTGGTCCATTCCCATAATTCTTGACCCAAACCGGTGCCCCCACCTGGAAATGTCTCTGCTGCCGACTATTATCATGCCCCCTGCGTTGGGCCTCCTGTTGTTTCTCCACTTTCCCTGTTACATTTGGGAAAAGGAGACTTCCCATTAAGAGTTCAACTGGCGGTATGCCCGTTGTGGAATGCGGTGTGGTCCTGTAATCAAACAGCCAGCAGGAGAGCTTTGTGTCTATTGACGCTGCCGGCTGCTTCTTGAGTCCCGCTTTAAGTGTCTGGACCGCTCTCTCTGCCAGGCCGTTGGTCGCTGGATGGTAAGGGGCCGTTTTGATGTGACGGACTCAGTTTTCCTTCAGGAGTTTTCCAAATTCCCCACTTGTGAATGCCGTTCCGTTGTCCGACACCAATACCTCCGGAAGTCCATGTGTTGCAAACGAGGCCCTGAGCTTTTCAATTGTCGATGCTGTGCTTGCCGTGTTTACCCGGTGGACGTCCAACCATTTGGAGTGGGCGTCCACTATCACCAAAATCATTGAGCCCATGAAAGGGCCAGCGTGGTCAATATGCAGGCGGGTCCACGGTCTGCTTGGCCATTCCCACGGGTGCAATGGCGCCGCTGGTGGCACTCTTTGCCCCTGTTGGCACTCCTGGCACCGACGTACCAAGGCTGCTATGTCTGTGTCCAAACCTGGCCACCAAACGTAGCTTCGAGCTAGCATCTTCATTTTAGACACCCCTGGGTGTCCGTGATGTAACTCAGTTAAGATTGCCTGACGGCCCTGAGCTGGGACGATTACCTGGGCTCCCCATAGTAGAATACCGTCTTCTACGGTTATTTGGTCCCTTCTGCTCCAGTATGGGTGCATCTGGGGCTCCACTGGTCCTTCCAGTTCCCCCGTTAGCAGTAAATGCTTCATCTTGGCTAAAACTGGGTCTTTTTGCGTCCACAACCGAATATGTTGTGCGTCTACTGGTAGGGTGTCCAAAAAATTTAGAGTCATTACTGTCTCCTCTACTTTTGGTATTTGCGGCGGAGTGTCCGGGAGGGGAAGTCTGCTCAAAGCATCTGCGTGTGCTACTCGCGTTCCCGGTCTGTGCTCCAGAACGTATCTATATGCCGCCAGTAGCAACGTGCAGCGTTGGATTCTAGCTGATGCAATCGGGGGTATTGACTGGTCTTCTTTTAATAACCCTAATGACGGCTTATGGTCAGTCACTATGGTGAATTTCCACCCATACAGATACTGGTGACATTTTTTTACTGTGAATATCACCGCCAGTCCTTCCTTCTCGATTTGGGCGTACTTCCTCTCAGCCATCGCCAAGGTCCTCAAAGCATAGGCTATTGGCCGTTCTTCCCCATTCCTTCCTTTGGGCTAAGACGGCTCCTACCCTGTAGGGGGATGCATCACAAGTGACCACCAACTCCTTCCTTGGGTCATAATGCTCTAGGACATTTTCGGATGACAGCTGTTCCTTAATGTCCCTAAATGCTCAGTTTTGGCGGGTGGACCATTTCCATTCTTGCCCCTTTTTTAGTAGCTGGTGGAGGGGTTCTAGGATGGATGCCCTATTTTCAATAAATTTTCCATAATAGGTTACCAACCCTAGAAATGATCGTAACTCCTGGACCGTGGTGGGGGCTGGGGCTTCTTTTATTGCCCTTACTCTGTCTTCTAATGGCTGTAAGCCTGACTCGTCTACTTTATATCCCAGGTACGTGACTTGTGCGGCCAGAAAAACACATTTTTCCCTTTTTAGCCGTACGTCTGCCTTTGCGAAACGCCTGAGCACTTCCTCCAGGTTCCTTAAGTGTTCCCTGTTTGTCCTACCCGTGATTAAGATATCGTCCAAATAAATCGCCACCTGCGGTAGTCCCTGCAGAATATTTTCCATCGTACGCTGGAATATAGCGCAGGCTGATGACACTCCAAAAGGTAGCCTAGTATAACGAAAAAGGCCCTCCAGGGTGTTGATCGTAGCGAACTTCTGGGAGCCCTTGTCCAGTTTTAACTGCAGGTAGGCGTGGCTCATGTCTAGTTTCGTGAACAAAAGCCCACCTGCCAATTTGGCATATAGGTCGTCTATTTACGGGATTGGGTATTTGTCCAGCAGTGCGTATTTGTTTACTGTCTGTTTGAAATCTCCACAGAGACGTATCGAGCCGTCTGGCTTCAAAATTGGTACCACCGGCGCTGCCCATTCCGAAAATTTTACTGGTCTGATAATGCCGTCGCGCCGTAACCGTTCTATTTCGTCATCTACTTTCTTCCTTAATGCAAAAGGTACCGGCCTGGCCTTACAAAATTTCGGAAGGGCTTCTGGATGTACATGCAAAGTTGCTTTGGCGCCTATGATTTCCCCCAAACCTTCCTGGAAGACCTCCGGGTATTTTTGGAGTACTCCACTCAACTGCCCGCTTCCACTCTGGAAAATTTTTATCCAATCTAATTTTAGGTCTTTCAGCCAGTTCCGTCCAATTAAGCTCGGTCCGGAGCCCTCTACTATCGTCAACGGTAATCTGAGCAATTGTTTCTCATATTCCACAGGTACATGAGTCTTGCCTAGAACGTCCAGGGGTTCCCCCACATAGGTTTTAAGTTTTGTCTATGTTTTTGTTTGGGTTAGTGGCTGGAGTCCATCTTTGATTTTTCTAAATGCTGCCACTCCCATTACTGATCCGGCCGCACCCGTGTCTATTTCCATTATTGTCGGCCGTCCGTTCACCCGTGGGGTAATCCTAATGGGTTCTGCTTTCTTCGTTGTAATATTATATAATTGTTCCCCTTCGGAGGAGGATGGGGCGTCTAGGTTGTGTACTTCCCTGCGTCCCCACCTGCTATTCCTCTTTTGCAACCTCCTTCTAGGGTTTCTGTCGTTGTTACCCCACTCTGTCTGGTGCCAGAAATGGTCCTTCTCTGTTGGGGGAGCATCAGCCGGTACTTCCCTCTGTCTCCAGTTAGTCCTGGCAGACTTGGGGGCAGTTCTGGGGTTTTCCTTTTTCCCTCTATTCCTCAGGTTTTTCCTGAGAGCGGCTATCTGGTAGCAGGACCCGTTGTGGTAGTCCCTCACGGGTATCTACCTCCATTGGCGTGCCCTGTAGTTCCTGCGCCCCACTTGCTGCCTTTTCTAGGGACAGTGTGAGCTGTAACGCCTGCCTGCAGTCTAGCTCCGTTTCCGCCAAGAGGCGTTTCTGTATCGTGAGGTCGTTTATACCCCACACTAACCGGTCCCGAAGCATTTCATTTAGCGTCGGGCTGAACTCACATTTTTCCGTCAGCCTTCTCAGGCGGGTCAAGAAATTCGTGACTGACTCTCTGTCTTCCCGCTTCGCTGTGTAGAATCTGTACCTACGCAAAATGAGGGGTGGTTTTGGGTCGTAGTGCTCTTTCACCAATTCCGTTACTTCTTGGAAAGTTTTCGTGTCCGGCGCATCGGGAGAAGTCAGACCACGTATAATGGTGAAAGCGGAGGGTCCGCACGCCGACAGCAGGATAAGCCGTCTCCTTTCATCCGTCAGTATATCATTTGCCCGGAAGAAGTAACACATTCTCTCCACATACTGGGACCAGTCCTCAATAGCCGGGTCAAATGCCTCTAACCTCCCAAAAAACGGCATTTTTAAAATGGCAAGGCTTACCCTCTGCGGCAGCTGGTCTCCGCAAAATTCGTAGTTTGCCTCGTCGCCACTGTAGTAATCCATGGGAGGCAGGAGTTCCAACGATATTACAGGAGCAGCTACAAACAGTGCTGCTAGCAGTCCAGTGAACTTAAGACTGCTCACAAGCCTACACAGGTGATTATATGAGCCCCCTCAATGAGCTATCATTGAGGGAGCTCATACTCCAATTGGCCAACCAATAAAGCCAATTGGAGTTCATTACAGCTACCAATGATTCCTTTTTGATTACTGTGTAGCTTCTCTGTGTCTGCTATGAATGTGACGTGTAATAGACGGTCTGTGTTTTGCATCTTTGTGCCTGGAAAAAGTACTGCACCCCATCTTGGGCTGTGTCCACTGCTGCTATTGCAGATAATTCTAGATCGTAATGTACCAATGCAGTAAATCCTCACTTAATATTGACTTACTAAACATTTTTTCACTTTAACAGGGTGACTAAAGTAGTGTCAATATATCCATTTAATGCTGCCAGTTTTACTTTACTGCGGTTTGCCACATACTTACTCTTTGTGCCCTGTCAGTTCACAACTTTTCCCCACTGTGTTTCCAACCTCTTCCCAGCCTCTTTTTCTTAGCTTAGTCCTTGTTCTTCAGTGGCTGCTGAATTCTGGCTCCTGACTTTGGGTAACTGTTGCAGGCTTTGCTTCTGAACTTGTAATGATGCCCTGACTCCACCTCGTGGCAATTGGTAGTCAGGACTTCAGTTGCTGCTTACACCGACGGCAACCCTGCCACCAGATGGAGCCTGATCAATTGCACTATACCGAGGGGAATAATTAATATTTTATAAATAATATAATTGCAGTGTACATTTTATATTTGGAGATTTATTTTGCAAATTATTTCGGCTGGGAATGCACAGTTCTGTTCATGTATGGTACATTTCAACTTGTAAATTGTTTTTCTGAGCGAGAAATGTGTGAAAGTACCTAAATCATTGATTCCTGTAGGAACCTATGATTCACTTCAAATAATTTCACTCGAGTCATGATTTTCAAGAATGCAACTCCAACTTTTGAGTGTTCGCTCCTTGATTTTTTTTGATCATTCGTGTTTTTCCCAACAAAATTCATTTGTTTTGGTGTAATAACCGGCGTTATGGCACATTGAGCTTTGTTGAGCAGTTCTTTTTACAAATTTTGCCACTTGACTCCCTTTTCCATGAACCTTTTTTATAAACATTTTATTGAGGTTTTTTTTGGTATTATAAGAACACCACAATAAGCAATGTACATGAAACTATAAACATAGTGCAAAAGCCGTCTTCTTCCCTTACGGGTCCCACCTTTATTAACCCCATACTCTAAACTAAACCTCACCCCCCCCCCCCCCCCCCCCCCCTTCTGCTGACGATTAATTTTCGGTGAAGAAGTCGACAAACGGTTACCACCTCCGGGGAGTACCCGAATAGTGACCCTCTCAAGGTGAGCTTGATTTTCTCCAAACAGAGAAAGCGAGCCAGGTCTCTGACTTCAGGGGGCATTGAGTCCCTCCATGCTAATAGTGTCCATCTCCGGGCTATCGGGGAAGCAAAGGCCAAAACGTCTGCCTCCTGGATTCCTGGGTCTTCCGACACCCCAGAAATCGCCACCTCTGGACTCTCTGCCACCCTTGTTTTTAACACCGTGGACATGACATCTGCAAACCCCTGCCAAAATCCCCTAAGCTTCGGACATGCCCAGAACATGTGGACATGGTTTGCTCGTCCTCCCGCACATTTTTCACACCTGTCTTCCACCCCAAAGAATCTGCTCATCTGGGCCACTGTCATGTGAACGACCTTAAATTGTACCAGGCCGAGCCTGGCACATGATGCGTTGAGTCTACTCAACCCGTCTGCCCATAGACCATCCTCTATCTCTCCTCCCAGCCCCTCCTCCCACTTGCGCTTCAGCTCCTTGGTGTGCGTCTCCTCTGACCCCATAAGTTCCTTGTAAATGTCTGAGACACTCCCTTCTCCTACCCACCCTCTGGAAACTACCCTGTCCTGAATCCCCCTTAGCGGTAGGAGCGGGAAGGTTGACACCTGTTTACGTAGGAAGTCCCGCACCTGCAGGTACCTGAATTTATTTTCCCTCGCCAACCCAAACCTCTACTCCAGCACCCTTGTACTCGGAAAGCTCCCCTCTATAAACATGTTCCCCATCTTCTCAATCCCTGCTCTCCGCCATATCTGGAACCGCCCGCCCCCCCCCACATCCATACTTCTCGGGGCAAACCGGTGATTATTACAGATTGGGGACCAAACTGATGCTCCCTCTGCTCCCACATGTCTCCTCCATTGCCCCCAGACTCTCGGGGCCCCCACCACCACGAGACTGGTGGAGTACTGTGCCGGCGGGAACAGCAGACGTGTAGTTACCAATGCCCCCAAACCTGTGCCCTTGCATGAAGCCGCCGCCATACGCTCCCATGCCGACCCCCTCCCCCACCACCCATTTCCTGATCATGGCTATATTCGGCGCCCAGTATTAGTTACCAAAATTTGGCAGTGCCAGCCCGCCCTCTCCCTGACTCCGCTCAAGCATTGCATTCCTTACTCGCGGGGTCTTGCCTGTCCAAATGAAGCCAGTGGTCACTTTGTTGACCTGTTTAAAAAATGACCGTGGAATAAAGATGGAGACATTGAAACATGAACAGGGATCTCGGGAGGACCGTCATCTTCACCGTCTGCACCCTCCCACGCCACTGGAATGCCTAGGTACCTAAAGCTTCCCCCTTCTAATGTAAACGGCAGCTCCCCCAATCGCTTGGACCGCAAACATCTTCCTTTTCCCCATATTTAGCTTAAACCCTGAAAACCGGCCACATTCCCCTCGAATCCTCATGATTTTTTCCATCCCTTCTATTGCGTCCGATACATACAGAAGCAGGTTGTCTGCATAGAGCAAGACTCTGTTCTCCACCCCCCCCCCCCCCTTCCAGCCCCTTGAGGCTCTCCAAGCAATTGCCAACGGCGCTATAGCTACCGTGAACAACAGTGGGGAGTGGGGGCATCCCTGTCTCATCCCCCGGTGCAGTCTAAAATAGTCCAATGTTGTTCTATTCGTCTGTACGCTCACCAAAATATAATACAAACAGACCCCATCTCTTGTTGAACCACTCACTCGTCCCTCTCAAGGCGAATTTCATCTTTTCCAAATACAGGAATTCTATTAAATACCTGAACCACACTGAGGTGAAGAAGCTGACCTCCACTCCAATAAGACCTGCCTGCAAGCGATCAACGAGCAAAGGTTAACACATCCAACCCCACACCTGTCTCCAACTGCAGCAGGTTCAACACCCCCAATATTGCCCCCAGAGGATTGACTCCAAGTATACATGCAAGATTGCCGAAAGGGCGGCATGGTGACTCAGTGGTCAGCACTGGTGCCACATTCCGCGCTCGATCCAACTGTCCGTGTGGAGTTTGCACATTCTTCCCGTGTCTGTGTGGGTCTCACCCCTGTAATGATATGTAGACTGACATGTAACTAAGGGGTTAATCAGAACACCCGGCTGTGGCACGACCACCAGAGGGCATTACACAGCTCATTATAAAACCAGACACACACTAGACCCTCCCTCTCACTCCTGGCAGGGACTGCAGGATTAGCACCAGAATAGTTTAGATCTCAGGCTGGGTCACCACATGTGGCCTAGATCCCAGTTGTAGAGTTAGTCTGGAGGTAGATCAGTAGAGTGTCAAACTCATTTATCTAATTGTTACTGAATATATCCTTTCAACTTCAAGGACTGGAGTGTCTTTCAACATCGTCTCTGGCCAGTAGCAACTTTTGTTAATCCAACAGCATAATCTAACAACCTCCACAGCCCAAAGATGTGCAGGGTGGGTTAATTGGTCACGCTCAATTGCCCCTTCATTGCAAAGAAATAATTGGGTACTCATAAGATTGCCAACAAGGTGCTGAAGAATGACCCCCAAAACTTCCCCAGCTTTGGGCAGGTTCAGAACATATGCATATGATTGGTTGGACTGCTCCCGCACTGCTCATACACATCCTCTACCCCTTCGAGCAACTGGCTCATCCTTTACTTTGTCAGGTGCGCGGTAGCACAGTGGTTAGCACTGTGGCTTCACCAGGGCCCCGGGTTCAATTCCTGGCTGGGTCGCTGTCTGTGCAAAGTCTGCACATTCTCCCCGTGTGCGCGTGGTTTTCCTCCGGTTTCCTCCCACTTGTCCTGAAAGACATGCTGTTAGGTAATTTGGACATTCTGTATTATCCCTCCGTGTACCCGAACAGGTGCCGGAATGTGGCGATCAGGGGCTTTTCACCGTAGCTTCACTGTTGTGTTCATGTAAGCCTACCTGTGACAGTAAAGATTATTATTATGTACCACTTTTAATCGCACATGAGGTTCAAACACCTCCTACCACATCCCTCCTTCAGCTCCACCCCCAGCTTGCCTTCCACTTAGCTTTGATGCCGTGTCCTCCTCCAATATCCTTCCAGAAATCTCTTTAAGACAACGTTCCCTTCCAAACCCCCCGCCCCCCCCCCACCCACACTGACAACACCCCCCTCCAACAATGAGGAGGAATTATGACCAGGAAGGATGGCAGACCTTTTTTTGCAAAATCTCGTACCAGCATAAAACTGAATCACCCTCTGGGGACCCTGTAATTCATCTCCAGCTCCTCAATAAAACCAAATCCTTCACTTCTGCCAGGCCTCCTTCCTCCCAACCCCGAAACTTCACACCCATTCTCCCAGGCTCAAACCCATGGGGCGCGATTCTCCCGAGTTACGAAAAATCAGGAAGATGGCGTCAAAAACGGGCGCGTTTGACGCCAGCCTCCGCCCCCCCCCCCGACCGGGAACCGATTCTGCTCCCCGGTCGGGGCTAGCATCGCGCGGCCGTGAACTCCGGCATCGCGGGCTTAACGAATTTCGTTAAGCCCGCTAGCCAAAGTTAGCGACGGCTGACGCGTCAGATGACGTCAGCCGCGCATGTGCGGATTGGACGACTCCAACCCGCGTATGCGCGGATGACGTCATCACGCATATGCGTGAAACCCGCGCATGCGTGGGCCGGTATGCCCCTCAGCCGCCCCGTGAATGGATCCAGCGGGGCGGCGGAGGGAGAAAGAGTGCGCGGGGTAAGTACCCGCTGCCCGCGATCGGTGGGCACCGATCGCGGGCCCATGGCACGGCCGTGCCAATCGGTGCCATGGTTCCCCAGATCGGGACTTTACGGCCGTTTTTACGAACGGTCAGACCAGGTGTGTTTTACGTTCATAAAAACGGCCGTAATGGCCTTGGAAATCAGCCCATTGGCCAGGGGAGAATCGCTGCTCGCCGTAAAAAAACGGCGAGCAGCGATTCGTGTCGGGGGGCGGCCGTGGTGGGCGTCGGACTAGCGTGTCCGTAAAAATTTACACCGCCCGCTATTCTCCGATTTTTCGTAAGTCCGGAGAATTGCGCCCATGGTTACCCTCTGATTGGCATCATCTTCAATCCAACCCCCAAATTGAAGTGCTGCTGAAACTGCCTCCAAATTCTCAACGTGGTCACCATCACATGTAGCTCCCTGGGGTAAATGGGAGTGGCGCCGTTGCCAGAGCCCACAACCCTGACCCCTTAGGGAAACCAGCCTCCAACTTAAACCACACGTCTCCGATTCCCGACTCCAACCCCACACCTTGCACGGTAGCATAGTGGTTAGCATCAATGCTTCACAGCTCCAGGGTCCCAGGTTCGGTTCCCGGCTGGGTCACTGTCTGTGCGGAGTCTGCACGTCCTCCCCGTGTGTGCGTGGGTTTCCTCCGGGTGCTCCGGTTTCCTCCCACAGTCCAAAGATGTGCGGGTTAGGTGGATTGGCCATGCTAAATTGCCCGTAGTGTCCTAAAAAGTAAGGTTAAGGGGGAGTTGTTGGGTTACGGGTATAGGGTGGATACGTGAGTTTGAGTAGGGTGATCATTGCTCGGCACAACATCGAGGGCCGAAGGGCCTGTTCTGTGCTGTACTGTTCTAAATAACCTTCTTGGCATTCAAACACCGCCCAATAATACTACAGCAAGTTCGAAAGGGCCAAACCTCCTGACTGTCGTCCTCTCTTGAGCACCGTCCTCTTAATCCTTGCCACTTTACCCATATAAATAATGAAATCAACCTTTCCACTCATTAAAAAAATGACTCGGTTAAAAAGACCGGCAAACACTGGAATAAGAACTGTGGCAAAATGTTCATCTTGACCACCTGTACCTGGCCAGCCAATGTGGGATAGGGGGAGACTACACTATCCCACCTCAGCAAATCTGCCTTAATCCTGTTCACAAAACTTGTAAAGTTCAGCTTGTGAAGCTGAGCCCATTCCCATGCCTCCTGCACTCCCAAAAACCTAAAAGTGGCCTGGTGCCACTCAAAATGGCAACCCCTCTCTGGAGAAGACACGATAAAACACTTCATTTTCCCCAAATTTAGCTTGTACACTGAAAAAGCCCTGAATCTCTGAAGCAACCCCATTATACCTCCCACCGAAGCACCTGGATTGGAAATATAGAGCTGAAAGTCATTTGCATACGGGGACACCCAATGTTCCAACCACCCCCCTTTATCCCCTTCCCTTTTTTCTGAACACCTGCGGGCTATGGCTAAGGACTCTATTGCCAACACAAATGGAAGGGGGGGGCGCAGGGCATAGGGCATCCCTGCCTTGTTCCCCTATTTAAAGGAATGTTCATCTCGTCCTTATGCACACTCTCCTTCACGTCCTTGTACAACAACCTCACCCATGCCACAAACTTAGGCCCAATTCCAAACCTTTCCAAATACCGCATACAAATAGCTCCATTCCACGCGGCCAAAAGTTTTCTGCATCCAAAGCCTCCACTTTCTTTCCGGCAGCGAAAGCACCACATTCAACAGGCATCGCACAGATTACAATTGTCTTCTCTTCATGAACCACTTCTGCTCCTCCCCAGTCACCTTTGGGAGGCACCCCTCCAATCTAACTGCCAACATCTTTGCCAAAATCTTGGCATCCATATTTAATAATGAATTGGCCTGTCTGACTCGCATTCTACTGGGTTTGTGTCCTTTTTTAGCAGCAAAAAGATGTATGCCTGTCCCATCGCCTCCGGCAGTAACCTTTTCGCTACTGAGTCCTCAAACATCTCCTCCAACAGCTGCGCCAACGTTTCCGAGAATCTATTGTAAAACTCCACTTGGAAGCCATCTGACCCCAGCCTGCATCTTCCCTATCACCACTTGCACTTCCTCCAGCCCTGCCCTCTCCTCCTCCTCCTCCTCTCTCTGGAGGACACTCCAACTGTCTCAGAAACTCCCTCATGTCTGACTCATCCTCTGGAGGCTCAGACTTACAAAATGTCCTGTGAAACTCCTCAAAAAGACATATTCACCAGCTCCACTGCAACCGCCATCTCCCCTGTCCTATCCCGAACATTCTCTCTTGAGGCCGCCTCCAGCAGAGCTGGCCCGCCAACAAGCGACTGGCCTTTTTCCCCATACTCCTACCACTCCCAGTCGCCCACCTCAACAGCCAAATTGCCTTTTCTGTGGAAAACGAGTCAAATCTCGTCTGCAGCTCGTGCCTCCTTCATCGGAAGCTGTGGCTTTGGATCCTCCGCATGCCTTCTATCCACCTCCCAAATGTCCTCTACCAACTGTTTCTCTGATCTCCCTATTCACCTTAACCCTCACTATAGCTTTCAGTGCTTCACACATCACCAATGGCAACAGCTCCCCCTACCTGTTAAATACAACATAATTCTGCCCATTTTGGCGCAAATGTTTGGGTACACCAATAACCCCGCCTCGAGCTGGCCCCTTCTCCAGGGCAATGTCCATCCAATGTGGAGCGTAGTCCGAGATAACAATCGGCAAATACTCTGCCTGTCTCATCCCCGCCAACAGCGCCTTTCCCATCACAAAAATCTATTCTTCACTACATGCGTACAGGCGAAAAATCCAGATGATCCCTTTCCCTTGAATGTGGGAACATCCATGGGTCCACCCCTCCCTACTCCTTCATAAACTCATCCAACACCCTCTCTCCGCCCAAGGGAGTCGAGAACCGAGGCTTCGACTTATCCATCTTCGGGTTCAGCGTCGTGTTCAAGACTCCACCCTCCTCTCCCCAGTATTAACTGATGCATATCCAAATTCAGTACAGCCGCCAACATCTTCATGAATCATGCATCATCCCAATTCGGGGCATATACACTAACCAGCACCAGCAACTTCCCCTTCAGTGCACCCGTCATTATTACATAACTATCTCCCTGGCCCTGCTATCAAAGCCCGAGTGAAATACCTGGCTTACCCCACCCTTCTGCAGCCTCACCTGGTCCTTCACCCTCCGATTAATCTCCTGCAGCAGGACCACATTGGCTTTCAAACTGTTTAGATTCAAGAAAACATCTTGCACGCCTCACCGGTCCCCCCAGCCCTCGCACCTTTCATGTCACCACCTGGACTGGGGGTGTTGCACCTCCGCTCGCCCGCTCCTCCTGTCAGTCATTAGTTTGCCCCCCCCCCCCCCCCCCCCCCCCCCCCCCCCCCCCCCAACCACTACCCTCAAAACCACTTCTCTCAGTATCATCCCCAGGCCCATCAAAATCTGTTCATACGGGTTGCAACGACCGTGGCCCCTGACCCCGCCCCGTTCTCATTCACCAGCCAACTTGTGTTTGCTAGCGTGACTCCCCCTGCCAGAGCCCCCTCCCCCACACCAAAGCAGCGTATCAACATCAATGCACCCCACCCCATCTGGGAGACTTCCGGTGGTGACACAGGATGGCTCCCGCTTGAGGTATATTTTTAGGAGGTTTAAAGTCTGGTCCCGGGGGTAATTTTTGGAGGATTGAAGAAAGGGAGATAGAATATTGCCAAAGGATGCCAAAAGGACTGCAAAAAACAGTTATGAAGAAGGGAGGAAACGAGGGTCTGCCGTCGAGTTGGAGGGCCAGCAAAAGGGCGGAGGCTGGACTGCATGGTGGGGCCACACTGCTTATGGTGGAAATGATGATAGGTGATTACTGTGGAGCTGGAGAAGCAGTTTGTAATGCACATGGAGACGTTGGGGAAGGAAATGGCGGTTGCACTGAAATCGTTGGTGAAGGAGGCAGTTGCCCAGTGATGGTAACTGTCAAAGACATCAGCTGAGGTGAGAGAGCAGGCTGAGAAGATAAAGGAAGTGGAGAGGCTATGTTGCAGCACAGCGACCAACTCCCCTGAATGGGGGACGAGCTACGGAGGGTGGTGGAGGCTGGGGGACGAGCTACGGAGGGTGGTGGAGGCTAACAAAGGGCTTTGAGCAAAGCTCAAAGATTTGGAGAACCGCTCGAAGTGGCACTATTTGAGGATTGTGGGCTTGCCGGTAGGGGCAGGGGGCCCCCGAGGCCAACGGAGTACTTTGCCAAGATGCTGGCAGATTGGATGGGGGAAGGAGTCCTCCCGGTATGAACTGGCCCGAGCTCATTGGTTGTTAATGCCAAAGCCAGAATTAAATGAGCCACCAAGAGTAGTAATTATCTGTTTCCATAGATACCACATGAAGGAGAGGGTGTTGAGCTGAGCAAAGCAGAAGCTGGAGATGCAGTGGGATGGTGCTGGAGTTCGGATATACCAGGACTTGACGGTGGGTTTGGCAAAGAGGCAGTGCGTTCGGACAAGTAAAGATGGCACTGTACAATGGTGTGGTGTATCCGGCGAAGCTAAGGGTGACGTACATCTCAAAGATTTTTATTTTGAGCCGGTGGAGGTGGCTGAGGTGTTCATGAAGGCAGAAGGCTTTGGACAGAAGCGAGGAGTGGAACTGGAAGGGAGATTGTGGACTGTGATTGGGAAGCTGGAGAATGTATAACTGTTCTAACTTTCTGTTCATTGAGCTGTTTTGTAACTTGCTTGATCTCACATTGTTGTGGAGTTTAAGTTTTTTTTTTTGATTGGCATTCTTTGCTGCATGAAGGCGTTGGCTGGGCTAATGGTGGAAATGGGAGCGGCGGACCCTTGGGTGCAGAAACCACCCGAGTACTCGTTTTTTTTTCTCTGTGATCATAAGATATACCCGTGGATCGACTGTTTTGTGATGGGGAAGGTGTTGCTGGTTGGGGCTGAAGAGTCGGATCACTGCAATTGAAATATCAGATCATGCTGCGCATTAGATGGATATGGTATTGGATGTATGGCTTGTGGCTGTGTTCCAGCCCTAATCCCTCAGAGGCTATGCCCAAATCTGCCGGGTTGACGTTCTCCTCCCTTATGTACGCATGCAGCTAGTACACACTTTTAAAATCCGGTGTTCACACCTGTGGTTTATGTTTGATCTGTGAATAATCCTCCGGAATAGGGACCTTTTATATTCCGTTTCGATGAACTTGGGATACTGGGCTTTACGTGGGTCAATTGCCTACCTAAGTCAGACTCGGGCGGAATCTCCAAGATTGTCCTGTGGAATTGTTTGGAGCAACATTTGTGAGTCCCAGCCAAATAGCACCAGGGTTGCCAGATTGGTTGTACTACCTTCTGAACCACAGTGTCCTCAACCCGTATTACGATGGACAAATGACCATAGAAGCTGCATGTAATAATACTAATCACGCACACACGCACGCACGCACACACACAATACTAGTCTTTCACACACACATACTGGTTGGACTCTAAACTAACACACAAGAAAGACCAACTTAATTTCCAGGTGACTGGCATGTGCAGAGCAGATATGTCCTCCCCTGGAATCCGTCGTCCGGCACTGCTGGATGTCTGTTCCTGGTTGTTTTGTGTCCCCGGCTCTGGTCCCTCTTTGAATGGTTCCATCCTTGGCTGGTGCAGGTATCACCATTGTTGTCGTCGGTGGTCGAGAGAGCGGGTGGTGAGTTGCGCAGCACCTTTTTATCCCTTACAGGTTTCGCAAGCTTTTGGGCGGTCCCAGGTAGATGTCCAATTGATCGATCAAGGCTCGATCACCCTGATTGATCTCAACCAATTGGTGGTGGACACCTCTATGGCAGGGGGGGATTTGGCGCGGCAAATGGAGAATCCAGCCCCTAATCTACTGATACCATTGGATGGAATTCCTTTTTCCCAGCTTTATTGAGTTGTGGGAGATCAACACGTATTCTTATGGGATCCTTTTAATTATGAACCGGTACCATTCCTCGGCACCCACCTGTTGGCTCTTTTATGAGGAAAATGACTCTCGGATATAGCATTTGAGTCAATCTCTTTCTTTAAGTTTCATGTAAAAGTTGTGGAATATTTTTGGGTGTTCATAAGCATATTGGTTTAGTTTCTGGGTCTAGTGTTATACAATACTTCAGAATCATAGGATTTACATTGCAGAAGGAGGCCATTTGACTCATCATGTCTGCACCCTATTGAAGCCCACACTGATTTCTCCTGGACTCTTGCGTCGTATGAGTAAATGTCATTTCCTGTTAGTTATTTCCTGTTGCAATTAATTATTTCATGGGGCTCAGTTTAACATTCTTCATTATACTACATGAAGGCTTAATTATTATGAGATAGTGGTACAGGATTCGAGTAAGAGGAAAAGAGGTGAAGCTGAGGAAATGGTTGACACAGTAGCACAAATGACCATGGTCTTTAGTGAAGAAACCAGTTAAGAGCCAGCTGTCACTGACCTTCATTTGCGCTGCTTTTGGTCATAGCCCATTAATGCTTCACCAGAAACTTCTCCATAAGTCCAATCTTCCAGAAATGGGCAGTGATTTGAATGCTCTCGCTGCACCAATATTGCACCATGTGGCATCTCCTCTGCCTTGCCAGTGAGACTCTCATTCTGTGAAAGAATAAAACAAACCTGAAGGAGACTTCAGTAAGTAAATAAGCGAGGGATGTAAGGGGTTGGTATGTCAGTGCAGAACTGAACAGACTTGTAACAAGTGCTTGCTACTGAGGCCTAGTTCCTTTTCTAACATTTATTTTATATGTTATGCCATGCAGTTTGCCTTACTTGAAGGGCTCTGAGGCAAGCATTTTCCGATTGAGTTGTAGTAATCTTTTATTGTCTTCTGCAGGTTTTCAGTTCTTGTTTGAACCATGGATGAAAATTGTCCTGCGTTTCCAGAGGCTAAGTACGTACTTCTGAGCTGAATAAAACCTCGCACTGTTTTACCGTTGCTATTATTTAAGTGTGTAATGTACTAGTAGAATTATTTCATAGTATATGAAACTCAACACTAATCATTCTTTTTTTTAAAATTGTAAACACGTTTCTTGTGCTCGTTGATCATGGAAACTGATGGAGTTTCCCCCATGCTCTTTTCCTCTGTCCTTTTCCTGTTATGGCTGAGATTCATTCCATATTTCGCTCATACATGGTGGTAGTACCTGTTTGATAATCAAATAAAGTTAGCACTCTTTCATAATCAATGTAAACCAGAATGCAAAAAAAAATCACAAACAAATATGAAAGTAAAAAAGAGAAAACCCAACACACAATTTAAATACTAACCTAAACCTCCTAACAGCTGATGGTCACTAATCCTTAAAGGAAATAAATGGTTCCCATCTTGGGTAGAACGTCTCCACTGACTGTTAGGAATGGGGGGGGTTAGCAGGTCTTCCAATTAATTACTAATTTGATGTCAATTATCCAATAGAAATCACTGATACATACAATTTGTTGGCGATTTGTGTGTGAAGTTGGATCAAAGAAATAAAGGTGTTTCGTGGAGAAGCAGAACTATGTCTCCTTTATTCTACAGCAACCCAGAAGCTTAAACACTGACCCCTGATGGTGAATTTGACTTTCTCCAAGTGTAGGAATGACATTAAGTCACCCAACGAAGCAGAGACACTGGGCGGAGTGGGAGACCTCCAACCAAGCAATATTCGCTTCCAGGCAATCAGTGAGGCAAAGGCAGCAACATCCGCCTCTAACCCTGACTGAATCACCGGCGAATCCAACACCCCAAATATGGCCACCAGCACACAAGGGTCTAAATCCATATGGAGTCGCTAACCTCGATACTAAAGAAGAGAGCACAGAAGCCTATGAGTTTGGGGACAGGACCAGAACATGTGTGTGTGTGTGGATAGCCAGGCCAAGAGGACAGCGATCACATCTATCCTCAACATTTTGGGGAGGAAAAACCACTTGGCCGTACCCCAGTCAAGTGCATCCTGTGTACATATTAAACTGAATTAAGCTCAACCAAGCATATGAGCACTTGGAGTTGACCTTGTGAAGAGCCTTAGTATAATCATCTGGAAAGGAATAATTTGATTAGAGATAGTCAACATGGTTTTGTGAAGGGTAGGTCGTGCCTCACAAACCTCATTGAGTTCTTCGAGAAGGTGACCAAACAGGTGGATGAGGGTAAAGCAGTTGATGTGGTGTATATGGATTTCAGTAAAGCGTTTGATAAGGTTCCCCACGGTAGGCTGTTGCAGAAAATACAGAGGCATGGGATTCAGGGTGATTTAGCAGTTTGGATCAGAATTTGGCTAGCTGATAGAAGACAAAGAGTGGTGGTTGATGGGAAATGCTCTGACTGGTGTCCAGTTACTAGTGGTGTGCCACAAGGATCTGTTTTGGGGCCGTTGCTGTTTGTCATTTTTATAAATGACCTGGAGGAGAGCGTAGAAGGATGGGTGAGTAAATTTGCAGATGACACTAAAGTCGGTGGAGTTGTGGACAGTGCAGAAGGATGTTACAAGTTATAGAGGGACATAGATAAGCTGCAGAGCTGGGCTGACAGGTGGCAAATGGAGTTTAATGCAGAAAAGTGTGAGGTGATTCATTTTGGAAGGAATAACAGGAAGGCAGAGTACTGGGCTAATGGTAAGATTCTTGGTAGTGTGGATGAGCAGAGGGATCTCGGTGTCCATGTCCATAGATCCCTGAAAGTTGCCACCCAGGTTGAGAGGGTTGTTAAGAAGGCGTACGGTGTGTTAGCTTTTATTGGTAGAGGAATTGAGTTTCGGAGCCATGAGGTCATGTTGCAGTTGTACAAAACTCTGGTGCGGCCGCATTTGGAGTATTGTGTGCAGTTCTGGTCGCCACATTATAGGAAAGATGTGGAAGCATTGGAAAGGGTACAGAGGAGATTTACAAGAATGTTGCCTGGTATGGAGGGAAGATCATATGAGGAAAGGCTGAAGGACTTGAAGCTGTTTTCGTTAGAGAGAAGAAGGTTAAGAGGGGACTTAATTGAGGCATACAAGAGGATTAGATAGGGTGGACATCGAGAGCCTTTTTCCTCAGATGGTGATGTCCAGCACGAGGGGACATAGCTTTAAATTGAGGGGAGATAGATATAAGACAGATGTCAGAGGTAGGTTCTTTACTCGGAGAGTAGTAAGGGCGTGGAATGCCCTGCCTGCAACAGTAGTGGACTCGCCAACACTAAAGGCATTCAAATGGTCATTGGATAGGCATATGGACGATAAGGGAATAGTGTAGAGGGACTTTAGAAGGGTTTCACAGGACGGTGCAACATCGTGGGCCGAAGGGCCTGTACGGCGCTGTTATGTTCTATGTTCTAAACCTCACTAGTAAGTATAGGGTCCAATTCACCTTCGTATTTCACCCTCGCCTTCTTTTGCGGGATGGAATCGGTGAGAGAATATGTCCATATTGGTCCAAAATAGACTCCAGCCTGGGACAGAATCCTCATCAGCAAGGAAAGGAAGACAATTCCGCCAGAGGAAGGAATGGAAGGAAAAGCCTTGCACGCGAAGTCGTGAACCTGAAAATACCGAAAAGGCTGGAGGGGGTAGCTGAAATTTATCAGTTAACTCTCAAAACTAGCAAACCTGCCCTCCACGAACAGGTCCCCAAAATGCTCCAGTCCTTTCACCGTCCAAGGTTTAATTGTTGGGTCCAAACCAGATGGTTGGAAAAGGTGATTGTTATAAATAGCGGCCAGCGTAGACAGGGAATGGAGCTTAATGTGGTGTCTAAACTGTTTCTAAATTCTTAGAGCGGAGACCGCCACTGGATTTGAGGAAAATCTAGCGTGAGTGAGCGGGGGCAGCAGTGACTATGGCAAGAAGAGTGGAGGTGGTGCAGGAGCGAGCCTTCATTTGTCCCGAATAAAATCGGGGTCACTGATCCACAATAAAAAAAATTTGGACATTAGTAGCCCAGTAATAAATGTTCATTTTGATTGTTTGAATCCTACCCACCAAACTTATTCCACCTCTGCAAATCCGTTTTGACATGATTAATCAGGCTTGTGTAATTCAACTTACGAAGTGAGGCCCAGTTGGGGCTACCCAGACCCTCTGATAGCGAAAGGTGCAAAGGTACCGACCCCAATTGGACTCTCCTCTCAGGGTGGTTAACTAGGAAACGTTCACTCTTGCCTAAATTGAAATTTATACCCAGAGAAGGAGCCAAAGGTGTTAAGAAAGTTCCTTATGCCGTTGATGCAAGGGGCAGGGTCCGTAATATAAAGAAGTAGGTCATCCTCATAGAAAGGCATCTGATGCTCTACCCCTCCATTGACTCGAGTACCTCAATACTATCAAGAGCGGCTCTATTGCCAGGGTGAACAAGAGTGGAGAAAGTGGGCAGCCCTGCCTAGTGGCCTTAATCATGAGAAAATAATCAGAGTATAAAGTGTTCATATGAACATTTACAGGTAGGGGCTTTATATAATAAGTGAATACAGGAAGCAAATTGATGACCAAATCCAAATATCCTGAGATTCTCAAAATAAATACTCCCATTCACTGTCAAATGCGACAGGATCAAGAGATAATGAGATACTATCACGTCAGGTACTGGGAAGGAGGAAATGTCAGCCTTTCATGAAGCCTGTTTGATCCTCCGAAATTGTACTTGGAAGGCAAGGTTCAAACCGGAGCACTAGCACTGTAGCAAGCGGCTTGACATCTGCATTCAAAAGTGAGATTGGACAGCATGAACCACACACTGTCTGGTCCTTGTCCTTCTTAAGGAGCAAAGAAATAGAGCATTGAGTGAGAGTCCGAGTCAATGACCCTAGGAATAGGAAATCATTGAACACGTCCAAAGGTACAAGCTACTCCGAGAACGTCTTGCAAAATTTCATTGGAAAGCTATCTAGACCAGGGGCCTTGCCAGACTGCATCACATCAATATATTTTAGAATCTCTTCTGGGCGTAACGGGGAGTCCAACTCTATGCTTTTATCCACCTCGACGGTTGCAATATGTGGTCCAGAAAGTCAGACACGACCAATTTACCTGGAGGGATTCTGATCTATAAAGATCGCGATAAAAGGATTTTAACTTGCGTTGACCTGGAGAGGGGTGAAAACTAGGTTGCCACCCAGGGTTGTGTATCTGAGGGATCTTTTGGGAGGTAGCTTGGCGTTTCAGTTGCTGAGCCCAAAGACAACTAGCCGCCTCCCCGTACTCATTAAAAAGTACTCCTGGAGGATTGTTGCTGATGTGCCACCCAGCTAGTAGACAATAGCTCCAAGTAGGTCTGTAATTTTTTCCTATTTGCCAGTAGCTCTGGAGCAGGATCATGCGAATACTGGTGATCCACCTCCTAGAAATGAATTCACCAGCATGGCTGCGCTTTGTCTTCAGCATAAATGCTCTGGAGGAGATAATTTACCCCTTCCCACTTAGGACTGCCTTAAGAGCCTCTCATAGCCTGGAAGGTAAAATTGAATTGGACCCATTTTGATTTTATATAGTGGAAACATGCTCACAAAAGGTTTTTTTTATCAGATAACAATGTTGTATTGAATCTCCAGGGTAGACATTGGGTGTGGCCAAATTGTAGCAACATATCATTAAAGTGCGGGGTATGGTCTGAAATAACAATTGCTGAGTACTCAGCCGCCACCATGGAGAGGGGTAAAGCCCTATCTAAAAGAAAATAAACAATATGGGAATATGCATGGTGGACATGTGGAGGGAGAAAAAGTGAAATCTCTTATTGCTCGTCTGCAAGAGGGCCAAGGATCCACATCTGAATCCTGAAAGAAAACAAAGTCTTGGCCATCCCAGATGGAACAAGAGATTCAGGTTTGAAATGATCCCATCTCGCTGTCCAAAATGCAGTTCAGGTCACAATCTAAAATAAGCTGATATGAGTCGAGGTTGGGGAGGAAGGCCAATGGGAGTTAGTAAAATCTGTTTCATCCCAGTTGGGGGCATAAAAGTTGACTGACTACCGGGGTGTTCGACAGGGAGCCAGAAACAATAACATATTGACCATTGGGGTCGCTTATAATCGGAGGAGGAAAACTGAATTCTTTGATTAATGAAAATTGCCACACTCCTGGCCCTGCCATCAAAATCTGAATGAAAAGCCTGCCCACCTCGCCCCTTGTGCAGCCTGGTCTGATCCCTGATATGCAAATGGGTTTCCCGCAAGAAAACAACATCTGAGTTTAAGATCTTAAGATGGGCAAATTCCCCTGATCTTTTTACTTGGCCATTCAAATCTCTTAACGTTCCAGGTGACCAAATGGATTGGAGGTCTTTCATCACCCTTTAATCTGGAGTCAGCCATTCCCACCAAGAGATCTACCAAGGGACACTGAAAGGATAAAGCAAAAAGATCCACCCATGGTAGCCACCAAGCTACGGCAAAGGAAAACTAACAGACTACCCCCCGATCCCACCCTCCTCATCCAAAAAACACCCTCACCATTGAATGCAACCACACCCAAAAGCAAACAAAAATTTGTCAAACAAAGACTGAATTAACAGAACAAAACAAAAATTCTAAACTCATTTTCTAAACAAGCTATTCTAATCTGTAGCAAACCCTCCAAAACCACTCCCGTTAACTCTTGTTAGAAGGGGGACTCTCAACTGGAGAAAAAAAAGGCAACAAAACCCCATTTAACTTGCAACTCCCCACTAGTGACGAAATGTGACGCCAAACAACAACTTTGACCGGGTAACGAAACAATATGTAAATGTTTTTTTTTAAACCCAAGCAATAGGGAACTCAAATCTAATCAAAGGCAATAAGAACACAACCCCACCAAGAACAAGGAAAAAAAACAAGAAATACAAACAATACAACATGCCTGTCACAGAGCCATAAACCAGATTACACAGCGCATAAATTGTGCCTTTTGACAAGAGTCAGCATCTCCTGGTACGTCAAAAAAAAGTACTTTTCCTTATACATGATTCTTGAGCTGGAAAGACCACCCTGAACCTGTCTCCACTGTTGTACAGGGCAGCCTTCACTCCATTAAATGTGACTCTCTTTTTTTCACTAACTCCACACTCCTATTCTGGTGCAGCCTTATAGAGTTGCCTTCCCATTGAGATAGCGGTGCACCCATGCCCACCGAAGAACCCTCCATTTTTTTTACACTGGAAATTGTCATTACCACATGCGGTGCATCTTTTGAACAAGGCTTCAGTCAAAGTGAGCGATGGGCTTGGTCTAATTCAGGCAGGGATGCGATTCCACCATCCCACCATTTTGAGATCTATTCGGAATCCTGGACATCCGTTATCCCTTCTTCGTTCCCAAATAACAGAGGTCAAGTCTGTTTCTTGGCAAAGTTCAATTGAACTTTATTTGTCAGCTCGTGCCACGAGTAAACTTTATTTGTCAATACAAAATTAGGTCAGATTGATTGTCTTTAGTGAATACAGTAGTTGAGTTTTCATTCAATTACAAATAATAAATCTTCAAATCATAATACACAGTATAAAATGAGTGATTTAAACAAAAGAAATATGGCGATTGAGCAAAAACAAGCAAAGAAAATAGGTTTCAGAAAGAGATGGATTGATTCTGGAATGGATTTTTCCATCCTGACAAGTGATTTCTTAAGGAGATTATTATTTGAAGGTTTTGCCTTCTTTACAGTTGTGATTGGCTTTAACTAATTTATAATTCACTAAATTTGTCCAGGCTGTCTGTCCGTCAATGTAAGAGAGATATATATTTAAATATATTGGTGTGAATTTCCCATCTCATTCTTTGCTAGGACTTATCACTCTAGACTGGTTGTTACCATAGAAACGGGACTGGGACATCAGCCCAGTTCTTTACAACACAATGGTGTCTTTTGGCTATTTGACGTAATTGACCTTCAGTCTCCTGCAAGTCTCAAGCAATTTGCAAAATATTCCCAGCTATTCAGCTTTCCTCACTCTCTCATGGTTACTATGATTTAGTTAATTACTCTTAATTAGTTTTCAATTAAACCTTTTACCTATATCATCTATAGTTGATGAGAAAGCCAATTTCTATCATAACCCCAAAATCAGGATCTTCTGCCACCTGGACCTGTCTTCCAGGTCATTCAGCTTGGTTCTTAAAGTGGCGGTTTCAACCACCGCAGTCAGATCAGTCTCCAGAGTTACGATCCGATAAAGCTACCTCCATGTTGTTGGTCATGGCTCCATCGACTTCAACGGTCTTACTAGTTTTTTTTTTCCGGAATCACACGAATGGGGTGCAAGGCCTTTTAGAATGATATTTTAAGATCCTCCGACAGTTTTTGTAGGTGTTTCTCAAACTCTCGCCAAAATACTAGTGGGAGCCTCTGCTGTTGGTGGAGTGGATGGAGAGAAAGAATCCGGTTCCCCAATCTTACCTCCCTGTGAATCCTGAGGTCTCCGGCTCTATCGATGAGTTTCTGCTCAAAACTTTCTTGGCTTTGTTTCTTCTGGGCACCTCCGCAAAGAGAACTCTACCCTGATAACTTTCTTGAGTACCAAGGATTACACACCCATGGTACCAAGAAAAAGGTTAACCAGTTATCCAGCAGGAGCCACCTCCTGTGGGCCTCTGCCCCTTATATCGCGCCATAGGTAGCAAGTCACAGCTTTGTAACTTTCTCACAATGTCACTGCCGAGGACAATTTACATTTTATGCAGCAGAATTTGTGCCTTGTTCAGTGCTTTTGGCTGCTGCAGAAATGTAGACCCCGAGTGAGTTACTGCACATTGAAATGAGAATTATGACACCATGAAGCCAGTAAATTAAAGATTAACTTGTATGGGATAAACAAAATTCTAATGTTGCTGGAAGCCCATTGCAATACAGAAGTCCTAAAGCATTATAGCTCTTTAAGTGTTTGCATATCGATAACCAGCACAATGTTCTAACTCGAGCCCTTCCTTGTCAGTACATTACTCAATCTGTATGATACCTCTGTAACATTAATAATGAACACCAAGTGTTGGAAAAACTCAACAGGTCTGGCTGCATCTGTAGAAAGAGGAACAGGCTTCAGGTTTTCGGTCCAATATGGCTCCTCTTTGGGTTGGAAGAGAGATAAAAATGTGGTTGGGTTTTTTGCTGTTGACTCTCCCAAAGTCAGGTCAAACAACAGGGAGTCCTGGGATTGGTGAAAACCAGTGTAAATGTTCACAGTAGGAACCCTCCATAGATCCAATGCTGAAGTCAGACCGAGCAATAAGAATATGTGGGTGCTATAAACTTACTATCAATCAGGCCGCCCAAGTGGATACGTACCTGATCCCCCGAATCAAGGACTTCTTAGGCAAAACTGGCGGGTGGCCTACCTACTCTAAGCTGGATCTCAGCCACGCGTACCTGAAGTTGTAACTAGACGAGGAGTCCTAAATATTTGCCGTGATCAATATACATAAGGGCCTATTTCAGTATACCGTGTTACTTTCCAGCATTTCTTCGACCTGTGCTATTTTCTAGCATATCATAGAAAACCTCCTTCGCGTACCACAAAGTGATGGTCTACCTACAGTATTTTAGTTACTGGAGTTATTCACAAAGAGCACATGTCAAGTGGATTCATAGATGTGGGAGTCCCCCTTAAACATGAAATGTGCTTTCCATGCCACAAGTCATGTATTTGGGGTTCTGAGTTGATGCCACAGATCTACACCATACGAGAGGTCCCAGCACCCAGGAATTTAGCCAAGTTGAAATCTTTCCTGGGAATGGTGAACCATTATGGCAGGTTCATTCCAAACCTGTCCATGACATTGGCACCATTACACAGATATGAAGGAAACAACCAACGTTGACAAGGGAAAGAGCAGCAAAAGGAAGCTTGCCGCTTGATAAAACAAGCTGCAATTTTCAAACCTCTTGGTTCATTTTGCCCGGGGAATCCAAATTGTATGATGCCTCTCCATATGGGATTGGGACTGTTCTACCCCGTAAGGTGGAGGACGGATTGGAAAGGCCAATTGCCTTTGCCTCGCGAACCCTATGGGAAGTGGAGCAAAGTTATGCTCAAATCGAAAAGGAGGGACTGAATTTCATCATAGTTCCACCAATATTCCTATGGGCAATGATTTGTAATGATAACCAACCATAAGCTGCTGTTTGGTCTTTTGAGAGTGGCCAAGCCAATACCCCCAATTGCCTCCGCCAGTGTGCAGCGTTGGGCGTTGCTGCTCGTGGCCTAGAGCTGCACCTCCCCAAAGCAGGTGGCACTACGGCCAGTCTCCCAAGAGATCATCTTGCTTCTGAGCTTCTCCGGCATCTTGCCGAATGTCGTCCAGGCATACAAAATTAGACTATGTGAGATCTGGTATTATCCAAAGTGAAACAAATGATACAAACAGGTTGGCACAACGAGAAGTCTGAACAGTTGAGGCCCTAATTAACCTGCTGGGATGAACTAATCTGCAAAGATCAAGTGATACTTTGCGGCGCTCGAGTTGCCATTCTACCCCCAGAGAAGGAACCCCTCTGACAAGAATTGCACAGTACCCATCCGGGCCAAATAATGATCAAGATGCTGGCTCATAGCTATATCTGGTGGCTGGGAATCGATAAAGGTATTGAAGAAGTATGCATTCCCTGCCAGACTCCACAATCGTTACGATGAGTATTAAAAACTGGCAAGTCCTGCTACAGTTGTATAGACCCCTTGGTAAGGCTGCACTTGGAATTTTGCGCACAATTCAGGTCGCCACACTACCAGAAGGATGTGGAGGCTTTGGAGAGGGTGCAGAGGAGGTTTACCAGGATGTTGGACGGTGTTAGCTATTTGGAGAGGCTGAATAGACTCTGTCTGTTTTGGTTAGAAAGACGGAGGTTGAAGGGTGACCTGATAGAGGTCGACAAGATTGAGAGGCATGGATAGAGTGGATGGCTGCACTCTTTCCCAGGATGGAGGGGTCAGTCACCAGGGGGCATAGGTTTAAGGTCTGTAGGGTAAAGTTTAGAGGAGATGTGCGAGGCAGGTTTTTTTGAGGGTGGTGAGTGCCTGGAACGTGTTGCCAGGGCAGGTTATGGAAGTAGATATACTAACGGCGTTCAAAAGGCATCTTGACAAACACATGGATAGGATGGGTGTAGAGGGATATGGCACAAGCAAGTGCTGAGGGTTTTGGCAAAAGTTGGTATCATGACCGGTACAGGCTTAAGTGGCCAACGGGCCTGTTCCTGTGCTGTATTGTTCTTTGTTCTCTTTGTTACCTCCTTCTGCAAATCTCCATCCCTGGGAGTGGCCTGACCACCCATGGACTATGCAGGCACTTTCTTAGGCAGGATGTTTCTTGTCGTCACCTCTTTTCCCCTCTGACCCCTCAATCCTACTTAAAGAAGTCAATGAATGGCTTCTACCTCCGAGTGAACCTATCGACTGACCTCAAAATGGACTTTACCTTCTCCAGCCTCAGAAATTCCGCCAGGTCATTCACCTACTTTCAGCAGCTCCGAATCCCTCCACCCCAACAAAATCCATCTCCGGGCTATCAAAGGCCAAGGCATCGCCGTTTCTTGCCCCTGGACTCCCGAATCTTCCGACAGGCCGAATATTGCTACCTCTGGACTCCGGGCCACCTTCCATTCCCAATACCTCGGACAATACCTCAGCAAATCCCTGCCAGAACTCCCTCAATTTCGGACATGCCCAAAATACGTGGACATGATTAGTGGGCCTCCCTGTGCACCGTCCACACCTGTCCTCCACTTCCTTAAAGAACCTACTCCTCCTAGCCGCCCTCATACGTGCCCTATGGACTACCTTGGAGTCTTGCACATAATGAGGACGCATTCACCCTCCGCAGGGCGGCCTCCCACATTTTGTATTCCAAATCACCTCCTCCCACTTCCATTGAATGTCTCCCATCGGGTTCCCTCCCAGCCCATCAGCTTGTAGACCTCCGACACCTTTCCTTCCCTCGGCAATACCTTATTTTGCAGCCCCAAAGGTGGCAACCCGGGAAAGAAAGGCACCTCCCTCCTCACAAAGTCCCGGACCTGCAAGTATGGAAAACCATTCCCCCTGTGAAGCTCGTATTCCTCCTCCGGGTCCTGATTTATCAAAGCTGCCCCTACGTACAGGTCCCCGAATCGCTCAATCCCTGCCTGCCTCATCCAGCCACTTCGATGCAAACCTATGGTTATCACAAATCGTTGCCCAGGCCAAAGCACCCTCTGGGCTCAAATGCTGCCTCCGCTGTCCCCACACCCTCAAGGCTGACAGCACCATTGGGCTCACGGAGTACCAGGCCGGTGGGCACGGCAGAGCCGCTGTAAACCGTGCCCTTAAGCTCGTTTCTCCAGGAACCTCCCTCCATCTGCCCCCATACCGACTCCTCCCCCACTACCCTCCTGACCAAAGTGATTTTAGCTGCCCAGCAGTAATTCATTATATTCGGCAACGCCAACACTCCCTCCCTCGCCTCACTCCGAACCCCCCCCCCCGATCCGTGGGGCCTTCCCTGCCCATATGAACCCCAAGATCAACGCGCTATCCTTCTTAAAGAATGACTTTGGAACAAATATCGGTAGGTTCTGAAATATAAACAGGAACTTGGGCTGCACCGTCACCTTCACTGTTTGCACCCCTCCTGCCAACGACAGTGGCAACACATCGCACCTCTTAAAATCCCCCTTCATCTGCTCTACCAGCGAAGTCAAATTGAACTTGTGTAACTGCGCCCAACTCTGCCATCTCTATGTCCAAGTATCTGAAACGCAGCCCTCCCGTCTCCCAACCTCCTCTCCTGGCCTCTGGTCTCGATCAGGAACACCTCACTCTTTCCCACGTTCAGCTTGTACCCGGAGAACCAACCAAAGTCCTCTAAAATCCCCATAATGCTCTCAATGCCCCCCCAGTGGGTCTGAAATATATAACATCTGCATATGTTTTACCCCCCACCCCCCCCCATCAACCCCTTCCAGGATCAGAGCTTTTCAGCGCAATGGCCAAGGGCTCTATAGTCGATGCAAACAGAAGGGGAGACATGGGGCATCCCTGCCTCGTACCCCGGTGCAATGCAAAATACCCTGAGTTCATACTATTTGTGCACCTGCTTGCCATTGGCTCCTTATATCGCAGTTGCACTCACGCCACAAACTTCAGCCCAATCCCAAATTTCTCCGATACCGCCCACCATCAAATAACTCCACTTCAGACGCCTCCATCTTCCTTCCATGTGTCGGGGAAAGCACCACATTCAACAGCCTTCTCACATTTGAGGACAACTCTTCCCTTAATGAACCCCATCTGCTCCTCCCCAATCGCCTCGGGCAGGCATCCCTCCAACCTTAATTCCAACACCGTTGCCAAAATCTTGGCATTTACATTCAGCGGAGATATGGGTCGAGATGATCCACACTTCACCGAATCATTGTCCTTCAACAACAATGAGATGAAAGCCTGCCCCATCGTCTGCAGCAGGACTCTCCTGTCTAATCGTATCCTCCAGCTTTCCCACCATCAATGCGCCAGCCTATCCTTTAATCTTTTCTACAATTTGACCTGGAACCTGTCGGGCCCGACTGCCTTCCCTACCTGCATCCTCCCTATTGCCACCTTCACCTCCTCTGCCGCCAGCTCCTCCAACTCTGTCCTCTCCACCGTTCCCAACCCCAGGCACTCCAGTCCTCCCAAAAACACTCTCATCTCCCACTCCTCCTCCAATGGCTCCAACTTTTCCAAGTCCCCATAGAACTTCTCAAATACCTTTTTATTAATCTGTTCCGGAGCCACCACCAATTCTCCTGTCTTGTCTTGCACCCAAACTATCTCCCTTGCCGCGGCCTCCCTTCCGGAGCTGACCTGTTAACATTATGCCCTGCCTTCTCCCCATACTCGAAACAGCCCTCGTCCTTCTCAACTGATGCATCACTTACCCTGTGGACAATAGGTCAAACCTTGCCTGTAACTCCTTCCTCTTTGCCAGGAAGTCGTCCCCCACCTACCTCCCATCCACCTCCAAAATCTTTCTATCAGTCGTGGCGTTCCTCCCTATCCATTTTTGCCATAAACGAGATCAACTCCCCCCTTACCACCGCCTTCAGAGCCTCGTGGACCATCGACTGTGAGACCTCCCATATGCCGACCACTTAACTCCGACCAACAGTGCCTTTCCCACCACAAAGACGACAACCCTCGAAAACCCCGGTTAGAAAAACAACCCACATGCTTTCCGGGCCAGCGAGTGCGGCTGGGACCGTATATGCTTTCTGATGCAACTGCTTTTTCTCTGAATCTTTCTGCTGCAGTTGAACCAATTTGCTTGAACTAAAGATATAATTTCATCCATCACCTGCTCTTGTTCTTTACCAACCAACTGATCAACATGGTTTCCGACAACTGAACCTCAGCCTCCCTATCAGTACTTCTCTTCCTCCTTCTCACCCTTTGGCTTTGTGATCTGGTGACTACACAATCCGGAAACATTCTGGATATACTTCTTCCAACATCTCAGTAGTTTGACTTTCCGCTGGCTTTCCATCCACAGTCGACTTCCCTCTCATCTGTGACTCAGCTATATCATTACCTTGGATAAATTGTACCCCTGAAAAGGGTAGTACTCCTACCACCACTTCACTTTTCACCAGACTCTCTAGCCTTATCGTACATAGTGGCACGCTATTCCTCTCACCACTAATTCCAGAAATTACCAGCTTTTCTGGCAATACTCCCTCCAAACTATATATCTCCTTAGCTCCCACCATAAAGATTGACTATCTCCTGTATTTCTTCTGATCTTAATCATCTTACCTATTCCACCTTCTACACATGAGTAAACATTGCTCTTACAAATAAAATTCTGAGAAATTTCTGATACCTGCTTATCCACTAACCTCTGAACAGGCTGTACACTCTGCATCTTTCCACTGCTTTTTCTTCCCACTTTACAAACCCCCACTGGTTAATCTGATTTTTACCGAGTCTGTCTTTCCAGAACTTTTCGTAAGCCATCAACACCGCAATTCCACATGCCAAACTTTATTACAATGAAATGGGACGGCACAGTGGCTAGCACTGCTGCCTCACAACAACAGGGACCCAGTTTAATTCTGCAATTGGGTGACTGAAGTCTGCACACTTTACCCCATTTCTGCGTTTGTTTCCTCCGGGTGTTCCAGTTTGCTTCCACAGTCCAAAGATGTGCAGGTTAGGTGGATTGGCCATGTTAAATTGCCCCCTAGTCTCCAACAGTTAGGTGGGATTACAGGGATAAAGTGGGGGAATGGGCCTGGGTGCTCTTTCAGAGGATCGATGGGTCGAATGGCCTTTGCACTGTAGGGGTTCTATGAAAACATTTAAGTTTTCTTCTCTCAACCACTATCATAGGTTTTCTTTTTACTCTGGTGCACACTCTCCTTAACACCACCAACTACACTTCTTTGCTTGACCACTTGTAAATTTCTCATTTTCCCAGTTTTCATCCTTCACCAATGGAAATTGATGTTGAAAACCAGACTCTTGTTTTCTGAACCAATTCAAAATCATCTGCCATTTCTGCGGCTTGTTTTGCAGTTTTAACTCTTTGCTCCTCTACATGATTTGTCACAACTGCGGAAAGTGAATCTTTTAATCCCTGCAAACTAATTGTTTCCTAAAGAGCTCATAAGTTTGGTCTATTTTTTAAAAATATATTTTTATTGGTATTACAATTATTTACAGTAACATTTGCTATGGTTAACACTATACTAAAATGGACAAGAAAAATGGGAATCTACAAAATGGATTTACAAATGAAAATAATAAACAAACCTTTATAATTTCACACAAATGGACCTATGTACAGGTGTGGGGGCCCCTGTTTTTGAGCTTCCAGTAGTTGGTTGCCACAATACATATTTATGTCCCTGCTGTCCCCTGGAAAATACCGGGAGAGGGTCCCCTGTGTTTGCCATGGTATCTTCACTGCCCCCCGCCTCCCCTATCCTCTTATCCTCGCTCTTCCCCCAAACGGGTCTTCAACAGGCTCGTGAATAGCCTCCAGGTGCTGTGGAAATCTTCCTCCGATTCCCAAATGGCAAATTTAATTTTTCTAATTTGAGATATTCTGCCAAGTCGGACAATTGACAATGGTCTCAGTCACTTATTAGATTTTTACTTCCAGGATTTTTATTCCAGCCATCCAGTCCCCAGAGCATTGACCTGGGTTTACTGGTCCAATGACAATACCACTCCGCCACCTCCTGTCAGCAACAATACCACTGCCCCATCTATTCTATGATCAGTGGCAGAACTTTAACCTGTCTCACACCATAAGACATAGGAGCAGAATTAGGCCACTCGGCCCATCGAGTCTTCTCCGCCATTCAATCATGGCTGATATTTTCTCATCCCCATTCTCCTGCCGTCTCCCCATATCCCCATATCAATCAAGAACCTAGCTATCTCTGTCTTAAAGACACTCAGTGATTTGGCCTTCACAGCCTTCTGCGGCAAGGCGTTCCACAGATTCACCACTCTCTGGCTGAAGAAATTCCTCCTCATCTCTGTTTTAAAGGATCGTCCCTTTAGTTTGCGATGGTGTCCTCTGGTTCGAGTTTTTCCTACAAGTGGAAACATCCTCTCCATGTGCACTCTATCCAGGCCTCGCAGCATCCTGTAAGTTTCATAAGATTCCCCTGTAGCCATCTGGGATGGCCACTTCCAACTAAGCACATAGCAACTCGCAAAGATGGATGGGTAAAATTGACAAGCCAAGAGTCAGGCAGGTTCAGAGCCTGAAATGCATATTCGTCAGCCAAGTCCAGAAGGTATCGAAACCCCGTCCCATTGGCATGTTAATCAGGCCGATTAGCAGGTGATGGCCCATCTCCCCCAACACAGAGGACTGGTGCTCCAGCTACCGGGACAGTCCCAGACTTTTCGGCACCACTCCCTGTCCAACAGAAATGCGAACAACAGGGTCAATGACCGCTTGAGACACACCCAGTCATCCAGATCCCCGCCCACTTATTGGCTAAGGAATCGAACGGTGTGACCAATTAGTAAGGCCCAAATCGAAGGACCGCCCAAAAGAGCGTGAAAACCCCCAAGTATAAAGGAAGAGTTCGCCATATGCTCGCCCTCTCTTGGCCTTGGTACCCTGGACACGGCCATTGCCAACTGCAGCAACACCAGAAGCAAGTTCGAGTTCAACGCCCACTACAAGGACGAGCCCAGCCGAGCAGCAGTTACCATTTCGAACCCAAGAGATCCAGAATTGAACAGCGGCCACTGTTTCCTGACCTAAACCGGGTGCCCGAAGTCACATACATGTTGTCTTAGTAATAGGTGTAGTTAACTAGTATTGTTTATGTTGCATGACTAATTGTGTGTAAATAAAGTACACTTGACCTTGAACTAACTAACTGGTGTTTGGTTCTTTGATCGATAGTCGGTTGAAACTTGTGGTGGTATCATTCGATACCCGGTGACTCTAAGCATTCGGACATAGACAATATAGAAAGAAGGCAAATTCACTGATTGCCCTAATTGGAAGAGAGCCAGAGTAAAGACCCAGTAGGAGAGATAAAACGCACAACACCACCCCCCCCCCCCCTTCTAAATTCCACGAGTATAAACCCAGAGTTCTTAACCATTCCTCATATGACAAATTCTTAATTGCTGGGATCATTCTTGTGAACTTCCTCTGGACCCTTTCCGAGGCCAGGACATCCATATACGGGGGCCCAAAACTACTTCCAACACTCCAAATGTGGTCTGACCAGAGCTTGTATGGCCTCAGACGTACATCCCTGGTCTTGTATTCTAGCCCTCTTGACATGAATGCTAACATTGCATTTGCTTTCTTAACTGTCGACTGAACCTGCAAGTTAAGAGGAACACGTGCTCTCCGGATCTGCTTCTCTGATTTTCTATCTCGTTTGCCACTTCCGAAAACTTTGGAAGTGCTTTGGGATGTGAATGAAGCGTGCTATATAAATTCTTTAATGTATCAATTATTGAAAAAGACATATAATATTATGCAGCCCATAATCATATGACTTGGAGCAATATGATATGTGGTTATCAGAAATATGTGATGAAGAGGCGAGGTTTAGGCTTAAATAATTGCAGTTGTGTACATAGGATATATGTTAGCTTGAGGGTCATGCTGTACCAACATGTTCTCCCTGCTGTGTGAATGCAGAACAATGGTCATTTGAAACCACTATTGCCATTGAAAAGGATAGAATAAGCGATTGATTCTGCTAAAAGTTCATTTCAATGAATGTATGCAATTGCCCCACAAGCCTATTCTCTTATCTGAGCTAGTCTCCAAGATTATCTGATTTTTCTTCATAATATGCCATTTGCTGATAGTCCTGATTTATATCTTGGATGTTTCGTTTTCAAGGTCACGGGTATTTGGATGGTAAGTCACCTCTGGTTTAATGGACTGCATTCATCCTACATTGGGGCTTGTTACTAAGACTGAGCAGCTGAAGAGCTGTTTCTTAGGCTGGAATGAAGAGCTTGTCGTATGAGGAATGGTTGAGGACTGTGGGTCTGTACTCATTGGAGTTTAGAAGCATATGAGGGGGGTCTTATTGAAACTTGCAGGATACTGCGAGGCCTGGGTAGAGTGGACGTAGAGAGGATATTTCCACTTGTACGAAAAGCTTGAACCAGAGGACACAATCTCAAACCAAAAGGATGATCCTTTAATACTGAAATAAGAGGAATTTCTTCAGCCAGAAGGTGGTGAATTTGTGGAACTCTTTGCCGCAGAAGGTTGTGGAGGCCAAATCACTGAGTGTCTTTGAGACAGAGATAGATAGGTTCTTAATTAATCAGGGGTTATGGGGAGAAAGCAGGTGAATGGGGATGGGGGGGATGAGAAAAACTATCAGTGATGATTGATTGAATGGCAGAGCAGACTCAATGGGCCGAGTGGCCTAATTCTGCTCCTATATCTTATGATCTTATGATTCCAGACTCTACAGATTTTATCCAGTCACTCTGCCTCTGCCCCAATTCAGTCAGCCATGTTACTATCCTGTGCTGGTTGAGCATGGGTCTTGGGCTGCTGGATGCCATCTAAGGCCATTTTCCATATGGGAGCTTGGGCAATGAGTGATGGGAAGTTGTTCAACCATGGAATGTGTGCAACACCTCATCCAATACTTGCCAACTAAACTTAAGCCCTGTTGTTTTCTCTTAAACTGTATTACCCTATGAGAAGGCAGTGCCCTCTGATACATCCCAATGCGTCCACAGACTTGAGGAAAATATGCATATAGTTCCTATTTTATATTCTCTTCAAATTAGATATTTTTCCACAATTTTCATATCCATCTGATGAACTACATTATCAAATGTTGGCTCTTCCATATCATTAACTGTGTGTTCTCAAATCAGAATTCCAATTTTCACCACTGCAAAATCAAAATTTTGTCTAAAGAATAAATTTCAAAGATCACCAGGAATAGAGTGATGTTGAATTAGAAGTGGACCTAATACTACTTTCATTTTTTTTCTCAGTGTCGAAAACAGGGATGGAAAATGCAAGAGACGACAGTCGGGTGTAAGTTTTGATTTGTTCTCTTTTGCATGATCTAAGGATAACAGTGCATTTGAAAAGCTTTTAAAATATATATATATATATGTATGTATACATATACACACACATACATATATATACACACGCGCACACTTATACATGCACACACGTGTGTGTATTTATATATTTACATTTAGATAAAAGGAAGGGCGCACACACAAACATACCAAAATAAAGTAATAATAAAAAAGAAATAAAATATAAAATGAAGTAACTGGCAAGGTATTATGCACCAGCTCAACAGCAGCAACTTTGTATAATTGGCAAAATTATTTACAACACATAAGTAGGCATCTGTTTGTGGGGGGGGCTCCACTTTAGCCATTCCTCCCGTCTTTCGCCTGTATTCTCCTTGTTCTCTGTTCCTGTAGATGCCAAGTTTGTTATCATTTCCCGTGCCGTACTTCCGGCTATCATTTCTCTACGCCCCCCACCTCCCTGGGTTCCCTGTCTCTTCCCTCTTCCATGCACCCCCCCCCCCCCCCCCCCCAGCCTTCTGTGGGTCGTCTTTCTTTCCTCTTGGGTTTAGATATTGACATTAAATTTTGAATGTATTTGCTGTCTTGCTCATCTGTCTAAATTGTGCTTCTACAACTGATAGTTAGCATATAAAAATAGGATCTCGCCTGAAGCTTTTTCAGTTGCTGACTGACCTGCTGTGCCTTTCCAGGTTTCTAGTTTTACTTTTATTTATAATGTCTCTTTTGTTACATCTTGATGAAATCAAGTATGCAGGAAACACAAATTGATTGTGGTGAACACAATTTGGAATCTCAATAGGCCTGATATTGAAGAATAGCTTAAAAGCAATCTAGGCAGCACGGTGGCACAGTGGTCAGCACTGCTGCCTCACAGCGCCGAGGTCCCAGGTTTTATCCTGGCTCTGGGTCACTGTCCATGTGGAGCTTGCACATTCTCCCCGTGTAGGTTTCGCCCCCACAACCCAAAGGTGAGCAAGGTAGGTAGATTGGCCTGGCTAAATTGCCCCATAATTGGAAAAATGAATTGGGTACTCTAAATTTACCAAAAAAAATTAAAAGCAATCTATAGGTGATTGACAATTTTGTACTGGAATATCAAAATTGTGGGCACAAGATCTCGCAACCCTGATTGAATCTGTACTTGTGTCACTTTCTCCTATTTGAATATCACAGGCCCAAAGGTTTGAAAAGGTTCAAGGCTGCTCCCTCTGTGATGAATAACCCCATATCTGAGCACCAAGATGTGTTTGTATGATCTGCTTGATGTAAATGCTTAAACTACATAAGTCACCTGCAGAACTCCCATGTTATGCACCAACAAAATTGGAGTGCTCCAAGTTTGGTAATAATAAACTAGACATACAGTAATGTGACGACGAAGATTAAAATGATATAAAACAAACAGGCAAGAGCTTTATTTAATTCTTCACCCTCATACAGGAAACAGCAAAAAGCTATTTTTTCAATCTGCGTTATGTAACATTCATCAGTTGGTGTCCTCCAACACCCGTACAAACATGAATACGTTTTTCTAAAAGCCCTCTCTGCTGATAAAATGCTGTTTTAGAACTAAAATTAATTCTATAATCAAGCTTCTTTAAATTGCTATAATTTTCTCATGTTAAATGAATGTCTTAAAATAACATGGTGACCCACATCCTCCAGTGATGAAAGCATCAAGTATCTACTTTGTGGTCCTTGTATCATTATGCTTCACCTTACGATCAGCTTTCTTTATGCCTTATTTGATAAAGATCAGCTTCATCTCTAAAATATCTCCTAACTCAAACATCAGCTTGCACATAGAACATCGCAAATGTTTGTGACGTTCAGGATGTTATGCAAAAAATGAAATGAATTAAATTTTGGTCATATCCCATTGTAATCGTTTGAATGGAAATGCTAATAGGGATTACCAAACACTCTACAACAGGAGCAGATAGGAATTTATTTTTATTTCTAGCCTATCCCAACAGTAGTCATGATATGCTAAGACTGCAACCACTGTTATCATGGTTTTGTAGACACATTCATTCCGGGTTATTGGTTAATCAGATTGTTTGTTTCAACTTCCTTGTAATGAATTACCTTAATTTCATCAAAGTTCATTTGTGTCACATGTTGGTGTCATCGAAACATAGAAAATAGAAGCAGGAGGAGGCCATTTGGCCCTTTTGAGCCTGCTCCGCCATTCATTATGACATCAAGTTCAAAACCCTGATCCTGCTTTTCCTTTGATCCTGATTAATTGAGAATTTATGTGAACTTAAACACCTTTTGCTCCTCTATCTTGCCATCCATTATTATTTTTGAGTGCACACAGATGGGACCACTCAAAACACTGAGGCTGCATTGCAGCTCCATAGAATGAGCAAGAAGCTTTGTTACTCTTAAGGCATGCACTTTTTAGGAAATGAAAAGTAAAAATCTTTTCCAATACTTGAATTCAGAGAAAACATTTAAAAAAGGACTTGAGGGCAGCACGGTGGCCTAGTGGTTAGCACAACCGCCTCACGGCGCTGAGGTCCCAGGTTCGATCCCGGCTCTGGGTCACTGTCCGTGTGGAATTTGCACATTCTCCCCGTGTCTGCGTGGGTTTCGCCCCCACAACCCAAAAATGTGCAGAGTAGGTGGATTGGCCACGCTAAATTGCCCCTTAATTGGAAAAAATAATTGGGTAATCTAAATTTATTTTTAAAAAAAGGACTTGAAATGGGCCAGTATTCCATTAACGCTCAGGAGCAATGAGATGAGTATTTTATCAATACCAGAGACACATTAGTGCTTAAGTTTAAATTGACCAGATATAAATGTCAGAGTAAAGAATATTACAAATGTTTTAGCATTCTGTCGAATGTATATGATAGATATAACGAAAATAAAAATTCACATTGAAGGAATATTCTCTGTGATGGTTCAATTATATGCCTCAAGAGCTATATCTAATTTATTTCTTGAAATTTCACAACGTTTTGACCTCAACTACTTTCTGTGATAGCTAATTCCACAGATTAACCAATCTAGGTGAAGAAATGTTCCCCTCCCCTCAGTCCTAAAAGGTTTATCCTTTATCCTCAAACAATGACCCCTAGTCTGGACTCCCTCGCCATCGGAACCATTGTTTCTGAATCTACCCTGTCTGATCCTGTTCAAATTTTGTAAGTTTCTATGCAATCCCCTCTCGCTCTTCAATGAATATAATCCTAACCGATTTAGTCTCTCCTCGTACGACAGTTCCGCCATCCCAGGAATCAACCTGGTAAAACTTTGCTGCACTTGCTCCATAGCAAGAACATCCTTCCTCGGATAAGGACATAAAAACTGCAGGCATTACTCCAGGTGTGGCCTCACCAATGCCCTATACAATTGCAGTAAAACATCTTCATTCCTATACTTAAATCCTCTTGCCAGCTTTACGAAAGCAGGCATATAATTGCTCCATTTCAAAGACTTACAAAGTAATACTGTATTGTTTAAAATTGCTAAAACATTTGTGACTTGATGCAAAGTTGTTCCCTGACAAATGTTGACCCATGTGTCTTATCTTTGGACTTAAATTACCGTTCTTTACCCCTCCCCCAAAGATTTTGAAAATTTCAAGGAGCCCACTTCGAACATTGAAAGAAGCTGATGTCAGCCAGAAGGTAACCAGGAATTACTGGAATAAGCAACATTGTACAACTGTTCGGATTGCAAATATTATGAAACTCTTTGAATATGAAGCATTGACTATTGGTGGGTCCGATCTTTGTGGACAGAATGACTTCATAGGTAAATTGGCAAAGGGGAGTGATCTGTCAACTGACATTTACTGATTAATTGATTACAAGCAATTGTGGTGAATGGGACCCATTGCTTAAACCCATCAATAATGCTGAAATACAAATGCAAGCATGATTTTAATTTAATTAGTGTGAGCGGTATGGGGCGGGATTTTCCATTGGCTGACGTCAGAAATTGGGCAGAGAATCGATTTTTGACACCAAAATCGCGGCAGCCGCTGGTCTCGTGCCAAATCACAGTTCTCCGGTGTCTCAACAATGGTGTCGATGCATTCCACTCCACACGTACAGTAAATATCGTTGGCATATCATTAGCGGGTGTGACCTGGTATTCTCTGGGGCCTCCGCAATTCTCCGCCTTCATTGGGGCAAATTCCCGATGGCAAGGTTTACTTGTGCTTTTCAAAATAGAGAAACCGGCGCTGCAGCTGTTGAGGGATAGAGAACAGGTAGGACGGAGAGGTGCAACTGTGGGCTGCTGGTCCTGTCACCAGCTGAGGGTGGGGGGCCCTGCCAGGACCAAACCACGGGGCCGGCAGACCCTCCATCCCCAGGCACCTGCCAAGGCAGCCATTTTGCTGTGCACCTCACTGACCACCCAGTGTGGCCCCAGGTTCTGCAGAGCGACACAGGCCGTATGGGTGCCACCACCCTCCACCCCACCATCCCTGCACTCCACGCTCTGCCACACTGCCACCCACTGGTGGGGCATCATGCGGCCCCCCCCCCCCATAGTGCCTGGCACTGACGGGGGAAGGGGTGCAGAAAAGGGGGGAGTGTGGGAGAGAGAACATGAGGTGGCAGAGTCCGCATTGCCAACCAGGGCCCACCGTACTTGGTTGAGCACGAGGGTACACACCATGCTAACGTGTCTGCCTTTCACACCCTGCAGACAATGGACGTTGGAATTCAACCAGCAATGGTGGCCTTGCTCAGAGTCGCCGCAGCCCTAGGGATGCAATGCGGCTGTACGAGCTGGAGATGCTAGAGTAGGAGGAAGCTGCAGCAACTCAGCGTGCCAGGAGGGACAGGTGACTGACGCTGAGAGTGGAGAGGCGGCCACCCAACAGGCCGAGGAGGGGCAAAAGAGGTGCATTCTCCACCAGCAGCAGAGGGGCGACATACTAGAGGGGGAGGATGGGCAGGACACGATGCCCGTGAGGCCAAACAAAGTGTGTGCCGGGGCCAAAGCGCACTGGGATCTCTTATCACCTCCAGGTTAACTGTGGGGGTGGGGTGGTGGTGGAGATTGGGCAGGGAAACTGCATCCCACCCCTGCCCGCTGCAAACCCCTTTGTGATACATACCTGCTGTAGGGGTGTGGACCCTGGGTTGGCAGTAACAGAGGGAATGGCCTATAGGATGGAGGATGATGACAACCCACTCTGCAATTGAGTTTTGGCGCTCTGTATCGCTTGACAACGTCTGACTCCTGCTGACGGTCGCATTTTCCACTGTCCATCTGGGTGATCCCTGCATGCGCTCGGGCCATTCCATCACACAGTCCCATTGAATCTCTAGGGTGGTGGTGGGGGGGGGGGGGGGGGGGGGGGGGGGGGGGGGGGGGGAAGAGGAGAGAAGAGGAGAGAGAGAGAGAGAGAGAGAGAGAGAGAGAGAGAGAAATGGAGCAGTCAGCACTGGCTGAACTGTGGTCCCTGAGCCAAGTCCGCCCATCCGTTCTGCGGCCAGCCCACACCAGCCCACTCCTCTCACCCTTCTGACACAGCACCGAGGCAGGTTGTAACATTATGCACAGGTGTTTAATGTGAAAGCATATGTACAGATTCGTGCCCTAGCCCCTATACACTAAATTGTACACTGCACATGTGCCAACTTAACTGGTGTCAGAGTTGGGTACTCTGCATCCGTGGAGACTGTGTTTACCTCAGCTATAACACATACAAGCTACCAACACTTGAAATAGTACAACACTATATTTTATTAAGCTAGAAACTGTTGAACATACTTTCACTGTGGGTCGACACTATGTTAGATTAAACTGAAGACCTATGCCTATCCTAACCAGTCTATGCACTCGGCACATGGTGAAGATCTGTGCTGCAGGCTGTGAGCTCTGTCCTGAGAGGCTGTATCCTGAATGAGTGGGAAAACTGATGCCCTCTGTCTTTATAGTGAGTGTGCTCTAACTGGTGATTGGCTGCGGTGTTGTGTGTGTTGATTGGTCTTGCTGTGTGTCAATCAGTGTGTGTGTCTGCACCATGATATACTGGTGTATATTATGACACCGCCCTGCAACCTGGGTCACCTTTGGCAGGCGTCCTCTGCGGTGGCCGGGCCTGGTGTCCCAGGTGGCATGCTGCTGCCCTTTTCTGTCCACTGCACACCAGATGCGCCAGGGACCCCGAGGGGGTGGGAGGGTGCAGTCAGTGGTGCTCTGGTGTTCCGGCCCCTCCCTGCAGGAGTCAACAGCACGGGCCCCATCACCACCTCTTCGCTTGGGGTGCCTGATGGCCGCCGGGCTACTCCAGGGGATGGGGTGTGAGCAGAGCTAACCCCTGAGGCTCCCCCTGCTACCTGGCACTGCCAATCCTGAAGGCCTGCTCTGGTCTCGACCAGCGTCCTGCATTCTCATGGCCATGGAGCACAGGGAGTGGACCACCGCTGTCTGGGACTCTGCCACATCACCCAGTGACTGGGCCACTTCACTCTGCGTCTGTGTTATGTTGTGACTGGGCCTTGCTCAGGAGCGCTGCTGCAATGTCCAGGTGGCTATGGCACATGGCTGCTTTTGAGAGGGCAGCCCTAGCTGGGCCTCGGCCACCACCTGCACAGATTGCCCCAGGCCTTGGGCATGCTGATCCTTTGCCAAAACCCTTGTCCAAGGACTCCAATGTGGACGCCACCTGTATGGTGTTGGCCTGGGTGGCAAGCATGGCCAGCACCACCACCTGTTTCTGCACACGTTTGGACTTCTCCACCTCCGCCTGCAGGTGCTGATTGCTTGCCAACAACCTCTCGTGTAGTCCCTGGCTCGGCGACTGCATTTCATCGATGGGGCTATCGTTCCAGAAGCGCAAAACCCGTCTGGGTGGCAGCTAGTCCCTGAGATTGGGCCACCCTCCGACCGTCCACCTCTTCGGGAGTTCCTACCTCCACCTGATGTATCGGAGCATTTGTGTGGTGGGATATAGTGTCTTTGGAGCCTCGTCAATAAAGTGCCCAACTGAGGTGAGTATCTCTGGGATGGTGGAGGGTGTTATGTTATACTGTTTGATTAACATAAGTTGCTACTGACCATAGAGGATGTTGAAATACACTCCAGTCCTTGAAGTAAATTGGAAGGATTTATTCAGTAACAACAATTAGATAAATGAGTTTGACACTTTGCTGATCTAGCTCTAGTAACTCAGTGATAATGACTAACAGTACAACTGGGATCTTGGCCACATGTGGTGACCCAGCCTGAGATCTAAACTATTCTGGTGTTAATCCTACAGTCCCTGCCAGGAGTGAGAGGGAGGGTCTAGTCAAGTGTGTCTGGTTTTATAATGAGTTGTGTAATGCCCTCTCATGGTCGTGCCACAGCCGGGTGTTCTGATGAACCGCTTCGTTACATGTCAGTCTACTTTTCATTGCAGAGGGTACTGCAGATTGCTGTGATGGGAAATCCAAGTCGTCCCCAGACTTGCGCTCCGGGGTATCATGGGTCTCGGGTTGGGTATCTAGCTCCCCTCCGTATCGGTATTCTCATCGCTGTTCGGCACCCATGGCTGTGGCATATTGGCTGTGAATGGGGGAGCACCAGCAGGACCCGCCCATCACCAGGTCTTGCCAGACAGGACCCATGATTAGACCGGGGATGGGTGGGGGTGTGTGGAGAGGGGGTGGTGTGGGGTGACGCACATGTCAAGGGGCACCTCAAATCAACAGGGTCTCACTTCCCAGCCCGATCTCCACCCCGGCGACTGCCCATTCATCGGGCCGGCTGAACAGTGACGTTTTCGGCAGCCAGGTATACCGACATGCTAATAATCAGAAATGCCAAATACAGAGCTGTCATCAACCCTAGATTCTGATGATTTTCTGTTTGTTCTGCTTGGAGATTGAACAGGTGGGAAAACTTCGCAGGAGCTCTCGAAGAGTCAGTTTTGCAGAGACCAAAGAAGTCAAGTAAGTGAATGATGTGTAGCTTTTATGTTAAAATTTAATTCGAGAAGAATGTAGGAATGCACTTGGTGGTCCATTTGGGTCCAGACACATTGAGACCTTGAGGCTCTGTGTTAGTCTGCGGGCAGGGGAAGAAATGTTGCTGGAACAAAGAAGAACAAAGAATATTACAGTACAGGAACATGAACATGCCCTTTGGCCCACTAAGCCTGCACCCATCCAGATTCCTCATTTAGATCTTCTACCTATTGCCCAAATGATCTGTATCCCTCCTTTCCCTGCCGTTTTATGTGTCGATCAAGATACATCTTGAATGTTGCTATTGTGCCTGCCTCCATCACCTCCACTGGCAATGTTTTCCAGGCACCTACCACCCTTTGCATGAAAACTTTTCCTGCACATCTACCCTAAACCTTTCCCCCTCTCACCTTGAACTTGTGCCCCCTTGTAATCGAGTCTTCTACCCTGGGGAAAAATTATTGACTGTTCACCCTGTCTATAGCTCTCATAATTTTCTAGCCCTCAATAATGTCTCCCCCTCAGCCTCTGCGTTTCCAATGAAAACAATTCGAGTTTATTCAGCCTCTTAATTGCTAACACCCTCCAGATCAGGGTAAACCTTCCTTGCACTCTTTCCAAAATATTGACATTCTGCTGCGAGTGTGGTGACCAGAACTGCATGCAATATTCCAAATGTGGCCAAACTAAAGTTTTATACAACTGCCAACACTTGCACTCAATGCCCCGGCTGATAAAGGCAAGCCTGCCATATGCCGCAGCCTTTTAAAAATAAATTAGAGTACCAAATTATTTCTTTCCAATTAAGGGACAATTTAGCTTGGCCAATCCACCTAATCTGCACAACCTTTTGGGTTGTGGGGGTGAAAACCACGCAGACACGGAAGGAATGTGCAAACTCCACATAGACAGTGACCTAGAGCCGGGATTGAACCCCGGTCCTCAGCGGCGTGAGGCAGCAGTTAACCGTGCTGCCCTGCCGTATGCCTTCTTGACCACCTGCATCGCCATTTTCATGGAAATGTAGACCTGTACGCCTGTGTTTGTCAATACTCCAAAGGGTACTGCTATTTTGTGCATAATTCAGTCCTGAATTGGATCTTCCAAAATGCATCACTTCACAATTGTCCAGATTAAACACGATCTGCCATTTGTCTGCCCAACTCTCAAATCTATCTATAGTCTGCTATATTCTCTGACTGTCTCCTTTACTATCTGCAACTCCACCTATCTAGTGTCATCTGCAAACTTGCTAATCGGATCATCTGCATTTTCCTCCAGATCATTTATGTATGTCTGTATTACATTGCTCATTGTTGGGTTTGTCTTTTGATAGGGCCAGTTGTTTTACTTGAATCTTTGAACTGTCCTATGATTAAAGACAAAACCATTTTGGAATATCAGATAGCATTTGTGGCGAGGTACAGGGTTAACATTGAGTTTATTAGCATTTTCTGCTTTTATCTTGAATTTCCAGCATCTGCAGGATTTTACTTTAGTTCAGAGAAGTTGTGCTCTTCGAAAAGCAAGTCAGATGAGACAGATATTCATGTGTGTTACATATATTGCCTTTCTCGTGTCAGTAAGTTTCTTCAAACCATTTGTAAATCAGGTTTTTATACAATTAATGAAAAATGAAATGAAAAAAAAATGAAAATCGCTTATTGTCACGAGTAGGCTTCAATGAAGTTACTGTGAAAAACCCCTAGTCGCCACATTCCGGCACCTGTCCGGAGAGGCTGATACGGGAATCGAACCGTGCTGCTGGCCTGCTTGGTCTGCTTTAAAAGCCAGCGATTTAGCCCAGTGAGCTAAATCAGATATATTGCTGAAATGATTTATTGCATAACCACTTTGTTTTCCCCCTAATTCTATGAGGTAATTGGACTGCATAATTTAACTGCAAACCTTCCTCTTTGGCCAAGCTTTTGGTCATCAGGACTACTATCTCCGTATCTGCCTCAGTGTCACACTTTTAAAAAAATAAATTTAGAGTACCCATATTTTTTCCAATTAAGGGGCAATTTTAGCGTGGCCAATCCACCTATCCTACACATCTTTTGGGTTGTGGGGGTGAAACCCATGCAGACACTGGGAGAATGTGCAAACTCCACACGGACAGTGACCCAGGGCCGGGATTCGAACCCGGGTCCTCGGCGCCATAGGCAGCAATGCTAACCACTGTGCCACCGTGCTGCCCACGTGTCACACTTTTTTAATATGCTACCGTGAGATGCCTTGGGATTGGCGGCATGGCCGATATTGGTCCTTGCGATTCAAAAAGTAGCTTCTAATGGCACAGGATTTTGCAAGATTTCCAGTCATGGGTGCCCTCTTGACCTTAGAAGACCATAAGACAAAGGAGCAGAATTAGGCCACTCGGCCCATCGAGTCTGCTCTGCCGTTCAATCCTGTTTTTCATCCCTATTCTCCAACCTTCTCCGCTTAATCCCTGATCCCCTTACCAATTCAGAATCTTCTACCTCTGCCTTAACGACACTCAGTGATTTGGCCTCAAGAGCCTTCTGTGACAATGAGTTCCACAGATTCACCACCCTCTGGCTGAACAAATTCCTCCTCATTTCAGTTTTAAAGGATCGTCCCTTCAGTCTGAGGCTGTGTCCTCCGGGTTCTAGTTTTTCCTACCATTTGAAACATCCTCCCCACGTCCACTCTATCTAGGCCTCTCGGTATCCTGTAAATTTCAATAAGATCCCCCCTCGTCCTTCTTAACTCAACAAGTACATGCTCTTCATTCCAGGGATCATTCTTGTGAACCTCCTCTGGATCCTTTCCAAGGCCAGAACATCCTTCCATGGATATGGGGCCCAAAACTGCTCCCTAGGGTCTGACCAGAGATTTCTGCAGCCTCCGAAGTGCATCCCTGCTCTTGCAGTAATAATAATAATAATCTTTACTGTCACAAATAGGCTTGCATTGCAATGAAGTTACTGTGAAGCCACCGTACTAACCATTGTGCTACCGTGCTGCCCTCTCAACATGAATGCTAACATGGCATTTGCCTTCCTAACTGCCGTTAGAACCTGCACGTAACCCGTAACAGAATCTTGAACTAGTGTTCCTACGTTTCTGTGCTTCTGATTTCCGAAGCCTTTTCCCATTTCGAAAATAGTCTTTGCCTCCATTCTTCCTACCAAAGTGCACAACCTCACACTTTCCACATTGTATTCCATCTGCCACTTCTTTGCCCACTCTCCTAATCTATCCAAGTCCTTGTGCACCCCCCCCCCCCCCACTTCCTCAATGCTACCTGTCCCTCTGTATATCTCATGGACTGGCGTGATTAATACTGCACTCCTGGATGCTTCACCCAGTGCCGGTTTCTATGTATCTACATTGTGCATCTTGTGTTTTCCTATTACGTATTTTCTTTTCTTTTCAAGTACTAGGGAGCAAGAATCTAAAACCTGTTGAATCTCGCTCCTGCAACCCTACCTCCTGGGTCCCTCTACCTTCCTCACTCAGCCACTTCCTCCTCTCCCTGACCACTGGCCGAATTTAGAGTCCTAGAATTTACAATGCAGAAGGAGACCATTTGGCCCATTGAGTGTGTACCGGCCCTTGGAAACCTCCACCCTATCCCTGTAAACCCACCCAACCTTTTTGGATACTGAGGGCTATCTTTGCATGGCTATTCCACCTAACATGCACATCTTTGGACTGTGGGAGGAAACCGGAGCACCCAAAGGAAACCCATGCAGGCACTGGGAGAACGTGCAGACTCGGCACAGACAGTGACCCAAGCCGGGAATCGAACCTGGGACCCTGGAGCTGGGGTGCAACTGTGCCATCCACTGTGCTGCCCGCGCTGCCGGAGTTATTCTAACTCCCAAGATTACTATCGGAACCCCTGAGAAACATTTTTATTATGATGACTAGTGTTGCTCGTTCTGGGTGAGTGTGCTTTACACTCAATTTGGCTCTGTTTTATTGCTTAGCTCTAGAGACGCCAGGTATCGTTAAGATACCGCCACAAGTTTCAAGTTCAGACCAATAACTCAATACACCAGTTAATAAGTTCAAACAAAACACGTTTATTATAATACAGTTATCTACTACTTATGCATATAAAACTACAAGACTAGGCTAATCCTACCACTAACAGGCCAATACTTATCTGTAATAAGGGAACTGCGGATCAGGGAACAATGGCCTCTTGCTTTGTCCTGGATCCGCAGGCTTCCAGTCGGTGTGGACTAAAGGGGTCAGGAGTGTCTACTCGTAGCGTGCGTTGTATGACACTTACTTGATGGCGGCTGCTGACCAGGCCTCTCCTTCTCAAGGTCTTCTGCTGCAACGGTGTTCTGCTGGGAGGGCCGGCTGGTCAACAAGAGCGCTGGGAGGCTGGTCAAGGAGAGACTGGCTAAGAGGAGCTGGTCAAGAGAACGAATCCTGGGACCTGACGTTTATAGGTCCCAGGGGCTTCGCATCCTTCAGGGCGGACCCTCTATGAACCTGCAATCGATTGGGTATCTTCCCAATCGATTGATTTGAATTTCCCCAATAACAGGCTGTTCCTTGATCCCTGGGCGGTTCCTCACACCGTATTGGTATCCTTTGTCTTAGACTCTACTGGCGCCGGAATGTCTGGCCTTCCATTGAATGTTTAACTGTTGTGTCCATTGTGCCTGGGAATCACCGTAAATCGCTTCATTAATATGTGCAGCTTGTTAGTTACAATTCTGTTGAATTTCTGTGGCAGCTAGAATACAGGGGATTCTGCAGACTGCTGGTTTCTTTGCCAATGTCCATTTTACCCTGCAATCTTTGCGTTCTTCCATTTTGTGTGAGGAAGTGGCCAACCCAGGTGGCTACAATAGTTAAACCACAAAAAGTTGATTGTCTTTGCACAATAGGTATAAACATACAAAATCAAATTTATAAAATAATTTTCTATTTCTTGCATGTCTACACTTATTAGAATTAAACATTTCGTTTTCAAAGCATTTGAGTTTGCATTTCCCCTCTCTCTCTGTCCCTCACCCGCACCCTCTCTCGCTCGCTCCTCCCCTCGCCCTCTCGATCTCTCGCCGCATTCCTGGAATTGTTTTGTACAGTTAGATCAGCTGCTGTCTGAAGTGCAAATTTGTGTATTTTAGAGCTCACTTTGTTTTCCTTCTGTTCAGGGAGTTTGTGACTGATAAAATGATGATGATAATACAAGATGTGGAGAATGGTAAATATATTTCCATGTCAGAATGCAGATGGAATGTGCAGGTTCAAGTGTTTTGTTTATCTTTTTTACAACTCAAGGGACTACCATTCTTTGGGGAAAGAGGAGGCTGTGCTACTGGGACGAGCTTCTCTGGATGCGCTGAGAACAGTGTCTGGCAAATATTTACTTTGAGCTGTAGGGAGGATTTAAACTAAATAGTTGGGAAGGGGGTTCACATGAGGGGAGATTTAGAAAGTTAACAAAAAAGGAGAGTCGATAGTACAAGAAAGCAATATGGTAATTGTGACCAAAAGGGGTAGAGGAATGTGACCGAAAGAGGTAGAAGGTACAAACACTAGTGAACCAGCAAATATGGTCAGTACACAAAACTGGTAAAAAGACAGATTGAAGGTTTTTGATCTGAATCCATGCAGCATTGGTTACAAGATGGACAAATTAATTGCACAAATAGAAATAAATAGGTATGCTATGATGGCCATTAGAGCGACATGGTTGCAAAGTAACAATGACTAGAAACTGGATTTTAGGAGTATTTGATATTTATAAGGGTAGGAAGAAAGAAAGGAAGTGGGGTAACTCTACGATCAGTTCATTCGTGCAAAATCATCTTGGCCGAAAGATCCATGTAGAATCTATTTGGGTGGAAATAAGAAATAACAAGGGAAAAAAAATTACTGGTGGGAGAATGTCCTCTAACTGTAGATACGTTGTCGGGCAGAGTATAAATCAAGAACTAATGAGCTTGTAACAAAGGTACTGCAATAATCATCGGTGATTTTTTTTGTAGATTGGACAAATCAAGGAAGGTAAACTTTGAGTTTATAGAGTACATTCTTGATAGCTTAGAATACATTTTGGAACCAATTAGGGCATGAGCTATTTTAATACTTTAATGCTAATGTGTCATGAGACAGGATTAATTATTGATCTCATTGTAAAGAATCCCAAGGCAAGAGTGATCTTAACATGACAGAACTTCAAATTCCATTTGAGTATGAGAAACCTCTGTCTCAAACTTCTTTTTTAATAAATTTTTAGAGTACCCAATTATTTTTTTTCCCAATTAAGGGGTAATTTAGCATGGACAATCAACCTAAACTACACATCTTTGGGCTGTGGGGGTGAAACCCATGCAGACACTGGGAGAATGTGCAAACTCCACACGGACAGTGACCCAGGGCCGGGATTCAAACCCGGGTCCTCAGTACCATAGGCTGCAGTGCTAACCACTGTGCCATGCACCACCCTACTCTCTTACGCTTAAGACAATTACAAAGATATGAAGACTGAGTTGGCTATAGTGGACTGGGAAAAAAAGTTCAAGGGTAGAGAAACTGGTAAGCATTCAGAGATATTTTGTAACTCCCAGCAACAATATATTCCACTGGGAAGGGAAGACATTATGAAAAGGATGCACCAATTGTGGCTAACTAAGGAAGTTAAGGATGGTTTAAAATTGAAAGGAAAGGATTACAATGCTGGAAAGATTAGTGGTAGGCCAAACAATGATTTTGAAAAGAAAGGGAAAATGCTGGAAAATCTCAGCAAGTCTGGCAGCATCTGTAGGGAGAGAAAAGAGCTAACGTTTCGAGTCCGATGACTCTTTGTCAAAGCTTTTGTCAGCTTTGACAAAGAGTCATCGGACTCAAAACTTTAGCTCTTTTCTCTCCCTACAGATGCTGCCAGACTTGCTGAGATTTTCCAGCATTTTCCCTTTCGTTTCAGATTCCAGCATCTGCAGTAATTTGCTTTTATCCAATGATTTTGAAAAATTGCAAACAAGAAAAGGATGACTCAAAAGAAAATAGAGCAGGAAGTCTGAAAATGAGAGCAAACCTGACAAAATATAGAAACAGACAGTGAGTGTTTCTACATCTCCATAAAAGGAAGAGAGAGCAGCTAAAAGTGAACTTTAGCCCATTGGGGGATGAAGGTGGGGAATTCGGGAAGTAGCAGAGACTTCCAACCAGTATTTTGTATCTGTCTTCACAGTAGATGACATGAAAAGCATCCCAAGTGTAATAGAAAATCAGGAAGCAAAAGGGAGGAACTTAAAACAATCATGATCATTGGAGAAAACAAATGGGACTAAAGATTAGCAAGTTTTATGGCCTGCATCCTAGGATTTAAAAAAAAAAAAATGGCTGCAGGGATTGTGGATGCACTGGTTGTAATCTTTCCAAATTCTCCATATTCTGGAAAAGTCTCAGCATATGGGGAAACTGCAAATTTGACACCCCTTTTCAAGAAAGGAGGGTGATCGAAAGCAGGTGACTATAGGCCACTTAGCCTAACGAAAATCGCTTATTGTCACAAGTAGGCTACAAATTAAGTTACTGCGAAAAGCCCCTGGTCGCCACATTCTGGCGCCTGTTTGGGGAGGCTGGTATGGGAACATTTGTCATTCAAGGAGTTAAGCCTGGTAGAAGAGAGATTTGAGAGGTGTAGCGGGGGAATTTGAGAGTTTGGAGCCTTGACAACTGAAGCCACAACAATTAATGGTCAGGCAATTATGATCAGGAATGCACTTGAGGCCAGTATAAGAGTGCAGATGTCTCTTGAGGGTTATGAAGTTGGAGGAGTTTGGAGAGATGGGGTGGGCCAAAGTCATGGAATGATTTGAAGACACGGATGGTATTTTAAAAATCAAATTATTGCTTGACAGTGAGCTAAAAGGGGAATTAAAACTGCATTTAGACCACCTACGACCTTGGGGAGCATGCTTGAGGGATCAAGTGGCCTATTCCTATTTCTTGCGTTCTTGGTTTTGTTTGTAGCATTTACTGTTAAATATTTAAAATTAGATAACTTGCAGAAAAGATTAAAATTTTCACTGTTCATTTTGTAATTATTGAAATATTCTAATTTTTAGGGATAGACAGCCAAAAGGAGAACCAGCTGAACGAGTTGGAAAGGTAAGTTTCACTTTATTGGTGAATTTAATTATTCATTTATGGGTGGGCAGCACAGTGGCGCAGTGATTCAATCGCGGCCCCGGGTCACTGTCTGTGTGGCGTTTGCACATTCTCCCCGGATCTGCGTGAGTTTTACCCCTCGCAACCTAAAGATGTGTACTCTCCCTAATTACCCTCAAGAAAGAGATGCTGAGCTGGCTTTAGTACTTCATTCGTACTTTGAATCTGTTGGAGAGGTCCAGCTGGGAACTGTCCAAAATGTCCTCGTCCATCAGTTTCTTTGTTGCAAATGAACTTTGTGTTTCCAGCTACCTGCTACACTCGTCCTTCTAGATGGTGGTGGCCGTGGATTTGGAAGGTTCTGCCGTAGGAACACACAGCTGCCACTGTTTGTCGGTGGTGGAAGGATTGAATGTTTGCACAAGGGGTAGAAATCAAGTGGGCTGCTTTATCCTGGATGGTGTCGAGCTTCTCAAGTGTTGTTCCTGCACTCATCCAGGCAATTGGACAGTATTACATGATGCTCCTGACTTGTGCCTTGTGGACAGGCTTTGTGGGGTCGGGAGGTGAGTTCGTCCACATGATTCCTAGCCTTCAACCTGTTCTGGTAGCCACAGTATTTATTTGGCTCTGGTCAATGCTTACCCCAGGATGTTGATAGCGGGGGATTCAGCGATGGTAATGCCATTGAATGTCAAGGGGCGGGTTAGATCCTCTTTTTTTTTTTTGCTGCAGATGGTCATTGCCTGACACTTGAGGCACAAATGTAACTTGCCACTCGCCAGCCCAATGGATATTGTCCAGGTCTTGCTGCATTTGGACATAAACTTCTTCAGTACTTGAAGGCATTGCGAATGGTGCTGATCATTGTGCAGTCATCTACGAACATCCCCACTTCTGACCTTATGATGGAAGGAAGGTCATTGAAGCAGCTTAAAATGGTTGAGCCATGGGCAATACCCTGAGGAATTCTGTGTTTGCATGTACAAACCTTTTGGTCTCCTATTAACCATTGAAACATTTGCAAATAACTTGTGTTATATTTCCACAATCATACATGTGCAACACTATCCAAGCAATTAACCTGGCAGTTTACCTTCCTGTGAAACTGTAAAGCCCAGAATCTCTTCATATATGAAGGCCTTGACATTCCTCATCTGTTCTGAAAATTGTGGATTGTGACTCGAGCAGGAGTTTAAATTGACGGACTGCTACTTTAGGACATCGCTAAGGCTTCCTCTTTCTTGCATACCAGAGTCTGACCGCCTCTTTTGTCCATCTGATTGGATCAAAGAAAGCCCTGGGCTGTGTGTATTTCTTCTAGGCAGCTCATTTCTGTGCTTTCTAGTAGCTTGGTGCTGTGCAATTTGACAGTTTAAACTGCAGAATGTTGAAGACATTCTTTCTCAAGTGCAACAATTAAACTAGAATTGAACTTAATTGTTTAAAAATAATGCTAAAGGTGTGTGAAGTAATTCAAAAGGAGCATGTTTTTATTTCACAGGGATATGATGTCACTAACTACAAATTTTAGCATTGCTGGTGAGTAAGAACATCCATTTTTGTTCATTCCTTTGTGCTGTATACTTTCAATACATTGTACAATCCTTTGGAAAGGTTTTTGTATCTGTCTCCATTTCGAGGAATTGTTACGTTGTGATGCAATGAAGAGCACCCCCAAACAAAAAGAATATAGAACCAGAAACAAAATCAACTTGTGTGATCTTTTTACATTCCACTTTCAGCATTTGCCTTGACTTGTTTCCATTTCTCACCGGCCCCTATTTCATTTTGCTACCTTGTGCTGTAGTGCTTCACACATCCATTAATAAGTGTTGAATTTCAAACCTCTGTGCTCCTAGTATTACACCATAATGACTTGATTTAATTAGTCCTTTCACATCCTCTGAGCATCTTTGACTAGTTAGATGAAAAGTACTTGCTAGTGGTTTGCTAGTGCACCTGTGCTCAGGAACAGGAGAGTGATGAGACTAAAGATCGACCCTGTCTTGAACACTGCGGCTCAGGCCATTTTAATAAATACAATGGGCGCTTCTCTCTGGATCACTGCGGGAACGCAGCAATCGCTTGCTCAGCGACCCTTGCGACACTCGCCCATGGGTCACAACCCGCACTTTGAAAAAACCTGCTCTAGTGGGTACAAACCTAACCTCTCCAACTTTTCCTTGTAAGACAATCTGCCCATTTTTGGTATTAGTCTAGTAAACCTTATCTGAACTGCTTGGAACATCTTTCCTTAAATAAGGAGACCAATATTATACAAAATACTCTAGATGTGGTCTCACCAATGCCCTGTGTAACTGAAGCATGACCTCTCTACCTTTACAATAAACAATAACATTCTATTAGCAGTCCTAATTACTTGTTGTACCTGTATGCTAGCCTTTTGTGATTCATACATTAGGACACAGATCCTCTATTCTTTCTTCTCTTTCAACTTTTCTTTGTTCTCTTTAGAGGAAGACGGATTGAGTCAGGGCAGAAGGTTTTTTCCTAGCTTGGGCATCATGATCGGCACAGGCTTGCAGGGCCGTAAGGCCTGTTCCTATGCTGTACTTTTCTGGGTTATTAGTCCATTGACAATACCACTACCCACTTCCTCCCCAAGTGTTCCCCCCCAGCAACTGAAATCTTCTCGAGGTTGCTTTAAAAATCTGCCGGCAGACCTTTCTCAGATTAGGTTCATATATTGAGTTCTTCAATTAAGCAATAGAGAGTTGATGAGGGCTGTGTTGTTAATGGATACAGAGAACAAAGAAAAGTACAGCACAGGAACAGGCCTTTCGGCCCTCCAAGCCGGTGCCAATCATGATGTCAAATTTTGTTTTTAAAAACCTTCTGCCCTTGCGTTTAGGGTTACAGTCTTCTGTGTCTGTTGTTCTGCCCAGCTAACAAACATGGTGGGTGGTGCAATGGAACTGTCAGTCAGTCTGAGTATTAGATTTTGGTGTAACCCAACCATATTCAGGTTAATCTCATGTTATACTCATTGTAGTAAGTCAACCAGGTTAAACACCATTTTGTGTTCACACCCGAGATGGGAAGCTATTTTGATGTTGTTAACCTTTTGCAGCAAACTAATCCAAACAGTATTGCGCAGCAGTCACTAATTAGCAACAGATGATTTAATTAGAAGAAATCTCAATTACTCTGGTAATTGAAGGATAAGTAAATTGGAAGTCACTTTGTTACATCTGTACTTCTCTGTTAGCTTTTCTTATGAGAGAATGAAAGTGCCATAACAGATGGGAAAGAAATAAGCCTTGGACTGAATACACTGTCTTTAATTGTTGAGTCTGTCTTGGTGACTGGGACCCCTGTAAATACATTGTAACATAGCTTAAAGGAAGGGGTTGTCCTAAGTTAAGGCAATGTGCGTAATTAGCCAGAACCAAAGAATTCATTCTTATCACGTTATCATTGACAGATTATGGACCAATTCACCATTTTCAACAACTTAGCTCAGGTGGGCTTGCAACATCTTTTGAGTATAAGATGAGGGGTTGCAGGAACCATGTTTGTCCATCCATGTGTGAAAGAACTGGATTAGATCTTCAGGGGTAGGTGAGCATTCTCAGTGCAAAGGTCGGACTGGGACTACATTCCAGGATGTAGTAGTGCTTCATGGAGGCAGCGACTGTTTCTCTGTCAGTGCGAAGAATTAAAGTTGTTGTCCACTTCTCTTGGGTTGATCATTTATTTGAAAGTGTGGAGTTGGCAGAGTTTCATTGAGAAGGATATCTATCTATATTCTGCCACTGTCAATTGATAAGTTTCTAAAATTGGCTTCTGAACCGTAATCTTTGATACTATTTACTGATTTGGTGTCTTGCCTGATGGTCATATGTATCTCGAATTCAAACAGTTTAAAAGGGCAATTTGGAACAATCTAAAATATCAAAATACCCCTTTTTATACCGGGCAACAGAATCCCGATAAGATTTTTATCTTTGCTTCAAACCATTCTGGCATTCTTCCTTCAAGTGTCTACCTCGACTCGGTGCTTTCTCATCACTGAATAAGAAGCTTCTAAGTTCAAATCATACTCCAGAGACATGAACTCATAATCTAAATTGACATTTTAGTGCAGTGGAGTGAGATTTGCACTCTGCGATATTGCCTTTCAGATGAGAAGTTAAACCAAGGCACTGTTTGTCCCCTCGGGGTGTAAAGAATCCCAAAACATTTTGTTTTAAATTTGTCATTCATGGGATAAATTTTCTGTATAAAGTCCTGCTGTTTGTGACTTACTTGTTTGTGTTTTTACTTACCCATGCTTTGCACACAGCATTGCCCATTGCATGAACATTGTTCGTTTACCCGCAATTTCTTCTCCCTTTCTCCTCTTTCCTGGGGAGATGGCAGCCACGACGGAAGAGATATTGGAATGGTGTAATTTGAAGTGCAGCCTGAATGAGACCCAGAAATATCTGAATTTTAGGGTCCAGAGCTGCAATGACAGCTCTGTTCGATTTTAAACTTTAACCAGTGTATTGCTCAGAGGCTTCCCTGTCTGTTTGCTGGCGAGTAACTGCCCAAACACGGTGCTACCCTTGCACGGCTGGAACCTATCTAATTTAGATCTATTAAAAAGCATCTTCCGGGGCAGCACGGTGGCACAGTGGTTAGCATTGCTGCCTACGGCGCTGAGGACCCGGGTTAGAATCCCGGCCCTGGGTTACTGTCCGTGTGGAGTTTGCACATTCTCCCCGTGTCTGCGTGGGTTTCATCCCCACAACCCAAAGATGTGCAGGATAGGTAGATTGGCCACGCTAAAATTGCCCCTCAATTGGAAAACTAATTGGGTACTCTAAATTTATTTTTAAAAAAAGCATCTTCCCCATTCATGATTGTACCGCTGCGAGATTTCATGGGAATGCACATTGCGGGACTTTATTCTATTGCCTGTGTGAAAGTGGTAGTGAAGCACCTTGTATGCAAGACTATCTCGACCATTTTGAGAGGCAGTAAATCGATCATATTTCTGAGAATCTGCAAATCGCATATCCATAGAATCCCAACAAGTGCAGAAGGAGGCCATTCGGCCGATAGAGTCTGCACCAACCCGCTGATAGAGCACCCTCCCTTGGCCCAATATCTGGCTCTATCCCCATAACCCCACATAATTGAACACTAAGGGATAATTTAGCATGGCCAATTCACCTAATCTGCACATTTTTGGACTGTGGGAGGAAATGGCAGCACCTGGAGGAAACCTACGCAGATACCGGGAGAACGTGCAAACTCCACACAGTCACCAAATGTCAGAATTGAATCCAGATCTCTGGCCCTGTGAGGCTCAAGTCTCTGTCACCCAAGCACAACACAGCACCATCCACGCTCTCAAGACAAACCACAACATTGTCATCAAACCAGCAGACAGAGTGGCTACAATCATGATGAACAGAACGGACTACTGCAAGTAAATGTACCGACAACTCAACAACCAGGAACACTGCAAACAGTTACCTGCACATCCGACCAAAGAACACACCTGCCAACTCAACAGACTGATCAAGACCTTTGACCCAGACCTTCAGAGCACCCTATGTGCACTCATCCCATGTTAGAGATCTCCACTGCCTACCGGAAATACAGAAGGCCAACACACCAGGCCTTCCTATTGTATCAGGCAATGGGACCCTGTGTGAGAACCTCTCTGGCTACATTGAGGGAATCTTGAAACTCATCGTACTCTTTGTGACACTAGGATTTCTTACAGAAACTCGCTTCCCTGGACCATTTGAACCAGAAACATTCCTCGTCACAATGGACGTCTTGGCACTCTACACCAGCATCCTCCATGACGACGGCATTGCTGCAACAGCCTCCGTACCCAACACGGACAACTGCCAATCTCCAGAAGCAATTCTGCAATTCATCCGCTTCATCCTGGATCACAACGTCTGGTCTTCACCTTTTTAAAAAAAATAATTTTTATTGAAAAATTTTGTATTTATACAACAACAAACAGTAATGAAAATAGCAACGATCTCTAACAATAACAGTCATAACACCCCCAGAACCGTAACAGCTCGTACACCGAACCCCCCCCAACCCCAATGACCAACAAATTAAATTAACAACAAACTAAATTAACAACAAATTAAATTAACAACAAATTAAATTGAATAACCGTAGAACAAATGGATAACCCCCCCCCCCCCCCCCCCGGTTGCTGCTGCTATTGACCCATTTCCCTATCTCTGAGCCAGAAATCCAAGAAAGGCTGCCACCGTTTTATAGAACCCCTGTACTGATCCTCTCAGGGCGAATTTGACCCTTTCCAGTTTGATAAACCCCGCCATGTCACTGATCCAGGTCTCCACACTTGGGGGCCTCGCATACTTCCACTGCAGCAAGATCCGCCGCCGGGCTACTAGGGACGCAAAGGCCAAAACACCGGCCTCTTTCGCCTCCTGCCGCAACCCCAAAGATCGAGTCCCCAGCCTGGTTTGACCCTGGATCCAACCACCCTCGACACCGTCCTCGCTACCCCCTTCCAAAATTCCTCCAGTGCCGGGCATGCCCAGAACATATGGGCATGGTTCTCGGGACTCCCCAAACACCTGACACACTTATCTTCGCCCCCAAAGAACCTACTCATCCGAGTTCCGGATATGTGAGCCCGATGCAGCACCTTAAATTGAATGAGACTAAGCCTCGCACATGAAGAGGAAGAGTTAACCCTCTCCAAGGCATCCGCCCAAGTCCCGTCCTCCATCTGCTCCCCTAATTCCCCATCCCACTTAGCCTTCAGCTCCTCCACTGACGCCTCCTCCCCCTCCTGCATTACCTTATAAATGTCAGACACCTTCCCCCGAAAGCACCCTGTCCCTTGCCCCCCCGCGAGGGCAGCAAAGGAAATCCCTCCACCTGCCGCCTAGCAAACGCCTTTACCTGCAAGTACCTGAACGTGTTCCCTGGGGGGAGCCCGAATTTCTCTTCCAATTCCCCCAGGCTCGCAAACTTCCCGCCCATAAACAGGTCCCCCAACTTCCTAATGCCCACCCTGTACCACCCCCTAAATCCCCCGATGTTCCCCGGGACGAACCGATGATTCCCCCTTAATGGAGCCTCCACCGAGCCCTTCACTTCCCCACTGTGCCGCCTCCACTGCCCCCATATTTTTAGGGTCGCCGCCACCACCGGGCTCATGGTATACCTCGTGGGAGGGAGCGGCAACGGCGCCGTTACCAGGGCCCCCAGGCTCGTGCCTCCACAGGACGCCATCTCCATCCTTTTCCATGCCCCCCCATCACCCATTTACGCACCATTGACACATTGGCCGCCCAATAATAACTCAAAAGGTTGGGCAGCCACCCCCCCCCCCCCCCCCCCCCCCCACAAATCTCTACCTAGCTCCAGAAAGACCCTCTTCACTCTCGGAGTCCCACGTGCCCACACAAAGCTCAAAATGCTACTAGTCACCCTCCTGAAAAAGGCCCTGGGGATGAAGATGGGCAGGCACTGAAACAGGAACAAGAACCTCGGGAGCACCGTCATTTTGACGGACTGCACCCTCCCCGCCAACGACAGTGGCAGCATATCCCATCTTTTAAATTCCTCCTCCATCTGTTCCACAAGCCTGGTGAAATTGAGCTTGTGCAGAGTCCCCCAGCTCCTAGCCACCTGCACCCCCAGGTACCTGAAACTCTTCCCTGCCCTCTTAAACGGGAGCCTTCCAATTCCCTCCTCTTGGTCCCCCGGGTGCACCACAAACACCTCACTCTTGCCCAGATTCAGTTTATAGCCTGAAAAGGCCCCGAACTCAGCCAACAGCTCCATCACCCTCTGCATCCCTCCCACTGGATCCGCCACATACAGTAACAGGTCATCTGCATACAACGACACCCGATGTTTGGTCTTCACCTTTTGACAACAAGGTTCTTCATCCAGACATGGAACAGCCATGGGTGCCAATTTGCACATCGCCAACATCTTCGTGCACAGGTTCAAACAAGACCTCTTCACCACACAGGACCTTCAACCGACACTATACAGCAGATACATCAATGACGTTTTTTTCCTTTGGACCCGCGATGAAAAATCACTGGAACGACTACACAATAACATAAGTTCCATCCCACCATCAGACTCACCATGGACTACTCTCCAGAATCAGTTGCATTCTTGGACACGCATCTCCATCAAGGACGATCACCTCAGCACTTTGCTTTACCGCAAGATAACCTCATGATGCTCCATTTCTCCAGCTTCCACCCTAAAGACATTAAAGAAGCCACCCCCTATGGACAAGCCCTTCATATACACAGGATCTGCTCAGACGAGGAGGAACATAACAGACATTTACAGACGTTAAAGACGCCCTCGTAAGAATGGCGCTCGACTCGTCAATCGACAGTTCCAACACGCCACAGCAAACAAATGCACCAACCTCCTCCGAAGACACACTGGACACAACCAACAGAGTATCCGTCGACGTCCAGCACGGTAACCATCGTCCAACCATCGTGCAGCCTTCAACACGTCATTAATGAAGACAAACATCTTGCCAAGGCCATCCCCATTCGCCCACTACTTGCCTTCAAACAACCGCGCAACCTTCAAACTACCATACAACTTCAAACAGACCATTGTTTGCAGCAAATAATTCAGCCTTCAGGAGAACAGCGACCACCTCTACACAACCCTGCCATGGCAACCCCTGCAAGACATGCCAGATCATCGTCCATGGATACAACTATTAACACATGAGAACACCACCCACCAGATATGTGGTACATACTCGTGCGACATGGCCAACGTTGTCTAGTTCATACGCTGCAGGAAAGGATGTCCTCAGGCATGATACATTGACCAGATGCTGCAACAATGGATGAACGGACATCACGCGGTAATCGCCAGGCAGGAAATGTTCCCTTCCAGTTGGGGAACACTTCAGCAGTCGAGGGCATTCAGCCTCTGATCTTTGGGTAATCGTTCTCCAAGGCGGCCTTCAGGACGCATGATGACGCAGAGTCGCCGAGCGGAATCTGATCGCCAAGTTCTGCATGCATGAGCACGGCCTCGATCGGGATCTTGGATTCATGTCTCACTAATTTAGCCCTCCACCACCTGGCCTGGGCTTGCAAAATCCGACCAACTGTCCTGGCTTGAGACAATTCACACCTCTTTAACCTGTGATTATCCCCCTCTCCAGTCGCACTGTCTAGACCTCAGGAAAGACTTCATTACCTGCAAAGATTCTCATTCAAAGTATCATCTTGTATCATTGGCTTTGTCTATATATGCTGTGTTTGTGCAACCTTCTTCGCTCACCTGATGAAGGAGTTACGCTCCGGAAACTCATGATTCCAAATAAACCTGTTGGACTTAACCTGGTGTTGTAAGACTTCTTGCTGTAAGGCAGCATTGCTAACCACTGCTACCGTGCTGGCATATAGCCAGGCCAGGGAAGGATAGAAGATTCCTTTGCCTCAAAGGCATTAGTGGATTTTTACAACAATCCAGTAGTTTCATGGTTACCGTACTGAAACTTGTGTTTTTTTAAATTCCAGGTTTTATTAATTAATTACATTGAAATTACTCAACAGCCCTGGTGGCATTTGAACAAATTTCTTCACATCATTAGTCTAGGCCTCGGAAACATACCTGCTATGCTACTGTGTCCCATTAACTAATTTGCTCTTAAAATAATTAATCATTCTACTAACCTTTTTTACTTAAAAAAAAAAAATACAGATGATCTTATCATTTATTTCATTTCTTGGCTATATTAATACAAGCTTATGATCCTCTCTCTTATAGTTGTCTTTTAATTTTTCCTGGAGCTCTGACAGTCATTCCATGCTGAGTTAAATGCTTACTTAAGATCTACAAAGCATCCCTACTGTGTTTTTCTCTGCCACAGCATATCGGAATTACCTCTTGTCATGAATATCTGACAGTGTTCTAAGTTGACTCTCAAGTTGCATGGAGTTTTCTTTGCCCATCTGGCCTTTACTCCGGCGAACATCATTACCCTGGCACACTAAGCAGATTAATGCCTCTGAAATTGTTCAACTGTAACCCACTCTCTAAACTATTTTGATGATGTATTTTCATGCCACATTAGCCAATGCTCCTTTTAAGTGTTTCAAAGTAATTCTTCAAGTGCCCCAAACTGTGTCTTTTCTATATAACTCGCTGTTTGTTCTGCCACCTCTGTTTTCTATTGAAAATTGTACAACCCTCTAGAGTTAAATTGCTTGTTCTACTGTGAGCTTAAGTCTGCATTTGAGTCCTCCATGACCAGCAATTTTGACACCAAGTGGAGGAGCTAGGGCTTATTTGTGTATGTGTTCTTCTGTTAGAATGGGTATATTAAATTCACTAGACTATATCCAAGGGGTGATACTAACTTGTATTCTTTCTGCTCAAAAGGAATGGATTCACTGCTTCATGCACCTCTCCGAACTCCTTTGCAACAATTTGAGGTAACTCAGCATTAGTCTGTTGATGCGAGTATGAACCGTTCTTACAAATTATTATGGTTGTCGTAAATTCTGAATAGTAAGATTTTGCTTCTATTCACTTTTTAAATTTCTATATTTTATTCCAAACAATACAGAAAATTCCACAAAACATACAGATATATTGCAAACAGTTAGCTATTTTTGTTATTATAAACTAACTAATTATAAACCCAAAGAAAACCCCCCAACCCAAACCACTCCTTAATTGCTGGCAACAAACAGATCTTTCAAGACAGCGATGAACGGCTTTGAGAAATGCTTCCTCTGACCCTGTAAGGGCATACTTTATTTTCTCTAGTCGCAAGAACTCTGCCACATCGTCCAACCATGTTGAAGCGCTGAGTGGCACTGCCGGCCTCGAACGAAGTAGGATTCATCGGAAGGCAATTAGAGAGGTGAAGGCTAAAATACCGCCCCCTTCCCCTCTAAAAGCTCTTGCAAATCCGACACCCCAAAAATCGCCACTAATGGTCATGGCTCCAGCCTTACCCCCACAATCACCGATTATGATCTCAAAGACGGAGGCCCCGACCGTGACTAATTTTGGGCCGAATCAGAACATATGGCAGTGATTCCTTGGCCGCTTTAAGCACCTCTCGCACCTATTCTCCACATCAAGGAAGAACCCACTTGTGTGCGCTCTTGTCACATTGGTATCGTTCCTGCAATTCCTCCAGTCCCACGAATCATCTACCCTTCACACAAACTGATCCCTAATCTTCTCGACCACCTCCCTCTTCCAAATCTTCTAGTTGCCTCTTGGGCAGCACGGTGGCGCAGTGGGTTAGCCCTGTTGCCTCACGGCGCCGAGGTCCCAGGTTCGATCCCGGCTCTGGGTCACTGTCTGTGTGGAGTTTGCACATTCTCCCCGTGTTTGTGTGGGTTTCACCCCCACAACCCAAACATGTGCAAGCTAGGTGGATTGGCCACGCTAAATTGCCCCTTAATTGGAAAAAATGAATTGGGCACTCTAAATTTAAAAGAAAAAAGAATAGTTGCCTCTATCCCAGACGGTGGAAATCTATGGTTTCTACAGATTGGCGACAAAACTGAAATGCTCCCCATCCAAAATGCCGTCTAAACTGATTCTAAATTTTAAGGGCTGCCACCCCTCTCGAGCTGGTTGTATACCTGGCTGGGGAGAATGGCAGTGACCAATACCTTTGAACATGATCCAACATGGGAAGCCTCCTCCATTTGCTCCCACGCCGACCCCTGCTCCTAACTCACCAGCGCTGTACCTTCCCTACATTTGCCGGCCAGTCGTATTACATTAAATTTGGTAAAGCCAGCTCTCCTCCTCCTCCCCACTACCCCCTGATGCTGACGTCTTTGAAGAATGGGTTTCCGAATCCCAAGTGTCTTACATGCGCACACAAAGTCCGAAATTGGCTTGTCCGCCCTGACAACAAAAGCTTCGGCAGAATGTTCATTTTGATTGTCTGACTCTTCTTACCAAGGTAAGTGGGAGAGCATCCCATCTCTACAAGTCCCCTTCCGCCCCCTCTGCCAGACAGGCCAAGTTCAATTTGTGAATCAAAGTCCAATCATGAGTCACATGAATACAAATATATTTGAATTTCTTCTTGGCCAGCTTGAACAGCTGAGTTCCCAAGTCTGCTCTCCTACCCCAGGAGTTTATCAGAAATACTTCGCTCCTTGTCACATTAAGTTTGTACCTTGAGAAGAATCCAAACTCCCTTAAAAGCCCCATTGTCTTCCCCATACATGATAGAGGGCCCGAAACATAAAGCAACAGATCGTCCACATGAAGACACCCACTACGCTCCTTACCCCCCCCCCCACCCCCCAAAAACATTGCCCGAAACCTAATTGTCCCAGGTACCTCCATTCCAGCCGATCGAAAGCCTTCTCTGTGCCCATTGTGATGATTGCTTCAGGCACCGTTTCCCAGATGGGGGTCATGACCACGTTCAAAAGTTGCCTAATCTTAGTCGACACCTGTTGCCTCTCAACAAAGCCAGTCTGGTCCTCGGAGACAACCTCCAGAACACAATCCTCCAGATGCCTCGCCTAAACTTTGCTAGCACCTTCACATTGGTGTTCAGCAAAGAACCCCCCCCCAAAAAAAAACTCTGTCAGGATCCGCCATCCTTACTTCGTGAGGGGATCCAGCCAGCTCCAAGCCCACTTCGGCCTACCCAAAATGGCCGTCATCACAACCCTCTCGCAAACCTAATCACAAAGACACCTGCTTCACCAGCATTCTACCTGCCCCCCGCTTTTCCTTCCATTCATATCAGCTAGAAGATTATATCTGTGACTGTATTTCCAAATGAATTGAATTGAATGAATTGAAGCATGTTTCTAGTATGCTGAAATTGCAGACACTGATTTTCTGTAAAGTGTTACCTTTTACAGCAAATAATGTGTTCCATTTTCATTTTAGTTCTTTTAAATATATAAAAAGTTAATTATCTAATTGGCACAGTAAATTTTGCAAGTATTTATCTTCCCTTTTTTCTGAAACAGACCTGTGATCACATTGAGACTGTCAGTAAGCATCAAATCTTCCCCGATTCTGGTATTCAAATGCGAAGTGAAGATGCAGTCCAGTCTTCTGAAACAAAAGTCACATCAAGGCTTCCTAAAAAAATTGACTTCAAATCTTTCTTGACTGGATTTGATTCTACAGAACCAACGTATAGCAATGTGTGCTTTGACACTGGAGAAGAGAGTGGTAATAAGTCCTTCAGCTTTATAAGACAAAATGAGGTTCCTAAACCGCAGAAGACCATTGATTTTCAAACATTCTTAAATAGTATAAAACACAGTGATACAGATGAAAATAACATGGTGTCAATGTCCTCCATCTTTGAGGAACCGGCAATGAAACAGACGGACTTTGGCATTACTTCAACTTGTAACATGGTTGACGACATTGAGATAACAAATGACACACTGCTGCAAATTAATTCGAACAAAAATCTGGATCCGAACAGGACTGTCCTATTTTTGGATCAGGACAATGATATGGAGTTCACCAGAAGCCACACTATCGCTATTAACCATTTTGCCATGGGAAATACTGCCACTCCTCATTCATCAACAGTGCCTAAAAATGTAGAGACACTAGGTACTGAAGGGCCAACGCATTCTCCCTTTCTTCAAGATAAAACAATTGTATTTTCTGGAGGCGAGTATATGGATATGACCAGAAGTCACACTGTACCTATTGATGTAAGGAAGGTAGAGCACCTAACACATCAAAATCGATTAACAGCTGTCACAAATCAAAAAAACGATAAATCAATATTGCCCTCTACCCCTAATGAACACAAAATATTCTCAGATAATGGGTATTGTAGTAAGATTAACCAAAATGTGACATTGGGCACAAGTAAATTGACTTCCAGTTCTGTGTCTATTCTGTCATCCTTTCCCAGTGATAAGGCCATCACATTTTCAGAAGCAAATGGTGTGGATATAACGAAAGGTCAGGTAATCACAATTGACAATGGAAGCCTGGGGCAAGGAAGAAATGAAGCAACGGTTTCCAATAAAATGACCAGACTGAGTAATGCCGGGTCTGTTCAATCATTTTTTCCCTGTGATGAGACCATGATGTTTTCAGAAGCAAATGATATGGACAGAACAAAAAGCCATACAATCACAATTGACAGTGAAAGCTTTGGAAAAGTTACAAATGAAGCTTTGAGTTCAACTCGAATTATCCCCAGACTGACTGAAGTTGACTGTTCTCTATTATCCTTTCCCAGGGATAAGACCATTATGTTTTCAGAAGCAAATGATATGGACATAACTAAAAGCCATACAGTCACAATTGACAGTGGAAACCTTGGAGAAGTTACAAATAAAACATTGGCTTCGATGAAACTGACCTCGAGATGGAGTACTGTTGGATCAATTCTGTCATCTTTTCCCACTGAAAAGACAATGGTGTTTTCCGAATCAAATGATATGGACATCACCAAAAGCCATACAGTTGCTATTGATAGTGGAAAACTTGGATTAATTGTAAATGAAACATCAAGTTCAACTAGAATGACCCCGAGACTGACTGCTGCTGGATGTCCTCCATTATCCTTTCCCAGTGATAAGACCATGGTGTTTTCAGCAGCAAATGACATGGACATAACCAAAGGTCATACAGTTCCAATTGACATTGGAAACCCAGGGCAAGTTAGAAATGAAGCAATGGGTTTTACTAGAATGCCCCATAAACTGGATGTGCCTGGATCAATACGATCTTTTCACAATGATAAGACTATGAAGCTTTCAGAAGCAAATGATATAGACATAACAAAGAGCCATGCAGCCACAATTGAGAGTGGAAATCTTAGACAAGTTACAAATGAAACATGCGCTTCACCAAAACAGGCCTCCTTTGGGACTACTGTTGGATGCATTCCATCATCTTTTCCCACTGATAAGACCATGTTGTTTTCAGAAGCAAATGATATGGACGTAACCGAAAATCGTACAGTTCCAATTCACAGTGGAAACCCAGGGCAAGTTAGAAATGAGGCAATGGGTTTTATTAGAATGCCCCATAAACTGGACTTGCCTGGATCAATACGATCTTTTCACAGTGATAAGATGATGCTTTCAGAAGCAAATGATATGGACATAAGCAAAAGTCATATAATTCCAATTGACAGAGGAAACCTTAACTCGGTTGTGAGTTGGACAATGGGTTCAAGGATGCCCTTTCCGAATGGTAAGACCACAGTGTTTTCAGAAGCAGATGATCTGGACATCACCAAAAGTCACACAGTTGCAATGGAGAGTGGAAACATTAGGTCAGTTGCAAATCATTCAATGAATTTAGATAAAAAGGCCTCCATTGTGAATACTGTTGGGTCTGTTCCATCATCCTTTCCCAGTGATAAGACCCCTGTGTTTACAGAAGCAAATGATATGGATATAACTAAAAGTCATACAGTTCCAATTGAGAGTGGAAACCTCAAGTCAGCTGCAAATCATAATGCAGGTCTAAATAAAATGATCTCGAGACAGAGTATTTTTCGATCTATTCAGCCATCCTTTCCCAGTGGTAATACAATGGTGTTTTCAGAAGCAAATGATATGGACATGACTAGAAGCCATACTGTTGCAATCGAGAGTGGAAATCTTGGACTAGGTATAAATAAAATGAAAGGTTCAATGAAACTGTCTTCCATTGGGAGCACTGCTGGCTTGATTCTATCATCTTTTCCCAGTGATGAGACCCGGGCCTTTTCGGAAGCAAATGATAGGGGCAGAGGCAAAAGTCATACAGTTGTATCTGACAGTGGAAACCTTGGACAAGTTACAAATGAAACATTCAGTTTGATGAAACCTACCTCGACAAAGAACACTCTTGGATCTATTATGTCATCTTTTCCCAGTGAAAAGACCATGGTGTTTTCAGAATCAAATGATATGGACTTCACCAAAAGCCATGTGATTGCAATTGGGAGTGAAAACCTTAGACTTGTTAAAAATCATACAATGGGTTCAAGTAAAAAAGCCTCTATTGAAAATACCGCTGGGTCTATTCTGTCATCTTTTCCCAGTGATAAGACCATGGTGTTTTCAGAAGCAAATGATATGGACATAACTAAAAGCCATACGGTTGCTATTGAGAGTGGGAACGTTAGACCAGATGCAAATCATACAATGGATTCAAGTAAAATGACCACCAGACGGAGTACTGCTAGGTCAACACTGTCATCTTTTCCTGGTGATAAGACCGTGGTGTTTTCGGAAGCAAATGATATGGACATGACTAATAGCCACACAGTTCCAATTGACAGTGACTGCCATGGAAAAGTTACAAATGAAGCTTTTGGTAGATCTGGAATGATTCCCAGACTGACTGATGCTGGCTGTTCTCTATTATCCATTCCCAGTGATAAGACCATGGTGTTTTCAGAAGCAAATGATATGGACATAAATAAAAGCCATACTGTTCCAATTGACGGTGGAAACCTTGGACAAGTTAGAAATGAAACATTCGGTTTGATGCAACTTACTTCGACAAAGAACACTGTTGGATCTATTATGTCATCTTTTCCCAGGGAAAAGACCATGGTGTTTTCAGAAGCAAATGATATGGACATAACTAAAAGCCATACGGTTGCTATTGAAAGTGGAAATGATGGGCGAGATGCAAATCACACGATGGATTCAAGTAAAATAACCTCCAGGCGGAATACTGCTCGGTCAGCACTGTCATCTTTTCCTGGTTATAAGACCGTGGTGTTTTCGGAAGCAAATAATATGGACGTAACTAAAAGCCATACAGTTCCAATTGATGGTGAAAGCCTTAGAAAAGTTACAAATGAGGCTTTGGGTTCAACTGGAATTATCCCCAGACTGACTGATGCTGACTGTTCTCTATTATCCTGTCCCAGGGATAAGACCATGGTGTTTTCAGAAGCAAATGATATGGACATAACTAAAAGCCATATGTTTGCTATTGAGAGTGGGAACGTTAGACCAGATGCAAATCATACAATGGATTCAAGTAAAATGACCACCAGACGGGGTACTGCTCGGTCAACACTGTCATCTTTTGCCGGTGATAAGACCGTGGTGTTTTCAGAAGCAAATGATATGGACCTGACTAAAAGCCATACGGTTCCAATTGACAGTGGAAACCTTGGACACGTTAGAAATGAAACATTCAGTTTGATGCAAACCTCGACAAAGAACACTGTTGGATCTATTATGTCATCTTTTCCCAGGGAAAAGACCATGGTATTTTCAGAAGCAAATGATGTGGACATAACTAAAAGCCATACGGTTGCTATTGAAAGTGTAAATGATAGGCCAGATGCAAATGATACAATGGATTCAAGTAAAATAACCTCCAGGCGGAATACTGCTCGGTCAGCACTGTCATCTTTTCCCGGTGATAAGACCGTGGTGTTTTCAGAAGCAAATGATATGGACATGACTAAAAGCCATACGGTTCCAATTGACAGTGGAAACCTTGGACACGTTAGAAATGAAACATTCAGTTTGATGCAAACCTCGACAAAGAACACTGTTGGATCTATTATGTCATCTTTTCCCAGTGAAAAGACCATGGTGTTTTCAGAAGCAAATGATATGGACATAACTAAAAGCCATACGGTTGCTATTGAAAGTGGAAATGATAGGCCAGATGCAAATCATACAATGGATTCAAGTAAAATAACCTCCAGGCGGCATACTGCTAGGTTAGCACTGTCATCTTTACCCGGCAATAAAACCGTGCTGTTTTCAGAGGCAAATGATATGGACATAACTAAAAGCCACACAGTTCCAATTGACAGTGAAGGCCTTGGAAAAGTTACAAATGAAGCTTTCAGTTCATCTGGAATGATTCCCAGAGAGACTGATGCTGGTGGTTCTCCATTGTCCTTTCCCAGGGATAAGACCATGGTATTTTCAGAAGCCAATGATATGGACATAACTAAAAGCCATACGGTTGCTATTGAAAGTGGAAATGGTAGGCCAGATGCAAATCCTACAATGGATTCAAATAAAATAACCTCCAGGCGGAATACTGCTCGGTCAACACTGTCATCTTTTCCTGGTTATAAGACTGTGGTGTTTTCAGAAGCACATGATATGGACGGAATTAAAAGCCATACGGTTGCTATTGAGAGTGGCAGCCTTGAGTCAACGACAAATGAGTCATTAGCGTCAGATAAAGTGGATTCCAGATTCAATGCTCCTGGGTCTGTTTTGTCATTCCTCCCCAATGATGAGTTCCAGGTTTCTGAACAAGTTACAGCAGTTACAAAAATTGACACAGTGCCTATTCACAATAAGCATGATATATCCAGTAATTATAACGTTTTGCAGTTGGTACTGGAAAAGGGGAAAAATTGTTTTGATAACCGTTCAGACAATGTAGAATTTGCCAACTTTCAAAACACAGTTCAAAACACCATCTCTAATGTGAGTTGTGTTGTCCATACACGTAGTCCTGATTCTGATTCTTTTACTGGGCACGTGGAAAGCACCATCCTGAATGTGGGTAGTGGGACTGAGCAAGAAGGAGAACCTGTTCGTTCAACACGTGTAACTGAAGTTCATGAAAAACTGAATGGGAAAGGTATCAAAAAATATGGACTATGCGCAACAAACTCTTTGGATTCAAATCTGATGTACAGCAATGACAACGCTCAGGAGACGAGATCTGTGGATGATCAAAGTACGGAAGCAGCTACTGAAGAGTTTGTTAGACATAAAGTTAGTGATGCTCAATCCGAAGGTACTGCGAACAGTGCAATAGCTGAATCTATAAGTACAGCAAGTAAAAGTCTGGGACATAATCAATCCAGAAAGTCTTGTCTTGCTAATATGCCATCACTTCAGAAATTGAACTCTATAACCAATGTGACTTATGGCATTCCAGTAGGTGAGAGTGGTCATGCAAATTGGAAAACATGGGATACAAAGACACGGTTCTCAAAACAAAGTTCACTTGTTAGGGACATGTTTAAGTACAAAATCTCTCTGGGCATCTTTCCTCCTAAACTGCCTAATAGAGAAAATCTATACGAAGCTGTAAATTCAAATCAGCAGGATGCAACAGAAACATCAGAAGAACTCTGCTCTAGTTTACTTCAGAATGTTACGTATAAGTCCAACAAACTTGAGGGAGATTCAAATATATTTAAACCTAATGTTGGCCCTGAAATTAACTCTGTTATCCAGATTGAAAGTCAAATAGCTGATCATGACCAAGTAGAAAACACAAGATTTGACACAACTGAGCCATCTCATCGCTTGAAGTCCAATGACGTTCCCTGTCTCCTCATCCCTGAACAGTTTAGAAAAGGAGCTTCACCTGAATCACATGAAAGTGTTACAGGTCCAGATCAATTTCTTGGAGGTTCAGTAATGATTAAATCAGTAGAACAGAGGCTTTACCAAAAGCGGGCATGGACTGAAGAGGAGGAAAATGATAATGTGTGCAGTAAAAGAAAAATGAGAAATCTGGGACCCAAAGACATTGATTCTTCAAGACAAAAGGTAAGTGAAAGAAAATATGTATAACAAGTATCCTAGGCAGTTATGAATGTGTTCATATTATAGAATAAAATGTATTGTATTAGTTGTACAGTATATGTTTAGACTGCTTTGTCAGCTGATTACATTGGGTGAAAGTAAGTGACTAATCTTGAAACCGATTGACCTATAGCCTCCTGAAGCTGCTAAACTGAAAATGAACTTTCTGGCGTAAACCATTATAGCTGCGATCAACTTGATGTAGGTTGTTATCTTTTTGTTCGCCTGGTCTTCATACCACTTTGAGGTGGGATATGGAATCCACAATAATTTTTTGTGACTGATTTTTTTTCAACATAAATTTAGACAACCCAATTAATTTTTTCCAATTAAGGGGCAATTTGGCATGGCCAAATCCACCTACCCTGCACATCTTTGGATTGTGGGGGTGAGACCCAAGCAAACATGGGCAAGCTCCAAACAGACAATGACCCGGGCCTGGGATCGAACCCGGGTCCTCGCCGCCATGAGGCAGCAGTGCCAGCCACTGTGCTGCCCCTGTTTATGACCGTGTTTAAAGGAAACCGAAACCACTCTCCTCACCTGTGGTGACAAAATGTTAGCTTCTGGACAAGAGGGTATTGTATCACAATTTTCCCTATGAGTGATATTTTTAGTCTAAAACAGTCAACACAGTGAGGATTCAATTTATGAGTTGGCATTTGGATTGTATTTGCAAAAAATGTATCTGGCATAGATCACTGAATACCTTGGATACCTGCATCTCTCTGAAAACAGGAAGTATAAGGTGCAATATCCTTCATGATGCTGGCTGCAACTTGAATGACAGTTCATCCTCCCTCCTGTCATCCTGCCTCTCCCTCAATAAAAGTAGCATGAGACATTATGTTGTGGTTCTTATTGGAAAAATCCTTATGTGAATGAAATCCTTTACATAACATATTTTGACCTGTCTGAATTGTTTATTTCCCCATGTTTACTTTTGTGAACTCGGACTTCCAAATGTGTAATCATTTTCTGAAGTTCCACATGAGGGAGATGAGACTGTGTGCTTTCAAGAACTAATTCCCCTTTGTCAAACTCATTCACCAGTACACTTCAATAACAGAGGAATGTCTGCTGCTTTTGAAATTAATGTTTCCTCATATTCATGGCATGAAGTTGAGAATTGTTCAAGTGCTTAAACAGCAATTGTTGTAATTTTGAAAGTATTTTTAACATAGGCCACTGGTGCCCGTGTCGTGCAGTGGGAAGGCGTGGAGAATAAAATTATGGAGGAAAACCTACTCAGTATGATGACAAAAAGCCTGAATAGTACCAGTTCCTTAGATTCAACCAAAGGAGATGGAACATCTGCAATTGCTATCAGTAAGTTGTAGCTCATCACTTTGTCAATTTGCATAGCAAAGGTTTTTAATTGAAGAAGAAAAATAACTGAGTTTAGACAAATGGTCTGCCCTACCTGTGAATCCCATCCGACACTAACTGGTTGACTCTTGATGCTCTCCGGTCACCCAGGTGCGGGCAATGAATGCCATCTTGCTCGTGACACATCTCCTAATTGACTTTTTGAAGAAGTTTTTTAAAATTGCCTTGCTAATATTGCCCAGCGCCCAAAATTGGATTGGATTGGATTTGTTTATTGTCATGTGTACCTGTGTGGAGTCTGCACCTTCTCCCCCTGTCTGTGTAGGTTTCCTCCTGATGCTCTGGTTTCCTCCCACCGTCCAAAGACATGCAGGTTAGGTGGATTGGCCATGATAAATTACCCTTAGTGACCAAAAAAGATTAGATGGGGTTATTGGGTTACGGGGATAGGGTGGATGTGAGGGCTTAAGTGGGTTGGTGCAGACTCGATGGGCCGAAAGGCCTCCTTCTGCACTGTATATTCTATGTACCGATGTACAGTGAAAAGTATTTTTCTGCGAGCTGCTGAACCGATCATTAAGTACATGAAAAGAAAAGGAAATAAAAGAAAATACATAATAGGGCAACACAAGGTATACAATGTAACTACATGAGCACCGGCATCGGATGAAGCATACAAGGGTGTAGTGTTAATGAGGTCAGTACATAATAGGGTCGCTTAGGAGTCTGGTAACAGCGGGAAGAAGCTGTTTTTGAGTCTGTTCGTGCGTGTTCTCAAACTTTGTATTTCCTGCCCGATAGAAGAAGTTGAAATAGTGAGTAAGCTGGGTGGGAGGGGTCTTTGATTATGCTGCCCACTTTCCCCAGGCAGTGAGAGGTGTAGATGGAGTCAATGGATGGGAGGCAGGTTCGTGTGATGGACTGGACTGTGTTCACGACTCTGAAGTTACTTGCGGTCCTGGGCCGAGCAGTTGCAATACCAGGCTGTCATGCAGCCAGATAGGGTGCTTTCTATGGTGCAGCTGTAAAAGTTGGTAAGAGTTAATATGGGCATGCTGAATTTCCTTAGTTTCCTGAGGACGTATAGACGCTGTTGTGTTTTCTTGCCGTGGGTGGACCAGGACAGATTTTTGGAGATGTACACCCCTAGGGATTTGAAACTGCTAACCATCTCCACCTCGGTCCCGTTGATGCTGACGGGTGTGTACAGTACTTTGCTTCCTGAAGTCAATGACCAGCTCTTTAGTTTTGCTGGCATTGAGGGAGAGTTTGTTGTCGCTGCACCACTCCACAAGGTTCTCTATCTCCCTCCTGTATTCTGACTTGTCGTTATTCGAGATCCGGCCCACTGTGGTCATATCATCAGGATTATGGTGTTGAAGCCAATAAATAGGAGTCTGATGTAGGAGTTTTTGTTGTCGCGATGCTCTAGGGATGAGTGTAGGGCCAGGGAAATGGCATCTGCTGTGGACTGATAGCGGCGGTAGACGAATTGCAGTGGATCAAGCGTTCTGGGACTATGGAGGTGATGCGGTTCATGACCAACCTCTCGAAGCACTTCGTTATGACTGAAGTCCGGGCCACCGGACAGTAGTCATTTGAGGCACGTTGCCTGGTTCTTCTTTGGCACCGGTATGGTGGTGGTCGTCTTGAAGCAGGTGGGGACCATGGAGCGGAGTAGGGACAGGTTAAACATGTCCTCGAACACCTCTGCCAGCTGGTCGGCGCAGGCTCTGAGTGCACGACCAGGGAGCCCATCCGTCGCCTTCCAAGCGTTCACTTTCAGGAAGGCCAATCTGACTTTGGAAGCTGTGATGATGGGTATGGGTGAGTTATGGGCTGCTGGGGCACTCGACAGCGGATTGTTGGTTTCCTGCTCGAACCGAGCATAGAATGCATTGAGTTCATCGAGGAGGGTTTGCGCTGCTGCCGGAGATGCTGCTCGGCTTCACTTTGTAGCCCGTTGTGTTTAGTCCTTGCCACAACCGCCGAGAGTCTGTGACTCTAGCTTGGTTTGATATTCTCTCTTGGCATCTCGCACGGCTTTGTGGAGGTCGTACCTGGATTTTTTGTATAGGTCAGTGTCGGCTGATTTGACCCCCACAGACCTGTCCAGAACAAAATCATGTAACTATAGTTATTGGATCATTCATATCTGATGATCATATCTTCTGTGAATAGCCTGATGATGATCATGCATGAAGAATAGCAGCTTCGTTCTGCAACATGTACTGGTTGCTGTTGGAGAAAGTGGTGTGGTAGTCAGGGCTGGAAATCAAGTTATTCAACTTTATCTCCTGTCAGGCCTTCCAGGTACAACGTGTTAATGTGGATTGTATTAGGAAGTCTTTTAAAACCAGTTTTCATATTGCTGCACCCACTTGTTCCTGGTTCTCTGTTGATACCAATTTATTTCAAAGTACTCTTCTCCAGAACAGTATGAGAATGTTTTGAAGCAATTATACTTTATACTTCCGTGAATTTTCATAGTTGTCTTCGACTATGGTTTCAAGAAGTGGAAGACATCTGTTTCCGGTTTACTGAATAAACAATTCAGAAGTTTCACAGGTCACAAAAAAGCAGTTTTTACTGTCTGAACCTGTGATATAGACTACTGGTTTATCATTTCCATGCAGAGAACAGACCAGACCCTGGAATGCAATCCCCAAAGTGCCGGTTGTTACAGACACCTGGTAAGCACTCAACAGTGGCTAAGAGGCAGAACCAGAGCCATTACTTTGATAAAATGGTGTGAAAAAATCGATTCTTTCCAGGTGTGATAATATGAGAAATAGGGTGTGGTTATTTTATAAACTAACTTTATTGAAATGAAAGAAAAAAAATTAACTTTCAAACTTCAACACCAATAATAATAATAATAATTGCTTATTGTCACAAGTAGGCTTTAATTAAGTTATTGTGAAAAGCCCCATCACCAGCAGATTGCATGCAGTTTCTCAACCTTATCACACTAGTTCCCATTAAACACCACTTTAAATAAACATGGAGCTCTCGTTCCACTTACACAATACTTGTGTTTGGGAAGCAACTTTTCTTCTGTTGGGAACACTCCATCTGAACTCTTTCAAAGCCTGCCTCGGTGGCAACTTTCATGACCGTACTCGGTCAACGTCTTTGGCTCCAACTCCATCTGCAAGTTTGCTGATGACTGTAGGTAGTCGGATCTCAAACAACGATGAGTCAGAGTACAGGAGGGAGATGGAGAACCTAGTGGACTGGTGTAACAACAACAATCGCTTCCTCAATATCAGCAAAACTAAAGAACTGGTCATTGACTTCAGGAAGCAAAGTATCGTACACACCTCTGTCTGCATCAATGATGCCGCGATGGAGTCAGTTGACCGCTAGGTCCTAGGTATACACACCACCAACAATCTGTCCTGGTCCACCCACGTCGACACAAAAGAACAATAGCGCTTATACTTTCTCAGGAAACTAAAAATTCGGCATGTCCACATTAACTCTGACCAAGTTTTACAGATGCACCATAGAAAGCATCCTGTCTGGCTGCATCACAGCCTGGTTTGGCAACTACTCGGTCGATGACCGTAAGAAACTACAGAGTCGTGAACATAGCCCAGTCCATCATGTGAACCCGCTTCCCATCCATTGACTCTGTCTACATCTCCCACCGCTTTGGGAAAGCGGGCAGCATAATCAAAGACCCCTCCCACCCGGGTTATTTACTCTTCCAACTTCTTCCATCGGGCAGGAGATATATATATCTATGTCCTATGCTTTTTCATGTATGGAATGATCTGTCTGGATTGTTCGCAGAACAATATTTTTCACTGTACATGTAACAAAACAAATCCAATCCAAAATTAAAATGGAATTTAATCTATTAGGATGCTATATACTCTAAAGCAGTGCTTCTCAAAGTGTGGTACGTGTACCGGTGCCGGTACACGAGCCATCGTCTGCCGGTACTTGGAGTGTTTCCAGAAAAGAAAGAGACAGTAATCCTGGATGGGCTTGTTTCGCTCACCGGTCCCTGGCACATTGGGAAAAAAAAAAACTGCCGGTATGCCACATCAGATAGTTTGAGATGCACTGCTCTAAAGGAGTCAGTTATAAGGATAAGTTGAATAGAAGATGCAAGGGTTTAAAATAAACTGATTATCCCACAGAATTAATGGGGAATACTTTCTCGGTTGAGGAAATTTAGAGCAAGTGGGCATAATCTTAAAAATGTTCATGGGCCATTCCCTGACATGGCATCAGGGAACACTTGTTCATTCAAATAGTGGAATAAATCTGGAAAGAGGTTCCTCAAACTTTTTAAAACTAAGATTGATGGGTGTCATTGAATATGAAGTTGAGATTAAGTCATCCATGACCTAATTGAATGACCAACCCATCTTGAGGAACTGAATAACCTCCTGCTGTTCCATTGTAGCTTGTGACTGATTGCCTTGTGTATTGTATCCTATTTCGCCAGGTAAAAGAAACTGCAGTGCTCCTTTTTATTTCCAGGAAGGTGGGCTTTGCTGGTTGGCCAGGCCAGCAATAATTGCCCATCCCTAATGGCCCTTGAGAAGGTGGTGGTGAGTTGCCTCCTTGAATCACTTGTTGGTACACCCACCAAATTGTTAGGGAGTGAATTCCAGGAATTTGACCTAGCAACAATGAAGGAACAGCAATACATTTCCAAGTCAGGATGGTGAGTGGCTTGGAGCAGAACCCCCTGATGATGGTGTTCCCATGTATCTACTGCCCTTGTCCTTCTAGATGGTAATGATTGTAGGTTTGGAAAGTGCTGCCTCAGAAGCCTTGATGAGTTCCTACAGTGTATCTTGTAGATGGTACACTCTCTGCTGCTACTAAATGTCAGTGGTGGAGAAAGTGTATGTTTGTGGATGGGGTTCCAATCAAGCAGACTGCTTTGTCCTGGATTGTGTCAAGCTTCTTTGTTGTTGTTGAAACTGCACTAATCTAGGCAAGGGGAGAGTATTCTGCCACACTCCTGCTTTGTAGCTTGTGGGCAGATTTTGGGGAATCAGAAGGTGAGTTACCCAAGAACCACAGGATTCCTAGCCTCTGGCCTGCCCTTGTAGCCACAGCATTTATGTGGCAAGCTCAGTTCAGTCTCTGGTCAATTGAAACTCCCAGGATGTTGTTTGATTGATTTATTGTCACATGTACTGAACTACAGTGAAAAGTATTTTTCTGGGCGGCATGGTGACGCAGTGGTTAGCATTGCTGCTCACAGCGCTGAGGTCCCAGGTTCGATCCCCGTCTCCAGGTCACTGTCCATGTGGAATTTGCACATTCTCCCCGTGTTTGCTGGGTTTCGCCCCCACAACCCAAAGATGTGCAGGCTAGGTGGATTGAACACGCTAAATTGCCCCTCAATTGGAAAAAATTAATTGGGTACTCTAAATTTTTATTTTTTTATTTTTAAAGTATTTTACTGCAGCCAAGGGAATGTAGACAGTACATACATAGACAAAAAGAATAATCGACAGAGTACATTGACAAATGTTACATCAACAAATATTGAATGGTTGCATCATATTGGGGATGCAGCAATGGTAATACCATTGAATGTCAAGGAATGATGTTTCGATTCTCTCTTGTTGGAACTTAGCATGAATGCTACTTGCCACTTGTCAGCCCAAGCCTGGGCATTGTCCAGGTAGTGCTGCATCTTTACATGGACTGCTTAAGTATCTGAGGAGTCTCAAATGGTGCTGATCATTATGCAATCATCAGTGAACATCCTCAATTTCTGACGTTATGATGGAAAGTAGGTCATTTAATGAGGCAGCTGAAGATTGTTGGACCTGCTGTTTGTCAATTCTCAGAATCAAGTACTGCAAGGCACCCCACACTTACGCTGGCTCAGTCTAAAGAAACGTTGTGTTTGCAGAGGTAGATAAAGAGGAATTGCTTTTGTTTTTGGAAGAATGGATCATTTAAAAAACTTTATAGTTGCTAACAGGTTCGATCAAGAAGAAGGTAAAGACAGATAAGTTGCGCACGTTTTGCATGAATAAGCATTTATCCTTCAATATCATACAATTGAGCTTTGGAATACCAGTGTGTTCAAGAACTTCAGTTGAAATGCATTGGGCCAGGTTTTCCACCCCTCCACTGCTTGTTTTGTGGCAACAAAGTGGGCATGCCATTAGCCAGCAGTCGGCTGCTGTCAGAGGTTTCCCGTTCTACGCGGGGTTCACCATTGGCGCGACCGGAAGATCTGCCGGCGAGATTGGTCGGAAAATTCTGACGATTTGTACAGTTTTGCTTTCAACACCTACTGATTCTGTCCTCTACCCTAGCTTAATTACCTGTTATGTGCATAATGCTGCATTTCATCACTAGACTATTCCTTCCCCCCCCCCCCTCCCCCCCCCCCCCCACTGAACCCTTACTCTGTTGTGCCAATATCCAAATGAGTGAAATCGGCTCTGCAAAAAAAAAAACAGACTTGTTTTCAAGCAGCCTTCACCTGACTTACCCTCCTCTCGTTTTGTTTAACTGTATGGGAGATTTCTTGGAGCTGCTCCCACTCCATCACCACACTTCACTGAAGACCATCGGCAACCTTATTTACATGCAGAAACGGAGCTCTTGTTTCAAAGTAACACGAACGGATCTAAAGCAGCTCCAAAAAATGTCCTTGGTTTATCTTGCAGCATTGTTTCTGTTTCTCTCAAAACTGCCCTTTGTAATCCTTACTTGAAAAACATGTGCTCAACAGTACATACCCGGCCAGCCAAACTGCCTGACCCGAAACCGAGCAACATCCAAAACCTGGTATGGAATTGGTCCTGAAGTTGCTGGTTTTGAGACACTTGAATATATTCTCATTTTTAAAAAAAATCTAATTTGTTTTGTTGGCGCTGTCATAATATACATCCATGTACATGATGGAGTGCAGACAGGCAGTGATTGACACACAGGATGACCAGTGAGCACACAGAACACAGCAGCCAATCACCAGACAGGACACGACCACTATAAAGCCAGAGGGCACCAGTTTTCCCACTCTCTCGGGATCCAGCCTCTGAGACAGTCAGAGCTCGTGAGCAGCAGCCAATGCAAACACCATGCGGTAGTCAGTTAGTTTGGTCAGGCGAGCCCCAGGTCTCCAGTCAAGTCAGCATAGTGTCAACCCACAGTTAAGCATGTAATATAGTTAGATGTTAAATTAAATAGTGTTGCATCTCATCAAGTGTTGGACGCCTGTCTCTCTCTCTACACTGCATCAAACGCAGTCCACATAGACCCAGTTTACCCAACACATCAGGTACCACTGCTGAAATTCAACATTTAATATTTAAATCCACGTAAAATCATTTTTGCCTCAGTGATGCAATGCATCCATGACTGTAGCTTTGATAAGACTAGCAAAAGTCTGAGTTTACAATCTATCTTGTATATTTAGAACACTTTTTACTTCTAAAACGATTGGATTGATTCTACCAGCAGAGGGTACTAAAACCATTGTGTCATCACTGCATGCAGTTAATTTGACAATGGGTTGGGGTGCAATGATGAAATTAGGAGGCCTTGTAAACTAGTGATGGGATAGTAGTATTGAATGAACATTGAACTTCTCTGTGCAATTTTATCTTTTTTTAGCTCCAAAATGTAACCTGAATACATCCTTAGTGATTATTGAAGAGTCTGAGTTGCATGAGGTATCGTCATTTTAATTTTGTTTACTTCATGGTTTACAATTTTGTGGTCTGGGAAGGAAATTTGATATGATTATTGGCCTACTGTGTCAATTCCTGTGTTTACATGCATGTTTAAAATGTAGGGAGGTTGTGCTTCGGTTGTCCAGGGCACTGGTAAGACCACATTTTGGGTACTGTGAACAGTATTGATCTCAAAGAAGGATGTAAATGCATAAGAAGCAATTCGGGGGAGGTTTACGTATGGGACCGTTGTCTTGGGAGGAAAGGTTGGACAAGCTAAGCTTCTATCCATTGGAGTTTCGAGTAAGAGGTGACTTGATTTAAACTTTTATGATCTTGAAGGGTCTTGACAGGGTGGATGTGGAGGGGTGTTAACTCTTGTGGGATAATTTAGAACTAGGGGTCACTGTTTTAAGTGAACAGCCCCTTTTATTTAGACAGAAATTAGGAGAATTTTTTTCCCCGAGTATTGAGAGTCTTTGAAACTCCATTCCTTAAAAGGCAGTGGAAGCAGAGCCTTTGAATATTTTTAAGGCAGAGGGAGATAGATTCTTGATGAGCAAGGGGCTGAAAGGTTACTGGGGTGTGCGGGAGGTTGAATGATGGAGCAAGCTCAAACGGTCACGTGGCCAACTCCTCCTAATTTGAATGTTCGCAAAAGTTTGCTTATGCAGAAAGTTTCAAACTATATACCTATTTAACAATAATATGCTACTTCATATATTTTATGGGTACACTACAAAGCATAATAATGATGTGCACTTTATAACTTAGTGTAGTTTAATGGACTATAAGAACAAACTTAAATGTTGCAACATGATCTACAGAATGGGGCCATGTGTAATTTGGTTGCAAATATGAACAATCGAAATTCGGTACTTAACCATTACATTCCTTTGATATTTAAGTGCTTTGGGGAAGGTACTATTTTCTATGATGACTGGATGTGTTATGTATTTACATGTAGAGTACCTTGCATTGTGATTCTATATAAGCTGACTTAAGAATTTGTTTTGCAGAAATTGATGGATGGCCAGATTACAGTTCGAGAATTTTTCAAACTCCTGAAAGTTCAAACCCATGCACAAAAATCTCGCCAGAGTGAGCTACAAGTTAATGTAAGAATGTAGCTACAGATATCCAAACTCTCGAATTCTTTACATTCAATAGCATACTGAAAAGCCTCCTCAAGCTGGGTATCGGCATGAAAATGCCAACCAATGAGATGGGTTTTTTTCGTGTGTGTATTTTAAATCTTTTAAATGTATTTTTGCGTACTTTGACTTGTGGCTGTCCCTTTTTAAATGCATCACAGTACATAAGTTTGAAATTCAGCTGCAGCTTAAATTGACAAATATATTGCAAGATTTCTACAGTTCTGTTATTTCCAAGGTTTGAAAGAGTAGCCAAGTTGCTTGCCTGAAATGTAAACATCCGTCTTGTGGTTTTCCATTAGCTAGTGAGGGCTGAAATTGAGCATTATCTGTGTGCCCAACTTTTTAATAAACAATAAAAATGAAATCTAGATGTTTGGATTGCTAATCAGACAAATGAAAATCGACAATAGGTGCACAGATTTCTAAATAACGTACTTTGTGTAAAATCTTGGAATTGTTACAGCATAGGAGACCATTCGTCCCAAAGTGTCATACTGATTTTCTGCAAGAGCAACTCGACTCGTCTTACTCCCACACCCTTCCCACATAGCCCTGCATTTCCTCTAATATTTTTGGCCAATCCAATAGTCTTTATAAAACCACGATTATGCTGCCTTCGCCATGCTCAGACCACTTGCTGCGTTTATATAGCATGGAAGTGCTACTGGCAACGTAGCTGTACCACTTGGGCACTGGCAGTACTGGGGTGGCAGTGCCGAAGTGCCAGCTGGGCAGTGCCAAGGTGCCCGCATTCCAGGGGGAGGGCCATGGGGCCACCATGCACCTATCCCTGACCACCCAGGGGCCTCCGATGGTCCCGGAGTCTGCCGGGTAGAGTTATACCTGGTTCATGTTCTTGTGGACCAGTACAAAGAACAAAGAAAATTACAGCACAGGAACAGTCCCTTCGGCCCTCCCAGCCTGCGCTGATCCAGATCCTTTATCTAAACCTGTCTCCTATTTTCCAAGGTCTACTTCCCTCTGTTGCCGCCCGTTCATATACCTGTCTAGATGCCTCTTAAATGATGCTATCGTGCCCGCCTCTACCACCTCCGCTGGTAAAGCGTTCCAGGCACCCACCACCCTCTGCGCAAAAAACTTTCCACGCACATCTCCCTTAAACTTTCCCCCTCTCACCTTGAAATCGTGACCCCTTGTAACTGACACCCCCACTCTTGGGAAAAGCTTGTTGCTATCCACCCTGTCCATACCTTTCATAATTTTGTAGACCTCAATCAGGTCCCCCCCTCAACCTCCGTCTTTCCAACGAAAACAATCCTAATCTACTCAACCTTTCTTCATAGCTAGCACCCTCCATACCAGGCAACATCCTGGTGAACCTCCTCTGCACCCTCTCCAAAGTATCCACATCCTTCTGGTAATGTGGCGACCAGAACTGCACGCAGTATTCTAAATGTGGCCGAACCAAAGTCCTATACAACTGTAACATGACCTGCCAACTCTTGTACTCGATACCCCGTCCGATGAAGGCAAGTATGCTGTATGCCTTCTTGACCACTCTATCAACCTGCGTTGCCACCTTCAGGGTACAATGGACCTGAACTCCCAGATCTCTCTGCACATCAATTTTCCCCAAGACCCTTCCATTGACCATATAGTCCGTTCTTGAATTTGATCTTCCAAAATGCATCACCTCGCATTTGCCTGGATTGAACTCCATCTGCCATTTCTCTGCCCAACTCTCCAATCTATCTATATTTTGTTGTATTCTCTGACAGTCCTCCTCGCTATCTGCAACTCCACCAATCTTAGTATCGTCTGCAAACTTGCTAATCAGACCACCTATACCTTCCTCCAGGTCATTTATGTAGATCACAAACATCAGTGGTCCGAGCACGGATCCCTGTGGAACACCACTAGTCACCCTTCTCCATTTTGAGACACTCCCTTCCACCACTACTCTCTGTCTCCTGTTACCCAGCCAGTTCTTTATCCATCTAGCTAGTACACCCTGAACCCCATACGACTTCACTTTTTCCATCAACCTGCCATGGGAAACCTTATCAAACGCCTTACTAAAGTCCATGTATATGACATCTACAGCCCTTCTCTCATCAATTAACTTTGTCACTTCCTCAAAGAATTCTATTAGGTTTGTAAGGCATGACTTTCCCTGCACAAAACCATGCTGCTATCACTGATAAGTCTATTTGCTTCCATATGTGAATAGATCCTATCCCTCAGTATCTTCTCCAACAGTGTGCCTACCACTGACGTCAAGCTCACAGGTCTATAATTCCCTGGATTATCCCTGCTACCCTTCTTAAACAAAGGGACAACATTAACAATTCTCCAGTCCTCCGGGACCTCACCCATGTTCAAGGATGCTGCAAAGATATCTGTTAAGGCCCCAGCTATTTCGACCCTCGCTTCCCTCAGTAACCTGGGATAGATCCCATCCGGTCCTGGAGACTTGTCCACCTTAATGTCTTTTAGAATACCCAAAACTTCCACCTTCCGTATGACAAATTGACCGAGAGTATTTAAACATCCATCCCTAGCCTCAACATCCGTCTTGTCCCCCTCCTTTGTGAATACCGATGCAAAGTACTCATTAAGAATCTCACCCATTTCCTTTGACTCCACGCATAAGTTCCCTCTTTTGTCTTTGAGTGGGCCAATCCTTTCTCTAGTTACCCTCTTGCTCCTTACATACGAATAAAATGCTTTGGGATTTTCCTTAACCCTGTTAGCCAAAGATATTTCATGACCCCTTTTAGCCCTCTTTATTGCACGTTTGAGATTTGTCCTACTTTCCCGATATTCCTCCAAAGCTTCATCAGTTTTGAGTTGCTTCGATCCTATGTATGCTTCCTTTTTCATCTTAGCTAGTCTCACAATTTCACCCGTCATCCATGGTTCCCTAATCTTGCCATTTCTATCTTTCATTTTCACAGGAACATGTCTGTCCTGCACTCTAATCAACCTTTCCTTAAAAGACTTCCACATTTCAAATGTGGATTTACCCTTAAACAGCTGCTCCCAATCCACATTCCCTAGCTCCTGCCGAATTTTGTTGTACTCTGCCTTTCCCCAATTTAGTACTCTTCCTTTCGGACCCCTCTTGTCCTTGTCCATGAGTATTCTAAAACTTACGGAATTGTGATCGCTATTCCCAAAGTAATCACCGACTGAAACATCAACCACCTGGCCGGGATCATTCCCCAATACCAGGTCCAGTATGGCCCCTTCCCGACTTGGACTATTTACGTACTGCTCTAAAAAACTCTCCTGGATGCTCCTTACAAACTCTGCTCCATCTACGCCTCCAACACTACACAAATCCCATTCAATGTTGGGGAAGTTAAAATCTCCCATCACAACCACCCTATTGCTCCTACATTTTCCTATAATCTGTCTGCATATTTGTACCTCTACTTCATGCTCGCTTTTGGGAGGCCTGTAGTAAAGTCCCAAAAATGTTACTGCATCCTTCCTATTTCTCAGCTCCACCCATATTGCCTCAGTGCTCGAATCCTCCATCGTGCCCTCCTTAATCACAGCTGTGATATCATCTTTGATGAGTAATGCAACTCCTCCACCCCTTCTACCTCCCTCTCTATCCCTCCTGAAGCATCTATACCCTGGGATATTCAGTTGCCAGTCCTGCCCTTCCCTCAACCAAGTCTCAGTAATACCAATAGCATCATATTCCCAGGTACTGATCCAAGCCCCTAAGTTCATCTGCCTTACCTGCTACACTTCTCGCATTAAAACAAATGCACCTCAGACCACCTTTGCGTTCATCATCTCTTCCCTGTCTACTCTTCCCCTTAGTCACATTGAGTTTATTGTCTCGTACCTTACTGGCTTTAGTTGCTACTTCTTTACTGACCTCTAACTTCCTAATCTGGTTCCCATCCTCCCGCCACATTAGTTTAAAATCTCCCCAACAGTGTTAGCAAAAGCACCCCTGAGGACATTGGTTCCAGTCCTGCCCAGGTGTAGACCATCCGGTTTGTAATGGTCCCACCGCCCCCAGAACCGGTTCCAATGTCCCAAAAGTCTGAACCCCTCCCTCCTGCACCATCTCTCAAGCCACGTATTCATTCTGACTATTCTTTAATTTCTACTCTGACTGTCCCGTGGCACTGGTAGCAATCCTGAGATTACTACCTTTTGAGGTCCTACTTTTTAACTTATCTCCTAACTCCCTAAATTCTGATTGTAGGACCTCATCCCTTTTTTTTACCTATATCGTTGGTGCCTATATGCACCATGACAACTGGCTGTTCACCCTCCCCCTTCAGTATGTCCTGCAGCCGATCGGAGACATCCCTGACCCGAGCACCCGGGAGGCAACATACCATTCGGGAGTCTCGTTTTCGACCACAGAAACGCTTGTCTACTCCCCTTACAATTGAATCCCCTATGACTATAGCCCTGCCAGTCTTTTTCCCGCCCTTCTGTGCAGCAGAGCTAGCCACGGTGCCATGAGCCTGGCTACTACTGCTTTCCCCTGGTGAGTCATCTCCCCCAACAGTATCCAAAACGGTATACCTGTTTTGGAGGGAGATGACCGCAGGGGACACCTGCACTGCCTTCCTGCTCTTTCTCTGCCTTTTGGTCACCCATTCCCTGTCTCCGTCACCAATCCTAATCTGCGGTGTGACGAACTCACTGAACGTGCTATCCACGACCTCCTCAGCATCGCGGATGCTCCAAAGTGAGTCCATCCGCAGCTCCAGAGCCGTCATGCGGTCTAACAGGAGCTGCAGCTGGACACACTTCCCGCACACGAAGACGTCAGGGGCATCGGCCGCGTCCCTGAACTCCCACATTGCGCACGAGGAGCATAACACGTGTCTGGGATCTCCTGCCATTTTTACCCTTTACCTTAACTGATTACAAATATAGTATCAAATAATTAATAAGTGAAATGAATAAAGATTTTACTTACCAATCACAATACTCACCAACACACGAAGGGTTAAATTTCTCCCAGCAACTGCTAATTGGAGCACTTTCCTTGCCAGCCGATCAGGTCACTGCTTTGCTGTGATGTCACCCTTCAAGGTAAGTTTTTTAAAAGATAAACTTACCTTCCCGACAACCACGGTTGTTTTTTTTTTGGTTAGAGGAGGGGGTAGGGAGGGAAACACTGAGGAAGTGTTTCAGGTTTAATTGTCAATTGACAACAGCCTCTTCACAAACCACCTTCAAATTAGGCTGACCACACTGCACCTATGCAAATCTCCCCAGAACAGCCAATCAGTAGCTCTGCTCCCCTCTGCTGGATGCTTGCTTGCACTCGAACTCCTCGGGTCTCTTTCGCAGGTACACCTTCAAATTAGACTGACCGCATTGCATGTATGCAAATCTCCCCGGAACAGCCAATCAGTAGCTCTGCTCTGCTGCCCTCTGCTGGATGATTGCTTGCACTCGAACACCTCGGGTCTCTTTCGCAGGTACACCTTCAAATTAGGCTGACGCACTGCACGTATGCAAATCTTCCCGGAACAGCCAATCGGTAGCTCTGCTCTGCTGCCCTCTGCTGGATGCTTGCTTGCACTCGAACTCCTCGGGTCTCAGTACTGGTTGGCACCTGGCTCTAGCCTCCCTGAGGAGGCCAGAAGATCAAAGGAGGACAGTAGATCCCAGGTAGGTAGGCCTTAAGTAGGTTTAAGATCTACTTTAGCGAGTGCTGTTTGGTCTCGCCCCTTTTGGGCGGAGTTCCGATTTTGACACCCCACGAGACTTGGGTATATCTCACAAGGCGTGGAGGCTGCCAGGAGGCCCATAGGAGGCTTCACTGGGATGTTGAGGCCACATTGTGCTCTCGCTTGAGCGCAACGGAGCCACTCAATCGTGCCCTTCGTGTCCATTGTTCCCATGTGCAAACCTGGTGATTTCTTGATGTACAGCAGCACTGATTGGGATCAAGTATTTCAAAGCAGTAACCAGTTTGTTGCAGCTTCTAGATGATGCTCCAAACTCTCCTCAAATTGTATTTGTAAAATATTTTATTAAGGGCACAAAATTGTATAATATATTACATTTCCACGTCATGTCAGATTCAAGAAAACTGGGCTTTTTTTTTAAAGAAACCTAATGGACAACCTAATGATTAGTCTTGTATTAATAACAATTACTGTTGGAGAAAGTGTACTTGCATGACATTCTTAATTCATTTATTGAAATTACAGGTAGACCTGTTATCACCAGTGTTACACAGCTCACAAACATCACAATCCAAGATTGGAAAATGTAAAGCTATAATTTTATTGTTGGATCTCTTTGCAGTTTAAATGGAAATAAGTATCTTTGTGTCTTTTACAACCTCAAGCTGTCCCAAAGAGCTTTACAACCAATGAAGTGGCCGGTTTAGCACAGTTGGCTGGACAGCTAGTTCTTGATACAGAGCGAGGCCAACAGTGCAGGTTCAATTTCCAGATCATGCAGGCCAGCCTTTTGAATCATGTCCCTCGCCTAAGGTGTGGTGATCCTCAGATTAAATCACCATAAATCAGCTCTCCCCCTCAAAGGGGAAAGCAGCCTTTTCAACCTTATCCCTCGCCTGAGGTGTGGTGATTCTCAGGTTAAATTACCACCAGTCAGTTTTCTTTCTCCCTCTCTTTCCCCCACCCCCACAGGGGGAAGCAGCCTATGTCACATGGGACTATGGCGACTTTACTTTTACTTACTTATTAAGTGTACAATTCAGGAGCATAGCAGCCAATTTACACATAGCAGAATTCCATAATCAGCAATGAAATAAATGACCAAATAATCTGTTTTGGATGTTGGTTGAGGTGTAAATGTTTGCTAGGAATTCAGATGAGATCCCTATGTTTTCTTTATTTGAACTGTGTTGTGATCTTGTTCAGATCCACCCTGAGCAATCTGCCATCTCTTCCGAGTGATGGCACTTTTGATCATGCATCACTCCCTCAGTACTGGATTAGAATATCTGCCAAGACTGACGTCTCTGGAGTTCCTCTTGAACCACAACCTTCTGATTCTGAGATGAGATGGAGATAAAATGCAGACCATTATACCTGATCCAGAGAGAGAATGTCTAAGGCATGGAGAAAATGACCGAATATGAATTCTTCAATCGAATGTGGCATTGTTTCTTTGAGCTGATATCGCTTTTAGACAGACTGGAGTGTCCTTGTGTCAAATCAGTAGAATGAACCATTACCCCTTTTAACTGTTTTACTAATACCTCTATCAATTTTGTGAAACAATTGTGATTCAGGACACTTTATTACTGCTGTGTTTTGTTCATGTTTTGGTCAGGTTGAATTGGACAAGTCTTCAGCCTTTGAAAATTGGCTGGCAGTGAAGTTTATTCACCGACCGAAACGAGAAGTCTATGAAGAGGACAGCAGTGCTCTCTTTGCAGCCATAGCTGAGTAAGATCTTCAATGTTTACATCAGATAATGGCTCTCAACTGCAGTAAATGATTGATATATAATTTTTACTTTCTTCGGAAGTGTGGAATTAACTTTATCTGATAACTTGCTAGTTACCAGGGAAACATCTAATTGCTAAAAACTATTGAAATGCCCATGGGCAGCATGATAGCACAGTGGTTAGCACATCACTTCACAGATCCAGGGTCCCAAGTTCAATTCTTGGCTTGGGTCACTGTCTGTGCGGAGTCTGCACGTTCTCCCAGTGTCTGCGTGGGTTTCCTCCGGTTGCTCTGGTTTCCTCCCACAGTCCAAAGATGTGCAGGTTAGGTGGATTGGCCATGCTAAATTGTCCTTGGTGTCCAAAATTGCCATTAGTGTTGGGTGGGGTTATTGGGTTATGGGAATAGGGTGGAGGTGTGGGCTTAAGTAGGGTGCTCTTTCCAAGGGCCGGTGAAGACTCGATGGGCTGAATGGCCTCCTTCTGCACTGTAGATTCTATGATTACACCACAAGATCTTACACCCATATCTGCGACGGTTTCCTCCGGGTGCTCTAGTTTCCACCCACAGTCCAGAAATAATAATAATTATTATTAGATGTGCAGGTTAGGTGGATTGGTCATTCTAAATTCCGCTTAGTGGGGTTACTTGGTTACTGGGATAAAGGGGATAGGGTGGAGGCGTGGGGCTTAAGTAGGTTGCTCTTTCCAAGGGCTGGTGCAGACTCGATGGGCTGAATGGCCTCCTGCACTGTAAATTCTATGAAGATGAAGAATATTTTATTTGACCTGTTTCCTGCTGGTCACTGGATTTAAGGGATAATTAAAAGTTGAATAATCTTTTTAAAGTACCCAATTCACTTTTTTCCAATTAAGGGACAATTTAGCGTGACCAATCTACCAATTCTGCACATTTTGGGTTGTGGGGTGAAACATGGGGAGAATGTGCAAACTCCACATGGATAATGATCCAGGCCCCCCGTCCCCACTCCTGCTGACGGTCATTTTTCCTTAAAGAAGCCGATGAACGGCTGCCATCTCTGAGTGAACTCCTGAAGGCGAACTGAATCTTCTCTATCCTAAGAAGCCCTGTCACTGACCCACACCCCTGCCTTTGGAGGCTCCAAGTCCCTCCATCCCATCAAAATCCGTCTCCAGGCCACCAGGGAGGCAAAGGCCAAAATGTCGGCCTGAACTGGATCAGGCTGAGCCTGGCTCACGACGAGGATGCATTGACTCTCCTCTGAGCCTTCTCCCATAGCCGGACTTCCAACTCTTCCTCCCACCTCTTCACCTCCCCGATTGGGACCCCTTCCCACTCCATCAGTTACTTTAAATATTTCCGAGACCCTCCCCTCTCCAACCACTGTTCTAGACATCACCTTATGCTGTAGTCCCCTTAGAGGGAGGCAAGGGAAGCTTGGAACTTGCCTCCGGACAAAATCCCGTACCTGCAGGTACCGGAATCCATTCCCACCCGGTAACTCAAACTCTTCCTTTAGCTCCTCCAGGCTTGGGAAACCCTCAATGAAGAGATCCCCAAATCTCTAAATCCCTGCCCGCTGCCACCTCCTAATGCCCCTGTCCACCCCCTGTGGAGCAAACCTGTGATTATCACAGATACTGACTCCCCCTTCCAGTCTCGTGTTGCCTCCACTGCCTCCACACTCTCAGGGCCGCCACTACTACTGGGCTTGTGGAGTAACAAGCCGGTGAGAACGGCAGAGGTGCCGTTAACAGAGCCTTCAGACTCGTGCCCTTGCAAGGTGTCGCCTCCACTCGTTCCCGCACCGACCTCTCCCCCACTACCCATTTCCTCATCATCAAAATACTGGCCGCCTTGTAATAGTTAATAAAGTTCAGAAGGGCCGCCTCACTGAGCCCCCGCTCAAGAAGGACCTTCTTCACCCTCTGGGCTAAGTTCCCAGCCCATATAAAACCCGAGATCGCCGCGTTCATCTTCCTTAAAAAATACCTTGGGATGAAGATTGGGCGACACTGAAATACAAATAACAATCTCGGGAGGATTGTCATCGTCACAGTTTGTACCCTCCCCGCCAATGATAGCGGGAGCACGCCCCACCTACAGAAGTCCCCTTTCATTTGCTCAATCACCCTGCCCAAATTTAGTTTATGAAGCTGACCCCAGTCCCTTGCCACTTGAATCCCCAGCTACCTAAAACTCCTTCCCATTACTTTGAACGGCACCTCCCTCAGTCTGCTCTCCTGCCCCCTTGCCTGGATCGCAAAAATCTCACTCGTTTTTAACTGGCTAAATTCCTCCAGTAATCCCATAATTCCTGCGATTTTTCTTTTTTTTTTTTTTCTTCTTTTTTTCCCTCAACAGGGGAAAAAGTTGTATAAAGGAGTAAATCATCCGCATGGAGTGAGACCATATGTTCCACTCCCCCTCTCTCTATACCCAGCCAAATGCTTGATGCTCTTGGCGCCTTTGCCAAAGGCTCTATGGCCAGAGCAAACAGTAGAGGGGAGAGTGAACACCCCTGCTGTGCTCCCCCTGCACAGACTAAAATACTCTGATCAAACCCAGTTGGTCCTTGCATTCGCCACTGGTGCCTGATATAGCAACTGGACCCAATCCACAAATCCTTGCCTGAACCCAAACCTTCCCAGGGCATCCCACAGGTACTTCCACTCCACCCAATCAAAGGCCTTTTCTGCATCCATAGCCACCACCACCTCGACCTCACTCCCCTCCGCAGGCATTATTGTTACATTTAGGAGCCGCCTAATGTTGGACATCAGGTGTCGTCCCTTCAGAAATCCAGTCTGGTCCTCCCCTATTACCCCCAGATCACAATTCTCTGTGTGCATGGCCAAGATCTTTGCCAGCAATTTTGCATCCACATTTAACATGGAGATCGGCCTATATGACCCACAACTCTCCAGATCCTTATCCCGCTTCAAAATAAGGGGCATCTATGCCTGTGATGATGTTGGGGGGGAGCACCCCCAGCTCCTGGATTCATTAAACCTTTACCGCAAGCGGCCCCAACAGCCTGGAAAATATTTTGTAAAACTCAACTGGGTATCCATCAGGTCCCAGCGTCTTACCTGATTGCATCGCTTCCCAATCCCGTCTATAACCTCCCCCAGCCCAATTGGGGCTCCCAAACTCTCCACCAACTCCTCATCTATCCCCGGAAACTCCAGCCCCCCCAGAAATTGCTTCATACCCTCTTGTCCAGCTGGGGGTTCCGATTTATACGGTCCGTTATAAAATTCCTGAAACATATTATTTTCCCCCGCCAGATCCAAAACCAAAACTCTCTTACTTTCCCAATCTCTCTCGCCGCCTCCTGTTTCTTCAGCTGATGTGCCAGCATCCTGCTGGCTTTCTCCCCATACTCATAGACCACCCCCTTTACCCTCCTAAGTTGCCCCTCTGCCTTATCTGTGGACAGTAGCCCAAATTCCACCTCCAACAGTCGATCAAACTCGGGTTCTTCAACATCTACCCCACATACACACCAGGATCCGAACCTTCGATTCCCTCCAGCAGACCCACAAACCGGGTGTTCTGCCTCCGAGGACGATTTTCCAGGTCCTCCACTTTCTCCTGCAGTCTCTTCTGCTGGCCACGCAGCATCCCAATCTCTGCTGCCATTGAGGCGGACTGTTCCTCCTGTGGTCAGCCTAATTTAAAGGTGGTTTGTGGAGAGGCTGTTGTCAAGTGACAGTTAAACCCAAAACACTTCATCAGTGTTTCCCACCCTACCACCTCCTCTAACCAAAAAAAACCACGGTCGTTGGGAAGCGGGAGCAGGGGCCTGCCGTGAAGGTGAGTGAGTGCCTTTAAATTTGCTTACCTTTCAGCGGGAGCAGGGTTTGAGGGAATATCAGGTAAGCTCTTCCTTTCTTTTTCTTTTTCTTCTTTTTTTTTTAAATCTAGAGGGGGATGTCAGGGAAGGCAGTACAATGCTCCTCCTGCAGAATGTTTGAGGTGAGGGACGCCGTCAGTGTCCCTGCTGATTTCATCTGTGGGAAGTGCACCCAACTCCAGCTCCTCAAAAACCATGTTAGGGACCTGGAGCTTGAGCTGGATGAACTTCGGATCATTCGGTAGGCAGAGGGGGTCATAGATAGAAGCTTCAGGGAGGTAGTTACGCCAAAGAATAAAGATAGATGGGTGACGGTGAGAGGGGCTGGGGGAAAGCAGTTAGTACAGGGATCCCCTGTGGTCATTCCCCTTAGTAACAAGTATACCGTTTTGGATACATGTGGGGGGGGGGGGGGGGGGGGGGGGGGACGACGACTTACCAGGGGTAAGCCATGGGGTACGGGACTCTGGTACGGAGTCTGTCCCTGTTGCTCAGAAGGGAAGGGGGGAAAGGAGTAGAACATTAGTAATTGGGGACTCAATAGTCAGGGGCACAGATAGGAGATTTTGTGGGAGCGAGAGAGACTCACGTTTGGTATGTTGCCTCCCAGGTGCAAGGGTACGTGATGTCTCGGATCGTGTTTTCCGGGTCCTTAAGGGGGAGGGGGAGCAGCCCCAAGTCGTAGTCCACATTGGCACTAACGACATAGGTAGGAAAGGGGACAAGGATGTCAGGCAGGCCTTTAGGGAGCTAGGATGGAAGCTCAGAGCGAGAACAAACAGAGTTGTTATCTCTGGGTTGTTGCCCATGCCACGTGATAGTGAGACGAGGAATAGGGAGAGAGAGCAATTTTAAACGTGGCTACAGGGATGGTGCAGGCGGGAGGGATTTAGATTTCTGGATAACTGGGGCTCTTTCTGGGGAAGGTGGGACCTCTATAGACAGGATGGTCTACATCTGAACCTGAGGGGCACCAATATCCTGGGGGGGAGATTTGTTAGTGCTCTTTGGGGGGGTTTAAACTAATTCAGCAGGGGCATGGGAACCTGGATTGTAGTTTTGGGGTACGGGAGATTGAGTGTATAGAGGTCAGGAGCACAGATTTGACTTCGCAGGAGGGTGCCAGTGTTCAGGTAGGTGGTTTGACGTGTGTCTACTTCAATGCCAGGAGTATACGAAATAAGGTAGGGGAACTGGCAGCATGGGTTGGTACCTGGGACTTCGATGTTGTGGCCATTTCAGAGATGGATAGAACAGGGACAGGAATGGTTGTTGCAGGTTCCGGGGTTTAGGTGTTTTAGTAAGCTCAGGGAAGGGGGCAAAAGAGGGGGAGGTGTGGCGCTGCTAGTCAAGGACAGTATTACGGTGGCGGAAAGGATGCTAGATGGGGACTCTTCTTCCGAGGTAGTATGGGCTGAGGTTAGAAACAGGAAAGGAGAGGTCACCCTGTTGGGAGTTTTCTATAGAGGAAAGGATGGCGAAGATGATTCTGGAAAAGAGCGAAAGTAACAGGGTAGTTGTTATGGGAGACTTTAACTTTCCAAATATTGACTGGAAAAGATATAGTTTGAGTACATTAGATGGGTCGTTCTTTGTACAATGTGTGCAGGAGGGTTTCCTGACACAATATGTTGACAGGCCAACAAGAATCCTAGGATAAATCCCATCAGGCCCTGGGGACTTATCTATTTTCACCTTGTCCAGAATTGGCGAGGCCACATTGGATTTGGTTTTGGGTAATGAACCAGGCCAGGTGTTAGATCTGGAGGTAGGTGAGCACTTTGGAGACAGTGACCACAATTCGGTGACCTTTACATTAGTGATGGAAAGGGATAAGTATACCCCGCAGGGCAAGAGTTATAGCTGGGGGAAGGGCAATTATGATGCCATTAGACATGACTTAGGATGTGTAGGTTGGAGAAGTAGGCTGCAAGGGTTGGGCACACTGGATATGTGGAGCTTGTTCAAGGAACAGCTATTGCGTGTTCTTGATAAGTACGTACCAGTCAGGCAGGGATGAAGGGGTAGAGCGAGGGAACCGTGGTTTACCAAAGAAGTGGAATCTCTTGTTAAGAGGAAGAAGGAGGCCTATGTGAAGATGAGGCGTGAAGTTTCAGTTGGGGCGCTTGATAGTTACAAGGAAGCGAGGAAGGATCTAAAGAGAGAGCTAAGACGAGCAAGGAGGGGACATGAGAAGTCTTTGGCAGGTAGGATCAAGGAAAACCCAAAAGCTTTCTATAGGTATGTCAGGAATAAAAGAATGACTAGGGTAAGAGTAGGGCCAGTCAAGGACAGTGGTGGGAAGTTGTGTGTGGAGGCTGAGGAGATAAGCGAGATACTAAATGAATACTTTTTGTCAGTATTCACTCAGGAAAAAGATAATATTGTGGAGGAGAATGCTGAGACCCAGGCTATTGGAATAGATGGCATTGAGGTGCGTAGGGAAGAAGTGTTGGCAATTCTGGACAAGGTGAAAATAGATAAGTCCCCGGGGCCTGATGGTATTTATCCTAGGATTCTCTGGGAAGCCAGGGAAGAGATGCTGAGCCTTTGGCTTTGATTTTTAGGTCATCATTGGCTACAGGAATAGTGCCAGAGGACTGGAGGATAGCAAATGTGGTCCCTTTGTTCAAGAAGGGGAGTAGAGATAACCCCGGTAACTATAGGCTGGTGACCCTCGTGTCTGTTGTGGGTAAAGTCTTGGAGAGGATTATAAGAGATACGATTTATAATCATCTGGATAGGAATAATATGATTAGGGATAGTCAGCATGGTTTTGTGAAGGGTAGGTCATGCCTCACAAACCTTATTGAGTTCTTTGAGAAGGTGACTGAACAGGTAGACGAGGGTAGAGCAGTTGATGTGGTGTATATGGATTTCAGTAAAGCGTTTGATAAGGTTCCCCACGGTCGGCTATTGCAGAAAATACGGAGGCTGGGGATTGAGGGTGATTTAGAGATGTGGATCAGAAATTGGCTAGTTGAAAGAAGACAGAGGGTGGTGGTTGATGGCAAATGTTCATCCTGGAGTTCAGTTCCTAGTGGTGTACCACAAGGATCTGTTCTGGGGCCGTTGCTGTTTGTCATTTTTATAAATGACCTAGAGGAGGGCACAGAAGGTTGGGTGAGTAAATTTGCAGACGACACTAAAGTCGGTGGGGTTGTAGACAGTGTGGAAGGATGTTGCAGGTTACAGAGGGACATAGATAAGCTGCAGAGCTGGGCTGAGAGGTGGCAAATGGAGTTTAATGTAGAGAAGTGTGAGGTGATTCACTTTGGAAAGAATAACAGGAATGCGGACTATTTGGCTAATGGTAAAATTCTTGGTAGTGTGGATGAGCAGGGGGATCTCGGTGTCCATGTACATAGATCCCTGAAAGTTGCCACCCAGGTTGATAGGGTTGTGAAGAAGGCCTATGGTGTGTTGGCCTTTATTGGTAGAGGGATTGAGTTCCGGAGCCATGAGGTCATGTTGCAGCAGTACAAAACTCTGGTACGGCCGCATTTGGAGTATTACGTACAGTTCTGGTCGCCTCATTATAGGAAGGACGTGGAAGCTTTGGAACGGGTGCAGAGGAGATTTACCAGGATGTTGCCTGGTATGGAGGGAAAATCTTATGAGGAAAGGCTGATGGACTTGAGGTTGTTTTCGTTAGAGAGAAGAAGGTTAAGAGGTGACTTAATAGAGGCATACAAAATGATCAGAGGGTTAGATAGGGTGGACAGTGAGAGCCTTCTCCCGCGGATGGAGGTGGCTAGCACGAGGGGACATAGCCTTAAATTGAGGGGTAATAGATATAGGACAGACGTCAGAGGTAGGTTTTTTACGCAATGAGTGGTGAGGCCGTGGAATGCCCTACCTGCAACAGTAGTGCACTCGCCAACATTGAGCGCATTTAAAAGTTTATTGGATAAGCATATGGATGATAATGGCATAGTGTAGGTTAGATGGCCTTTAGTTTTTGACTTCCCATGTCGGTGCAACATCGTGGGCCGAAGGGCCTGTACTGCGCTGTATCGTTCTATGTTCTATGCTCCCCCAACCTCTGGATCACCTGCCCCTGAGCTGCCGGTCTCGTCACCACATGGTCAACCGCCACCTTGATCGAGTCCACCACCCGGGCCAGGTCCTCCACTGTTGGGTGAACTTCTCATTTAAGAAGCTCGCCAACTGGTCCATCGATTACTGAGATGACGGGGTCCAACCCTGTTCGTCCGCCATCTCCACACGCATTGTCCGCTCCTCGCTTGCCACCACCACCTAGTTTGTTCTTTTCTGATTACTTCTGGGTCGCAGCTCCATAAACTAGGGGTCCCTTTCTTCTGTTCTTGCTTCTACACCTTTCCTCTAATAATTCCAGCAACAATCTGGTATAACGGCTACAAAAAGACCACCATGAGCGGGAGCTGCCAAATGTGCGACCGCTCACTCAATGATCGCCACCGGAAGCCCCGATCAACTTTTTTTTTGAATAGTGATTGCATCTGAGAATGAGAATTTGGGCCTCCAAAATGACACAGGGTAGAATATTCCAAGGAGGGGCTTGCCTAAACTCTAGAATTGGCTCCCTAAACATCTCTGACTCTCCATTTCTCTTTGTCGTCCAAGTTACTAAAAAAACTATTGTTTTGCTTAAACTTTTAAAATCATCTTTCATGATTTGAAAATGGCTTCAGATATTTTGCTGCATTAAAGTTGCTACATGAATGCAGATTATTTGTTTGTGGCCCACACCCTGAAAGGACTGGTTTGAGAATATGCAAACTCATTTCATGTTGGGCACTTGCAGCCAGGAAGAAGGGACCTTTGCCTTGCTAGCTTGAGCTGGCTTCAAGTCCAGTACCCAGAAGAGGACTACTTTGGTCCGCTGTGGACACCTTGATTCCATTGGGTGTCGCAACAATATAAAACATAACTGGTTATGTGGCATGCCACACAAGCGAGTGTGACTCTTTAACTAAAACAACTATCTACTGTAATCTCATTCCCCTGATTGGGAGAACAACTGAAGAATATCTCATCAAAGCTCATTAACCCTAACAAGTTGGATGTAGTGGTGCATTCTGAAGAAGCTAGAACTTTGTGATAAAAGCATTTTAACAATGGATCTGTCAGATGCAGCTGTGCCGAAGGTTTAGCATTCAGCATTCAGCAAGAAGAACAAATTTAGTGATTATTTTTTTTTAAGAAAGCACAATTTCAAATTTTAAAATGATCAAATTTCAAATGAGCATTTGTATGGGGGAGAATGAGGGGGGGGGGGGAAATAATCTGATTAATGCTAAGGGGAGAGTATCCAATGACTTTAATATTCTCATTTTCCTTTATCTTTAAAGGCTAAAGGAGCAGTTATTAGATCTTGATAAACTCCTGTCAGAGGTAAACCTTCCTCTGTGGAAAGGTGTGATGCAAATGACAGAAGAGGAGGTAAGAAATTAATCCATTGTCTGTGTGGGCCTATGTTCAGTTATTTATTTTTTTTCCAATTAAAGTTTGTAATTGCTGTGTGGTAGTAATGTTTCTTCCATTCTGAAGAAGGTAACTAGTGTTGAAGTCCATTTTTCTGGTGACCTCTATTTTGTAGATTTGATAATCAGTACCCATAACTGACCCAAATTAGATTAATGGTATTCACCATGTTTTTTTCTGCAATTTAAAATGCATTTGTTTCTTTCACTTTGTTAAATTAGCAATCTCTATTATATATTAAAAAGCATGCTGATCTGAAGTTTAATGGAAGTAGATGAAACTTGGAAGAATTTAATTGGTTTACTGTAAAATCATCTCCCAGTTGCAACAGTTTCGTTCTTGCCTGAATGCCAAGAAAACTACTTTTGTGAAAAGAACCAAAGTGATCTGCCATGAACAAAAGGTTAAACTGTATTCCGCACAGTTGAATATGTTGAAGGTAAGTTTGCTTTACAGAACTCTGTTTCTGCAACACTGGTACAAGGATCTGGGAATGCGGAGTAAAGTTTGATTCTCAGATCCTTTTGAGCAGAATGTCTCTTGATCTCAAACTCTTCTTCATAAATTAGATTTTCTGTCCAACAATTAAATCTAGCACACAGATTTGCTAGATTGGCAAGTTGGATTTCAAGGCACAGATGTTAAGCAATAGTTTAGGCTTCCGTAAATCATATTCTCTAAAGAAATATCATTCCTGATCTAATAAGTATTAATTGGTGTATGCTGATTGTTTTGCTTTGTAGCAATTTGTATAAAATTTTTAAGTTGGCTCCATTGGACTTCATTTAATGGCCATAAGTTATTCAGCTATGCGTGCAGTATTTAAATTTATTATGGAAATGAGAAAAGTAATGTATTTTGTCTGACCCTCATCTAACATATGATATTATTTTCTTCACTATTTTTTTTTTCAAGATACTTGGATCTTTAGTTTAGCATATTTGAGCCCCATGCTATTATCATGGATCTAGCGCCTTGGAGTGTAGGACAGCATCTTATAATTCTGCCAAAAGTTGTTCTAGATGTAACTTGTAAGGCAGCAAAGTGGAACAGCATTTGCACTTTTACTGAAAATTCCTATTTCTTGTAAAATTGCTGTTTTTAGCAGATCAGTTGTCAAAAGTCAAAATGTAGGCAGCTTATCTGATTTTAATTGTTGGCACCATTTTGGTGCAAACCTATCCCATATGAGCAAACAATAATGAGCAAAGTGTGGTTACCTACCTCAGATTTCATGACTCTTTAAATCGTACAGTCTATCCTAATTTTTCTCTTTTTTTTTTATTGCTCTATATTTCTCCTTATTAAATCCAATATTTTACACCACCTGGTCCTGGTACTGCTTTTGTGGCCATTTTCTCACGTAAGCCTTAACTTCCATCAGGTTATTGAAATGCCAGAGGTGAATTTACTGTCCTCACTCCATGTATACTACTCTTGCTTCATTTGGTGAATGGGAGTGGAAACCACCAATGTTCATTTCTCTAACTTGTATTCTCTTTCTAATTTGGGACTGTTGTAGAGCCTTGATCACCACCCTGACTGAGATCAGAAAGGTCATCACCAGAAATTGAACCCAAGGCCTTGTCTGTGTGGCTCAACCTTTGAGCCACTGAAAAGATCTTGTTACTATTTTCCACTGTGATTTGAAGTGCTTTTCAATTTCTTTTTAACCAATTATTCCTTTGTTGTGTGATCATGACTGTCATACATGCTGTTGTTAGCAAATAGTCCCCAATTAACCCTGATATCGATGCAGTCTTTAACAACCTCTTCCGAGGCTTGTAGGTTTTTAAAAAAAAATAATTTACTGGATGTGGGCGTTGCTGGTTAGACCAGCATTTATTGCCCATCCCTAGTTCCCCTTCAGAAGGTGGTGGTCAGTTGCCTTCTTGAACCGCTGCAGTCCTTGAAGTGTAGGTACACCCACAGTCCGGTTAATGAGGGAGTTCCAGTATGTTGACCCAGCGACTGAAGGAACGGTGATATATTTCCAAGTGAGTGTGGTGTATGACTTGGGAGGGAAACCTCCAGGTGGTGGGGTTCCCAGGTATATGCTGCTCTTGTCCTTCTAGATGGTTGTGGGTTTGGAAGGTGCTATCGAAGGAACCTTTTGTGAGTTACTGCAGTGCATCTTGTAGATGGTACATTATGCCTGATACTGGTTGTCGGGGGGACGGAGCGCGCGGGGGGGGGGGGGGGGGGGGGGGGGTACAAAGAGGGAGAATTCAGAAAATCAAATTCACCTGGCAAGTACTTCTTTCGGAACTTGTGGGAGGAAGCCGGAGCATCCATCATTCTGTGCCTTCATTGATGATCCCTCCTCCGGGTCTCAGATTCATACAACCCATGTAGAAGGCCTCGTAAATACCTCCCTCACCTTCTTCCCTGAGCAGAAACCAACCCACCACCCGAGTCCCTAACCTGCACTACCCCCCTCACCTGCACTACCTGCACCAGGAGGCAGCCGAGAGCTAGCAGACGACTGGTCTTCTCCCCAAAAAATCCCCCTCTAGCGTCACAGCTGGCTCACCGCCTTGCCTGTTGACAATAATGCAAAATCGATTTGCAATTTCTTTCTATCCACTAATAACTCCGGTGTCGGGACGATTAAGTACTGGCACTCCTCCTTACGAACAGTGTCCATGAGCCTGTATCTCTCCACCTTCTCATATTTATCCCTATGCACCTTATAAGAGATTATCTCTTCTTTCTCTCCCCCCCACACACAACCCGTGATGGACTCTTGAGACGTAGAAGTCGGCCTAACTAACGTAGGATCCAAAACAATTGAAGTCTGTCTCCCCGGCCCCCATAATTAGCTGATGTGAATCAAGATCTGGCTGAACGCCAGCATCGTATTCATGAACTGTGTGTCATCCCAAATCGGCACATACACATTGACCAATACCACTGGCATGCCTGCCAACGACCCACTGATGATTATGTACATCCCACTCCTGGGTCTGCTAATACATTAACTACAAAAAAGCCATCCTCTTATTAATCAACATAGCACCCACCCCCCCACACACACAGTCATATCCAACTTGAGGCAATCCCATCAGTGCCTTAATTTACACCAGCCCTGGGCACACCCAAGATGGCCAATACTTCCCCCATCAAGCCAGTCCAAAAAGCAATAGTCAGCAGTCTGCCACCCCACACCACCACCCCACCCTGAGAACCAAACAAACAATCAACAAAAGAACAAAAGCCCCCTTTCAGGTCCCCAAACAGAACATAAACAAAAAGCCTGAGCCTAAGAAAACAAAAAAAAATCATCCCAATGGTAACCAGCACTGTGACAGTGGTTAGCACTGCTGCCTCACAGCTCCAGGTCTCGGATTCAATTCTTGCCTCAGGTGACTGCCTGTGTGGAGTTTGCACTTTTTTCCCACGTCTGCGTGGGTTTCCTCCGGGTGCTCCGGTTTCCTCCCACAGTCCAGAGTTGTGCAGGTTAGGTGGATTGGCCATGCTAAATTGCTCCTTAGTTTCGAAAAGGTTAGGTGGGGTTAAGGGGGTAGGGTGGAGGCATGGGTACTCCTTCCAAGAGCCAGTGCAGACCCAATGGGCCAAATGGCCTCCTTCTGCACTGTAAATTCTATGATTCTAAAGCTGCAGCATCTCCCCTTCTCCACTCCCATTAACTAGCTATACTGCTGGCAGGATGACCCCGGCACAGGATAGAAATCAGTGTCAACTAAATACTACATCAACGATCACATCGCCCCCACCACCCATACCAAACTTTAATACAGAACAATAGAGGCAAACCAGCACCCAATCCCCCCTCCCCCAAAAAGGCTCTCAGTAAAAATATACAAACCCCAACTTCACCCAGAAAAAACCCACTAACAAGCCCAGACACAAAACCAAGCCCTTCCCCAATCACAAAAAAACACAAACAATACAAATACAGATGAACTTAACAATGGATAAACAACAAACTCCATAGTCCTTAAGCAACTTAGTTCACCGGCAGGCAGTTCTTGATAAGCTCATTCGCATTCTCCGGGGCATCAAAGTAATAGTCTATCCTGAAAGCCACCTAAAGATGAGCCGGGTACACCACACCAAAGCTCACTTTGCTCTTCTAGAGTGCGGCCTCGGTCTTATTAAATACTGCACGTCTTCTCACCAGCTGTGCCCCACAATCTTGATCATTTTGATTGCATATTCTCACATCTGCAGTCTCCATGGTCCTTCGCCCACCTCTGGGCCTGCTCCTTATCCAGGTATCGATGAAACCTGACTAATTGTTCTCCAGATCTGGGCTTCTGCCTCAGCGACTGATGAGCCTGGTCTTACTTGGGAGGGGTTGGAAAGACCCCCACCCCACAAACTTTCCAAACATCTTGGACATATTTTGTGGAGTCTGAGTCCTCCGACAGCCAGATTTGGCATCTGGAGTAGCTCCCCAGATCATCAAACTCAGCCCAAAGCACTCTACACTCCTCAGCACTCTACACTCCTCAGCCAACAATGGCATCCCTGCCTCTCCTGAGACAATCCGATCACTACGGTTAGAGAACGCCACCTACACCTTCTGCATCATTGGCCCTTGTACTTCTATCCACCTATCCATCTCGTCCATGGCCGCCCGAATTGGGGCGAAAGCCCCCTCCACTGCATTCTCCAGATCCTCAGTGACCACCTCCCTCTGCTTCTTAAATTTGTATGTCAAGAAGCTAACCAACGACTTCCGGTAGCGGCTATGCGGAGCCAAGTCACACGTGCGGCAGCTACCGCTAGAAACAGACTTTTGGGCTCTTTTTAGGGCCCCCAACGGTACTTTTTCGACGAGTCCCAGTGTGGGAAGGGGACACAATATTCCCCTGGCACTGTATGGATTGGACCAGGAGTGGAGCGGTGAAAAAAGTGGAATTGGAGCAGAGAAAGGTGCGAGGGAGGAAGACCAAGATGGCGGCGGGTGGAGACCAGGCAGCGTGGGCGCAGTGGTCACAGGAGCAGCAGGAGTTTCTTCAGCGCTGCTTCACGGAGCTGAAGGCAGAGCTGCTGGAGCCGATGAAGGTGTCAATTGACAAGCTGTTTGAGACCCAGGCGGCCCAAGGGGTGGCGATCCGGGAGGTCCGGCAAAATGTCTTGGAGAATGAGGACGGGATCTTGGGCCTGGCGGTGATGGTGGAGGCGCTCCATAAGAAATGGCAGGCGAAGTTTGAGGACATGGAGAACCAGTCGAGAAGAAAGAATCTGCGGATTCTGGGTCTCCCGGAGGGGCTGGAAGGATCGGATGTGGGTGCCTACGTGGTCACCATGTTGAACACGCTGATGGGCGCGGGGGCCTTCCAGGGACCCCTGGAGCTGGAGGGGGCCCATCGAGTGCTGGCGAGGAGAACAAAGCCCAGCGAGCCGCCAGGTGCTGGTGCGGTTCCACCGGTTCGCGGACAGAGAATGTGTGTTAAGGTGGGCCAAGAAAGAGCGGAGCAGCAGGTGGGAGAATGCTGAGGTTCGGATTTATCAGGACTGGAGCGCCGAGGTGGCTAAGAAGCGGGCCGGGTACAATCTGGCTAAGGCGGTGCTGCACCGGAGAGGGGTGAAGTTCGGCATGTTGCAACCGGCGCAATTGTGGGTCACCTACAGGGACCGCCACCATTACTTCGAGACGCCGAAAATCTGGACTTGGATTGAGGCCCGAGCCGGGGGAATTCGGACTGGGCCTGGAAAGGGAGCTATGCCAGAGGGGGGTGGAAAGCGCAGGCTTCTTCCTGCACTAAGGGTGGAAAGGGGCGGGGCTGGTGCTGGAAAGCGCGGGCTTTTTCCCGCGCTGAGTGGAAGGGGGTGGGGTCGGGGGGTGGCGAGAGCCCGTTGATGGACAGGAGGGGAGATTCCCACACTGGGGGAGGGGGGGGGGGGGGGGGGGGGTCAGCGGGTGTCGGCTGACTCATGGGAGTGCAATGGGGGGAGCAATGCAGCTAGGGGGAAACCTAGCTGGGGGGGGGGGGGGGGGGCGGGGAGGGGGAACCGGGTTGCTGCTGGAATGGCCAAGGGGGAGCTGGAGTCTGTAAAGGAGGTCGGGGTGGGGGTCTGCCGCTGGGGGGAATGGGAAGTGCGGGGGGCACGGGCACGTGGCTAGCATAGAAAGGGTTATGGCTAGTCGGCGGGGGGGGGGGGGGGGGGGGGGGGGGGGGGGGGGGCGGGCGGGCAGCCCCCTGATCCGGCTGATAACCTGGAACATAAGAGGCCGGAACGGACCAGTCAAACGGGCCCGTGTGTTCGCGCACCTGAAGGGACTGAAGGCAGATCAGGTAAGGCTGAGAAAGGGGTGGGTTGGGCAGGTGTTCCATTTGGGGCTGGGTGCAAAAAACCTGGGGGGGGGGTGGCGATTTTGGTGGGGTAGTGGGTGTCGTTTGAGGCATTGAGCATTGTGGCAGACAATGGAGGTAGGTATGTGATGGTGAGTGGTAAGCTGCAGGGGGTGCAGGTGGTCTTGGTAAATGTATATGCCCCGAATTGGGACGATGCGGGGTTCATGCGGCGCATGTTGGGCCGGATCCCGGACTTGGAGACAGGGGGCTTGATAATGGGGGGGGGGGACGACTTCAACACGGTGCTGGATCCAGCATTGGATAGCTCTAGCTCTAGGTCTAGGACGGGCAGGAGGCCGGCGGCAGCCAAGGTGCTGAGGGGGTTTATTAACCAGATGGGAGGAGTAGATCCGTAGAGGTTTGCAAGTCCGGGGGCCAGGGAATTCTCATTCTTCTCCCATGTTCATAAGGCCTACTCTCGGATTTACTTTTTTGTAATGCGTAGGGCGCTGATTCCGAGGGTGGAGGACGCGGGGTATTCGGCGATGGCCATCTCTGACCATGCCCCGCATTGGGTGGACCTCGAGCTGGGGGAGGAGAGGGACCAGCGCCCGCTGTGGCGCTTGGAGGTGGGGTTGTTGGCGAATGAGGAGGTGAGTGGGCGGGTCCGGGGATGTATAGAGAGATACCTGGAGGCCAATGATAACGGGGAGGTGCAGGTATGGGTGGTCTGGGAGGCGCTGAAGGCGGTGGTCAGGGGAGAGCTGATCTCTATCAGGGCACGCAAAGAGGGGAAGGAGAGGAGAGAGAGGGAGAGGCTAGTGGGGGAGATGGTAAGGGTGGATAGGAGGTACTCGGAGGCCCCTGAGGAGGGATTACTTGAGGAGTGGCGTAGCCCCTTCAGGCCGAGTTTGACCTGTTGACCACCAGGAAGGCGGAGGTGCAGTGGAGGAAGGCGCAAGGGATGGTGTACGAGTACGGAGAGAAGGCTAGCCGGATGCTGGCACACCAGCTTCGGAAGTGTGAGACAGTGAGGGAGATCGGGGGAGGGAGGGGGAGCACGGTGCAAAGTGCGGTGGGTATTAATGGGGTCTTCAGGGACTTCTACGAGGGACTATCAGTCTGAGCCCCCATCGGAGGAGGGGGGGATGGGTCGCTTTCTGGACCGGCTGAGGTTCCCGAGGGTAGAGGAGGGGCAGGTGGCGGGGCTGGGGGCGCCGGTTGGGTTGGAGGAACTGGTCAAAGGACTAGGGAGTATGCAGGCGGGGAAGGCACCGTGGCCAGATGGGTTCCCGGTGGAATCTGTAGGAAGTACGTGGACCTGTTGGGCCCGCTGCTGGTAAGGACTTTCAACAAAGCAAGGGAGGGGGGGTTCTGCCCCCGATGTGTAGGGCGCTGATTTCTCTAATTCTGAAGCGGGACAAGGACCCCTTACAGTATGGGTCGTATAGGCCGATTTCACTCCTTAATGTAGATGCGAAACTACTAGCAAAGATATTGGCCATGTGGATCGAGTAGTGTTCCGGGGGTCATACACGAGGATCAGATGGATTCTGTGAAAGGGAGGCAGTTGAATATCAATGTACGTTGGCTCCTGAATATAATTATGATGCTGGAGGAGGAGGCGGAGATAGTGGCGGCTATGGACGCGGAGAAGGCCTTTGATAGGGTGGAGTGGGGGTACCTGTGGGAGGTGTTTAGGAGATTTGGGTTCGGGGAGGGGTTCGTCAGCTGGGTGAGGCTGCTGTACGAGGCCCCGGTGGCGAGTGTGGCCACGAACAGGAGGAGGTCGGAATATTTCCGGCTATACCGGGGAACGAGACAGGGGTGCCCTCTATCCCCCCTGCTCTTTGCGCTGGCGATTGAGCTCTGGCCATGGCTTTGAGGGAGTCTAGGAACTGGAGAGGGTTGGTGAGGGGGGGGGGGGGGGGGGAGGAGGAGAGAGAGGCGGAGAAGGAACACCGAGTATTGTTCTATGCAGACGATCTGCTATTGTATGTGGTGGACCCGGTGGGGGGAATGCCGGAGGTGATGAGGATCCTTAGGGAGTTTGTGAATTTCTCCGGTGCTCATATTTTCCTCCATTTAGCATTGGTAATCTGGTGAGTATGCATTGCATTCACTCCAAGGCCAATATATTCATATATTTAAAATAATTTCAGGGCCATGGAATTTTGTGCTGCATATCTCATTTTGTAACAAATTGAAGTCCTGCTTGCTGTCATTTTAGGAACAGCGAAAGTTGAGGAACGAATATGAGAATTCTTTGGATGATATGCTACACAAAATGGATGACTGTCTTGCATCGCTAGATCTTGGTAAGTGAATAGACACTTGTTAATATTTTCTATCAACTCTACCCCCCCCCACCCCATCCCTCTCCGCTCCCACTTCAGCAGTACACACTGTACATACTACAACCCCCCCTCGGCCTCCACAGTTGATTATCCTCTCTTCAGTATGAGGAGAAGGCGAGGTGCATGTTGGCCCACCAGTTGCAGCGCCAGGCAGCATCCAGGGAAAGTTTGCAGAGGGAGTTGGTGTTGGAACCATAGAGGATAAATTAGGTGTTGCTGGCTTTCTACGAGAGATTATATAGGGCTGGAGAAGACTGAGGATATGGGCCAGTTTCTGGATGGACTGGAGCTCCCAGAGGTGAAGGATGGGAAAGGACGGGGGGCTCTGGTGTGAGGTGATGCGGCGATTGAACTCCACTTCCTCCTCTTTCTAGAATGAGCTTGATTCAGTTTAAAGTGGTGCAGAGGGTTTGTATGACTAGGGCTCAAGTGAGTGGGTTCTTCCTGGGGGTAACGGATGGATGTGAGAAGTGTGGGAGGGGGCCAGCGAATCATGTTCACAAGTTTTGGGGAACGAGAAGTTGGAAAGCTTCTGGGAGGCAGTATTTGGGACCTTTATTGAGGAAAGTCAGAGCCAAAGTGAAGTTGCACCCTTTGGTGGTGATTTGGTGGGTTTTGGAGATGCTGGAGGGGAAAGGGGGCCAATGTCATGGTTTTCGCCCCTCTGATTTCCCGATGACGGATTCTTTTTAATTGGAGGTCGGATTCGCCACTGGGGGCTGGGGAACTTGTAGGAGTTTCTCCGGTTGGAAAAGATTAAGTTTGATGAAAGGTGGGCGGCATGGTGGTGTGGTGGTTAGCACTGCTTCAACACGGCGCCAAGGACCTAGATTTGATCCTGGCCCCACGTGACTGTCTGTGTGGGCACATTCTCCTGTGTCTGCGTGGGTCTCACCCCCACAACCAAAAAATACCTAGGGTAGGTGGATTGGCCATGCTAAATTGCCCGTTAAATTGGCGAAAAGAATATTTGGGTACTCTTAATTTTTTTATTTTTTTAAAAGTTCGACGTAAGGGGTTGGATGAGGGCTTCAAGGTACGGTGGAGGTCGTTCAAGACTATTATTTTAGGAGCTTTTCGTCAAGGGGGAAGGGGGACCAAAAGACCAAAACTGTACAAACTGTTAACCATGTTTTGTTGGAATGTGGTGTTGTTTGTGTTTGGGCTAAAATATCTTTTTAAAAAAATAAAAAAATTTAATAGGATAATTTCATAGATGATTTCTAGCAATTAATGGAAAGGTGTCTCAATTCTCCAATATTATTGTGAGCTGTGAACAGTTATGGGACTGTCCATTTAAGACATTTTATCACGTGTTGTTATGGGCCAGGGTTTAGAGAACCCAAAGTGTATCATGAAGTTCACCTGACCCACAACTTTTAATAGATTGTGGTCTGGGGAGCACACGGGCCTACTTTATAGGTGTGATGCAACAGAAATCTACAGTACTTTTAAATTAAAACACTTTATTTATAAAACCAGTTAACACTTTACAAACCCACAGTAAACATCTTAACAACTATCAACACCAATAAATCCCCCAAGGAATACAGTACTCTCTAAGTAACTATTAATCTTTCCTTGCAACATCCAGAAGACAAAAAGAACCCTGGGTGGGACTCTCCGACCCCCCCCGCTGGGTCGGAGAATAGCCGGGGGCCGGCGTGAATCCTGCCGTCTCCCAAAGTCTCCGGCACCAGAGATTCGGCGGGGGCGGGAATCGCGCCGCACCTGTCGGCGCGCCCCCCCCCCGGCGATTCTCCGGCCAGCGATGGGCCGAAGTCCCGCCGCTGTCATGCCGGTCCCGCCGGCGTGAATCAAACCACCTACCAGGTGAACTTCATAATATATTTTGGAATTTCCAAGACCTGGACCATAACAGAACCTGGACCATAACAGAACCTATGTCAAGCAGCACATAAGAACAATATTCAAATATTTGGACAGTGCAAGTCGGCTTGGTAAAGTCACAGCACTCACTAAAGGTTATGGATTCAAACCCCACTCCAGGACATGAGTATATTACCTAGGCTAACACTTCAATGTTATGCTGCATTGTCTGAACTATCAGTTTTCAAATGAGTTGTTAGAGAAAGGCACCCATCTACTATTACATGGAAGTAAATGACCCCAGTGCACATCTGAAGAAGGATTTCTGACTCCTGGCCAACATTTATTTCCTATGAGGCAGGTGCCATAAACACAACACAATATGCTAGATTCCAAAATGTCTCTGCTATTTAGAAATTATTCTGATCTTGATCATTTTTGGATCCAAAATCAATGACATCACATTTCACCATTGGACCCTCATGACTCAGATTTTCCCACTCGGTTAATCTTGCAACTTCATGCTATAACCTGCACAGCTTGCTGTATCTTCTCAGTAGGTATTATCTGAAACTTGAAGTTACAACTCTCCATTCTTAAATGCCTGTTAAATTACACCGTGAAATGCTGGGATCCTAGTATAGGTTAGTACTGAACACCAATCCGTCTGCACTCCCTTTCTCCTTACTTTTTGGTCCTGGCTCCAAATTGCAAATCCATGTCACAATGTTGTTTCCAATTCCATGCACTCATTTTTGTTAATCCGTCTCTTGAAGTCCAAATGGAGAGCATCCACCGACACGCTCCTCCCAATTGACCTAGGTTATTCAAATTCCACCTACTCTGCAAGTATCCATGTTAACTTTTGTTTTTAGCTCATGGTTGTTCAAATGCTCAGCCACTTAATCCCAACAATAGATTATTTCAGTCAGTAGCTCTTCAGTCAGTAGCTCCCCACAACTGATGTTAAATTGAGAGGCCTATAATTTCCTGTTACTCCCTCCCTCCCTAAATCATAGAATTCCTACAGTGCAGAAGGAGACCATTCGCCCATTGGGTCTACACCGATCCTCTGAAAGAGCACCCACACTATCTGCGCAATCCCACTTAGGACCAATTGAGCCGAGCCAATCCACCTAACCAAACATCTTTGGACTAGGAGAGGAAACCAAAGCATTGGGAGGAAACCCATGCAGGCACTGGGGGAAGCTCCGAAGTCCACACAGACGGTCACCTGAGGTCGGAATCGAACCAGCTGTGAGGCAGCAATGCCAACCACTGTGCTCCCCTCCCCCAGATCGTAGAGATTTGTCTATCTCTAGTCCACTATTTTATCCGTTACCTACTTTTTATATATTACATTTCTTTAAGTTCCTTAAATTCTTTTGTCGTGAAAATGAATGATATAATCTTATCTTGGATATAGCAAATTTGGATCACCTGGGAGAATGCTGTGCTGATGTCATTGACAACGATGAGAGTATGAAGCAGCTGGAACAGACTGTGACTAACGGACGTGAGGGTAAGAGACTGAATGGCAAAAATAACAGATGTAAAGGAAGTTGCCAAGAAATTCTCATTGTTAGCAGGTTATCAAAAGAATTATGACATTCTGATTTAACGCTTGGAAACTGGCTTAGAAACAAGCATGGCATGGATTCAAAACATTCAGCTCCAGTCAGCAAGTTTAAACAAACCCTATACAGGCAGTCCTCAACTTTACCATTTACTAGTTATGATGAAAGGCACTTGTGACACTTCTAAATTGTTACCCTGCTTTGAATTTATTGTTGGCATTGATTCCAACATAGTCCCAAATGGCCATAGGCTACTTTCCCCTTTTGAGAGGGAGAGCTGACTGGTAGTAATTTAACCTGAGGATCACTACACCTCGGGCAAGGGGCAAGGTTGAGAAGGCAGGCCTTCATGAATAACCGCCAGTAGTATTGGGTCACTGATTCCAAATGTGCCTGGGAAAGCTGTGAAACCTCCTATCGAAACACCGGGCCCCCCCCAACCTTTCACTCACCAAATCTAACTGTGGGTCACAAAGTCGCATCGACATGCAGTCACCAGCTAGTCAGAGGGCTTGGCCACCTACAGAGAATTATTTGGATTTGGGTTTGTTATCACGTATACTGAGGTACAATGAAAAGTATTGGTCTGCATACAGTCCAGGAAGAGCTTTCCATACATGAAATAGCATAGGACATGCGATATATACACAATGTAAATAAGAGACACAGACATCGGGTGAAGCACACGTTGTGTAGTACTACTCAGTCGAGAAGTTGTGTGGAGAGATCAGTTCAGTTCACAAGAGGGTCATTCAGGAGTTTGATAACAGCGGGAAAGAAACTGTTTTGAATCTGTTACTACATGTTCTCAGACTTTTGTATCTCCTGCCCGATGGAAGAGCGAATAACTCGGGTGGGAGGGGTCGTTGATTATGCTGCCTGCTTTCCTAAGGCAGTGGGAGGAGGCGAGTTCACGTGATGGACTGGGCTGTGTTCACAACTCTTATGATCTTGGGCCGAGCAGTTACCATACCAGACTGTGATGCAGCCAGATATGATGCTTTCTATGGTTCATCAGTAAAAATTGGTAAGAGTCAATGTGGACATGCTGATTTTTTGTTTCCTGAGTAAGTACAGGCACTGCTGGGCTTTCTTGGTCGAAGCACACCTAGGAATTTGAAGCTGTCAACCATCTCCACTTCTGTACCATTAATGCAGACAGGGGTGTGTATGATACAGTAAATTCTTTAGATTAAAAGAACTAGCAAGCTAAAATGTAACTTCTATCTCCCATCCGTACTTTGTTGCTGTGGTCCATGGGCAGCATGCTGTCTGGCCAAGCGACAGCCCAGAAAGCGGAGATTGGTTTTCAGTGAATAATTTTGGTGTGCTGCATCATCCAGCCTCTAGCCAAGACCAAAATGACCACACCACGGGAAGGCTTCTGGCAGAGGTTTGAATACATCGGGCCAAATATCATTTTGGATTTGAGAAGAGTTGAAACTGATGGAATTTAAGTTTCTTCACTAGTTGAAAGCATTCCACTGCAAATTTTTCTGCACTAATTTGGGACTCTTGACTCGGATGTTGCAAGATAAGTAAGGTCGGAAGCGAAAAGTTTACACTGATTAGCGAATACTTACGGCTAGCGTTAAAGGTTTGTTGTTGAAGTACTATAAGAGGAAGTTATACACTCTGCCTGCTTTTGTATCAGGTTCTAGTCTGTTGATGCTGACAGTAGACAACTAAAGCTTTATTCACAAGTAATAGCTTCCTTCACAATGAACATATATAATATTTTCTTCAATTTTAATTGCGTTCTGTGAATGTTGTATTCTTGCATAATTTTTTGAAAAACACGAGTTAGTCTTGAGCAGAATTGATTTCAGATTTTCAGATTCAGAATGCATTTTAATGCTGTATAAACTGCAGATCTGTTTGGTCTTGGACTGCTGCAAAACCATATGAAAAGCAAACCAAGTCCATTAGGAAATATTGGGCTGGATTCTTCCGCCCCGTCCCCCTCAAGATCGGCACAAATGGGATGCGGACCATGTAAAGGTCCATTGGTATCAGGTGGGAATTTCTGGTCGCCAGGCGGGCGCGGCCAGAGAATCCATCCATTATCTTTATGTAAGGATTTGTAAATGATCAGTATTAATGTTCATTTTATCTAGATTTAGTTGTGCCTTTTTGTTGTAACTGGTTCTTCAGATTTAGTGATAATTTTGGCTTGACAGCCCCAAGATTAACAGTACATAAAGCCGTTCTATGTAAATATGGTATACAAGTATGCATAAGTGTTTTCTCTTTCTGTACAGAGTTAAAGAAACTTCAGGAAGAACATCGTGACATGGAAAGGTATTTTTTTCTTTTCTGTACTTGCTAATGTAGATTTTCCTCCTTTTTGATGCACTATGTTGAGGTTCTGTTTGCCCAGCTATTTTTCCAAAGTTCAGTTCTCAGATTGGATCTGCGTGAGCCTGTATTTCCCAATGTTCCTGTCGCTGAATGTTTGTTCAAACAAATATGTATGCACTTTGGTGTCTGTTTAATATGTATATTTGCTTATTTGCTGAGATATAAAGTGGGTAATGTTTCACCTTCAGATGTAAATCATTTTAATTTGTTTGCTTCGTCCTTCGATAAAACGAGCTTGAATCTCAAGCACTAATAGTGCTTAAGTTTTCTATTTAACCTCAATTACATAATTATTCACAGACCTAGGAGCCAATTTACATAGGTCTCGGAGCGATAGAACTGGAAAGAGAGGACATGAAATGCAAGTTAACTTAAAGGATGGGGCAGTATAAGAGAAACGTAATAAAGAGGAGTAAAAAAATCAGAAGATTTGTGAGGATTATAAGCAATCTTAACACACCAGTAGCCTTTTACCAATGCTGAAGGAATAGGGAACTAAGAAATGGCAAATTGGCATGAAGCAAACGGTACCTCCAGGCGCAGGGATACATTTCTTTATTTTTATAAATCTTTTTATTCTCCTCATTTTCAACATTTTCATCAAATAAACAACAAAAGAAAACAAACCAAAACATCACCCCTATATTCCAAGTAAAAAAGAAAATTTAACCATCAATCAGTAAACCGTATAATCAAGAACAATAATAATCCCCCACCATGTCCGATGGCAACCAATTCTCAAAAGTACATAATTAACAGTCCCCGTGAATTGCAGAACCCTTCCTTCATCCTCCTCAGCTCAAACTTCACCGTCTCAAGAGTCAAAAATTCCAGTAGATCCCCCCCCCCCCCCCCCCCCCGCCAAGCTGAAGCACAGGGCAGAGTAGCTGACCTCCATCCCAACAGGACCCGCCTCCAGGCAATCAGCGAGGCGAAGGCTAAAACATCTGCCCCTGCACCTGCTTACAGCCCTGGCTGGTCCAACACCCCAAAAATGGCTTCTGGGGCACTAGTTCCAAGTTCACTTGCGCTACGCCTGAGATGACACTGAAAACCTCCCTCCAATACGTCTCCAGCTTCGGACAGTACCAAACATATGTACATGGATTGTGGGGCTCCTCCCACATTGTTCACCATCCACTCTCTCAAGAGTGGAGGTGGTAGAAGCGGGCACGATAGCATCATTTAAGAGGCATCTAGACAGGAATATGAACGGGCGGCAACAGAGGGAAGTAGACCTTGGAAAATAGGAGACAGGTTTAGATAAAGGATCTGGATCGGTGCAGGCTGGGAGTGCCGAAGGGCCTGTTCCTGTGCTGTAATTATCTTTGTTCTCTTTGTTCTTCCAACCTCACAAAACGTCCCCCCTGGAACAGGTCTTTTAATATCTTGATCCCCATCTCCGATACCTCCTGTACAGCCTCACTGGCTCAAACCTATGCTTTCCCCTAATCAGCATGTTCCTTGACCCAGCCCCCCAGTTTAAAGTGCTGCCTCAACTGCCTCCAAATCAGCGTTGCCAAATCGTGAATGAGGCATGGCGGCTGCTGAGGGGGGAGAGAAGGGGTACAGCAAGTGTCCAACATCCCCATCGTGTGCTGACAGTTGTGCTGCTGGCTGGGGTCTTCTGCCAGGGTTGGGTGGGGGGGGGGTGGGCTGTAGGGTCAGGGTAGACGGACATGGAGCACCATTGCAGCTGCTAGCAAGGCAGCCATGCAGCGGTGCACACTGCTAATAGGCCACTTTGAACCAGGTGCCACGGGTCACACAAGTGTCCCCCAGGGCACCCCCCAGCACAACCAGTTCCATCTTTTTGGCTGGAATAAGTGTAATTTGGAAGTGGATTGGGGAAATCAGGTTGACCGTGGACCCCAAGAAAAGGAATTTGTGGAATGTCTGCAAGATGGTTTTTTGGAGCAGCTTGTGACTGAGCCTGCTAGGGAACAGGCAATTCTGGATTTGGTGATGTGTAATGAGGCTGACTTGAATAGGGAACTTAAGGCGAAGGACCCTTGGGGAGCAGTGACCACAATATGATAGAATTTATCCTGCAGTTTGAGAGGGAGAAGCTGCAATCGGATGTAACGGTATTACAATTAAATAAGAGTAACTACAAAGACATGAGGGAGGAGCTGCCCATAGTTGATTGGAAAAGAAGCCTAGCAGGGAAGACAGTGGAACAGCAATGGCAGGAGTTTTGGGGGGTTATTAGGGAGGCACAACAGAAATTCATCTCGAGGAGGAGGAAACCTGCTAAGTGGAGGACAAGGCATCCATGGCTGACGAGGGAAGTCGAGGAGAGCAGAAAAGAAAAAGCATAAGTGGCGAGGATTAATGGGAAACCAGAGGACAACTTTCAAAGCAATAAGGGGGGAGAAGTTGAAATACAAGTACAAGCTAGCTTGTAATATAAAAGAAGATGGGAAGAATTTTTTTCAATGTATAAAAGGTAAGAGTGAGGCAAATATAGACATTGGACCACTGAAAATGTTGCTGGAGAAGTAATAATAGGAAACAAAGAAATGGTGGAGGAACTGAATAGTTATTTTACATCAGTCTTCATGGTTGAAGACATCAGTGAGATGCCAGAGCTCCAGGAGAATCGGGGGCAGAGGTGTGTGCAGTGACCATCACTAAGGAGAAGGTTCTGGGGAAACTGAAAGGTCTGAAGGTGGATAAATCACCTGGACTGGATGGACTACACCCAAGGGTTCTAAAAGAGATAGCTGAGGAGATTGTGGAGGCATTGATAGTGATCTTTCAGGAATCACTGAAGGCAGGAAGGGTCCCAGAGGGCTGGAAATTGGTTAATGTAACACCACTGTTCAAGAAGGGAGTGAGGCACAAGATGGGAAATTATAAGCTGGTTAGCTTGACTTCAGTCATTGGTAAGATTTTAGAGTCCATTATTAAAGACGAAATCTCTGAAGGTTAACGTGAGCTTCAATCGGCAGTTAAGTAGGCAAATGCAATGTTAGGATTCATGTCAAGAGGGCTAGAATACAAGACCAGGGATGTACTTCTGAGGCCATACGAGCTCTGGTCAGACCCCGTTTGGGGTATTGTGAGCAGTTTTGGGCCCCGTATCTAAGGAAGGATGTGCTGGCCTTGGAAAGGGTCCAGAGGAAGTTCACAAGTATGCAGAAGACACAATCTCCAACTAAAGTGACAATCATTTAAGAACAGAACTGAGGGGCAGCAGGGTAGTGCAGTGGTTACCACTGCAGCCTCATGATGCCGCGGTCCCATGTTCGATCCCGGCTCTGGCTCACTGTCTTTATGGATTTTGCACATTCTCCCCGTATTTGCGCCCCACAACCCAAAGATGTGCAGTGTTGGTGGTTTGGCCATGCTGAATTGCCCCTTAATTAGAAAAATGAAATTTAAAAAAAAAAAAACAGATTAGGAGGAATTTCTTCAGCCAGAGGTTGGTGAATCTGTGGAACGCTTTGTCGCAGAAGGCTGTGGAGGCCAAATCACTGAGTGTCTTAAGACATAAATAGATAGGTTCTTGATTAATAAGGAGATGAGGGGTTATGGGGAGAAGGCAGGAGAATGGGGATGAGAAATATATAGGCCATGATTGAATGGCGGAGCAGACTCGATGGGCCGAGTGGCCTAGTTCTGCTCCTATGTATTGTGGTCTTATGGTATTGTGTATGTGCAGCTTGTCAGCCTCCCAAGTGTTGATCACGGACCCGGCATATCCCGCACCACTTTGCAGTGGGATAGTGTGTTTCATACGGCACCGGTGTTAGCCCCTCAACGATAGCGGAATCAGTCCAGGTGCGGCGCCGGTTTTTCTGTCGCAAAAGCACGGATTATCTGTTGCTGTTAACACTTGGGCTCAGAAACAGAGAATTTTCAACGAATTTACAGTGTAGAAGGAGGCCATTCGGCCCATTGAGTCTGCACCGGCTCTTTGAAAGAGCACCCTACCCAAGCCCACATCTCCACCCTATCCCCATAACCCAGTAACCCCACCCAACACTAAGGGCAATTTTGGACACTGAGGGCAATTATCATGGCCAATCCACCTAACCTGCACATCTTTGGACAGTGGGAGGAAACCGGAGCACCCGGAGGAGACCCATGTACACAAGGGGAGAACGTGCAGACTCCGTACAGGCCGTGAACCAAGCTGGGAATCGAACCTGGGACCCTGGATCTGTGAAGCAATTGTGCTAACCACCATGCTACCGTGCTGCCCGCCTATGTTCCACCGCACCCCCGTACTATTCCCTTCCACAGTCCCAGCTTCTTAAAGCGATGGCTAGAGGCTCTATCGCTAATGCAAATAACAGAGGGAACATAGGACACCCCTGCCTGGTCCCCCGGTGCAGAGCAAAGTACCCCAAACGTGTATTGTTTGTGCGGACACGTGCCCGTGGTTCCTTGTATAATAGCCGTGTCCACTCCGAATGTCGGCCCATTACCAGATTTGGCTTGCCCAGCCCTTCCTGAGGCTCACCTGAACTTTCACCCTCAGATGAGTCTCCTGAATCATAACCACATCGGCCTTTTAGGTGCGTAAACACCCTTGACCTCTTCACTGGCCCCACCAAACCCCTCCCGTTCCACGTAACTGTCCTGGCCGTGGACCAGTCGTTCCCCCGCCCCTCCTATCCACCATCATCATAACTCCAGGCCTTGCCCTCTGGGCTTGGCCCATCCCATCCCATTGTTGCTATCAAACCCCCCCCCCCTCGCAGAATTCCGCCATCCACTTCTTCCTCTCTGAAACAACTCACCCCATCCAGTATTAGTCCCCTCCTCCCACATTTCACACCACCTAGGCCCATCGAAACCTGTTCGACCAGGCTCCAATGTCCGCAACCCCTCCACCCATCATATCTCCATTCACAAGCCAACTTGAGCTTGCCGGAGCGGAGGCCCCTGCCCAGTTCCAGGAAAACAAAGAAATCCCCTTCAAAGAAACCCAATGCAAACACAAACCCCAGTAAATCGTGATTACGAAAAGTCCCAACTCCTACCTCATCCAAATAGACAACTTCACCCCATTTACCACATATAATAACATGAAATAAAATATATAACTATATGTAATCTTCCATCCCCCTACCCTCTGTCCAAGACCAGTCCTCAGTCCCATTTCTCTCTTCTACCCCAGTCCTTCTGCCTTTTTCAAATGCCACCACTGCTTCCACCGTCTCATAATGAAAGGTTTTGGAGTTGGAGGTCACCCTCCACTTAGTTGGGTACACTATGCCGAACACCACTATTGTAGAGTTCCGTCTTCACTCGGCCGACGGCTGGCCACTTTCTTACCAGCTCCAGCCCACTGTACCTACCACTTCTGCTTTGTCCAACTTGGGACCTTCTCCTTCGTGTGGTACCTGTGGAAACATAATCGCCGCTCTTGGTGGCTCATTCGTCTTTGGTTTCGGCCTCAGCGACCGATGAGCCCCATTTAGTTCGTACTGGGAGGGTTCTTCCCCCTCCCCCAACATCTTGGGCAAAATACCCAGTCGGCATCGGGCCCTCCGCCCCTTCAGGCAGGCCCACAATCCTCAGATTTTGTCGCCTCTACCTGTTTTTCAGGTCCTCCAACTTCGCTCGCAGACGTTGTTGGCCTCCACCATCCTCTGCAGCTCCTCACCCATTGAGGTGAGCTGTTCCCGATGTTGTGACAAGGCCTCTTCCAGTCCCTTCAATTTCTCACCCTGCTCCCGTACCTCAGCCGATGTCCTTGACACCGCCGCCTTCACCAGGACAATCGCCTCCTCCTCCTCCACCAGCTCCTTCAGTGCTGCCATAACCTCCTTCCTCATCACCTCCATCTGTTTATGCAAACTGTTTCTCGAATTCAAATTCCAAAGCCATCACCTCGGTCATCTTTTCTGCTGTGAGAAGTGCGGCCCCAACCAGCGACCCAGCTTCCACCATCTTTCCAGTTGCCGAGCTGACCATTTCGCTCGATGGCAAACCTTCATTCGTCCCCTTCTTCATGGCGACTTTCTTTTGTTTTTTAGACCCACCCCCTCCTTCCTTGTGTCTTCCTGCACTTATTTGTCGAAAAATTGCCCCTGGGACCAGGCAATAAATTCTTAAAATCAAGCCCTGAGCAGGAGCCACCCAATGTGTGACTCCCTCCGACATGCCACCACTGGAAGTCAGGGATACATTTATTTTATGTTTGGACATGGGATGTGGGCATAGCTGGAAAGGGCAACATTTATTACCCTGAATTGCTCTTGAGAAAGTAATGGTGAAGTATCTTGCTAAATTGCTGTGGCGTAGGTACACTGACAATCCTGTTAGAAATGGAGTTCCAGGATCTTGACTCAGCAACAGTGAAGATTCAGCGATTATATTTCCAAGTCCGGATGGTATGTGGCTTGGAGGGGAGCTTGCCTGTGGTTATGATTCCACGTGTCTGCTGCCCTTTTCTTCTTGGTGGTAGAGGTGACTGAGGAAGGTGCCTTGAATAGTTGCTGCTCTGCATCTTGTAGATGGCACACACTGCTGCCACCATGTGCTGGTGATGGAGGGAATTAATGTTTACGGTGGTGGATGGGTTGGCAATCAAGTGGCTGCTTTGTTCTGGATGTTTGAACTCTCCCTCCAGACAATTAGAGTATTCCATCGCAATCCTGACTTGTGCCTTGTCGATGGTGGACAGCCTTTGGGGAATCAGGTGAGCTGCTACAGCAGGATTCTAATCCATTGAACTGCTCTTGTAGCACTATATTTATATAGCTGGACCAGCTAGGTTTCTGATCAATGATAACCCAAAGGGTGTTAATGGTGGGGAATTCAGCAATAGTAATGTCCTTGAATGTCATGGGGTGGTGATTATCTTGTTGGCAATGGTAATTGTCTGGCATTTGTGTGGCATGAGTGTTTCTTGCCACTTTTCAGCCCAAGCCCAAGAATGTTGTCCAGATCTCGCTGCATGTAGGCGTGGACTGCTTCATTGTTTGAGGAGCTGCAAATGGTAACAAACACTGCAGTCTTAAGTGAATATCCCTACCTCTATTTTCATGTTGGAGGGAAGGTTGTCGATGAATAGCTAAAGGTGGTTGAACCTCGGACATTACCCTGAGGAACTCCTGCAGCAATGTCCTGTGATTGAGGTATTTGGCCACCAACAGCTACAGCTATTTTTTGTCCTAGTTACAATTCCAACCAATGGCAAGACTTCCTCCTGATTGGTTTCAATTTTACCGGGACTGCTTGATGCCATACTTCGTCAAATGCTGCCCAAATGTCAAGGGCAGTCACTTCCTCTCTTGAATTCAGTTCTTTTGTATGGACCAAGGCTTTAATTAATTCTGCACTGGAGGGGTCCTGGTGGAGCCCTTACTGAGGGTTAGTGAGCAGGTTATTGTTGAGTAAGTGATGCCTGATAACACTGTTGATGATCCCTTCCATCACTCTGACGATTGAGAGTAGGGGTGGTAATTGGCCAGGTTGGATGTACCTGGACAATTGTACACATTGTCAGGTAAATGGCAGAGTTGTAGCTTGGAACAGCTTGGCTGGAGTTCTGGAGCACAAGTCTGCAGTCAAATAGTAGCATATCCCAGAACCTCACTTTCTATCTCCTGGTTGTTGAGGGTGAAATAATGCATGACATGCTTGCAAGGAGGCTTTTGTTTGTGATACTTTACAGCCCATACTGAGTGTGCCCACAACAGAGTTTGTTTTGGCCATAACTGACTCCTCATGTACCTGCACATGTACAAGAATCATGCTATTTTGCAGCTGCAGTTGTATTTGTTTGCGGCTACCATGGTAAGCTTGACAAAGATCAGAGATATGGCTGGCAGCATCTTAGCTGGTGCAACCAAATGGATGGTGCTGTTGATCATCTTGCCTTCTTTCACACAGAATGAAATGTAACGTTTAGGGTGCCTCCAAAGACCATCCAGAATAAGGGCTATTCCAATATTCGCATCCCATTGGGATGCCACTGGAGGTTTGTTGGCAAAGTCTCCTATGGGAGGAAAGCCTCCACCAACACAAATGTCTGCCAAAGTAAGGTATGCTACCTGTCTCTGCAGATGGCTTGCAGGTGCCAACATTAAAGCACAGAGAACCTTTTTGGGCAGTTTGAACTCATATCCCTCTGCAATGCCGCAACCTTCTGCTGACATGCACAATCAGAAGATTCCTGATGGAAAACCATCTGATCTCAGTAAAAGAAGCTCAAAGGCAAAAAGAAAAACCTGGCAAAGATTCATGAAAATCAATGTACCATTTGGAAAGAACCAATAAGGAAGACCATTAACAGTAATCTAAAAAATATTTTAATTTTTAGATTATTTAAAGTGCCCAATTCATTTTTTCCAATTATGGGGCAATTTAGCGTGGCCAATCCACCTACCCTGCACATCTTTGGTTTGTGGAGGTGAGACCCACACAGACATGGGGAGAATGTGCAAACTTCACACTCATGTGAGAGTCCCTTTAAGAAAAGTGTGTTTTTTTTATCAAATGGCTGCAGTGATGTAATTGTGTGGGTGGAGCTGGAATGTGATTCTGCTTTTTACTTTTGTTTTGAGCTGAAAGCTCTTTTTGGCTCTGTGTTTTAGTTTCACTTTCAGTTGGAGAGCTGCATTCAAACCAAGCAGATGTATTCTGGTCTCTCTGTATGTTAAACAAGGTGTTTAGATCAATTCATAATTTAAAAGTGATAACTGTTCTCTGTAGAGAATTCAAATCTACTGGGCGTGATTCTCCGCTCCCCACGACGGGTGGGAGAATCGCGGGAGGGCCGAGCGACTCACGACACGTCCCCCCGGCGGCCCGCGCGATTCTCCCACCCCCCCCGCTCAGAAGAATCGGCGCTTGCCGTTTTTCACGGCGACCGGCGATTCTCCGACCCGGATGGGCCGAGCGGCCTGCCGTTCGCGACTGGTTCATGACGGAGGCAACCACACCTGGTCGCTGCCGTCGTGAACATGGCGCCAAACGCTGGTTTGACGCTTGTGGGGGGCGGAGAGGGGAGTGAGCACCACGGCCGTGCTCGGGAGGGGACTGGCCCGCGGTCGGTGCCCACAGATCGTCGGGCCGGCGTCTCAAAGGGATGCACTCGTTCCCCTCTGCCGCCCCGCAAGATCAAGCCGCCACGTCTTGTGGGGCGGCGGTGGGGAAGATGGCAACCGCGCATGCGCATATTGGCGCCGGCCAACCTGCGCATGCGCGGCTGACGTCATTAGGCGCGCCAGCCGTGTCATTCTCAGCGCGCCGGGCCTTGACGCCAGCGACAAGGCCCGGCGGCCGAGAATAACGGAGTGCCGCTCCAGTCCCCCGGGGGGGGGGGGGGGGGGGTGAATAAGGTGAGAGGAGCGGCCTCCAAGACCGTCATGAAACTCGGCCGAGTTCACAACAGCCTTCTCGATTGTCCACGGGAGTGGAGAATTCCGCCCACTGTCTTTGTTAAAAAGTGTTTTGGTTTATGGATGTTGTTCGGAAAGTTACTAAGGGTTACCTACAGAGTACTGTATCTTTTCGGGTGGTTATCAGTGTGGTAGTTGGTAAGATGTTTACTGTGGGTTTATAAAATGTTAACTGGATTCATAGAATAAACAATGTTTTGTTTTTAAAATATTTTAGATCTCTGTTGCATCACACCTGTAGAGTGGGCCCTTGTGCTCCCCATAACCAAAATCTATTAAAAGTTGTGGGTCAGGTGAACTCCATGATCTACTTTGGTGTTCTCTAAACTCTGGCCCATAACAACACGGGGCCAGGATTGAACCCGTGTCCTATCTGAAATATTTTAAAAGGCCCGTTAAAACCTATGGGCCTTTTAGTGCCTGCTTATTGGACAGAAAATGGAACAACATTCTTCTCTGCCCTATTTTCGGCAAGTGAAGGTGTCCTTGATTCAGGCAGGAGCTTCAGCCTCCCACATGAGACCCAAGCCAAAGGTGGAGCAGCATATAAAACCAGTGGAAATCTTTTTTTTTGTAATCTTTATTGTCACAAGTAGGCTTAAATTGACACCACAATGAAGTTACTGTGGAAAAACCCCCTAGTCGCCACATTCCAGCGCCTGTTCGGGTACACCGAGGGAGAATTCAGAAAATCAAAAATTACCTAACAGCACGTCTTTCGAGACTTATGAGAGGAACTCGCAGTGCCCGGAGAAAACCCATGCAGACATTGGGAGAACGTGCAGACTCCGTACAGACAGTGACCTAAGCCAGGAATCAAACCGAGGACCCCGGAGCTGTGAAGCAACAGTGCCACCCATTGTGCTACCGTGCTGCTCACTGTATGGCATGGTTTGTGGTGTTCAAAACATAAACGGAAACCAAAAATCATTTAACTTCCAAACACTCTTTCACTTTATGGTCCTCATGAAATTTGGAGCCAGGTATTCACAACAAGACTCAAAGATCACCAAACCACTGGCGGATGAATGTAGAACAGGAACAGTAAAAGCAGATTCTAACCCCTGTAATCAATTGTGAACTCGCTGGTGTCTCCGCAGGCTGGATAATTGAGTAAATCCTTTCCTGCACGGAGAGCAGGTGAATGGCCTCTGCCCAGTGTGAACTCGCTGATGTTTCTGCAGGGTAGATGAATCACTGAATCACTTCCCACACTGCGAAAAGAAAGGTGACCTCTCCCCAGTGTGACCGTGCTGATGTTTCCGCAGGTTGGACGAATCACTGAATCCCTTCCCAAACTGAGAGCAGGTGAACAGTCTCTACCCAGTGTGAGCTCTGATGAAATAAATGCTATTTCTCAGCCATTCGTATTCTAAATAGAGGGAGAGTGTTGTTAATATAAAAATATGCGGTTCCCTTTTGCACGTTAGCTACTTTTCTGACTTCATATTAACCTAGAGTTGAAACAATCTGTGTTGCTGACGAGCATTACTTACCGTATACCTTGCACCATACCCTGAGTCTCATACCCAAGCAAATCAGCAATCCTCCGTTTATCTAGTACTCAGCTACTTTTCATTCTAAAAATGTACTTTTCATTTCTAGAGCTTTTATTAACACCACAAAATTTTTTTTCTCAGTCAACTCGCCAAAGTTCTTGCTGAAAAAGAGCTAAAGGAAAAAGCTGCCAACTTGTGCAATTTGAAGGAAGAATTCCAGGAGTGAGTACTGAGTACACAACTCAAACATTTCAGAAGCTGATTTTCATGAAGTGCACACAACAGTATGGGGTTCTCACTAGAGAGGTGCAAAGGCCTGCAGCTCCCTCTGGTAGCTCAACAGAGTGGCAGTATCTGCTCTTTTCAAAAAATCTGTAAGGGGCACTTCCCTCTGGCTGTGGAGCAGAAAACTGGTGTAGCTATCCTTGCTGTTTTATAGCTGGCAGAAAGTTTCAAATGAAATTGGGGTCTCTGAATCAAGGCTCAAGTCTGTAATTCAAAGCTTAAAGGGAATGTACAGCTCTGGATAAGCACTGTTATTTTGTGTAGTTCCCAGCTTCGGAAATATGTTGCCCAGATAGCCATTATCCACTTGCCGTTAAACATCAATTTCAGGAGGGCGCAGTGGTGTTAGCACTGCTGCCTACTCCGCTGAGGGCCGGGTTCAATCCCGCCCCTGGGTCACTGTCCGAGTGGAGTTTGCACGTTCTCCCCATGTCTGTGTGGGTTTCACCCCCACAACCCAAAGATGTGCAGACTAGATGGATTGGCCACAGTAAATTGCCCCATATTGGAAAAAAATAATTGGGTACTTTAAATTGTAAGAAAAACATCATTTTCAGAATTACCAGTTACAATTTGCTCACTAATTTTAACCTCGTTAAGATTTCTCTGACTTTAAATCTGCATCCATCTCCTGTTCTTTCCACTAGTTTGGCATACTTTGAGGCGTTGCACTCTGATTGTTTTGCCGAGTTGATGTTCCTGTTGGTATTACACGGCCAGTCATTGACACTGACAAGGCCACTGCTCTTTTATTTTTCTGCAAGTGGCTTTCCAATTTCTGTTCCAGCCTTCTTTGTATTGTCCATTGGAGATTCCCTGATATAGTATAAACACCTGGAAAAGTTTATATTTTTTCTCACCCACTGCTTTCTCCCTGCAAAAGCCATCTGTGTCACCCCGGGTTCCACCTTTTCACCGGGAACAGGTCAGTTGTTAGTGAAAAGCCTTTGTCTTTGTGATGTATCTTGATATAATCCGATTTAAAAAAAAAAAAATATATGAAAATGCCAATTTTGAAGTAAGAACAAACTAATAGATGTGGTAAAGACCACGTGAAGCAAAGCTGCCGTCTGTTACAGTTTGATCCTCTTGCAAACGTGACACATTTTCTTATCATAATTACTTTCATAACCCAGGTAATTAAATAATCCTCATCTCACCAATTCAGGACATGTGAATTATACACCTTTCTCTGTCATTTTGCAACATTAATAAAATGTTATTATCTCCCAAATTCAGAAATGTTGTGCAGAGTTTAAACAAAGCAGACTTCCCTTAATCCTGTGTGCAGCATCTCTCCTGTCTATCAATATTAATATCTCTTCTATTTTGTGTCAAAAGGTGCTCTCTAATGGTTTTATACAGTACTTTTCTACAAGCATGGAACATGAACCTTGCACTAAAATGAATGGCTATGATTTTAGCCTATTTCCTGTTCAGTTGACTGGAGTTTCCAATCACTCTAATCCTGGGATATGCATTTAAGTTTTATAAGCAAGGCTACAGAGCATACTTATATTAAAAGAAAACAATCTAAATCACTTGCATTAAAGCAACCAAATTGTCTGAGGGATGTATGTACCCATTAAAACAGTAGCGGTAATGTGGGGGCATGGTATTAATCGGATGATTAAGAGAAGAATGTAGTACGAGTAATACAGGAATCATGGGTGACTTCAATCTTTGCAAAGCAAATGTGTACTAATGCTGAGGCAGATAAGTTTCTGGAGTATGTTAGGGATGGTCTAGAGTAGTACGTTGAATCGACTAGGCAAAAGACTTTTTTCGATTCAGTATTCTGTTTCAAGAAAGGACTAATTAAAAACCTTGCTGTAAAACAACCTTTGGGGATGAGTATAATATGGTAGAAATTGAATTCTATTTGAAAATGAGGTGGTTCAACCTGAAGCCAGGATGTTAAATTTGAATAAAGGAAAGTATGAAGGTATGAGGGGCAAATTGGTTGAGGTATATTGGGAAAGTACATGACGGTACTAAGGCAATGGATAATCTTTAAAGAATTATTACATAGTTTACATCAATTGTACATTCCTTCAAGACACAAAACCCAAAAAGAAATGTCAGTCAACTGTGGTTAACAAAGGACGTTAGGATTTAAATGGCTTATAAGGTTTCGAGAAATAGTCATAAATCCGAGGAATGGGAGCATTTGAGAATATAGGATACTGTTGTAAAACCTTTGTCTGCTCTGTGTTTCCTTTTTAATTCCTGTCCTGGCTGCCTTTAATCTACAATCTTTTTGCAGCAGCTGCAAAATAAAACACCCCTGGTCTTCTGGACTTGCCCAGGACTTCCCATTTAGACTCTCTGGCACAACCCATGATGTGGGCAGCAGGGTAGCATGGTGGTTAGCATAAATGCTTCACAGCTCCAGGGTCCCAGGTTCGATTCCCGGCTGGGTCACTGTCTGTGTGGAGTCTGCACGTCCTCCCCCTGTGTGCGTGGGTTTCCTCCGGGTGCTCCGGTTTCCTCCCACAGTCCAAAGATGTGCGGGTTAGGTGGATTGGCCATGCTAAATTGCCCGTAGTGTCCTAATAAAACAAGTAAGGTTAAGGGGGGGGTTGTTGGGTTACGGGTATAGTGTGGATACGTGGATTTGAGTAGGGTGATCATGGCTCGGCACAACATTGAGGGCCGAAGGGCCTGTTCTGTGCTGTACTGTTCTATGTTCTATGATATCAGTTTGATAGACTTGGCAAGCAGCCAATCCATGAATATGAAATTCTGTACTTTCTCCTGTTGTTGCGGAACCATTCAGAATCTCTCAGAAGAAAGGCGGGTCATCTGGAGAGCTCCATTTTGTCCATGCAATGCAATAAATAGGACACAAAACCGCATAAAGAAGAGTTGCATCCAGGTTTGGAAGATCCCAGGTTTAGTTCTTTAATCTGTACTCAGTTTGTTGACTTCAATCAGAACACAAGTGAGGCACAACAATTTTATTGGTGCTTTGGATCAGGAGGGGAGAATCAGCCAAGAACTATATACCTGACCCACTGGCCAGTGACTCTTGATGAAAAATATGTTTGTATGCGTTTTGGGCAGGATCAGGCTGCGTTCCTCTGGTGTCACACTCCATCAAAGCACCTATTGACACATTGCCTCGCATTGGATGTAGATAATTAATAGAGCATTGGAAGGCCAAATGGCACGCATGGAACTATTCTGTGTGGGGAAAAACCAGGTCCACAATGGTGGAAGTGAAATTCGGAAAAGCAACTTGATGATCTGAGGCACAGGGACCTAATATTTATGGTGGTTACGAGCAGAAAAAAATATTATGCAACAGACCAGCATTTGTATAGCTATAGGTTAAATTAGATTGGGGGGTGGGCAGTGGCATAAATACATATATTACAGTAAACATTGAAAGATAAACTATGTATATTTGCAATAATTCAACTTTCCAGGTAAATATGTCATCATATTTTCTATTGTTTTGGGTTTTTCAACCGGTAACGGAAAAATACCATATTGTACCCCTGAAGAGACAGCAGAAGATTTTACTTCAAATTTATCTTAAACCCTGCACAGTCTTGCACAACAATGCCTGTTATCTTATTCCTCCAATGCTACTCAAAATGCTGCTTATATTACTTGGATTGTTTATATTTATTCCCATTGTCTTATTTTATTTTCTCTTTTTAGGCTGTTAGAATGGACATTATTTCTCTACCAGGATGAGCAGGCTGTTTACCAATTTCTGTACGAGTCCCTGGAGCTCACTTTGAAGTTTGGAGAACCTGAAAGTGAGAGATTTATTTAATTGCTTTGAGGTTTAAAAATATAAACTCATTAGTCATTTTCCAGTGCAATAGTAATTACTATGGTATAATTTTACGAGAAGCCACTATGGTTTGCTGCTATGTGAATGAGTTTATCATCTCGGTTTATCACTATCAGTTGGAGGCATGGAACAGCAGTCTCTCACATTTCTGTTTTATGAGCACAATCCAAATTTGGAAGTTAATTTCTATAATCGTACAGCAGGTGTGCTTTTAAATTAAATAGTTTACTGCACAGAGAAAAGCTGGCTATTCATCCAAACTGGCTTTTGCTGGCATTGCTGTAGATGTGCCTCCAGCCACCTCTCTTCATTTAATCCTGCAAATCACTTCAATTCTTCCTTCTGTATCATAGATCCCGACAGTGCAGTAGGTTATTCAGCCCATTCGGTCTGCAGCGACTCTCCAAAAGAGCACACGACTGATGTCCTCTACCCGTCAACTCCACCATATCCCCATAACCCTGTAACCTAACCTGCACATCCCTGGACCCCAAGGGGCATTTAGTATGGCCAATCCACCTGCAGATCTTTGGACTGTGGGAGGAAACCAAAGCACGGGGAGGAAACCAATTCAGAGAACATGCAAACTCCACACAGAGAGTCACCTAAGGCCAGAATTGTACCCAGGTCCCTGGCGCTGTGAGGCAGCAGTGCTAGCCCACCGCACTTCTTGAGTTTTCCCTGAAATGCTCATGTGAATTTGTGAGGAATCTCTCGTGCTTAGTGACAACATTTGACTCTTGGTCCATAGTGGATATAAGCAGCATTGAAGGTTGTTCTGTTGTTAGCTTAGCTGTGTTTTTAACAAGTCCCTTGATGAATCCGAAGGTTGTGCGTTTGAGCTTCACGTCTGATCTATAGCACAATAAAAAAGGCCGACTTTCAATTTAATACAGCACCTTTCATGACCACAGAACTTCTCGAAGCACTTCACAGCTAAAAAAGTACTTTTGAAATGCAGTCACCTTGGAAATATTGGAAATGCAGCAGGCAATCTGCACACAGCAAATTCCCACAAACTGGAATGTGTTAATAATGGTATAATCTTCAGTCGGAGTCTAATCTGTTTTCTCAGTGATGTTTCCTGAAGGATAATATTGGCCAGGATGCCAGTGATAACCCCTGGGTTCGTTTGAAATATTGCTGTGGAATCTTTTATGCTCCATCTATCTTTCAGCTGGATATATGTTAGAGTGTGATGACACCCCTGAAACTATTGCACTCTCTCTGCTGCATTGAAGTGTCAATTTTGCTTTTTCTGCTCAGTTCCGAAATGGGACTCCGTCTGCCCATTGATAAATCTCTGTCATGGGAAATGGTAGGTTTGGTGTTGATGACACCAAAAGGGCTAAAGAACCTTATTCATCTGTCTGTCTAATTTTTTCGGCAACACTGGCATATACCTGACCAGGTGGAAAATTGCTACGGAATATTTATCCACAAGACTGGCACAGTGGTTAGCACTGCTGACTCACCGCTCCAATGCTGACCTTGGGTGACGGTGTGGAGTTTATAAGTTCTCTCCGTGTCTGCGTGGGTTTCCTTTCACAGTGTAGATTAGGTTGATATGCCATGCTAAATTGTCCCTTGGTGTCTAAAAAGATTAGTTGGGGTTATGGTGATGGGGTGAGTTTGTGGGCCTAGATAGAGTGCTCCTTCGGAGGGTTGGTGCAGACTCAATGGGCTGAATGGCCGTCTGCACTGTAGGGATTCTATGGCAAAACACTGAATAGATCCAGAAGTGGGATTGTTCACTGCATGGTTTTCTGTTCCAGTTGCTTTTCCTCAAATAATGAAGCAGGCCATGCCAAATACAGCAAGCCCTGGACAAGGTTAAGATTTAGGCTGAAAAGTGGACAAAACTTTTGCACCAGGCATTGATCTTATCCAACAAGAAACCAGTTTAACCAACCCCCCCTCGCCCATTCATGTTCAACGGCATTGCCATTAGTCAAATGCCCACCATCGATACCTTAATAGATATTTAACTCTACCAGCCATGGAAAAGATATGGCCACAACTGCAGGTGAGAGACTGGAGTGAGCGCGTGTGAGGGCAGCTGGGCCAAGCGAGCGAGCATTGCGGGCGAGTGCTGAGGGGGCGCCGCCGGCGCCGAAGGGGGGTGGGATGGCGGCGCCGAGGATGGGTGGGGCCCAGGGGGGCGGGGCAGCGGGCGGCTGCAGCGCGGGGCTGAAGGGCCGCGGCGGTGGCTGGGCTGGGGGGGGGGGGGGGGGGGTCGACGGCGGCCGTGCCGGGGGGGGGGGGGGGGGGGGGGGCGGCAGCGCCGAGGGAGAGAGCGGTGGCGGCAGGGCCAAGGGGGGCGGCGGCCAGTCCGAGGGCGAGGGGGCGAATTGAAGCTTAAAGTGGGAACATTGGTGATAAACCGCCAAAGTCTTGTACAGGAATCAGGCCAGTAAAAACTGCTAAATTCCACCATCAGAGCTGTGCTGTTCTTACAACACCGTATTTAATTTACTTATGTTGGGACACCTGGGTCTATGTGGCTGGAATTGACTGCTCCCCTGTCCAGGGTGTCATAACGGAAATCCCACCTTGAGTACCATGCACACTTCTGGTCTTTCTTCCGGAGGGATATACTTGCAATAGAGGTGTTTCAGAAAAGGTTCACTCGGATGATATTTGGGATGAAGGACTTTGTCTTATGAGGAAAAGTTGACCAGGTTGATTCACTGGAATAGAAGAATAAGGGTGACTTTAGATTCAGTGGGGCTTGACAGGGTAGACACGAGAGGATATCTCTTCTGGGGCATTCTAGAACCAAGGAACACATTTTAAAACAAAGGGGTTTCCCATTTAAGTCATAGGTGAAGAGTAATTTCTTCTGAGGGTCGTCAGTCTTTGGAATTCTCTTCCACAGAGAACAGTGAAGGATGAGTCAGAGAATATATTCAGGACTGAGCTAAGCATATTTTGATCTGCAAGAGAGTCCAGGATTATGGGAAGCAGGTAGGAAAATTGAGTTAAGGCTGCAATTGGATCATGCATCATATTGAATGGTGGAGCAGGCTTGATGGGCCTAATGGCCTGGTCCTGCTCTTATTTCTTATAGTTTTTAGTGGGTTATTTAATAAAAGTAACTGATGTTGCTGAGTTTTTAAAAAACTTTTAGACTCATTGGCTTGAACCTAATTTTGTTTTAGATGCAGGTGGTGTTGTCTCTCTTGGTCAGAAGTGCAGGAAAATCCTTGACTTTAATCTCGAGTCCGTCTTGGATGGTGAGTTAACGGTCCTATATTTGAACTTTGAATGAGCAATTCAAATTTTTTTTAACTTTAAATACTTTTGTATAAATTGGCTAGTTTGAAATTAAATGTAAATGTGCACCTAGGCGCCCAGTTAAAGGAATACCATGTTTAATTATCATATAAAAATAAATGGGTTTGCCATAAATGACCAGTTTTCAATGGCAGCCTAGGCTGATTTGAGACAAAGGCGCTGATGGTTATTAAAAGCACCAGAAAATTAGTGGTTACAATGGAAAGAGATCTGATGCATTGGAATCCCATCATCAGTTGAAAGGTCTACTTAAATTGGATATGGCTGGGACAGCAGTGGTTAGCACTGCTGTCTCACGGCGCAGAGAACCTGGGCTCGATCCCGGCCCTGTCTCTCCGTGTGGAGTTTGCACATTCTCCCAGTGTCTGTGTGTGTCTCACCCCCACAACCCAAAGATGTGCAGGGGAGGTGGATTGGCCATGCTAAATTGCCCATTAATTGGAAAAAGAAACATATTTATAAAAAATTTTACTTCAAATTTATTTTAAAAATAAATTGGATATGGCTGCAGAATTTACTTTAGGAATTCAATACAGCTGGTTTGAAAGCCATTACTGAAATAATTTGGAACTATTAAATGCACCTTTTGATCCTAATGATGCTTTGAGTTTAGGAAAGAGCAGGATAGTGATCTTAAAAGATTTTAAAAGATGTAGGTTGATGGGGTAGATGAAGACAAAATGTTTCCAACTGCAGAGAAAAACCAAAACTTTTGGGCCATTAATAGTCACTAATAAATAGGGAATTCAGAAGAAACTTCTTAGCCAAAGATTGGCGACAGTGAAACTTGTTACCACAAAATGTGGTTGAGATGAAAGCACAGATGAAGGTAAGGAGAAGCCAAATAAAAGCACATGAGGCTAAACGGGATGCAAGCTTATGCCAATGAGGTTCAACAAAGGCACTTGTGTGGAACATAGGAACAGGAGTAGGCCATTTGGCCTGCCGAGGCTGTTCTGCCATTCAATTAGATCATGCCGAATCATCCACCTTGATGCCACTTTCGCGCACTGTCTCTATATTTCTTGATGCAATTTATCAATTTCTGTCTTGAGCACATTCAATGACTGAGCTTCCACAGCCCTCTTGAGGTAGAAAATTCCAAAGATTCACCACCCTGAGTGAAGAAATTACTCCTCTTCCAAGTCTTAAATGGCCTACCCCTTATCTGAGATTGTGTCCCCTTATTTTAAACTCACCAGCCAGAGCAAACATCTTACCTACATCCAATCTGTCTTGTACTGTAAGAATTTTGTAAGTTTCCATGTGCCCTTCAAAGCTCTAGAGAATGGAGACCGTGGGCAAGATTCTCCGTTTCTGAGACTTAAGTGGTCACACCAACGGAGAATCCTTGGACTTTTACGACAGAAAAAACCTGCGCTGCACCTGGACCAATTCTGTGTGAGGGGCTAGCACTGGTGCCGCATGGAAAACAATCGATTCCAATGAAAAACAGTGCGGGGTTCGCTGGCTCCGTGATCGACACTCGGGAGGCTGACAAACTGCAGCTGCCCATACACATTACACTCCCCACGTGCACTTATCCCAGCCAGAAATATGGCACTGGTTGTGCTGGAGCGCATCCATACAGCTGATGGGTCAGCTGGGGCCAGAGGGCACCTCTGGAGGGGGAGACACCTATACGACCTGTGGTACCAGGTTCAAAGTGGGCTATTAGCAGTGTGCGCAGCTGCATGGTTGCCTTGCCGGCTGCAGTAATGTGCTCCGTGCCCGTCCATCCCGTTCCCACAATCCACCTCCTGGCCCACTACTCATTCTCTCTCTTCCCCCCCCCCCCCCCCCCCCCCCCGGGCCAGCGGCACAACTGTCAGCAAACTATGGCGATGTTGGGCACCTTCTGTACCCTCTTTCTCTCCCTCCCTCCCAATTCATATTTTCCAATTAAGGGACTTGAGGGGCAATTTAGCGTGGCCAATCCACCTACCTTGCACATCTTTGGGTTGTGGTGGCGAAAACGGTTCAACAGTTTCACGATTTTTAAAAGCACAAGTGAACCACGCCATCGGGAACTCGGCCCATCGGAGACGAGAATTGCAGAGGCCCTGGAGAGTACTGGGTCGGGCCCGCTAATGATTATGCAAACGGTGCCGACTGTATGTGCGGAGTAAAACGCATTGATGACTTTTTCGAGGTGATGGAGAATCCTGCTTTGGCATCATATCGGCACCTCCCGCGATTTTGGCGTCGGAAGCTATTCACCACCCAATCGCATTTCCGTATTTTGGCGTCGACGAACGGAGAATCCCATCCTATGTCTTCTCAATCTCTCCTCAAAAGACAATCCTGCAATCCCAGGGATTAGTCTGGTGAATCATTTGCAGTCCAATGTATATGGCATGTATGTATATCTTTCCTTGGATAAAGTTACCAAAACTGTGCACAGTGCTCCAGGTGAGGTCTCACCAAGGCTCTTTATAACTGCAACAATACACCTTTACTCTGGTACTCAAATCCCCTTGCGATGAAGGCCAGCATGCTGTTTGCCTTCCTAATTGCTTGCTGTATCTGCGTGCTAACTTTTAGTGACTCATGAACAAGGACACCCAGGTCCCTTTTATACACCTGCACTTCCCAAACTCTCACCATTTAAGAAATATTCTGGCTTTGTGTTTTTTCTTTCAAAGTGAATAACTTCACACTTATTCATATTATATTCCATCTGCCCATTCAGTTAGCCTTTCCAACTCCTCTTTATGATTCTTAATCTTGGTTGTATTTCCAGTCAAATCTGCATATACAGACGTGTTTTCATTTTATTTTTCAGAGGATGAGGCTCCTTTGCACTCTAAATTTGTTCATGATCTGATTATGACATACTGGAAGAGTCAAGGCAGTTGGCATAACGTATACACAAATGAATCGCAGCTCCCCATGGTATGGAAAAAGATATGACTGAAGTTTATTGCACCATCATTCCTTTTGTTATGTCAATCACCCCTGTCCACCTCCATCACAGATCGTCCTCCTTGTTCTTTCCTCTTCCACAGCAACTTTATTTCCTTGGTTTTGTATTTACGAACAAAGTATTAACTACCAAGTGACTAATAAACTGTTAAATCCTAACTTTCAGTTCTATCAAAACGTTGTGATCTGAAATGTTAACTCTTTTTCTTTCTCCATAGATTCTGCCAGCATTTTCTGTTTTTATTTCAGATTTCCAGCATCTGTAGTGTTTTGCTTAAGCATCATCCTTTTGGTACTAATACCGCTTCCTTTTTTGATGGGGAGGAAGCAAGAGGTTTGAATTCTGTGACCAATCATAAAGTGGAACAAATGTTAATTGTAAAGGGTCATTGAAATTACAGTCTGGTCTGATTTTCATCTTTAACCTACTTTTTTTGGGTGAGCTTTCACAGTTCTTGGGCTGGCTTATTGACCAGAGTTGTTGGCTTGCAATTTGCCTCAGGAGTAAAGTCTGTAACAGTAAAATCTGTTGCAATTGGCATGTTGCTGTGGAAGCATACCTGGTGTCAGCTGGCCAGAGCAACATGATGGCAGGCCTAGCAATGCCTGTCACTGAACTGTTCCACATCTTCTGGTGGGGGTTAATATCATGAGAGGCTTCAGAGAAGCTATTGGAGTTCATAAGTATTATAATGTGTTTACAAATGTTGAGACTTTTTTATGCACAAGGTTTTTAGAACCTGGTCTGGCCATTCAAAGCAGTGGCAGTATGTTAGATTACCTATAAATGTTTATTTAACGATGTGGGGCAAGTACACAATAGGATTAAAAGGATAGCTTTTTCAGAGCTCTGAAGAAGAATCATAAAAACTCAAAACATGAACTCTGTTTCTCTCTATAGTTGCTGCCAGTTTTTCTAGCATAGAACAATTCATAGAATAGAATTCATAGAACAGTACAGCACAGAACAGGCCCTTCGGCCCTCGATGTTGTGCCTAGGACACTACGGGCAATTTAGCATGGCCAATCCACCTAACCCGCACATCTTTGGACTGTGGGAGGAAACCGGAGGAAACCCACGCACACACTGGGAGGACGTGCAGACTCCACACAGACAGTGACCCAGCCGGGAATCGAACCTGGGACACTGGAGCTGTGAAGCATTGATGCTAACCACCATGCTACCAAGCATTACCTGTTTTTATTTGCGCTATCTCATGTTGACTCAGACATGATGGAACAATGCTATAACATTTGGAGATTCTGAAATTTCCCAATGCTAAATATGTGATTTTTGCTCAATTTGTTAATTGCTTGATTTAAACCCCAGAACTTTCAATTTGGTTTCTCAAGTTAAACAAAAATTGTGTTTAAACTGTAATAAAGGTGTAAAGTCGGTTTGTAATCCTGTTTAATCAAGAACAGATTGCCTTATTCAGACTTTTTTTTCCTTCAGCTATGTGTTTGGAAACTCCTATAGAATGAAAACTGTAATCTGCAGTGTGATTGATAGATTACTAATCTGTCTTCAGTTGCCTGTGTGTTTTAATACAGTTCACAGCCCATAGCTCCTAACCTCTGGCATATAAGGGGTGATGTGCTCTGGGAGATTGAAAGGCTTGAGCTGTCCTCTCTGATTTGTATAACATTTCAAATCTCTCTTTGCCATTCTAGCTCTTACTTGATATGTCACTAGTAGTGAGTCGATATCGGTTGCTTGGGGATGAACTGGAATATTTCCTGAACTGGGGATCAAAATTTGGCATTCTAAAGACTGAGATTCAACCAATGGGGTAAGTTTTCGTAGCATGCTGCTTACAATTACTTGGTAGTGGAATCGCTGGGAGAAATGGGCATGCAAGATTCCAGATTTTGAAGCCTGTGTAAACTTTATTTTACCTATCCTCAACCCGCCCGTTCCAAAGTGATCAAACATTGTATATATATCTGCCACTATAGAATTGTTGATAGTTGTTGGCTTGCAATTTTCCACAGGATAAGGAAAAATTGTTGTAAGTGGCATATTTGTGCATCGTGGTGGCATGTGGGTAGTTTTGCTGCCTTATAGCACCAGGGACCCAGGTTCAATTCCAGCCTTGAGTGACTGTGGAGTTTGCATGTTCTCCGCATGTCTGTATGGCTTTCCTCCGGGTGCTCTGGTTTCCTCCCACAGTCCAGGGATGTGCAGGTTAGTTGGGGTTATGGCGATGGGATGGGGGAGTGAGCTTAGGTAGGGTGCTCTTTCAGAGGATCGGTGCAGATAGGCCGAATGGCCTCCTGCACTGTAGGGATTCTGTGATCATTTAGTACAATTAATTTGTGTCCATGTGCAGTCTCGGCCTACCTTTGACAATTTACGTGGTTAGGATCAATATTCTCAGGTTGTTCTTTTTTCTAACACTTGGCTCTCTCCTTGACTTACCACATAGAGCAAAAACAAAATCCAAGATAAATTGGACCGAGGAGAAGCATTTGAGAACTTGACAGGCATTCAGCAACAAAAAAGCTTTGCGTATCCATTTGTGATTCCATTCTTACCTATCTAATTGTAACCAGAGAATCACTCGCATTGGTTTCTCTTCCTGATCGCGCACCATTACCACTTTTGTTCCCAAAGGATCTATACTTGGCTCCCTCCAATTTCTCATTATATGCTGCCCTTGATGATATATGCAAAGACATGATGTTAATTTTTACATCCACATTCATGGCACCTAGCTCTATCAGCACCTCCACTGTTGTTCTATTATTATTATTGTTATTTATCCAAAATCTTATACTGTATGAGCAGGAATTTCCTACATTTAAATATTTGGAATATTAAAGCCATTATTTTGGTCCATGTGCCAAACTCGTTTCCCTAGCTATCCAAGATCAGAGCTAACTAGAGAACAGGCCATCCTAGATTGGGTACTGTGTAATGAGAACGGAATCATTGGCAATCTCGTGCGCGACCCCTTGGGAATGAGCTACCATAATATGAAAGAATTTTTCATTAAAATTGAGAGTTAAGTAATTGATTCTGAGACTAGGGTCCTGAATATTTACAAGGGAAACTATGATAAAATGAGGTGTGAGTTAGCTATGATCGATTGGGGAATGTTACTTATAGGGATCACAGTGGATCGGCAATGGCAAACATTCAAAGAGCGCAGGGAGGAACTGCAACAATTGTTTTTCCTGTCAGGCACAAAAGTAAAGTGGGAAAGGTGGTCAATCCATGGCTTACAAGGGAAATTAGAGATAGTATTCAATCCAAGGAAGTAGCATATAAATTGGCCAAGAGAAACAACAGGTCTGAGGATTGGGAGCTTGTAAGGAACATAAAAACTGACTGTAAAAGTTTCTATAGGTACATGAAGAGAAAAACGATTGGTGAAGACAAATGTAGGTCCCTTACAGTAAGAAACCAGGGAATGTATTATGGGGACACCGAAATGGCTGAGCAACTAAATACATACTTTGTTTCTGTCTTCACAAATGAGGACACAAATAAGATACCAGAAATGTTGGGGAATGCAGGGTTTAGTGAGAAGCAGGAACTGAAGGTGATCAATATCAGTAGATAGATGGTGTTGGGGAAATTGATGTGATTGAAGGCTGATAAATTCTCCGGGCCTGATAAACTCCATTTTGGGGTACTGAAGGAGGCAGCTCTAGAAATAGTGGATGCATTGATGGTCATCTTCCAGGATTCTAGAGACTGGAACAGTCCAGCAGATTGGAGGGTGGCTAATGCAACTCCACTATTTAAAAGGGGAGGTTGACAGAAAGTAGGGAATTATAGACCAGCCTGACGTCAGTAGTGGGGAAAATTCTAGAATCTATTATCCAAGATTTTGTAGCAGAGCACTTTGAAAATAGTGGCAGGGTCGGACAGAGTCAACATGGATTTATGAAGGGGAAATTGTGCTTGACAAATCTACTGGAATTCTTTGAGGATGTAACTTGTAGAATTGATGAAGGGGAGCCAGTGGATGTGGTGTAGTTGGACTTTCAGAAGGCTTTTGACAAAGTCCCGCCCAAAAGATTGGTGTATAAAATTTGAGTGCATGGATTGGGGGCAGTGTATTGGGATGGATAGAAAACTGGTTGGCAGACAGGAAACGAAGAGTAGGAATTAATGGGACATAGAATCATAGAATTTACAGTGCAGAAGGAGGCACATTGAGTCTGCACTGGCTCTTGGAAAGAGCACCCTGCCCAAGCACACACCTCCCCCTATCTCCATAACCCAGTAACCCCACCCAACACTAAGGGCAATTTTGGATACTTGGGGCAATTTAGCATGGCCAATCCAGCTAACCTGCACATCTTTGGACTGTGGGAGGAATCCGGAACACCCGGAGGAAACCTATGCATACACAGGGAGGATGTGCAGACTCCGCACAGACAGTGACCTAAGCCGGGAATCTAACCTGGGACCCTGGAGCTGTGAAGCAATTGTGCTAATCGCTATGCTACTGTGCTGCCCATAGTTGTCTTTTTCAAGTTGGCAGGTATTGACTAGTGGGGTACCACAGGGATCGGTGCTAGGACCCCGAAATGCAAGGATATCCACTTTGGTAGCAAAAACAAGAAGGCAGACTATTATCTGAATGGCCATAAATTAGGAGAGGGGAACATGCAACGAGACCTAGGTATCCTGGTATACCAGTCACTGAAGGTAAACATGCAGATGCAGCAGGCAGTAAAAAAGGCAAGTGGTATACTAGCCTTCATTGCGAGAGGATGTGAGTATAGGAGCAGGGATGTCCTGCTGCAATTATACAGGGCCTTGGTGAGGCCACACCTGGAATATTGTGAGCAGTTTTGGTCTCCTTATCTGAAGAAGGATGGTCTAGCTATACAGGGAGCGCAGCAAAGGTTTACCAGACTTATTCCTGGGATGGCAGGACTGCCGTTCGAGGAGAGATTGAATCCGTTAGGATTGTATTCGCTGGAGTTCAGAAGAATGAGGGGGAATCTCATAGGAACCTACAAAATTATAACAGGACTGGACAGGATAGATGCAGGAAGGATGTTCTTGCTGGTGCATGTGTTCAGAACCAGGAGGCACAGTCTGAGAATACGGGATAAACCATTTAGGACAGAGATGAGGAGAAGTTTCTTCACCCAGAATGGTGAGCCTGTGGAATTCATCACCACAGGAAGTAGTTGAGTCCAAAACATTGTAAGGTCTCAAGAAGCAGTTAGATATCGCACTTGAGACGGAGGGAATTAAAGGGTATGGGGAAAGCAGGATTACACAATTGAGTTGGATGATCATAATGAATGGCGGTGCGGGCTTGAAGGGCTGAAAGGCCTCCTGCTCCTATTTGTTTCTATGTTACTACCCTTTTCCTGTCCCTGGCAACTGCCTGAGATTAAGCATGTCTGTTTGCAATCTTGGTATCACATATAATGCCATGATAAGTTTTTAAACATCGCCCTCGTGCCATCACTAAGACTGCCAACTTCAACCTCCATCACATCAGCTGTAAACTTGAGGTGATCCAAAACGCTGCTGTCTGTGCCTTAACTTGCAGTGAGTCCCGAGTCCGGTTTTTCTGTCTTGTCCAGTTTCTCTACATTGGCTCCTGGTCAAGCGACATCCGATCCTTGCTTTCAGATCCCTCCAAGACCATGGCCCTCCCTATCTCTATTTTCTGCTCCAACCTCATAACCCTCCGAGATACTTGTGCTCTTCAAATTCTGGCTTCATTGCATTCCCAATTATATTTGCTCTATCATTGGTGGCCATGCCTTCAGTTGTCAGGCCTGAAGCTCTGGAATTCCCTCTCTGCACCACTCTCCTAACTTTCCTCCTTTAAGTGGAGATGCCGGCGTTGGACTGGGGTGAGCACGGTAAGAAGTCTTACAACACCAGGTTAAAGTCCAACAGGTTTGTTTCAAACACGAGCTTTCGGAGCACTGCTCCTTCCTCAGGTGAGGAAGGAGCAGTGCTCCGAAAGCTCGTGTTTGAAACAAACCTGTTGGACTTTAACCTGGTGTTGTAAGACTTCCTACCGTGTTCCTCCTTTAAGACACCCCTTAAAACCAATCTTTTGGTCACCTGACATAATATCTCTACATGCGACTCATTGGGGCTGGTTTAGCTCACTGGGCTAAATCGCTAGCTTTTAAAGCAGGCCAGCAGCACGGTTCGATTCACGTACCAGCCTCCCCGGACAGGCGCCGGAATGTGGCGACTAGGGGCTTTTCACAGTAACTTCATTGAAGCCTACTCGTGACAATAAGCGATTTTCATTTCATTGTCATACTTGTTATTTTTCGAAGCTCCTGTGAAGTGCTTTGGCATGTTCAGTGTGTTGAAGGTGTTCGAAATTCAAGTTGTTGTCATCTCAACTCTGGTTCTCATTTGCCTCCTTAAATACAGAAATCAATCTGAAATTTGTGTTTCTGGTTAAGGATTGGTCACAATCCACAAAATGATGATTTGAATATTTGTCTTTGCTGTGGTTGAATTGGTCTCACTCATGATCTTTGTTTTTCTTTTGCAGCGTGAAGTATCTTTTCACGAGTTATGATGCACTGTCGAAATTTGAGCTTACATTTCATTTAAAGCCAAGCTATCCATGGGGCCCTCTGCAATTCACATTTAACTCTTGGTTTGGAAACATCAGGTGGGTCCATGTACTCTGTAGAAATCAGTTCTGGAGGCCCTGCCTTCCAAATAGAATTAAAAATCTGAAGTATGAATGCAGCTCTTGGAGGAAGTTTGCATATGCTTTCCACAAGATTGAGGGAAAATATCAATAGTATTGGTGCATAAGAGCTGAAAATCTTTTTATACAGCTTAACATGGAATATAGTTCCACAGGTACTGACGCCCAGGAAATAATACGATGACTACTATTCATGGTACATTTTGGCTGCCTACTTAACCATATGGAGCATCACAGCAATGCTTGCTCCTGTCCTTAACATCAACACGTGCATGTTCATGTTGGAGTAAATTCCAATCGGGCGCAGGACTCTGACTTTTTCCCTTTCCCCACAATTCGTAATACGCGACTCTGAAAGGACTTGTAGGACACCAATGGAGGTTCGCTCACTGACCACACCAGGTGAATAAAGTCACAGAGCTAACGAAGATGCACCTCCTGGTCATTATTCAACAATGAGAAGACTTTGCAAGCTGCATAAAGGTGGAGCACTTTATTGCTGAGTACAATTCATAGAAGCTGGTTTAGCACAGTGGGCTAAACAGCTGCCTTGTAATGCAGAACAATGCCAGCGGCGCGGGTTCAACTCCCGTACCAGCCTCCCCGAACAGGCGCCGGAATGTGGCGACTAGGGGCTTTTCACAGTACCTTCATTGCAGCCTACTTGTGACAATAACAGATTATTTTATTTATTTATTTAATTCTAACCCCACCCACCTTATGTACATTGCACATTTTAAATCAGAAGGTCACTTGAAAACAAATGCTCAGATTGGGGAATCAAGGGACCTCCTGGGATGTTTGGCTCAGTGATGCATATGCCTGTGTGATCTAGGTTTGTATGGCAATGGCCATAATAATTCCCATTTTTAAAATAGCTGATCTTACCCAGTGTATCAGATCTGTCTAGATTTCCAGACTCTGCACCTTCTGGATAATAATAGGGCAGCACAGTGGTTAGCATTGCTGCATTACAGCTCCAGGGATCTGTGTTCAATTCCAGCCTTGCGTCACTGTCTGCGGAGTTTGCACGTTCACCCCATGTCTATGTGGGTTTCCTCCAGGTGCTTGGGTTTCCTCCTACAGTCCAAAGATGTGCAGGTTAGATGGGGTTACGGGGATAGGGTTGGGGAGTGGGCCTGGGTGTTCTTTCAGAGGGTCAGTGAAGACCTGATGGATCAAATGGCCTCCTCCTGCACTGGAGGATTTCCATGGTCCTATTCTATGGTCTGCTGGAAAGTGCATTTGAAGACAGAATTGAATTTTATGTTTTTTGTGTGCCTCCTGTAGTTAAATTAGCCTTCCCACATTCACTGTCCCATCTCCCAAATAAAATTAATCAATTTGTTTGAGGTATTTCAGGGTGACTAGAAACTGTGGAACTGTAGTACAGCAGAGTCGGTGCCTTCAGGAGAGGAGGAGATATAAGGGAAAACATGACCAGATAGTGATCTCAAGTGAATTTCTGCAGTTCTTGTAAACATGGTGGAAACATTCTAATGTTGAAATGGGAGCACAACTTCTTCTTGTGAAAGGGGCAGATTAGAATTTAAATGCCAAAGTATGATGGATAAACAATGGCAAACATATCAAGAAATAATAATTCTGAATGAATACATATTCCATTGAGGAATAAAAACTCCAGAGGAAAAGCCATCCATCCATATTTAACTAAAGAGCATAACGTTAGTATTGAATTAAAACAAGATGTTTTCAAGTTGTTGAGTTGAAGACACAGAATCCATACCAGAAATAGAACTGGGAATCAAGGGCCTAAAGAGAGGTAGAATACATGATTAATATTGGTGAAGAAAAGTAGTGGAAAAAATGTAAAGAAACTACAAACCAACACCTACCTCCCCTGGCCCTGAAGGCCAACAAATTAGGGTTTTGAAAGAGGTGGCTGCAGTGATGATGAATGCATTGATTTGGATCTTCCAAAATTTCCATTACAAGTATGGTCCCAGTAGATTGGAAGATCGAAAATTCACATCACTGTTCAAGAAAGGAGGAAGAGAGAAAATGGAACTACAAGCCAGTTTATCATCACGAAAATTCTGGAATCCATGAAGTAATCCAGTGTATTTAGAAAATCACTCGGCTTCAGTGATGGCGATTGTGCTGATCAGTCGCACAAAAGGTAGCTCTCTCTTGGGAACTTAAAGTTTGGCCCTTTTTATCCCATAAATCGGACACTGAAACAGCTAAAATCGCCCACCGCCTTTACCCTAAACTAACAGCCACCTGACGAAATGCCCTGAACCAGCCACAAAGCCAGAAAAATAATAAAAGGAACAAGAACCAGGAGAGGAAGATCCAGATCTCAGACACGCAGAGCGGAGCAGAATGTGGCAGACCAGGAAGGATCGCCAACGCGAATGTCAGCCACCCACTGACAGGTCAGGGGATGGAACACCTCTCAAGAAATCCAAAAGCACAGGGACTCCATCAAGGGAGACCTCAAGTCGGCCATAGAAATCACGCTGGCCCCCTTCAAAGAGGAGCTGGATAGAACAGAATGGAGACTGGAGACCCAGGAGATGACGGTGCGGAAACTGGAGAAAGCGGCCACAGACCAGAGCGATCATATCGCCTCGCTCGAGACATAAGTTGCAAGGTTGGTGATGACCCAGAGAGTGCTCAAGGGTAGAGGTTGAGGATCAGGAGAACAGGACTCATCGCCAGAACTTTAGGATTGTCGGATTACCTGAGGGCACACAGGGCAGAAACCAGGCAGGCTGTGTTGGCAGATGCTTGGAAAGTTGGTCGGAGTGGGGGGATTCTTCCCCAAACCCCCAGAGGTCGCTCCGGCAAAGGCCCAAAGCAGGAGAACCTCCAAGGGCGGTTATCGTCAGACTCCATAAATACCAGGACAAGGAGCTAATTCTGAACTGGGTGAGAAGCACGCAGCCCTGTAGATGAGAGGGACATACAATCCGCATCTATCAGGACATTGGGCCAAGGCAGCTTAATTCGAGGACAAGGTGCGGTTTGGAATGCTGCACCCGGTAAGGTTCTGTGTAACATATGGCAATAAGGAACATTATTTTAACACATCGGAGGACGCAGACAAGTTCATCCAGAAAACCGGGTTGTGAAGACAGCAATAGCGGACACATTTGGACCATTAATAATGTGTCTTTGATCTCTAGGCTGAACCCTTGCATGAGTCTGATGGAGGAGGTAAAGGGAAACCTACGGAGGTGGTACTCACTCCATCTCTGCCGAGCAAGAAGAGTACCAATTATTTTTTTACAATTGAGGGGCAATTTAGTGTGGCCAATCCACCCACCCTGTACATCTTTTTGGATTGTGGGAGGTGAGACCCACGCAGACATAGGTAGAATGTGCAAACTCTACACGGACAGTGACCTGGGATTGAACACGGGGCCTCTGTACCATGAGGCAGCAGTGCTAACCATTACACCACCGTGCTGCCCAAGAGTGCAGACAATTAAGATGAACATACTGCCTAGGTTCCTCTTCCTGTTCAGATCTTCATTCCCAAGGCCTTCACCAAAGTAGTCACCAAATTAACCATGGCGTGGGGGGGGTGGGGAGAGGGAGAGACGCGAGGAGTTGCAAGAACATCGTACAGAAAAGGAGGAATATGGGAGGCTTGGCACTTCCAAACCTCTATTCTACCATAGGGTAGCCACCACAGAAAGAGTACGGGATGGGTCAAAGAGCTGGGAGCGGAATGGGTAAAAATGGTGGAGACCTCCTGCAGGGACATCCTTCAAGCACTGACCATGGCCACACACTCATTCCCGCCCCCCTCCCCCAACCAAGTACTCCAGAAGCCCAGTGGTGGTGGCCACACTGAGATCGTGGAATCAAATCGGGCACCGCTTCGGATTGGTCTCAATGTCTACCATGGCTCTCTTCTGCAAGAACCATAGATTTACCCTTGCAACGATAGAAAGCTCCTTTAAACGATGGAGAAAGGCTGAAGGAGTAATGATAGTATGGAACCTACATGTTGATGACAGATTATTGACGCTGGGGGATCTGACCAACAAACTCTAGCTCCTGAAAGGGAATGAGCTCTGATACATGCAAATAAGGAGCTTCATCCGCAAAGAGACAGCAATGTTGCCCAAGCTACCAGGGCCCACCCTTCCAGGCAGACTTGTAACCGCAGGCAAACTAGGGGATGGTAGCTGCGCTGCCATGTGCGGACAACTACTGGAAGAGGTACGATCACCGCTGGACGAGACACTGGAGACGTGGGAGGAAGAGCTAGGCATAGAGATAGGGTGGGGACTCTGGATCGAAGCACTGCATAGGACGAACTCGAGCTCCTCATACGCAAGGCTGACCATGGCTCAGCTAAAGGTAGTGCAAAGGGCACACTTGACCAGAATACGCACAAGCGGGTTCCTCCCGGAGGTGGAGGATAAATGTGAACGGTGCCAGAAAGGCCCGGCCAACCACACTCTCATGTTCTGATCCTATCCCAGACTTATCGGGTACTGGACCACCTTTTCTGAGACCGTATCTCAGGTTGTGGGGATGAGGGTGGAGCCATGCCTACTACTGGTGGTCTTTGGGGTATTGGAACAGCCAGAACACTCTACGGGGAGAGTGGCAGATGCCCTAGACTTTGCCTCCTTGATCGTCCGCCAGTGACCCCTGCTCGGCTGGCGATCAACAGTGCCACCCAAGGCCGTGGACTGGCTATCCAACTTAGCAGAATTCCTTAAATTGGAAAGGATAAATTTCTCCATTCAAGAATTAGAGGAAGGCAGGGGCGGCACGATGGCGCAGTGGTTAGTATTGCTGACTGACGGTGCCGAGGAGCTGGGTTTGAGCCCGGCCCTGGGTCACAGCCCGTGTGGAGTTTGCACGTTCTCCCCGTGTCTGCGTGGTCTCGCCCCCACAACCCAAAGATGAGCATGGTATGTGGATTGGCCACACTAAATTGCCCCAAATTGGGAAAAAAAGAATTGGGTACTCTAAAGTTCTAAAAAGGATTAGAGGAAGGGTTTCACCACACGTGGAAGCATGTTCCAAGACTTATTTGTGACGAATAATGGGAAGGGAAGGCTTAACAGAAACAGATAACAGAAGAAGAAGAAAAGAGGGCGGGATGGGGTGGTGGGGTGGAGAGGGGCAGGGGGGGGGGTCACTAACCAGGATACAGGGCAGCGCAGCCAGAGAGGACAAAGGGCAAGGAAGCACATGGATGCGATCACAACTATGGCACAAAGATATGCCCAGGTAGACAAATAATCCCCCGGTAAATTTTAAAACCAGGCGGCAACATGTATAAAGTTAATACGGTAACCAATTACTGGCCCCCGCATCGGTGTATAAGTTCCCTTTATATGCATATCTGCTTATATTCCCAATTTTTTCTTTCCCCTTGGGTACCCATTCTGTGAATATCTCTTTATTACTGTGCGATGTTCCTTGCAATGTTATTACAAATGCAAAACTAATAAAAATATTTTATATTAAAAAAGGAAAATCATTAATTTACGGAATCATAATGGTTTGATGAAAGGTAAGTTGCATCTGACAAATCTATTAGAGATTCTTGAGGATGTTAATCAGCAGGGTAGATAAAGGAGAAGAAATGGATTTCTCTATATTTAAATTTTCAAAAGGTAACGTACAAGGGTCACGTTGAAATTATTTTGTTCCCCAAAATAAGGGCTTGTGGATTTGAACACGTAATACATTAGCATGGATAGAGGGTTGGCAAAAGGAAGGAGAACAGAAATAAGTTGATCACTTTCAGGTTGACAGACTGGTAACTGGTGGGATGCCACAAAGATGTGTTTGGGCCTAAGCTATTAATGAATTTTTAAAAATAAATTTAAAGTGCCCAATTATTTTTTTCCAATTAAACGACAATTTAGTGTGGCCAATCCACCTACCCTGCACATCTTTGGGTGGTGAGGATGAGATCCACGCAGACACGGGAGAATGTGCAAACTCCACACGGACAGGGGGCCGGGATCGAACCCGGGTCCTCGATGCTGTGAGGCAGCAGTGCTAACCACTGCGCCACCGTGCCACCAGCTATTAATGCTTTGGATGAAGGGACTGAATGTAATGTATCCAAATTTGCTCAAGGTAGAAAATTAGGTGGGAAGGTAAGCGGTGGGGAGGACACCGAGATTGCAAAGGAATATAAAGCAGGTTAAGTAAATGGGCAAGAGGTGGCAGCTAAATTATAATGTGGAGAAATGTGAAATTCCTAAAATAGAATGCATGATTTTTTAAAAAATGGTGAGCAGCTATTAAATGTTGTTCAGAGATACGCGAGTGTCTTTGAAACAGCATTAACGTGCAGGTAGAGAAGTAGTTAGGAAGATGGATGGTATGTTGACCTTAAAGGCAGGGATTGGAGAGTGTAATAACTCTCACGAGACCCACGGGGATACACTAATCAATCACCTCATGGGACTTGTAGAATACAAGCCCGCTAGTGGTCGGAGGCCTGCCCAGCTGAGGCTCATTACCTTGCACTTTAAAAGCTGACCTGCCTTTGGGCAGGGGCAGCCACACTAGCAGGTTATGCTGGTGAACAGAACTGAGGTGGTGGGGGAGAAGGCCAAGAGGGGTGGCCTGGGGGAGAGGGGGGGTGGGGGTTTGCGACGTGGCAGGGGATGAGAGAGATGACATGGTAAAGAGCGAAGAAAGGGGTCACCTGGGATGGGCTAGGCGTGGAGTGGAATTAAAGGAGCAGGAGGGGCCATCTGGGATGCGTTAGGTACAGAGCGGAATTAAAGAGGCAGGAGTTAAGTGGGGAGGATGACGGACAGTAGAGGGGATTGAACGGTTTGTACAAATAAGGAAAGGAGGGCGGAGCATGACCGTCTAGTGAGCGAGATAGTGGAGGTGGACAGGGAATAAAAGAGGGTGCCCACCGTGGAGAGATTGGCGAGGAGGAAAAAGTTGCAGGGGCAATTTGACAGGCTGACAACAGGGAGGGCAGTAGGGCAACTGCGTCGGGCAAGAGGGGTGCAATACGAGGATAGGGCGAAGGCGAGCCGCATGCTGGCACACCAGCTGCAGAGGCAGGCTGCGTCCAGGGAAGTATTAAAGATCCGGACTGGAGCTGGGGATATGGTGTCAGAGCCAGGGAAGATAAATGAGGCATTGAGAGAGTATTACCAGGGACTTTGAGGCAGACCCAGGAGGAGAGGAGGGGAACATGGGGTGGTTTCTGGATGAGCTGGAATTTTCGCAGATGGAGGAAGCAAAGAGGCAGGCGTTGGAGCAGCCCCTGGGGCTGAGGGAGGTGCTGGACAGTATCAGGGGTATGAAGTCGGGGAAGGCCCCTGGGCCGGATGGGTACCCGCCAGAATTTTATAAGGAATTTGCAGCGGACCTTGCACCATATCTGTTGGGGCGTTTAATGAAGCACTGGAGAAGGGGGAGTTGCCGGAGACGATGAAGCAGGCAGTAATCACACTAATCCCAAAAAAAGGGAAGGATCCGGTGGAATGTGGGTCGCATAGACCCATATCACTATTCAACACGGATGTGAAAGTATTGGCTAAGTTGTTGGCGGGGAGGATGGAAGATTGTGTCCCGGGGGTGGTTGCAGAAGATCAAACAGGCTTCGTGAAGGGCAGGCAGCTCGCAAGAAATATAAGACAGCTGTTGAATGTGGTGATGAATCCGTCGAGAGCTCTGGTACCAGAGGTGGTGGTGTCCATGGACGTGGAGAAAGCATTTGATTGGGTGGAGTGGCAGTACTTGTTTGAAGTTTTTGGGCAGGTTCGGGTTCGGGCCAAGATTTGTGGCATGGGTGCGGTTGCTGTATGTGACGCCAAGAGCGAGGGTGAGGACGAATGATATGAGCTCACAAAGCTTTGACTTACACAGGGATACGAGGCAGGGGTGCCCGCTGTCGCCGCAGCTGTTTGCGCTGGCCAAAGAGGCAATGGCAGAGTGGCAGGGGATAATGAGGGGACAGAGGGAACATCGGGTGTCGCTCTATGCCGATGACCTGTTTTGGATCCGTTGGAGAGTGTGGGAAGGATTATGGGCCTGTTGGGGAGGTTTGGATGGTTCTCGGGGAAAAGCGAGGTATTCCCAGTGAATGAGCTGGCACAGTGGGCTAATTTAGGGGGGAATGCCATTTACGGTAGCGAGGAATAGGCTTAGGTACTTGGGTATTCAGGTAGTGAGGGAATGGACGGGGCTGCAAAAGTGGAACTTAACGAAGCTGGTGGAAGAGGCCAGGGAGGATCTTAATAGGTAAGATACACTGCACTTAACGTTGGTGGGGAGGGTTCAAGTGGTGAATATGAATATTCTGCCGATGTTCTTGTTTATCTTTCATACTCTGTTTATAACCAAAGGCCTTTTATCGGAAAGTGGACACAATCATCTCTGAGTTTGTATGGGCGGGGAAGGTGCCGAGGGTGGGGAGGTCGCAGGGACCGTGAGGCCGGGAGGGGGGGGGGTTGATGTTGCCAAATTTGCTTCATTATTATCGGGTGGCGAATGTGGACAAAGTGCAGCGGTGGTGGGAAGGAGAAGGGGTAGAATGGTTAGGATGGGGGAGGAATCTTGTAAAGGGTCTAGTTTGAGGGCTATGGTGACAGCAGCATTGCCAATGGCTCCGAGTAGATATTCAGGGAGCCCAGTGGTGTAGTCCACGGTGAAGGAATGGAATCGGCTGAGGAGGCATTTTAGGGTGGAAAGGATGTCGGTGCTAACACCGCTGTGTAAGAATCATGGGGTTTGAGCCGGGGGGATGGATAGTGTATACAGGAGGTGGAGGGAAGTGGGGCTGGTCAAGGTGAGGGATTTGTATTTGGAGGAAGGGTTCGCCAGTCTGGAGGAGCTAAGGGAGAGGATGGAGCTGCCGAGGGGTAGTGAGTTCAGGTATCTACAGGTTAGGGACTTTGCACGAAAGGTCTGAAAGGGGTTCCCTAGATTGCCGGGATACACCCTGCTGGGGTGACTGCTGCTTCCGGATGTGGAAGGGGAGGGAAGAATTGGGGATATATATAAGTGGCTGGGGGAGCAGGGAGGCGAGTGGGTGGTGAAGATCAAGGAGAAATGGGAAGCTGAGTTGGGAATGGAGATCAATTGGGGAGTATGGAGTGAGGCACTGAGAAGGGTAAACGGGACCTCATCTTGTGCAAGGATGAGCCTGATGCAGTTTAAGGTGGTGCACAGGGTGCATATGACTCGGGCAAAAATGAGTAGGTTCTTTCAGGGGGTAGCAGATGAGTGTGAGAGGTGTGGGCGGGGGCCAGCGAATCATGTGCACATATTTTGGGATTGTGAAGATTCTGGGCGGGAGTGTTCGCGGTCTTAGCCAAGATAGTGGAGGAGGGAGAGGACCCGGACCCTTTGGTGGCGATATTTGGGGTTTCAGAGAAGCCGGAGCTCATGGAGAGGAGGAAGGCCGATGTCATAGCCTTCGCCTCTGGTTGCAGAAGGCGATGAATTTTGCTGGAGTGGCGGTCGGCATCGCCACCGGGGGTAGCAGCATGGTTGGGTGACCTGTACAACTTCCTGCGGTTAAAAGATAAAGTATGAGTTAAGGGGCTCAGCAAGGAAGTTTGAGGAGCTGTTCGTCGCGGGGATGGGGAGGGAGGGGTGATAAAGGAGGAAAATCTGTACAAACTCTATAGCTGATTGTTGGGAAGAATGTTTCCCGGGGTGTTTATTTGCTGTAACCTACTTTAATACAAATTTGAATAAAATGCGTTTTAAAAATAAATAAATAAAAGCTGACCTGGATTGGGACCGGTGCTGAATAAAACTCCAGTTAACTTACTTTCTCGTGCCTCCTGGATCTTTGTAGAGAGCTAGAGTAAGGAAGTCCTGCTGCAATTGTACAGATCTTTGAGATCACATCTGGAGTACTGTGTATAGTGTTTAGCTTCTAACCAAGGGAGATGTTACTTGCATTTAGATGGGTGACAAGATTAATTCCTAGGTTGAGACGATTCCACTATGAGAAGTCATAAAAGTCCTCAATGGTCGAACAGGTGAAGGAAAACAGTCTCTCACCAGCTGCAAAGGCAGAAGAAGGCTGTATTGCAGGGTGGTTTGACACATCAATAATCAACCCATCAAGATTATGTGGATAATGATACAGCTCCAAGATTCCCATACTAAAAAAAGTTGCACGGCGGCTTCTACCAGGGTCTATACACTAAGACCTGCGGTGATGGGAGCTTGGCAATGGGGACAGAGCTGGGCAGTCTCTGTGAAGAATCTGCACACAGGCAACAGATGCATGAATGTCATTGGGCAACAGCATCTGTGACTGACCAGTCATTTTCAGACTACACAAGGTCACCCCAAATGGGAGGGAATAGAAAAGCTGTCCTCGAGCTGGGAGGGTTTAAACCAATGTGGCAAGGGGATGGGAACCGATGCAGGAAGTCGGAGGGAAGTAAAGTGGGGACAGAATCAAAAGGCAGTAAGGGGAGAAGTGAAAAGCAGAGAAACCAAAATCAAAAATAGCCACAATACATACCGGGAGCGTGCACAAAATATAATCGGACAGATGGTCTGAGAAAGCAGTGATGTGGAGATGCTGGCATTGGACTGGGATGAGCACAGTAAGAAGTCTTACAACACCAGGTTAAAATCCCAACAGGTTTGTTTTGCATCACTAGCTTATGGAGCACTGCTCCTTCCTCAGGGGAATGAAGAAGTATGTTCCAGAAACATGTATATAGACAAGTCAGAGATGCAAGACGATACTTTGAATGCGAGCTTTTGCAGGTAATTAAGTCTTTACAGATCCAGAGAGAGGGATAATCACAGGTTAAAGAGGTGTGAATTGTCTCGAGCCAGGACAGTTGGTAGGATTTTGCAAGCCCAAGCCAAATAATGGGGGGTGAATGTTGTGCGACATGAATCCAAGGTCCCGGTTGAGGCCGTACTCCTGTGCAGAACGTGGCTATAATTTTCTGCTCGGCAGTTCTACGTTGTCGCGCGTCCTGAAGGCTGCCTTGGAGAACGCTTACCCGGGGATCAGAGGCTGAATGCCCTGGACTTCTGAACTGAAGTGAACTGCTGCTGATCTGGTGTACAACATCGGTTGAAGGTCCTGTGCAGTGAGGAAATCCTGTTCAAACTTGTGCATGAAGATGTTGGCATATTGAGGTGCGAATGTGGTCCCCATGGCTGTTCCGTGTGCCTGATGAAGAATTTGTTGTCAAAGGTGAAGACGTTGTGATCCAGAATGAAGTGGATGAGTTGCAGAATTGCCTCTGGAGATTGGCAGTTGTCAGTGTTGAGGACTGAGGCTGTTGCAGCAATGCCGTTGTCATGGGGGATGCTGGTGTAGAGTGCCGAAACGTCCATTGTGACGAGGAATGTTCCTGGTTCAACTGGTCCATGGATGCTGAGTTTCTGCAAGAAGTCCGTCGTATCGCGACAGAAGCTGGGTGTTCCTTGTACAATGGGTTTCAAGATGCCCTCGATGTAGCCAGAGATGTTCTCACACAGGGTCCCATTGCCTGATATGATAGGACAGCCTGGTGTTTATGGGAGGCAGTAGAGATCTCCAGCGCGGGGAGTACGTGGGATGAGAGCACGTAGGGTGCTCTGAAGGTCTGGATCCAAAGTCTTCAGTCTGTTGAGTTGGCGGGTGTGTTCCTTGGTCAGATCTGCGGGTAACTGTCTGCAGTGTTCCTGGTTGTTGAGTTGTCGGTACACTTCTTTGTAGTAGTCCGTTCTGTTGAGTATGACAGTAGCCCCTTCTTTGTCTGCTAGTTTGATGACGATGTTGCGGTTCACAACAGTTGAATGGACATTGGGCAACAATCGGCAGGAATGTTCCCTTCCAGTCCGGGAACACTTCAGTTCAGCAGTCCAGGGCATTCAGCCTCTGATCTCCGGGTAAGTGTTCTCCAAGGCGGCCTTCAGGACGCGCGATAACGCAGAATCGCCGAGCAGAAACTTATAGCCAAGTTTTGCACACATGAGTACAGCCTCAACCGGGACCTTGGATTCATGTCGCACGACATTCACCCCCCATTATTTGGCTTGGGCTTGCAAAATCCTACCACCTGTCCTGGCTTGAGACAATTCACACCTGTTTAATCTGTGATTATCCCTCTCTCTGGATCTGTAAGGACTTAATTACCTGCAAAGTCTCGCATTCAAAGTATCGTCTTGCATTTCTGACTTGTCTAATATATATATATGTTTCTGGAGCATACCTCTTCATTCACCTGAGGAAGGAGCAGTGCTCCAAAAGCTAGTGATTCGAAACAAACCTGTTGGACTTTAACCTGGTTTTGTGAGACTTCTTACTGAGAAAGTAGGGCAGAGAGCAAGGCAAGTCTAGATTAAATTCCATTTATTTCAATGCAAGAGGCCTGACGTGCAAGGCAGATGAACTCTGTGCATGGATGGGTACATGGACTGGGATTTTATAGCTATTACTGAAACATGGCTGAGGGAGGGGCTGGACTGGCAGCTCAATGTTCCAGGGTACAGATGCTATAGGAAAGATAGAACAGGAAATAAGGTTGCACTTTTGATTAGGGAGAATATCATGGATGTTCTGAGAGTGGATATATCCCAGGGTCGCCCACTGAGTCTATATGGGTAGAACTGAAAAATAAAAAAGGAGAGCTCACTTTGATAGGATTGTAGTACAGGGCCCCAAATAGTCAGCGGGAAATTGAGGAGCAAATATTTAAGGAGGGCTCATACAATGTGGCAATCTGTGTGGAGCTCAGGAACAAGAAGGGGGCAATCGCAATGTTGGGCGTTTATTCCAGGCCCCCCAACTGCCAGCGAGCTATAGAGGAGCAGATGGGTAGAGAGATTTTGGATAGGTGCAAAAGTAACAGGGTTGATGTCATAGAGGATTTTAATTTCCTCTATTAACTGGGACTCACTTGGTGCTAGGGGTTTGGATGGGGCAGAGTTTGTAAGGTGTATCCAGGAAGCCTGCTTGCTGCAATGTGTAGATAGTCCAACTAGGGAAGGGGCAGTACTGGATCTGGGGAATGAGCCTGGATAGGTGGTTGAGATTTCACTAGGGGAACTTTTGTGAGTAGTGACCACAATTCCGTAGGTTTTGGGGTACTTTTGGACAGTGATGAGGGTAACCCTCGCGTTCAGGTGCTAAACTGGGGAAAGGCAAATTCTGACAACATTAGACAGGAATTTAAGAATTTGGATTGGGTGTGGCTGTTGGATAGTAAATTAACATCGGACATGTGGAAGGCAGTACGGTAGCATGGTGGTTAGCATAAATGCTTCACAGCTCCAGGGTCCCAGGTTCGATTCCCGGCTGGGTCACTGTCTGTGTGGAGTCTGCACGTCCTCCCCGTGTGTGCGTGGGTTTCCTCCGGGTGCTCCGGTTTCCTCCCACAGTCCAAAGATGTGCGGGTTAGGTGGATTGGCCATGCTAAATTGCCCGTAGTGTCCTAATAGTAAGGTTAAGGGGGGGGGGAGTTGTTGGGTTACGGGTATAGGGTGGATACGTGGGTTTGAGTAGGGTGATCATTGCTCGGCACAACATCGAGGGCCGAAGGGCCTGTTCTGTGCTGTACTGTTCTATGTTCTATGGAAGTTTTTCAAGCGACAGTTGATTAGGATTCAGGAAAGTCATGTTCCTGACAGAACAAAGGATAATTATGGGAAGTTTAGGCAGCCTTGGATAATGAAGGATATTATGAACCTTGTCAAAAAGAAAAGGGAGACTTTTGTATGGTCTAGAAGGGTGGGGACAGTTGAAACCCTTTTATAAAGAAAGTAGGAAGATACTGAAGTGGGAAACTAGGAGGGCTAGGAGAAGATCATGAGAAGTCCTTGGCAAGTAGGATTAAGGTGAATCCCAAAGCTTTTTATTAATTTGTAAAAATCAAGAGGGTGGCCAGGGAAAGGATTGAACCACTTAAGGATGTGTTGAGCCAGAGGAAATGGGTGAGGTACTGAATGAGTACTTTGCATCAGTGTTCACCATAGGAAGGGACTTTGTGGAAGATGATTCTTGGGCCGGGTGTATTGACAGTCTGGATCATGTTAACATCGAAAAGGAGGAGATATTGGGTCTTTTAAAAGAAATTAAGGCAGATAGGTCTCCTCGGTCAGATGGGATTTACCCCAGAATACCGAGGGAAGCAAGTGAGGAAATTGCTGGAGCCTTGACTGACATCTTTGTATCCCCATTGGCTACAGGTGAGATTCCAGAGGACTGGAGTATAGCTAATGTGGTACCGCTGTTTTAAGAAAGGTAGCAGGGATAATCCAGGCTACAGGTGAGATCCCAGAGGACTGGAGTATAGCTAATGTGGTACCGCTGTTTAAGAAAGGTAGCAGGGATAATCCAGAAAACTATATACCAGTGAGCCTCATGTCGGCAATAGGTAAATTATTGGAGAGAATTCTCGGACAGGATTTATACACACTTGGAAACAAATGGAGTCATTAGCGATATGCAGCATGGTTTTGTGAAGGGGAGGTCGTGCTTCACTAACTTGATCAAGTTTTTTTGAGGAGGTGACAAAGATGATTGATTGAGGGGAGGGCGGTGGATGTTGTTTACATGGACTTCAGTAAAACCTTCGACAAGGCGCCTCATGGCAGACTGGTACAAAAGGTGAAGTCACAATGGATAAGAGGTGAGGTGGTAAGATGGATACAGAACTGGCTCGGTCACAGAAGGCAAAGGGTAGCAGTAAAAGGGTGTTTTTCTGAATGGAAGGTTGTGACTAGTGATGTTCAACAGGGATCTGTGCTGGGGCCTCTGTTGTTTGTAGTGCACATAAACGATTTGGAGGAAAATATAGCTGGTCTGATTAGTAAGTTTGTGATTGACACCAAGGTTGGTGGAGTGGCAGGTAGTGTTGAGGATTGTCAGAAGATACAGCAGGACATAGATAGGTTGCAGATATGGGCAGAGAAATGGCAAATGGAGTTTAATCTGGAAAAATGTGAGGTAATGCATTTTGGAAGATCAAACAAAGGGGAAATGTACTGTAAATGGCAAAACTCTTAGGAATATAGGTCTGAGATCGGGGTGTGCAGGTCCACAGATCTTTGAAGGTGGCAACACAAGTGGATAAGGTAGTCAAGAAATTACACTGAATGCTTGCCTTCATTGGACGAGGTACAGAATATAAAAGCTGGCAAGTCATGCTACACTTGTATAGAACCTTGGTACGGCTGCACTTGGAAGGCTTTCATTTCACTTATTTTAAAGAAGGGCAAGAACCCAGGGGAGTGGATCATACCACCCAATATCTTTGCTGAACGTAACGTGAAGTTTTTGGCTAAGGTGCTGGCCTTGGAGGACTGTATGCCAGGGATGATAGGCGAGGACCAGATGGTTCGTGAATGGGTGGCAGCTGTCGGTTAACATTAGAAGGCTGTTGAATGTGATCATGATGCCTTTGGGGAGCCCGGAAACTGAGATAATAGTGTTTGAGATTGAGTTAATAGTAAAACTTGGTTAGTACCCTTTCAAATACAAACGAAAGAAAAGCAAAGTGAACGATGGAAAGAGAACGAAGAGAGCAGCAAACACGTGCACCAAGAACTTTATACCTGCATGTTTTTGGTACCATCCCCCTCTCTGCCAATTGGCTACAGGTTTTGAATTGTGACTTCTGAATGGCACTCTATTCTAACTTACTAGCTGTGTTTACTTTGTTACATTGTCACATTTGTAGTCTGGATTCTGAAAAAGCTGATGTGTTCCCACAGTATACTTTCCCACAGCTAGAATGGTGAATCTGCTTCAGACTATGTGCAGCCTACTTCAAGTTCCTATGTCTGTAACTTTTAAACATATATTGTAACTTTTACAATATTTAATTGATGAAAATCCACGTCGGAAATTGTGGTATTAAAGAAAACATGTCGATCTTGCATTTATACATCTTTTACAATTTAAACATGTTCCAAAGCGATTTACAGCTGATTAAGTACTTTTGATGGAAAGTTGTCATTGTAATGTTGGAAGCATGGTAGCAAAAATATGCACAGTAATCTTCCACAAAGAGCAATATGATGACAACCAGATCAGCTGCTTTAAGTGATGAAATATTTCTCTTAAAGAACTCCGAGGTGCGAAGTTACTCACTGTAAAAGTTAACTTATTTAATGCTGCTGTTAAATTAATATTTTAACTTTTCAATTTGTAGTGGTGAACATATTAACGAAGTCCTGCTGACAGTAAAACCAGGACCCAAGTACCTCACCAGGATTGTGAAGAGTCTCTTCCTGATGCTGCTCATCATTCCTGGAGCTCTCCGATTCCGGTGACATCATTCATTCCCCCCCTAACTAAGAAAGAACGAATGAGCATTCGGCTGTCTTCCCTAAAGCAAATCAGGAGGAACTTCCCAGCTACCATTCCTGTCTGTATTATTGGGTCTTTCAAATAACTTTGTTTACTAAGACAACAATGGATGGGAACAAAGTTGCTGTGAATTAACACCTTCTGAGAGTCATGAACTGTTTTTGAATGTGGCTCCGACTGAAGAGATGAAAGTCTTCCTCCCTTGGCTGCAAGGAACATTGTATACATTTGAGTTTGGGCAATTCCAAGTGGCAGGACAAAATCTGCCCCCCAATTTGGCCATTTTGTGCTGAGAAGCTGCAAGGATGGCTTTGGTGACACTGGTGAAATAAGTGCTCTTCTGTGTGGCGGTTAATTACCTGGAGGTATTTCGCCCTAGTACGCTGATATAAATGACACATTTATCATCTTGTTACACACAGCAGAGAAGGTAGACTCCTTTGTCAGTACAGAGTACAAGGAGATTTATCTTGGTGACCTAACTACCGAAATGGGTGATACATGTTCTATCACTCAGGAACTTGATTCTTACGCCTCGACTAGCACAAAGTATATAGTTTTTCTCTGGAGTTAAGAATGCAAAGTATTTGTGCTGTAATTTTTGTCTTTTATTGTAATTAAAGAATTTCCATATCAGCTACTGATCCTGATGCTTGTGCTTTTTAATTCATTTCATAGCACAGTCACTGATGTGTCAGACATTAAGATAAATGACAATTTAATCTTTAAAATTTGTTTACGGGATGTGGGCATAGCTGGTTAGGCCAGCATTTATTGTCCATCCCTAGTTGCCCAACAGAGGTTATGTTGAGTTGCCTTCTTGAACCGCTGCAGTCCCTGAGGTGTAGGTACACCAACAGTTCTGTTAGGGAAGGAGTTACAGGATGTCCCAGCGACAGTGAAGGAATGGCGTGGTGAGTGACTTTGGAGGGGACCTTCCAGGTAGTTCAGCTACTGCTTTTGTCTGCACATTATGGTGTTTCAGTGAATGTTGCCCAGTACACTGGCAAAAATTCCATCTTCCTCAAATATCATGGCGTTATAATTTTTGTACCAAAATGATTCGGCAGACTGTGTAATATCTCAGCCAAAGTGACGGTGCGAGAGAGAGACTCTTCCCATTGGTGGAAGGGTCGGGAAACAGAGGACTCTGATTTAAATTAAAAATTAAATTAAAAATATAATATAAAAACTTGAATTTTTGAGAACATGATGTAGAGGGGGACTAGAGCACACTGGGTGGCTGGCTCCCACTGAAAATAGATCTTTTGAGGAGTTTCAAGTCCGCTCCCCAGCGGAAGAGATTTCTTGACTTTGTAATTTTTGGGGGGAAAATTTGTGAAAATAATTATTTAGTTATTTTCGGATTGAAGAAAGAGAGAAGAAATAATAAGTCGTTAGAGGATGCAAAAAGCAGCTCGGAAGAAGGTAGAAAACCCGGGTTCGCCGTTGAATGAGAAGGCCAGCAAAAGCGCTGACAAGATGGCGGATGTCGCACTACTTACGGTGGAAAAGATGACCGAGGTGATGGCAGTGGAGCTGGAAAAGCAGTTTGCAGGGCATATGGAGGCTTTGAGGAAGGAGACGGCGGGCGCATTGAAATCATTGGTAGAGGGGGCAATCGCCCAGGTGAGGGCAGCTGTGGCAAAGACATCGGCCGAGGAGAGAGCAGGATGAAAAGATGAAGGAAGTGGAGGACGCCGTGTCGCAGCACAGCGACCAGTTCACCTCAATGGGGGACGAGCTGTGGAGAGTGGTGAAGGTCAACAGAGGACTCCGAGCAAAGCTCGAGAACTTGGAGAACCGCTCGAGGTGGCACAATCTGAGAATTGTGGGCTTGCCCGAAGGGACAGAGGGCCCAAGGCCAACAGAGTACTTCGCTAAGAAGTTGGCGGAGCTGATGGGGGAGGGTGAGAACTCCTCCCAGTACGAGCTGGACCGAGCTCATTGTTCATTAAGGCCGAAGCCTAAGGTGAATGAGCCGCCAAGAGCAGTAATTATCTGCTTCCATAAGTACTGCATGAAGGAGAAGGTGTTAAGCTGGGCGAACAGAAGCGCGAGGTGCAGTGGGATGGTGCCGGAGTTCGGATCTATCAGGACTTGACGGTTGAGTTGGCAAACAGACGAGCGGCATTCGGGTGGGTGAAGGCGGCACTGTACAAAAAGGGGGTGCGATTTGGTATGGTGTACCCGGCAAAGCGGAGGGTAATGTATAATGCCAAAGACTTTTATTTTGAGGCGGCTGAGGCGTTCGTGAGGGCAGAAAGCTTGGGACAGACGTGAGGAGTGGAACTGGAAGGGAGACTGGACTGTAATTGGGGAGATGGAAAATGTATCAATGCTAGAATTTTCTTTTTACTGATGTATTGTAATCTATTTCTCTTTGCATTGTAACAGAGTTCAAGTTAATGGTTGGGTTGATTGGCGTTCTGTGTTGCGACGGTTAAATCTTATGTTAGTGAATTGTATGGGTTGGATTGTTGGTTTTGTTTTTTCTTTCTCTGGGACTGGGTGGAAGGGGATGATATATCTTGGCGGGGGGAGCCACCCGCGCTAGCGAACTAAAGTCAGCTAGTGAACGGAGGTGAGGCGAGAGGAGGGCTGCGGACGTTGGAATCTGGATAGCAGGCTTCAATGGGCCTACGAAGCGAGCGAGAGGCGGGGGGGGGGGGAGAAAGGATTGATACTGGGAGATGTTTTTTCAAGGGGAAATGTAGGGGGGGGTTCTTGGGAGGGTTGGAAGGGGTTCGATGTTAATAATGGACAGGGGCGGGTCAGGCTTATGGGGCAGGGCCCAGTGGTATGATGATGGTGGATAAGGGTTGGGGGGGAGGGGGGGGGGGGGGGGGGGAGACCCCAAGTCAGGATAGTCACGTGGAACATGAGAGGGCTGGGAGGTCCGGTCAAGGTTGCTTGCACATCTTCAAAGTTTGAAAGCCGATGTGGCAATGCTGCAGGAGACTCAATTGAGGGTGAAGGACCAGGTGAGACTTAAAAAGGGCTGGGTTAGTCAAGTGTTTCACTCTGGATTTGGCGGAAGGGCTCGAGGGGTAGCAGTACTGGTCAGCAAAAGGGTATGCTTCCAGATGGAGAAGGTGGTGGCAGATCAGGGGGGTAGATATGTGATTGTGACAGGGGCGCTGGTGGGCAGACTAGTGGCACTGTTAAGTGTATACGGTCCCAATTGGGACGATGTGGAATTCGCGAAGAAGTTGTTTAGAGCCATCCCCGACTTGGACACAAACAAACTGATTGGGGGGGGGGGGGGGACTGGAACTGGTGCAGGAGCCAAGGTTGGACAGATCATGACCGCGCACGCTTGTCTCAACAGGGGGCGCGAAGGCGTTGGCTGGGCTAATGGTGGAAATGGGAGGGGTGGACCCTTTGAGGTTCCTGCACCCAAGGGAACGGGAGTACTCATTTTTCTCAGCAGTCCATAAGGTATACTCGCGGATCGACTTCTTTGTAGTGGGGAAGGCTTTGCTGGCTGGGGTTAAGGGGTCGGAATACTTGGCAATTGCAGTGTCAGATCATAAGACCATAAGACATAGGAGTGGAAGTAAGGCCATTCGGCCCATCGAGTCCACTCCGCCATTCAATCATGGCTGATGGGCATTTCAACTCCACCTACCAGCATTCTCCCCGTAGCCCTTAATTCCTCGCGACATCAAGAATTTATCTATCTCTGCCTTGAAGCCATTTAGCATCCCGGCCTCCACTGCACTCCGCGGCAATGAATTCCACAGGCACACCACTCTCTGGCTGAAGAAACGTCTCCGCATTTCTGTTCTGAATTTACCCCCTCTAATTCTAAGGCTGTGCCCACGGGTCCTCGTCTCCTCGCCTAACGGAAACAGTTTCTTTGCGTCCACCCTTTCTAAGCCATGTATTATCTTGTAAGTTTCTATTAGATCTCCCCTTAACCTTCTAAACTCCAATGAATACAACCCCAGGATCCTCAGCCGTTCATCATATGTTAGACCCGCCATTCCAGGGATCATCCGTGTGAATCTCCGCTGGACACGCTCCAGTGCCAGTATGTCCTTCCTGAGATGTGGGGCCCAAAACTGGACACAGTACTCCAAATGGGGCCTAACCAGAGCCTTATAAAGGCTCAGTAGCACATCGCTGCTTTTATATTCCAACCCTCTTGAGATAAATGACAACATTGCATTCGCTTTCTTAATCACAGATTCAACCTGCATGTTTACCTTTAGGGAATCCTCGACTAGCACTCCCAGATCCCTTTGTACTTTGGCATTATGAATTTTCTCACCGTTTAGAAAGTAGTCTATGCTTGGATTCTTTTTTCCAAAGTGCAAGACCTCACATTTTCTCACGTTGAATTGCATCAGCCATTTCCTGAACCACTCTCCCAAACTGTCTAGATCTTTCTGCAGCCTCCCCACTTCCTCAGCACTACCTGCCTGACCACCTAACTTCGTATCATCGGCAAACTTCGCTAGAATGCCCCCAGTCCCTTCATCCAGATCATTTATATGGTGAACAGCTGTGGCCCCAACACTGAACCCTGTGGGACACCGCTGGTCACCGGCTGCCATTCCGAAAAAGAACCTTTTATCCCAACTCTCTGCCTTCTGTCAGACAGCCAATCCTCAACCCATGCCAGTAGCTCACCTCGAACACCATGGGCCCTCACCTTACTCAGCAGCCTCCTGTGTGGCACCTTATCAAAGGCCTTTTGGAAATCCAGATAGACCACATCCACTGGGTTTCCCTGGTCTAACCTACTTGTCACCTCCTCAAAGAATTCTAACAGGTTCGTCAGGCACGACCTCCCCTTACTAAATCCATGTTGACTTGTTCTAATCCGACCCTGCTCTTCCAAGAATTTAGAAATCTCATCCTTAACGATCGATTCTAGAATTTTACCAACAACCGAGGTTAGGCTAATTGGCCTATAATTTTCCATCTTTTGTCTTGATCCTTTCTTGAACAAGGGGGTTACAACAGCGATAGAACAGAGAACAGTACAGCACAGAACAGGCCCTTCGGCCCTCAATGTTGTGCCGAGCCATGATCACCCTACTCAAACCCACGTATCCACCCTATACCCGTAACCCAACAACCCCCCCCTTAACCTTACTTTTATTAGGACACTACGGGCAATTTAGCATGGCCAATCCACCTAACCCGCACATCTTTGGACTGTGGGAGGAAACCGGAGCACCCGGAGGAAACCCACGCACACACGGGGAGGACGTTCAGACTCCGCACAGACAGTGACCCAGCCGGGAATCGAACCTGGGACCCTGGAGCTGTGAAGCATTTATGCTAACCACCATGCTACCCTGCTACCCTTGTCCGGGACTTTCCCTGACTCCAGTGATTTTTGAAAGATCTCAACCAACGCTTCTGCTATTTCTTCAGCCACCTCTCTCAGAATTCTAGGGTGTAGCCCATCGGGGCCAGGAGATTTGTCAATTTTAAGACCTTTTAGCTTTTTTAGCACCATCTCTTTTGTAATGGCAACCATACTCAACTCAGCCCCCTGACCCTCTATAATTTTTGGGATATTACTCATGTCTTCCACTGTGAAGACAGACGCAAAGTACTTATTAAGTTCTCCAGCCATTTCCTCGTCTCCCATCACTAGCCTTCCGGAATCAGTTTGAATTGGCCCAATGTCTACTTTGGCCTGTCGTTTGTTTCTTATGTATTGAAATAAACTTTTACTATCATTTCTTATATTACTGGCTAGCCTGCCTTCATATTTGATCCTCTCCTTCCTTATTTGTCTCTTTGTTAACCTCTGTTTGTTTTTGTAGCCTTCCCAATCTTCTGATTTCCCAGTGCCTTTGGCCACTTTATAGGATCTCTCTTTTTCTTTGATACATTTCCTGACCTCCTTTGTCAGCCATGGCTGTCTAATCCCTCCCCGGATAATCTTTCTTTTCTTGGGGATGAACCTCTGTACAGTGTCCTCAATTATACATACAAACTCCTGCCATTTTTGCTCTGCTGTCTTCCCCACTAGGGTCTGCTTCCAGTCGATTTTCGCCAGTTCCTCTCTCATGCCCTTGTAATTACCTTTATTTAACTGTAACACCATTACATCCGATTTTGCCTTCTCTCTTTCAAACTGCAGACTGAACTCATGCATTGGGTGGATATGGTACTGGAGAAGGGGGTAGCGCAGAGGCCGGGGTGGAAACTGGATGTGGGGCTTTTGGGGAACCAAGTGTTCTGTGAGAAAATTGAAAAGGTGATTAAGGAATATGTAGGTTTCAACTGTACGGGTGAGGTGTCGAAGGCAGTTGTCTGGGAGGCTCTAAAGGCGGTGGTGAGGGGCGAGGTAATTTTGTTTAAGGCCAGGGTGGACAAAGAGGAAAGGTTGGAGCGGCAGAGGGTAATAGATGAGATGTTGGAGGTAGATCGGAGTTATGCAGGAGATGGGCAGCGAAGCTGGAAAAAAGGAAGGAACTACAGGCAAGCTTCGATCGACCATCTACCAGGAAGGCGGGTCGCCAACTGAGACGAGCAAGGGGTGCAGTTTATGAACGTGGAGATAAGGTATGTTAGCAGGTCAGCTCCGGAGGGAAGCAGCGGCAAGGGAAATTCTTCAGGTGAGGGATAGGGCAGGGAAGTTGGTGGTGGCTCCGGAGCTGATCATCAAGGTTTTTGAGAAGTTTTGAGGTTGTACAGGTCAGAGCCACCCGGCGGAGGCCATAAGATACAGGAATTTCTAGATGGGTTGGAGTACCCGAGGCTAGGGGAGGGGGACAGGGCTACATTAGGAGCAATAGTGGAGCAGGAGATAAATGATGCAATTGGGAGGATGCAGTCGGGGAAGGTGGCAGGGCCGGATGGATTTCCGGTGGAATATTATCAAAAATTCAAGGATAAGCTGGCACCCCTGATGGTGGGGATGTTTGAAGAGGCGATACGGAAGGGGATGTTGCCACAAACCTTGGGGCAGGCATGGATTTCACTTGCTAGAAAAAATAAGCATCTGATGGAGTGTGGGTCGTATAGGCCCATATTGCTTCTGAATGTGGTCGCAAAAGTATTGGTGAAGGTACTGGTGGGTAGGCTGGAGGAGTGCCTCCCGAAGGTGATAGGTGAGGATCAGCCGGGGTTCAGGACAGGGAGGCAGCTTTTTTCGAACATGAGGAGGGTTTTGAATGTCGTTATGGCACCAGCGGAAGGGAAGAAAACAGGTGGTTGTGGCATTGGACGCCGAGAAGGCGTTTGACCGGGTAGAATGGGGGTACTTGATGGCAGTCCTGGAGCGGTTTGGGATTAGACCAAGATGTGTGAACTGGGTAAAGCTATTATATAAGGAGCCGATGGTGGATGTCCGCACAAACAACATCAGCTCGAGATACTTTTCTCTCCACCGTGAGACAAGGCAGGGATGTCCTATGTACCCCCTGCTGTTTGCACTTGCGACTGAGCCGTTGGCCATCACATTAAGAAGTTTGGGAGCAGGGAAAGGAATAGTGTGTGGGAGGGGGGGGGATAGAGCATAGGGCGTCCTTGTATGCCGACGACTTGCTGTGTTATACGTGTCGGAACGGAGTGTGTCGACAGGGTGAGCTACTGCGGGTATTTGGGTCTCTGGGTACAAGCTGAACCTAGACGACTTGAGTATTTTGTGGTGTCTCAGCAGGGGTGGGGGGGCTGCCATTCCGTAAGGCAGGGACTCACTTTAGGTATCTGGGGGTGCAGGTTGCCCAGGAGTGGGGGAGACTTTGTAGGTACAACATCTCTTGTTTGGTGGGGAGAGTGAAAGCCGATCTGGCAAGGTGGGATGGTCTCCCTCTGTCACTGGCGGGTCGGGTACAGGCGGTTAAAATGAATGTGTTGCCGTGATTTCTGTTTATTTTTCAATGCCTACCGATTTTCCTGACAGGCTTTTTTCAGGGAGATTGAGGGAAGGTTACCTCAGTCATGTGGGAAGGGAAGGTGGCCAGAGTGAGGAAGGTGCTGCTACAGAGGGGTAGCCAGGCAGGGTGTTTGGCTCTTCCGAACCTGATGTACTATTGCTGGGTGGCGAATGTGGAGAATATGCAGAGCTGGGTTAGAGGGGTTGATTCCCAGTGGGCCAGAATGGAGGAGAGTTTATGCAGGTAGTCGGGACTGAAAGCACTAGCAACAGCATCACTCCCGATAGCTCCGGGGAAATACACTCAGGGAGTCTGGTAATAATAGCTTCATTGAAAATCTGGAGGCAGTTTCGCCAACACTTCGGGTTGGGGGCAGGGTCAAGGGAAATGTCGATTCTGGGAAACCACAGATTTGAGCCAGGAAGGTGGGATGGAAATTTCCAGAAATGGGAAGAGAAGGGGATTAAGACTCTAAAAGATTTGTTTCTTAGGGGGAGGTTTGCAGGATTGACGGAGCTGGAAGCGAAGTATGGGCTGGAGCAGGGAGAAATGTTTAGATACATGCAGGTTCGAGATTTTGCCAGGAAGGAGATACAGAGCTTCCCGGAGGAACCGGCCTCGACATTGCTGGAGGAGGTGGTGATGACAAGGGGACTGGAGAAGGGGGTAGTGTCAGCGGTCTACGGAGCTATTTTGGAAGAGGACAAGGCACGACTGGAAGGGATCAAAGCAAAGTGGAAGGAAGAGTTGGGAGAGGTTATAGAGGAGGGGGGTCTGGTGTCAGGTGTGGTGGAGAGTAAATGCCTCCACCTCCTGTGCGAGGTTGGGGCTGATACAGCTGAAGGTGGTATACGTAGCACACCTCACGAGGGCGAGGATGCACTGATTTGAAGGAGTAGAAAATGTGTGTGAACCAGGAGCAGCACCAGGCTTCGCTTAAAATTAGGTATCAACCTGGTGAAGCTACAACACAGGACTACTTGCGTGTCTGTGTGGGTTTCCTCCGGATGGGCGGTTTCCTCCCACAGTCCAAAGATGTGCAGGTTAGGTGGATTGGCCATGCTAAATTGTCCCTTAGTGTCCAAAGATGTGTGGATTAGGTTAAGGGGTTAGTGAGATAGGGCGATGAAATGGACTTGGGTGGAATGTTCTTTCAGAGGGTTGGTGCAGACCCGATGGGCCAAACGGCCTCCTTCTGCACTGTGGCGATTCTATGAATTTTATATATGACTTTAACAAAGGGAAAGTATTTGCGCAAATACATGAAATGATTGCCGATGGATATAAAAGTTACATGCACCCATAAATGAGGAATTCACAAGAATAACCAATAAAGACAACTTCAACAGGAGCCCAATTAATGGTAAATTAGGGAGGGTGGGGTGCTGATGTGAACTGAGTGTGAATGCAGAAGCATGCGGACAATATCCTGATGTGAAATAATTTTGCTGAGAGCTGACGGCCTCTTACCTGAAACATGACTCTGGGAGTTAACGCAGCAGAACAAGCCGAAGCCGATGTGACTTCATCTCCATAAACCTCCAACCTCTATTTCTTCAGTGGACCAAAGAAGACATAAGTTTTCTACCTCTTTTGTAATGTTAACCTCTTTTGTTAACTTTATTGTGTATTTGTGTGTGCTGGTGTGAATACATTTTCCATGTTGAGTAGTGGATATTTATCCTTTTTTAAAAGTTTTCTTTTAGAAAACATTTTATTGAGGCATTTATAATTTTAACATTTTAACATAGCAATCCAACACTCGCAAAAACCCCACAATAACATACCCAACTTCCCCCCCCCCCCGCCCGAACTCCTAGCTACCCGTACATTAGATTCCCTGGCCTTATTTTTCACTTCCATGCCACCCCCCCCCCCCCCCCCCCCCCACCTCCTGCTGACGGTCAATTTTCCTTGAAGAAGTCGATGAATGGCTGCCACCTCTGAGCGAACCCCTGTAATGAACCCCTTAAGGCAAACTTAATCTTCTCTAGCCTAAGAAACCCTGTCATGTCACTGACCCACACCCCTGACTTTGGAGGCTCCGAGTCCCTCCATCCCAGCAAAATCAGTTTCCGGGATACCAGGAAGGTAAAGGCCAAAATGTCAGCCTCTTCCCCCTCCTCCCGGGCTCCCAGATCTTCCGACACTCCCAATATTGCCATCTCTGGACTCGGAACCACCCTCCCTTCCAGAACCTCTGACATCTGAAAATCCCTGCCAGAATCCCCTCGGCCTCGGTTCACAGGACTTCCCCCACACCTCCCACATCAGTCCTCCACCTCCTCAAAAAAACCTTCTCATCCAGGCCAGTCATATGAGCCCTGTGGACCACCTTAAACTGGCTAAGCCTGGCACACGACGAGGATGCATTAACTCTCCTCAGGGCCTTCTCCCATAACCTGGCTGCCAGCTCCCCTCCCAACTCTTCCCCACACTTCCTCTTCACCATCAGTTCCTTATAGATTTCCAAGACCTTCCCCTCCCCAACCCGTTTTAGACATTAACTTATGCTGTAGTCCCCTTAGAGGGAGGCGAGGGAAGCTTCGAACCTGCCTCCAGACAAAATCCTGTACCAGAAAAATCCGTTCCCACTCAACTCAAACTCCTCCTTTAGCTCTTCCAGGCTTGGGAAACCTTCCTCAATAAAGAGATCCCCAAATCTCTCAATCCCTGCATGCTTCCACCTCCTAAAACCCCCATCCAGCTCTGCCGGAGCGAACCTGTGATTATCACAAATTGGTGACCACACTGATGGTCCCACCAGTCTCATATGCTGCCTCCACTGCCCCCACACTCTCAGGGCTGCCACTACCACTGGGCTTGTGGAGTACCGGGCCGGCGAGAAAGGCAGAGGTGCCGTTAACAGAGCCTTCAGACTCATGCCCTTGCAAGCTGCTGTCTCCACTCACTCCCACACCGACCTCTCCCCCAATACCCATTTCCTAACCATTGATATATTAGCTGCCCAGTAGTAATTAATAAAGTTTGGAAGGGCCAAGCTTCCCTCCCCACGCCCCGGCTCAAGAAGGGCCTTCTTCACTCTTGGGGCTTTCCTGGGCCATGTAAAACCAGAGATCGTCGCATTCATCTTCCTAAAAAATGCCTTGGGGATCAAGATTGGAAGACACTGAAACATGAACAGCAAACATGGGAGGACTGTCATTTTCACAGTCTGTACCCTCCCCGCAAATGACAGTGGGAGCACGTCCCACCTACGGAAGTTCCCTTTCATTTGTTCAATCACCGTGCCGAATTTTAGTTTATGAAGCTGATCCCAGTCCCTTGCCATCTGAATCGCCATGTATCTAAAACTCCTTCCCACCAGTTTCAACATCTCCCTCAGTCTCCTCTCCTGCCCCCTTGCCTGAATCACAAAGACCTCACTCTTGCCTATATTCAATTTGTAACCTGAGAACCGACCAAATTCCTCCAGTATCCCCATAATTCCTGCAATCCCCCCCAATGGATCTGTTATGTAAAGGAGAAGATCCTCCACATAGAGCAAGACCCTGTGTTCCAACCCCCCCTCACTATCCCCCGCCAAATGTTCGTGCTCGCAGCACCATTGCCAAAGGCTCTATGGCCAGGGCAAACAGTAGAGGGGAGAGTGGACATCCCTGCCTCGTCCCCCGGCACAGACTAAAATACTCCAATCGAACCTGGTTGATCCTTACATTTGCCACCGGTGCGATATAGCAACCGGATCCAATCCATAAAACTCTGCCCGAAACCAAACCTTCCCAGGACATCCCACAAGTACTTCCACTCTACTCGATTAAAGGCCTTTTCCGCATCCATGGCCACCACCACCTCAACCTCGCGCCCCTCCGCAGGCATCATTATTACATTTAGAAGCCGCCTAATGTTGGACGTCAGGTGTCGTCCCTTAACAAATCCGGTCTGGTCCTCCCCAATTACACCCAGAACACAATCCTCTATGTGTGTTAATCCCTGATTCTTTTGCTGCCAGTCTGGGCTCAATAAAATCTGAGACGGATCTGCAGGTATCAATTATTGTTTTATTTCCACCAGCTTGCAAGGCTGACTCACTCGTGGGACCTTAGAACACGCAGCTGTCTTCTAGAGCTCCCAAAAGTTAGTGAGAGCGAGAACAAAGAAATTACAGCACATATAGATCGAATCACATCAAGATTCGCATACAAACTTCCCATTGGCCATTCTATACACCTTCTGACCTGGCCATATATCTTGATTGGCTCACTTCACATTTCCCAATCCTGGGCCTCTTGTTACCCAGCATCCTTTTCACCATTCTCTCCACGAGGCAAAGCTCCCCTCTCCCCTTCCTAGCCATGCTGTGCTCATCCCTTTGTTCTCTGTCTTTGAACTCATTACCCTCAGGGTCCTACTGTCTATCATATTCGTTTGTTCACTTCCTCATGTGTGGCCAAGATCTTTGCCAGCAGTTTCCACACTTAGCAGGGAGATTGGCCTATTCAAGCCACAGCTCTCCGGATCCTTATCCCTCTTCAAAATAAAGGAAATCGATGACTGCGGAAACGTTGGGGGGAGCACTGCCCACTCCTTCGACTCATTGAAAGCTTTATCAGGGGCCCGGAAAACATTTTATTGAACTCGACCAGGTATCCGTTAGGTCCCGGGACCTTACCCGATTGCATCACCCCCAGCCCGTCTATAACCTCTCCAAGCCCAATTGGGGCTCCCAATTCCTCTATCAACTCCTCACCTATCCTCGGTAACTCCAGCCCTCCAAGAAATCGCTTCATACCCTCCTCCCCGGCTGGGGGTTTCCGATTCATACAATCCACTGTAAAAATTCACCCCCGCCGGACCCAGAATCGCCTTCACCCCCTGTATCTTACTTTCCCAATCTCTCTTGATGCCTCCTGTTTCTGATCCGCCAGCATCCTGCTGGCTTTTTTCCCTGTACGCATAAACCGCCCCCTTTACCCTGCTCAGCTGTCCCTCCGCCTTACCTGTGGACAGGAGCCCAAATTCCAGCTGCAGTCTTTGACGCTCCTTCAGAAGCCCGTCATCCGGAGACTCCGCGTACCTCCTGTCCACCTGTAAAAGTACGCCTACCAGCCTGTCTAACCACCCGCACAGCCTTCTCCTTATGGGCCTGAATTGAGATAGGTTTCCCCCTAATAACCACCTTCAGTGCCTCCCAAATCACCTGGGCCGAAACCGCACCTGTGTCGTTGATCTTTATATACCCCCGAATAGCCTCCCTCACCCGCTCACACACTTCCTCCTCCGCTAAAGCCCACGTCTAACCTCCACTGCGGGCGCTGGGCCTTCCTTTTGCTAACTTGCAGGTCTACCCAGTGTGGGGCATGGTCTGACATCACAATTGCTGAATATTCAGCATCTACCACCTCAGCCAGCTGCGTTTTGCCCAACACAAAAAGTCTATCTGGGAATACACCTTGTGCACATGGGCGTAGACTGAAAACTCCTTACTCCTCGGCCTCCCAAATCTCGACGGATCAACCTCCCCTATGCGCTCCATAAACCCCCGAAGCTCCTTTGCCATAGCTGATACATTCCCAAACTTAGAACTCGACTGATCCAGCCTTGGATCCAGGACTGTTTTGAAATCTCCCCCATAATCAGCCGATGTGAATCTAGGTCCAGGATCTTCCCCAACACCCGTCTAACAAACTCAACGTCATTCCAGTTCGGGGCATATATATTTACCAATACCATGGCCATTCCTTCCAATTTCCCACTAACCATGATATATCTACCCCCTGGGTGCGCCTCTATATTCTCCACCTGGAATGCCATCTGCTTATTGACCAAGATTGCCACCCCACTCGTTTTAAAGTCTAATCCCAAATGGAACACCTGCCTAACCCATCCCTTCCTTAACCTAATCTGGTCCCCACCTTCAAATGTGTCTCCTGCAGCATAGCCACGTCCGCCTTCAGTTGCCTCAAGTGCGCAAACACACGGCCCTTTTGATTGGCCCATTCAGTCCCTGAACGTTCCCTGGAGCGGAGAAACTACATCTTGCTCGCAGCCTTCAACACGATGAAGACAAACATCTTGTCGAGGTCATCCCCACACCCCCACTACTTGCCTTCAAACAACTGCGCAACCTCAACCAAACCATTGCTTGCAGCAAACTACCCCAGCCTTCAAAACAGCGACCACGACACAACACAACCTTGCCATGGCAATCTCTACAAGACGTGCCAGATCATCGACATGGGTACCATCATTACCTGTGAGAACACCACCCACCAGGTACATGGTACATACTTGTGTGACTCGGCCAACGTGTCTACCTCGTACGCTGCTGGAAAGGATGTCCCGAAGCGTGGTACATTGGCGAGACCATGCAGACGCTGCGACAACGGATGAACGGACATCGCGCGACAATCGCCAGGCAGGAATGTTCCCTTCCAGTCGGGGAACACTTTAGCAGTCAAGGGCATTCAGCCTCTGACCTTCGGGTAAGCGTTCTCCATGGACACGCAACAACACAGAATCGCCGAGCAGAAACTTATTGCCAAGTTCCGCACACGAGTACGGCCTCAACCGGGACCTTGGATTCATATCGCATTACATTCACCCCCCACCATCTGGCCTGGGCTTGCAAAATCCTAAAAACTGTCCTGGCTTGAGACAATTCACACCTCTTTAGCTTGCTCCAACTGGACCTGTAAAGACTTAATTACCTGTAAAGACTTGCATTCAAAGTATCGTCTTGCACTTTTGACTTTGTCTATATATGTTTCTGGAATCTACCTCTTCAATCACCTGAGGAAGGAGCAGTGCTCCGAAAGCTAGTGATTCAAAACAAACCTGTTGGACTTTAACCTGGTGTTGTAAGACTTCTTACTGTGCTCACCCCAGTCCAACGCCAGCATCTCCACATCTTGAATTTGTGGGAGCGTGTGTTATTGCCCACATTTTACACTTTGGCTGTGAGGAACTAAATTGAGGCAGTCGTGACACAATCATCCTTTCCCGACCGATCCTGCTACAAATAGCTTACAATTTGCGTTGAGCAGCAGCTCTGTAGTGCGGGCCGTGCTCTGCAATGGGAAGATGCAGGCAAACCTCAAGTGTGAGCTGAATGTTAACAGGCAGATTGGCGCCGCTCTCTCTCCCTCTCTCAGCACACCGCACGGTTTACAAATTGAATCGGTCCCATTTCACTCAGCGATGTAAACAATCAACAAGCCGCCACCTAATAAAAGTTCAAACTGCCTTTTCTGCATACAAAAAAAATAGTCAGGGTTCAGCATTTCTCTTTTGTTTCAGATTACAGCATCCGCAGTAATTTGCTTTTATCCAGTTGCACCCGAGGGATCGGGAGTATTCGGTTTTCTCGCCGGACCATAAGGTGTTCTTGAGGATTGATTTATTTGTGGTGGTTAAGGCGCTGTTGGCTGGAGTTAGGAAGGCAGAGTATACAGCAATTGTGATTTCGGCCCATGCTCCACATTGGATGGATGTGTTTCTGGAGAAGGGGTTGGCTCAGAAGCCGGGGTGGAGGGACTTAGTGGAACAGAGTTTCTGTGTTAGAATGGGGAAGGTGATCGAGGAGTATGCGAGTTTAATTGCACGGGGGAGGTCTCGCCATCCCTGGTTTGGGAGGCTCTAAAGGCAGTGGTGAGGGGGGAGGTTATTTTGTTTAAGGCGGATAAGGATGAGAGGGAGGAATGCCAGCGTTTGAAGGAAGAGATCCTGGAAGTCGACAGGGTGTACATGAGGTCCCAGACCCGGGCTCTTGTTGAAGAGGAAGGAGTTGCAGGCGAGGTTTGATCTATTATCCACGTGGAAAGCGATGCATCAGCTGAGAAGGATGAGTATTGGCAGATGGCAGATCGTAGCCATGCAACGGCGAGGGAGATAGTTCGGGTTAGATCGTGTGAGCTGGTGGTGGCCCAGGAGCGGATTAATAAGGTGTTTGAGGAATTTTATAAGCCGGAACCACCAGAGGATGAGTGGGAGATGACAGAGTTTTTGGGGAGTTTAGAGTGCCCAAAGGTGCGAAATGGAGAGGGTGGGGTTGGAGGAATCGGAAGAGTTGAAGGCAGCATTTGGGAATATGCAAACTGGTAAGGCGGCGGGGCCAGATGGTTTTCCGGTGGAATTTTATAAGAAATTTTAGGATAAGCTGGTGCCGCTGTTGGTGGAGTTGTTCAAGGACGCGATGGTCAGGCGGGCTTTGCAGAAAATGATAGGTCAGACCTCCATCTCGTTGCTGCTAAAGAAGGATAAGGACCCAGTGGAGTGTGGGTCATACAGGCCCATATCTCTGCTGAATGTAGACACTAAGATATTGGCAAAGATGCTGGCACTGAGGTTGGAGGTGTGTTTACGGCAATCTACCGATTGCGGAGAATCCGATGGGGTTCGAAAAGGATAGACAGCTGGTTGAATGTGTGGCGGCTGCTGAATGCAGTGCTTTCTCCGGCAGAAGAAGGGAGAGGAGGTGGTGGTGGCATTAGATAATGAGAAGGTTTGATTGGGATAGTGGAGCTATCAGATTGCGGTGTTGGAAAAGTTTGGGATTGGGCCTACATTTGTGGCATGGGTGAAGTTGCTGTATAAGCAGCCGATGGCATGTGTGCGCACGAATGATAGAACTCAGGGTATTTTCTGCTGCATCGGTGAAAAAGGCAGGGTTGCCCCATGTTCCCCCCTTCTGTTTGCATTAGCGATAGAGCCTTTGGCCATTGCGCTGAGGAGTTCAGAGTTGCAGAAGGGGATAGTGAGGAGAGGGTGGGGGCAAGGTTGAGCATAGGGTGTCCTTTAAGTGGACGATTTGTTGCTATACATTTCAAAGCTGGGCTCTTTGGTGGGGGGACATAACGGGTTTGCTAAAAAGATTTGGGCCGTTTTCAGGGATAAACAGAAATTAGGGAAAAGTGAGTATTTTGTGGTATCCACCCCAAAGACAGGGGGCGGGGTTGCCATTCCTTGTGGCAGCTTCACATTTTAGATATTTGGGGGTGCAGGTGGCTTGGGATTGAGCAGGTCTTCGGAGCTTAAATTGCTCAAACTTGGTGGGGATGATGAAGGCAGATTTTTTGAGGTGGGATAGTCTTCTGCTGTCATTGGCAGGCCAGGTGCAGGCGGTGAAGATGAATATTTTGCCACGGTTTTTGTTTTTATCTGGTCTTTTTGCCCAAGGAGGTTTTTCAGGGAGTGGATAGGCTGATTTCCTTATTCGTTCAAGTGGTGGAGGTGACTAGGATAAGGAAGGCGGTACTGCAGAGGTTGGCATCCCAAATATAATGTATTGTTACTGGCTGCAAATGGGCCGGAATAGGAAGGTGGAGGCTTTGTGAATAAGGATGGAGGCGGTTTCGTGTAGGAAGTCAGGGTTGCGGGCACTGACGACAGACCCATTTCTGTTGCCTCCAGGGAAGTATTTGAGAAGTCCGGTGGTGGTGGCCAGGCCGAGGATTTGGTGACAATTCTGGCAGCACCTTTAGGAGCGGTGTCGAGGGTGATGCCAAACAGGGGGAAACATAGATTTCAGCCGGGGAGGATGGATGAGAGGTTCCAGAGATGGGAGGAGAGGGGGATTAGGGAGATGTAGGATCTGTTTCTGGAGGGCGGTTTGCGAGCTTGGAGAAGTAGAAGGAGAAGTTTGGGTTGACGGGGGAGGTGAGTTTCTGGTACATGCAGCTGTGGAACTTTGCAAAGAAGGTTTTTCTGACCTTTCCAATAGCGCCCCCTCCTCATTGATGGAGGAGGTGCTGTCAGTGAGGGGGGATAGAGAGGGGAGTCATCTCGGGGATTTATGGGAAGATTCTGGAGGAGGATAAGGTGTCCGGAGGGGATTAAAGCTAAGTGGGAGGAGGAGCTGGGAATGACATTAGAGGAGGGATTGTGGTGCAAGGTGCTGCGGTAGGGTGAATGCCGCTACCTTGTGTGCGGGACTGGGGCTGATACAGCTGAAGGAGGTGCACAGGCACACCTGACGAAGTCAAGGATGAGTCGGCTGTTTGAGGGAGGACATCTGCTGGCAGTATGGGAGGGGCCCTGCTAATCATGTACATATTTTGGTCTTGCCCGAAGCTGCAAGGGTTCTGGAGGTAAGTTTTTAGCATCATTTTGCTGGTTTTGTATGTTGACATGGAGCCTGGTCCCCCGGAGGTCATATTCTGTGTGTCGGACCTGCCGGAGCTGCAGACGGGCGCAGGGGCAGATATCTTAGCCTTCGCCTCGCTGATTTCTTGTTGGGGTGGAAGTCAGCTTCTGATTTGCAGTGGAAATGATAATTCCTCCTAATAAATGGCTCGTGATCCATAACACTGAATAATAATAATCTTTATTAGTGTCACAAGTAGACTTACATTAACACTGTCATGAAGTTACTGTAAAAATCCCTTAGTCGCCACACTACGGCGCCTGTTCGGGTACACTGAGGGAGAATTAAGAATGTTCAATTCACCTAACGAGCACATCTTTTGGGACTTGTGGGAGGAAACCGGAGCACCCGGAGGAAACCCATGCAGACATGGGGAGAATGTGCAGACTCCACAAAGACAGTGACCCAAGCTGGGAACCTCAAAGGAGTCCTTAAATTCCAAATCCACAAAACCTGTAAATGTTACTAGCATCAAACTCGAGTTAAACTAGCAGCTGGCCACTTTGCACAGGTCCTCTCAAGACTAGATGGGAAAAGACCCTACTGCATAGTGTTCCCGTACCAGCCTCCCCGGACAGGCGCCGGAATGTGGCGACTAGGGGCTTTTCACAGTAACTTCATTGAAGCCTACTCGTGACAATAAGCGATTTTTATTTCATTAACTGCTAATTTTAGAATTCCATACGGCATCCCAAAGCAATTTTGGGATTACATCCAATTCTTTGGGGAGTTAAATGTGATCTAGGATGCTGTACTCTCCAAGGTTCCATTTTTCTGTTTTTACCCATTCCTCATACAAGCTGTCATAACTTTTTACTTCATTGCAAAGTTCATTGTGAATGACTGATCAATAACAGGATCCAATACTGGTTGAACGCCCCATGGACATTAGCCATGCTGGGAATTATCAAATCATTTAGGACTTCTTCAAAGAAACTAAAGATTTTATAAAAGGGACTACAACATTAATGGGGCTATGTTAATAATACAAAGGAGAATTAAACGTCATCCTGCCTGGTTAGCCGAAGTCTGTTCAACATGCCAGATTACATTTTTTCAATCTTGCAGTAAATTAAGGTGTACATACTTGGCAGTGGTAGCACTCTTGTTTTTAAACTGGAAGGTTTTGGATTCAGGACCCACTTTCGACTTGAACATTAACGCTATACTTACATTTCAGTGAAGTCCTTTTTAAAAATCAATTTAGAGCACCCAATTTTGTTTTTCTAATTAAGGAGCAATTTAGCATGGCCAATCCACCTACTCTGAACATCTTTGAGTTGTGGGGGTGAGACACAGGCAGACACGGAGAGAATGAGCAAACTCCACACGGACAGTGACCCGGAGCCGGGATTGAACCTGGGTCTTTGGCGCTGTGAAGCAGCAGTGCTAACCACTGTGCCACCCCAACATTTCAGTGAAGTCCTGAGATGCTAAATTGAGGCCCTGTATGACTGCTAGGATATAAATAAAATATCCTAGCAGAATAATGAAAGGTGTGTATGGGAACATCTTCAAGCTTTATACTGAATCCCAAAGGAATTTACAGATCAACAAATTGTAGGGGAGGTGACTGTGATATGGGACGTTGTATTCACCAAGGGACCAATTTGAGTTGGAATATAGTGTCATGTGAGAGTACCTTTTAATAAATGGATGTTTATCAAATAGCTGTGGTGGATGTACTTTTAAGAAATGGGTGTTTATCAAATAGCTGCAGTGATGTCAGTATGTGGGTGGAGCTGAGCTGTGACTCTGCTTTTACTTTTGCTTTGAGCAAAAAGCTGGTGTGTGTCTGTGTGTTTTACTTTCGTTTTCAGAGTTCAAGAAGCTTCAGTCACAGCAAGAAGGTGCATTGATCTCTCTCTGCACTCTAAAGACCGTCTCCAGATCATTTGAGGATTTCAACGTAATACCTGTTTCTGTAAAGAATGTAAACCTGCTGTCTTTCTGTAAAAAGGGTCTTTTGGATTTATGGATTTTGTTAGGAAAGTTACAATGGGTTACTTACAGAATATTGTATCTGTGGGAATTATTGGTGTTGATAGTTGTTAAGATGTTTACTGTGAGTTTATAAAGTGTTAACTGGATTCATAAATAAACATGGTTTTGTTTTAAATGTACTTTAGATCTCTGTTTCATCACATCTGTAAAGTAGGCACTTGTGCTCCCCATAATCACAATCTAATAAAAGTCGTGGGTCAGGTGAACTCAATGATATACTTTGGAGTTTTCTAAACCCTGGCCCATAACAATAGAACATAGAACAGTACAGAACAGTACAGGCCCTTCGGCATACGATGTTGTGCCGACCACTTATTCCAATCTAAGATCAACCTAACTTATACCCTTTCAATTTACTGATGTCCATGTGCATGTCCAAGAGTTGCTTAAATTTCCCTAATGACTCTGAATGCCCACGTCCGCGGGCAGTGCATTCCACGCACCCACCACTCTCTGTGTGAAGAACCTACCTCTGAAATCTCCCCTCTACCTTCCTCCAATCACCTTAAAATGATGTCCCCTCGTGGCAGCCATTTCTGCCCTGGGGAAAAGTCTCTGGCTATCCACGCTATCCATGTCTCTCATCACCTTGTACACCTCTATCAAGTTACCTCTCTTCCTTCTTCGCTCAGTGAGAAAAGCCCTAGCTCCCTCAACCTTTCTTCATAAGACATGCCCTCCAGTCCAGGCAGCATCCTGTTAAACCTCCTCTGCACCTTCTCCAAAGCATCCACATCCTTCCTATAATGAAGTGACCAGAACTGGATACAATATTCCAAGTGTCGTCTATAAAGCTGCAGCAAAACCTCGCGGCTCTTAAACTCAATCCCCCGTTAATGAAAGCCAACACATCATACGCCTTCTTAACAACCCCATCAACTTGGGTGGCAACTTTGAGGGTTCTATGTACGTGGACTCCAAGATCCCTCTGTTCCTCCACACTTCCAAGACTCATGCCTTTAACCCTGTATTCAGCATTCAAATTCGACCTTCCAAAATGAATCACTTCACATTTATCTAGGTTGAACTCCATCTGCCACTTCTCAGCCCAGCTCTGCATCCTGTCAATGTCTTGTTGTAACTTGCAACAGCCCTCGACACTATCTACAACTCCACCAACCTTTGTGTCATCGGCAAACTTACTAACCCACCCTTCCACTTCCTCATCCAAGTCATTTATAAAAACTACAAAGAGCAGAGGTTCCAGAACAGATCCCTGTGGGACACCACTGGTCACCGACCTCCAGGCGGAATACTTTCCATCCACCACCACTCGCTGTCTTCTTTTGGCCAGCCAATTCTGCATCCAGACAGCCAGATTTCCCTATAACCATGGTCCCTAACTTTCTTAATGAGCCTACCATGGGGAACCTTATCAAATGCCTTACTGAAATCCATATACACCACATCCACTGCCCGCCCTTCATCAATGTGTCTCGTCACATCCTCAAAGAATTCAATGACGCATGTGAGGCATGACCTGCCCCTCACAAAGCCATGCTGACTATCTTTAATCAAACTATGTTTTCCTAAATAATCATAAATCCTGGGCGGGATTCTCTGACCCCCCCCCCCCCCCCCCCCCCCCCCCCGCCGGGTTGGAGAATCGCCTGGGGGCAGCGTGAATCCCGCCCCCGCAGGCTGCCGAATTCTCCGGCACCGGGGATTTGGCGGGGGTGGCAGCGCCCCCCCCCCCCCCCGGCGATTCTCCGGCCCCCAATGGGTGGAGTGGCCGCCCGTTTCTGGCCGGTTCCGCCGGCGTAAATTACAACAGGTACTTACCGGCGGGCCCTGTCTCCGTGGGCGGCCTCCAGGGTCCTCATGTGGGCGCGGGGGGGATCTGGCCCCAGGGGTGCCTCCATGGTGGCCTATCCCACGGTCGGAGCTCACCGATCCGCGGGCGGGCCTGTGCCGTGGGGGCACTCTATTCCCCTGCGTCGGCCGCTCTAACAGTCCGCAATGGCAGACATGGAGATGAACCCCCCTGCGTATGCACTGGGATGACGCCAGCACACGCTGGCACTCCCGTGCATGCGCCAATTCGTGCCGGCTGGTGGAGGGCTTTTGACACCGACCGGCGCGGTGCAAACCACTCCGGCGCAGGCCTAGCCCCTGATGATGCGGAGGATTCCGCACCTTTGGGGCGGCCCGACGCCGGAGTGTTCACGCCACTCCTTCGCGCCGGAGTTGCCCGCCCCTCCAGTTTTCGCAGAATACCGCTCCATATCTCAGAATCCTTTCCAGTATTTTGCTCACCACAGACTTAAGACTGACTGCTCTGTAATTCCCAGGGATTTCCCTATTCCTTTTCTTGAACAGGGGAACAACATTTGCCTCCCTCCAATCATCCGGTACTATTCCAGTGTAGAGTGAGGACGCAAAGTTCATCGCCAACGACGCAGCAATCTTCTCCCTCGCTTCCCATAGTAACCTTGGGTATATCCCATCTGGCCCAGGGGACTTATCTATCCTGATGCTTTTCAAAATTTCCAGTTCAGGAGAACATATACCCCATGAACTGTCCAAATTTATTCTTCAACCAACTACAACTTATATTTATATAGCACTTTTAATATAATAAAACATTCCTTTTATCACGACTTGATAGAGGTTTATAAGATGATCAGGGGAATAGATAGAGTAGACAGTCAGAGACTTTTTCCCCGGGTGGAACACACCATTACAAGGGGACATAAATTTAAGATAAATGGTGGAAGATATAGAGGGGATGTCAGAGGTAGGTTATTTACCCAGAGAGTAGTGGGGGCATGGAATGCACTGCCTGTGGTAGTAGTTGAGTCGGAAAATTTATGGACCTTCAAGCGGCTATTGGATAGGTACTTGGATTAGGGTAGAATAAGGGAGTGTAGGTTAACTTCTTAAGGGCAGCACGGTAGCATTGTGGATAGCACAATTGCTTCACAGCTCCAGGGTCCCAAGTTCAATTTCGACTTGGGTCACTGTCTGCGTGGAGTCTGCACATCCTCCCCGTGACTGCGTGGGTTTCCTCCGGGTACTCCGGTTTCCTCCCACAGTCCAAAGATGTGCAGGTTGGGTGGATTGGCCATGACAAATTGTCCAAAATTCTATGATTAACCTAGGACAAAGGTTCGGCGCAACATCGTGGGCTGAAGGGCCTGTTCTGTGCTGTATTTCTCTATAAAAAAAAAATTCACATGAGGATGATAAACAGTTTATGACACTGAGCCATTTAGATTAGGTGGCAAAGAACCTGGTGAAAGAGGTATCAAAGAATTTATAGGGCAGAAGGAGGCCATTCAGCCATCAAGTCTGCACTGGCCCCCAGAAAGAGCACCCTACCCAAGCCCACACCTCCACCCTATCCCTGTAACACCATCCAACCTTTGTGGACACTTAAGGGCAATTTAGCATGGCCAATCCACCTAACCTGCGCATCTTTGGACTGTGGGAGTAAACCGGAGCACCCAGAGGAAACCCACGCACACACGGGGAGAACATGCATACTCTGCACAGACAGTGACCCAAGCCAGGAATCGAACCGGAGACCCTGGAGCTGTGAAGCAACTGTGCTAACCACTGTGCTGCCCCACGGTAGGTTTTAAGGAGTGTCTTAAAAGGAGGAAAGTGAGGTAGTGAGGTGTAGGGAGTCAATTCCAGGGCTTGGGGCCATGGCAACTGAAGGTACGGTCACAAATTGCAGGACGAATGATTGGGAATGCACAACAGGCCAGAATTAGAGGACTGCAGATATCTCAGAGGGTCACGAGGTTGGAGGAGATTGCAAGGATAGGGATGGGCAAGGACAAGAGGGATTTGAAAACAAAGGTGAGAATTTTGAAATCAAATATATTGCTTAACCATGACGGTCAACAAAATGGGGCTTGTTGCGAGTTAAGACAAGCACCAGAGTTTTGGATAGCCTCGGGAGAATGTGGAAGACCTGGCAGGAGTACATTGGAATAGCCAACTCTATAAGTAACAGAGGCATGGATGAGGGTTTCAGCAGCAGATGAGCTGAGTCAGCAGCAAAGTAAAGGAATGTTACTGAGGTGGCAAAGTTATCTTAGAGTTAGCATGAATGTGCGATCAGAAAGCTATCTTGGATCAAATGTGACACCTTCATCACCAAAACAGGTGATCTGATCCATTGAAGCCATAATGACCTTATGTCCTGTTTTTTTTTCTGGGAGAGTCCCAGATTTTCCTGGTGTCACGACAATTTCCTCAAATTTTTTCAAATGTCTCCTTTTTGGACAACTTTTAAATGATGCCAATGGAAACAATGTGGTTGCAAAATAATAATTCCCCCACCGCCGGACTTGTGCTGCAGGAGCTCTGTCCGGGCCTCCCCTATGTGGTTTCGGAACAACTCTGAGCAACCATGAACTCTCTGATGGCGGAGATGTGCGGCAGGTGGTGCAGCTCAAGACTGAAACTCATACTCAATGGGGTGGGGTGGTTCTGGGGAGAAGCAGTTCAGCGCCACACTGAAATGGGGGACCCAACCACAGATGTGAAACTTTTGAGGGCATTCGAGACGGACAATAAATGCCAGCGCCGCCCACATCTTGTGGAAGCAGAAATGAATAAAAAATACTCCGAACTGGTTGAAATTCTGTTCACCTCAATTCAAGCAACATTATCACCATAACATATGCGATCCATTCATGTCATTTGCTCCGGCTGCCAAACCTCCTTCATTGCCCACTCCAGCGGAATGTTTTGGTCCATGTTCGATGTGAACCAACTGCCCTGCCCCCCCCGGGCCGCTGGGCGCGTGCTTGCGTGGGTGTGGGACAGGGCGCGCGCGCACGCTCCTCCCCCTTCGCTGCCGCCGCAAACGGTTGGCGCCCTGCTCGCCTGCGTCAGACGTCACCGCGAAATGGCGCGCTTTATGGAATAGTCAACAGCAGCACCCGAGGCAGCGCGAGAGTCAGGGCCCGTTAACGGACAGACCCTGGCGGAAGCGGAGGGCAGACGTCAGCCTCTTATTCTGAGGTAAAGGAGTGAGTGACTTCAGGCGGTGTCTGGAGCCCAGAGCGCGGATTCAGTACTAATGGAGGGGCTAGACCGACCAAACCTGTTGGCGTTAAGCGGATTGAAAGCCCCCTCATTCTCTGCTTACCTTCTGGACTCCCCCCCCCCCCCCCCCCCCCCCCGACAGGCCGCATGCACTCGGTAGGCACTTTTCGAACCGGCCACAGTCGATAACGAAACAGCCCCCCCTCCCCCCCCATCACGAATACAGGGCCATCTCCCGGCCTGTGTTAAGTTAACTAATGCAAGTTTGTAGGAAAGGACTTACGATTGATTTTCGAGGCTGAGGAAGTAGAGGAGAAAAAGTGGCCCAGAGGCCCTTCAAGAAGCCCTTATCCAACCAATAGTCTGACTTTTAATGTTGGCTGCGATGCCCACTGTAGTTGAATAGCTTCTATGAATGTGGTTCTCACCCACCCTACAAACCTACCTCTGTTAAGGACAAAGAAACATGAGTGGCAGTGGGCCCCAGGTTCCATTCCTGGCTTGGGCCACTGTTTGTATGGAGTTTGTACTTTCTCCCTGTGTCTGCGTGGGTTTCCTCCGGGTGCTCCTCCCACAAGTCCCGAAAGATGTGCTGTTAGGTGAATTGGATATTCTGAATTCTCCCTCTGTGTACCCGGACAGGTGCTGGAATGTGGCGACTAGGGGTTTTTCACAGTAACTTCATTACAGTGTTAATGTAAGCCTACTTGTGACAATCAAGATTATTAAAAAGAAAAGTACAGCTTAGGAACATGCGTTCCAAGCCTGCCGATCATGATGCCCTTACTCTGTCCGCATCCCTCTTTTTCCTCCCTATTCTTGTATCCATCCAGATGCCCCTTAAATGTTGCGAATGTGCCTGCTTCCATTACATCCTCTGGCAGCGTGTTCCAGGCACCCACCACTCTGTGTGGAAAAACTTACCCAGCACATCTCTCTTAAACCTACCCCTTGAACCTGTGTCCCCTTGTAATTGATACTTCCACCCTTGGAAAAAGCCTCTGAATATCCAGCCTGTCTATGCCTCCCATCATTTTGTAGACCTCTATCAGGTCTCCCCTCAGCCTCTGTCTTTCCAGTGAAAACAATCCTAGTTTATTTGACCTCTCCTTGTCGCCAACACTCTTGAACAGGCAATATCCTGGTGAACCTTCTTTGCACTCTCTCCAAAGCTTCCACATTGGAAGAGCGAGGGTTTAAACTAATATGGCAGGGAGATGTGAACCGATGCAGGCAGTCGGAGGGAAGTAAAACGGGGACAGAAACAAAAGGCAGTAAGGGGAAAGGTGTAAGGAAGAGAAGCCATAGTCAAAAATCAAAAAGGGCCACAGTACAGAGCTCAGTGAATAGGCCCAGTAATACTAAAAGGAATAAAACGGGAAGTAAAAACATGAATGGAAAGCTAAGCAGCAGGTGATGACCTGAAGATATGGGTTCAACGATAAGGAAAATTGGAAGAAAAGTTGAAAGGAAAAATAACTTAGAGGTTACTGATAGAAGTGTTAAGATTCAAAAAGGAGGTATAAAAGCCAACATAAGGGTACTTTACCTGAATGCTTGTAGTATTCTGTAAAAGGTAAATGAGTTGATGGCGCAAATTATTGTGAATGACTATGATTTAGTGGCCATTACTGAAACATGGTTAAAGGATAGTCATGACTGGGTGTTAAATATCCAAGGATATCAAACTATTCGGAAAGACAGAGTGAATGGTAAGGGAGGTGGTGTAGATCTGTTATTTAAGGATGACATCCGGGCAGTAGTGAGGGATGACATCGGTGCTATAGAGGAGAAGGTTGAATCCATTAGGGTGGAAATCAGGAATAGTAAGGCGACAAAGTCACTGAAAGGAGTAGTCCATAGGCCACCAAATCGTAACATTACTGTGGGGCAGGCAATAAACAAAGAAATAACTGATGCATGTAGGAATAGTACAGGGGTTGTCACGGGGGATTTTAATCTACATGTCGATTGGTTTAACCGGGTCAGTCAAGGCAGCCTTGAAGAGTAGTTTATGGAATGTATCCGCGATAATTTCCTAGAACAGTATGTAATGGAACCTACAAGGCAACAAACGGTCCTAAATCTGGTCCTGTGTCATGAGACAGGATTGATTAATGATCTCATAGTTAGGGATCCTCGCGGGAGGAGCGATCACAATATGGTGGAATTTAAAATACAGGTGGAGGGTGAGAAGGTAAAATCAAACTCGTGTTTTGTGCTTTAACAAAGGAGATTACAATGGGATGAGAGAAGAGCTGGCTAAGGTAGACTGGGAGCAAAGACTTTATGGTGAAACAGTTGAGGAACATTGGAGAACTTTCTAAGCGATTTTTCACTGCTCAGCACGCGTTTATACCAAGAAAAAGAAAGGACGGTAGAAAGAGGGAAAATCGACCGTGGATATCTAAGAAAATAAGGGAGAGTATCAAATTGAAGGAAAAAGCATACAAAGTGGCAAAGATTAGTGGGAGACTAGAGATTTGGAGATCTTTAGGGGGCAACAGAAAGCTACTAAAAAAGCTATAAAGAAGAGCAAGATAGATTATGAGAGTAAACTTGCTTGAATATAAAATCAGATAGTAAAGTTTCTACAAATATATAAAACAAAAAAGAGTGGCTAAGGTCCTTTAGGGGATGAGAAGGGAGATTTAATAATGGGAGTTGAGGAAATGGCTGATGAATTGAACAGGTTTCTTGGGTCAGTCTTCACAGTGGAAGACACAAATGACATGCCAGTGACTGATGTAAATGAGGCTATGACAGGTGAGGACCTTGAGATGATTGTTATCACTAAGGAGGTAGTGATGGGCAAGCTAATGGGGCTAAAGGTAGACAAGTCTCCTGGCCCTGATGGAACGTATCCCAGGGTACTAAAAGAGATGGCTAGGGAAATTGCAAATGCACTCGTGATAATTTACAAAATTCACCAGACTATGGGGTGCTCCCGGCAGATTGGGAATTAGCAAACGTGACACCATTGTTTAAAAAAGGAGGCAGGCAGAAAGCGGGTAATTACAGGCCAGTTAGCTTAACTAACTGTAGTAGGGAAGATGCTGGAATCTATCATCAAGAAAGAAATAGTGAGGCATCTGGATAGAAATTGTCCCATTAGGCAGACGCAGCATGGGTTCATTAAGGGCAGGTCGTGCCAAACTAATTTAGTGGAATTTTTTGAGGACATTACCAGTGCGGTAGACAAAGGGGAGCCAATGGACATGGTATATCTGGATTTCCAGAAAGCTTTTGACAAGGTGCCACATGAAAGGTTGCTGCATAAGATAAGGATGCATGGCATTACGGGTAAAGTAGTAGCATTGGTAGAGGATTGATTGATTAATAGAAAGCAAAGAGTTGGGATTAATGGGTGTTTCTCTGGTTGGCTAGTGGTGTCCCTCAGGGATCAGTGTGGGGCTCAATTGTTCACAATTTACATAGATGATTTGGAGTTGGGGACCAAGTGCAATGTGTCCAAGTTTGCAGACGACACAGATGAGTGGTAAAGCAAAAAGTGTATAGGATACTGGAAGTCTGCAGAGGGATTTGGATATTTAAGTGATTGGGCAAGGGTCTGGCAGATGGAATACAATGTTGACAAATGTGAGGTTATCCATTTTGGTAGAAATAATAGCAAAAGGGATTATTGTTTAAATGATAAAATATTAAAACATGCTGCTGTGCAGAGGGACCTGGGAGTCCTGATGCATGAGTCGCAAAATGTTGGTTTACAGGTACAACAGGTGATTAAGAAGGCAAATTGAGTTTTGTCCTTCATTGCTGGTGGGATGGAGTTTAAGACTAGGGAGGTTATGCTGCAACTGTATGAGGTGTTAGTGAGGCCACATCTGGAGTATTATGTTCAGTTTTGGTCTTACCTGAGAGAGGACATACTGCCGCTAGAGGGTGTGCAGAGGAGATTCACTAGGTTAATCCCAGAGTTGAAGGGGGTTGGATTATGAGGAGAGGTTGAGTAGACTGCGACTGTACTCGTTGGAATTTAGAGCGATGCGGGGGGGGGGAGATCTTATAGAAACGTATAAAATTATGAAGGGAATAGATAGGATAGATGCGGGCAGGTTGTTTCCACTGGTGGGTGAAAGCAGAACTAGGGGGCACAGCCTCAAAATACGGGGAAGTAGATTTAGGACTGAGCTTAGGAGGAACTTCTTCACCCAAAGGTTTGTGAATCTATGGATTTCCCTGCCCAGTGAAGCAGTTGAGATCCTTCATTAAATGTTTTCAAGATAAAGATAGATAGTTTTTTGAAGAATAAAGGGTTATGGTGTTTGGGTGGGAAAGTGGAGCTGAGTCCACAAATGATCAGCCATGATCTCTTTGAATGGCGGAGCAGGCTCGAAGGGCAGATGGCTCCTAGTCTTATGTCCTTCTGATAATGTGGTGACCAGAACTGCATGCAATACTCCAAATGCGGCCTTACCAAGGTTTTATACAGCTGCAATGTGATTTCCCAACTCCTGTACTCAGTGCCCTGGCTGATGAAGGCAAGCATGCCATATGCCTTCTTAATCACCTTGGCCACTTGTATTGCCACTTTTAGGGAACTTTGGACCTGCACGCCCAGATCCCTTTGTCTGTTAATGCTCCGAAGGGTTCAGCCATTTACAGTATAATTCATTTCATTTTCATACTTATATTTGATCCTCCCAAATGCATCACCTCGCATTTGTCCGGATTAAACTCCATCTGCCATTTCTGTGCCAAGTCTCCAATCTATTTTTATCCTGTTGTATCCTCTGACAATCCTCAGCACTATCAGCAACTCCGCCAATCTTTGTGTCATCTGCAAATTTATTAATCAGACTACCCACATTTTCTTCCAGATCATTTATATATACTACAAACAACAGAGGTCCCAGGACTGACCCCTGCGGAACCCAACTAGCTGCAGATCTCCATTCAGAAATACACCCTTCCACCGCTATTGCCTTCTATAAACAAGCCAGTTATGTATCCATCTAGCCAGCGCACACCGAATCCCATGTGATTTTAGTTTTTGTACTTGTCTGCCATGTGGGATCTTGTCAAACGCCTTGCTAAACTCCATATAAACTACATCCCCAACTCTTCAAAGAACAAAGAAAAATTGCAGCACAGGAACAGGCCCTTCGGCCCTCCAAGCCTGCACCGATCCAGATCCTCTATCTAAAACTGTGCCTATTTTCTAAGGATCTGTATCCCTCTACTCCCTGCCCATTCATGTACCTCGCCCATGTAGGTCATTGTGAAGGATAATAGCAACAAAATGCTTCTTTTACTCAGCACTGGATACTTCTTGGAGACGCTACTCCAGAATGCTGACAGCACATGGACTTGTGTGTTTTTAATGTGCTGTCAGAAGTGAGGTGCAGAAGTTCAGTCTTTTCATTTGCAGCCAGCCATAAGTTAATGATTGACTCCAGGGTCTCAAACTGAAAAGGATTTTTCACCTACCTCTTCTCTTTCAGAACCTGAAACTTCTCTGCAAACCTCAGCGCAGCCATCTCAGTGCAGCCAGGTGCAATTGAATAAGGCTTGCCAGTCTATTGACCGTTCCCTTACTAACACTGTTTGCTTCGATGTGTCATAGCAGCGTGGCGAACATAAAAATAAATTCCAATTGAGGGGCAATTTTAGCGTGACTAATCCTACTCTGCACATTTTTGGGTTGTGGGGTTGAGACCCAAGCGTCGGGAGCATGTAGTAGTTTTGGCTTTGTTCTTGCACTTGCAAAACTTTCAATAACTTTTGGAAAGCACCTTCACAGTGCTGAAAAGCAATCATCATCCTTCCCTTTCAATTTGAGGTTCAGTCCGTTTAGAATTGAAAAGGTGTCTGCAAGGTAAGACTAGTTAGCATCCAACTCTCATTTGCCAGTACTTTCCTGCATAAATCACACATGGACTTTGCATCCTGTTTTGCATTGGTACAATTAACAAAGCCATGCCTCAAATAATCATCTTTAGACTGCTTTGTTCACAATTTTAATTTCTTTTAAGTAGGCTGTTCACCAGAGGCCCTATAGCTCTGTATACAGTTCCCACTAGCACTGTTTTGTCCTGCCCTGGATTCTCCTGAGCTGCTCTCTCCTGATTCAGTTGTTAGATATTGGCCTGTTAGGGTCTCTGGCCTCTCTTCCTTGTAACAAAACTATCCATCTTGAGTTTTCACATTCCTGTTGTTTGCTTGCTTGCAGCTAGAAAATGGAGGAATCGCTCCGTGATCTTGAGGCAAAAGCAGGACGTGCAGGGCACTCGAGTGTACGTGCCGGGTGCGTGACCTGCTCTGTTGCCGCTTCTGGCGGGACGACTGCATCATTCACATTTAAAAGCCTGTTGAGGCTCGCATTCTTTTTTCTTCTTTTCCAATTAAGGGGCAACCAGCACATCTTTGGGTTGTGGGGGTGAAACCCACGCAGGCACGGGGCAAATGTGCAAACTCCACACGGACAGTGACCCAGGGCCGGAATTTGAACCTGGATCCTCAGCGCCATAGTCCCAGTGCTAACTACTGCGCCACGTGACACCCCAAGGCTGGCATTTTCAACTTTAAAGCTGGTTGCTGCCGGCATTCTTAAAAACCAGTGGTGTCTGTTGGGCGCTTCTCCCGCGATTGCAAACGCTCTGTGACCGATCGCTCTGTGACCCATTCTGATTTAAACATTGAAAAAGAGTCCATGACCTGTTCATTCATCACTCCTGTGCTTGCTCGTCTACATACATAACCCGCCCCCCCAGGCGTTTGCCTGTTTTAAAGTCCACATCCTTGCTTTCAAACCCTCCATGGCTTCATTCATAACCACCCCCCCCCCCCCCCAGCTTTTACTATGGTCAATAGTTTTGTTGTTTTTGTTCCTGATCTCTCCTGTCGCTGTTGATTATGTTCTTGTTGAATCTCTTGGGTTGTTTTACAAAGTTAAAGGTGCTCTATAAATGCAAGTTATTGGTGTCATGTGAGAGTACCTTTAAGAAATGGCTGCTTATCAAATAGCTGTAGTGGATGTACCTTTTAAGAAATCGGTGTTCATCAAATAGCTGCAGTGATGTCAATGTGGGTGGAGCTGGGCTGTCTGTATGCTTTGCTTTCGTTTTTGAGCTGGCAGCTACAGTCTGTTTAGTTTTGTTTTCAGAGTTGGAGCTGCATCTAGCCAAAAAAAGGTGTAATTTTGATCTCTCTGTATGAAAAGAAGGCCTTCAGATCACTTGCTAATTTAAAAGTGCTAACTGCTCTCAGTAGAGAATTTAAATCTGATGTCTGTGTTAAAGAGGGTATTTGTCTTATGCATGTTAGGAAAGATTAAGGGTTACTTATAGAGTACTGTATTCTTTGGGGGAAGTATTTGAGTTGCTAAGATGTTTACTGTGTGTTTATAAAATGCACAGTAAGAAGTCTTACAACACCAGGTTAAAGTCCAACAGGTTTGTTTCAAACACGAGCTTTCGGAGCACGGCTCCTTCTTCAGGTGAATGGAAAGGCTTGTTCCAGAAATGTTTACATAGACACAGTCAGAGATGCCCCGGAATGCGAGCACCTGCAGGCAATCAAATCATCAAAGATGCAGAGAGAGAGGAGCCATTCACCTGAAGAAGGAGCCGTGCTCCGAAAGCTCGTGTTTGAAACAAACCTGTTGGACTTTAACCTGGTGTTGTAAGACTTCTTACTATTTTACAAAGACATGGGAGCGCTATCAGCCTAAACACCCCTATATAATCCAACCCATGCTTCTTTGTTCAAAGACGAGCAGGTTAGGTGAATTGACTAATTGTCCCTTAGTATCCAACGGTTAGGTGGGGTTATGGGGTTACAGCAATGGGGTGGGGAGTGGGCCTAGGTAGGGTGCTCTTTCAGAGGTTTGGGTGTAGACTCAATGGGTTGAATAGCCTCCTTCTGCACTGTAAAGAGTTATGAAACAGGAAAGAGACAACATGAAGTATGTAAGCTAAGTAATGACAGAACAAGCATTGCTATCTTACAAAGCGGAGTGTCACATTTCATCCTATGCACACAGATGTGGTTGAAGAGTTCAAAAAGAATATACACGCAAAAAGCATGAGGCATGCTGGAAATGAAGAGCCTTGATTCATACTTTTTTTCAGCAACGCATGATTAGGAGCTCAGTGCCAAGGAAATGTATCGTCAAACGTAACCAGCTACTACCAACTTTGTATTACATAAGATATACCATGAAAGCAACCCATTCCTCTTTATACACAACTTATTATTACCTCATAGCACCATCTGCCCAACAAGTAGTATAAAGAAGGGTCATTTGGCTTCAGGTCAATGGCCTTATCGAGGTGTTCCTAGAAAAATAGCAAGAAACAAAGTTAGATTGTAAACTTGTTAATACAGCAGTTGAGAAGTCAGCAGAATATGATCTGATCACTCTACAGACTAATGCATACACATCCAAACCCTGAAAGTATAGTTCAGGCCAACATATTTATTTTTGTACTTTCTTTTGCTCTAATATGGTTATTTTTCCTCTCGCCATGAACCCCCTACAAAAATCCAAGGGGTGCTGAGCAAGTGTTCCATTGCTAGAGGTGCCATATTTTGTACGCGATGTTAATCTGAGGTTGTCTGCTTGTTCAGGTGGATGTAAAAGATCCCATGACACTGTTTGGAGAAGAGCAACACCGAGCCAATTATTATCCCTCCGTCAACATCTTGAACAGATTAACTAATCATTTATCTCACTGTTGCTTGCCATAACTTCCTGTGCGCAATTTGGCTACAGTGTTTGGATACACAACAGCAATTACACTTCAAGAGTAATTCATTGCTTCTGAAACACTCAAAGTTCAATATACAAATGCAAGTTCTTTCTTTTTTTCTACATATCTTTTCTGAAGCTAAAGGTCGTGCATTAAGCTGGAAAATTCCAGTAGAGCAGGAGGTTGTTAAGCCCATCCTATGTGCTAGTTTTACAGCAGCACAAAATTAATCTAATCTCCCTATTCCCTCCTACAGCCTTGTTTCTTTCTCTCTTCAAATATTTATTCATTTTTCCCTCAAAAGAATCAATTATTTCTGCTTCACTGTTTTCCTGTGGCAAAGTATTCCATTGTCTGACAACTCTCTAAAAAGCCATCTCCTCTAACTTTTCTGATCTCTGACTCCCTTATCAGAGATAAAGGGCGCAATGTAACCACTGCGTTGTGACTGGCGCAGATCTGGGTGCGTTGGGTAAATAGCAGGAAAGGCCATAAATCGGGATTATGAGCATGGAGATAAGGCTAAAAAAAATAAGGATCCGACGGAGTGTGGGTCGTATAGGCCCATATCACTTCTGAATGTGGACGCAAAAGTATTAGCGAAGGTACTGGCAGGTCAGCTGGAGGAGTGCCTCCCAATGGTGATAGGTGAGTATCAGACGGGGTTCGTGAGAGGGAGGCAGCATTTTTCGAACATTAGGAGGGTTTTGAACGTCGTCATGGCACCGGTGGAAGGGAAGGAAACAGAGGCGGTTGTGGCATTGGACGCCGAGAAGGCCGAGTTTGACCGGATAGAATGGGGGTACTTGATGGCAGTTCTGGAGCGGTTTGGGATTGGACCAAGATGTGTGAACTGGGTAAAGCTACTATATAAGGAGCCGACCCTGACTTGGACACACATGAACTGATTGTGTGGGGGGGGTGGAACTTGGTGCAGGAGCCAAGGTTGGACAGATCACGGCCGTGCACGCTGGTCCCCTCGGTGGGGGGGGGGGGTGGCGCTGGCTGGGCTATTGGTGGAAATGGGAGGGGTGAACCTTGGAGGTTCCTGCACCCAATGGAATGGGGGTACTTGTTTTCCTCAGCAGTCCATAAGGTATACTTGCGGATCGACTTCTTTGTGGTGGGGAAGGCTTTGCTGGCTGGGGTAAGGGGTCGGAATACTCGGCAATTGCAGTGTCAGATCATGCTCCGCATTGGGTGGATATGGTACTGGAGAAGGGGGTAGCGCAGAGGCCGGGGTGGAAACTGGATGTGAGTGTCCGCACAAACAACATCAGCTCGAGATACTTTTCTCTCCGTGGGACGAGGCAGGGATGTCCTTTGTTTCCCCCCTGCTGTTTGCACTTGCAATTGAGCCATTGGCCATCGCATTAAGTTCGGGAGCATGGAAAGGAATAGTGCGGGGGGGATAGAGAATAGGGTGTCCTTATATGCCGACGACTTGCTGTTGTATGTGTCGGACCCGAGTGTCGATAGGGGGAATATTGTAGCTACTGCGGGTATTTGGCTTTTTCCCGGGATACAAGCTGAACCTAGACAAGAGTGAGTATTTTGTGGTGTCTCGGCCGGGGCTGTGGCCAGGGGGCAGGGGTGGGTGGCTGCCATTCCGTAGGGCAGAGACTCACTTTAGATATCTGGGGGTGCAGGTTGCCCGGGAGTGGGGGAGACTTCGTAGATACAACATCTCTAGTTTGGTGGGGAGAGTGAAAGTCGATTTGGCAAGGTCTCCCTCTGTCACTGGCGGGTCGGGTACAGGCGGTTAAAATGAATATGTTGCCACGGTTTCTGTTTATTTTTCAATGCCCACCGATTTTCCTGCCAAAGGCCTTTTTCAGGGAGATTGAGGGAAGGATGACCTCTTTCATATGGGGAGGGAAGGATTACCTCGTTCATATGGGGAGGGAAGGTGGCCGGAGTGAGAAAGGTGCTGCTACAGAGGGGAAGGCAGGCAGGGGTTTTGGGTCTTCTGAACCTGATGTACTACTACTGCGCGGCGAATGTGGAGAAGCTGCGGAGCTTGGTCAGAGGGGTTGATTCCCAGTGGGTCAGAATGGAGGAGAGTTTGTGCAGGGGGTCGGGACTGAAAGCACTAGCAACACCGCCGCTCCCGATAGCTCCGGGGAAATACACTGAGGGAGTCCGGTAATAATAACTTCATTGAAAATCTGGAGGCAGTTTCGCCAACACTTCGGGTTGGGGGCAGGGCCAAGGGAAATGCCGATTTGGGGGAACCGCAGATTTGAGCCAGGGAGATGGGATGGAAATTTCCGGAAATGGGAAGGGAAGGGGATTAAGACGCTAAAAGACGTGTTTCTTAGGGGACGGTTTGCAGGATTGAAGGAGCTGGAAGAGAAGTATGGGCTGGAGCAGGGAGAAATGTTTAGATACATGCAGGTTCGAGGTTTTGCCAGAAAGGAGATACAGAGCTTCCCGGAGGAACCGGCCTCCACATTGCTGGAGGAGGTGCTGACGACAAGGGGGTTGGAGAGGGGGGTAGTGTCAGCGGTGTACGGAGCTATTTTGGAAAAGGATAAGGCATCACTGGAAGGGATCAAAGCAAAGTGGGTGGAAGAGTTCGGAGAGGTTATTGAGGAGGGGGTCTGATGTGAGGTGCTCTGGAGAGTAAATGCCTCCACCTCATGTGCGAGGTTGGGGCTGACACAGCTGAAGGTGGTATGCAGAGCACACCTCACGAGGGCGAGGATGAGCCGATTCTTTGAAGGAGTAGAAGATGTGTGTGAGCGTTGCCGGGGGGGGGGGGGGGGGGGGGGAAGAGACACCCCGCTAATCACGTTCATATGTTTTGGTCCTGTCCAAAGCTAGAGGACTACTGGACATTACCAGTGCGGTAGATAATGGGGAGCCAATGGATGTAGTATATCTGGATTTCCAGAAAGCCTTTGACAAGGTGCCACACAAAATGTTGCTGCATAAGATAAAGATGCATGGCATTAAGGGTAAAGTAGTAGCATGGATAGAGGATTGGTTAATTAATAGAAAGCAAAGAGTGGGGATTAATGGGTGTTTCTCTGGCAATCGGTAGCTAGTGGTGTCCCTCAGGGATTAGTGTTGGGCCCACAATTGTTCACAATTTACATAGATGATTTGGAGTTGGGGACCAAGTGCCATGTGTCCAAGTTTGCAGACGACACTAAATGAGTGGTAAAGCAAAAAGTGCAGAGGATACCGGAAGTCTGTAGAGGGATTTGGATAGGTTAAGTGAATGGGCTAGGGTCTGGCAGATGGAATACAATGTTGACAAATGTGAGGTTATCCATTTTGGTAGGAATAACAGCAAAAGGGATGATGCGCGATCAATGAACACAGAAGCGAAGGAGTAGTCCGAATCAAAGACTTTAATCTACAAGAAGTGTGCTCAGCAGCAAGAGTACAGAAATGACGTGGCTGCTGGGAAAACACAGGTTCATATACTCAGCCTCGTAGGCGGAGCTACCTTCCTCCCGATCAATGACATGACAACACTTGGGCCAATGGGCAACGAGCCTTCTACACCAATAGCAGCTCACATTCTCAGGTACTGTAATACCCCTAGTCATACTACCACATACACCCCTTGTTGAGAAAGGAACTTGGCTGGGGGGGGGGGGGGGGGGGGGGGGGGGCGTGTGCCTTTGAGAAACCGGGGGATGAGGGAGGGGGAGGGGGTGGTATCCCGTGCGAGTGGGATAAGAGACTGGTAGTATGACTAGTGATGTGGGATCATACCTCTCCAACGGTGGCTGCCCACTGGCCCGTAACTATATACAGTGACATGTTAGAACACGGTAACTATTTACAGAGTTGGAAAAACGAGAGAACAAGAAAAAAAGTCCATTAACAGTTCATATCGACTCGATCAGCCGATCGGGGGCCTTGGATGTCCTCTGTGACCTGCGGAGCTTCGTTGGAGATGCGGGCGTCCATGACTCCGGGAGCGATGATCCGGTCCTCATGGCTGCGTCCGTACCCCTAGGCAGAGCTGGTGAGGGCCAGACCGTGGGGGGGGGGGGGGGGGGGGGGGGGTCGGGTCCTCTAGGCGGTGAGGGGGTTGGCGGGCCAGGGAGGGGAGCCCCTGCGGGAAGCAGTTGCAGCTGGAGTGTGGTTGAGGGAGCTGGTGCCGGGGATCCGGCGGACGCCAGGTCCCGTAGGGAGACCGTGTCCTGTCGGCCGTCTGGATAATCCACATATGTGTATTGTGGGTTCGCGTGGAGCAGCTGGACCCTCTCGACCAACGGGTCCGACTTGTGCGCCTGCACCTGTTTCTGGAGTAGGATGGGCCCGGGGGCAGCCAGCCAGGTCGGGAGCGGGGTCCCTGAGGAAGACTTCCTGGGAAAGACAAGAAGGCAATTGTGAGGCGTTTGATTGGTAGATGTGCAAAGCTGTGACCGGATTGAGTGGAGGGCGTCTGGGAGGACCTCGTGCCAGCGGGAGACTGGGAGATTTCTGGACCGTAGGGCCAGTAGGAAGCTCTTCCAGACCGTACCGTTCTCCCTCTCGACCTGTCTGTTAGCCCGGGGGTTATACTGGTCGTCCTGCTTGAGGCAATGCCCTTGCTGAGCAGGAATTGACGCAGTTCGTCGCTCATAAAAGGAGGACCCCCTATCGCTGTGAATGTACGCGGGGAATCCGAACAGGGAGAAAATGGCGTGGAGGGCTTTAATGATGGTGGGTGTGGTCATGGGGCAGGGGATGGCGAACAGGAAGCGGGAGTACTTGTCAATCACGTTGAGGAAGTATGTGTTGCAGTTGGTAGAGGGGAGGGGACCTTTGAAATCCATGCTGAGCCGTTAAAGGGGGCGGGAAGCCTTTATCAGATGCGCTTTTTCGGGGCGGTAGAAGTGCGGCTTGCATTCCGCGCAGATGTGGCAGTCCTTAGTGACTGACCTGACCTCCTCGATGGAGTCGGGCAGGTTGCGGGTCTTTACAAAGTGAAAGAAACGGGTGACCCCCGGTTGGCAGAGGTCCGCGTGGAGGGATCGGAGGCGGTCCACTTGTGCGTTGGCACAGGTACCGTGGGACAGGGTGTCGGGAGGCTCGTTCAGCTTCCCAGGATGATACAAGATGTTGTAGTTGTAGGTGGACAACTCGATCCTCCACCGCAAGATCCTGTCGTTCTTTATCTTGCCCCTCTGTGTCGAACATGAAGACCATTGACCGTTGGTCTGTGAGGAGGGTGAACCTTCTGCCGGCCAGATGGTGCTTCCGGTGTTGCACAGCCTCTACTATGGCCTGAGCTTCCTTCTCGACCGAGGAGTGGCGGATTTCGGAAGCATGGAGGGTACGGGAGAAGAAGGCCACGGGTCTGCCCGCTTGGTTGAGGGTGGCTGCCAGAGCTACATAGGACACGTCGCTCTCTACCTGGAAGGGGAGGGACTCTTCGATAGCGCGCATCGTGGCCTTTGCGATATCCGCTTGATGCGGCTGAAGGCCTGGCGGGCCTCCATCGACAGGGGGATCATGGCTGTTTGGATGAGGGAACGGGCTTTGTTGGCATAATTGGGAACCCACTGGGCGTAATATGAGAAAAAAACCAAGGCAACGCTTGAGGGCTTTGGGGCAGTGGGGGAGGGGGAGCTCCATCAGGGTGTGCATGCGTTCCGGGTCGGGTCCTATCACTCCCTTTCGCACTACGTAGCCGAGGATGGCTAGGCGGTCGGTGCTAAACACGCATTTGTCCTTGTTGTAAGTCAGATTCAGGAGCTTTGCGGTGTGGAGGAATTTGCGGAGATTGGTGTCGTGGTCCTGCTGATCGTGGCCGCAGATGGTGACATTATCGAGATACGGGAAGGTGGCCGTAAGCCGTATTGGTCGACCATTCGATCCATCTCCCTTTAGAAGACGGAGACCCCGTTTGTGACACCGAAGGGAACCCTTAAAAAGTGATACAGCCGCCCGTCCGCTTTGAACGCTGTGTACTTGCGATCGCTTGCGCGGATGGGGAGCTGGTGAAAGGTAGACTTGAGGTCCACCGTGGAAAAGACCTTGTACTGCGCGATCCTGTTGACCATGTCGGATATACGGGGAATAGGGTACGTGTCCAGTTGCGTAAACCTGTTGATGGTCTGACTGTTGTCTATGACCATCCTATTCTTCTCCCCGCTCTTTACCACCAGAACTTGTGCTCGCCAGGGGCTGTTGCTAGCCTCGATGACCCCTTCCTTCAGAAGCCGTTGGACCTCGGACCTGATGAAAATCCGGCCCTGGGCACTGTCCCGTCGGCTCCTGGTGGCGCCAGGTTTGCAAACAAGGACGGGGGATCGACCTTGAGGGTTGCGAGGCTGCAGACAATGAGGGGAGGCATAGGGCAGCCGAATTTAAATGTTAGACTCTGGAGGTTACATTGGAAGTTTAACCAATGTAAAACTTTTTTTTTTGTTTGACTGGTTAGGGAGCGCAGCGTCTTACCGTGGTGGGGTGGACGAAATTCTCTGTGCTCCCGGAGTCCAGCAGGCAGGTTGTCTCGCGCCTGTTGAGCAGTATCCTTGTTGTTGCTGTAGAGAGGGTGCGGGGTCGAGACTGGTCCAGAGTGACTGAAGCGAGTTGTGACAGATAGTCGGAGTCTTCATCGGACAGTGAGTAGTCACCCGCGGGGTCCTCGGAGCCGATCCAAGATGGCGGCACCCGTCGGTTGCACATGGTTGGTGGTGGACCAAATGGCGGCGCGCAGGGGTTGCACGTGGTGTCGGGAGTGTAAAATGACAGTACCCGGAGGTCAAACGTGGCGTTGGGGGATGGGGACAGCGAGATTCGCGGGCCACACGGGGCCCCTGGAGAGAGAGAGAAGGGGGAGTCCCGCGGTTGCTGCCCGGGACTGCAGCGACCGCCTTTGCCTGGCAGACGGCCACAAAGTGGCCTTTCTTTCCGCAGCCCTTGCAGGTTGCAGAACGGGCTGGGCAACGTTGTCGGGGGTGCTTCGCCTGACCGCAAAAATAGCAACGGGGCCCCGCGGGTTTTTCGGGGCGCCCTGCGGCGCAGGCTTGGGGGGGTCCGAGTCCGTGGGGGAGAGAAAGTCCGAGTTCCACGCTGCCCAGGGGGCTGCCGCGCGGTCGGGTGCGTAGGAGCGTGCGTTTCTGTTCACGACACCTAGGGAGTTAGCGAGGGACCGTGAGACTCAAGGTTTCTCTCTCTAATAGTCTCTGCCGGATCTGTGGGGACTGCATGCCTGCAACAAATGCGTCTCGGATGAGGAGTTCCGCGTGCTCATTAGCAGACACTTGTGGGCAGCCGCAGTTCCTCCCCAGTACAAGGAGGGCACGGTAAAAATCGTCCAGTGACTCACCAGGGATCTGCTGCCTTGTGGCTAGTAAGTGCTGAGTGTAGACTTGATTTACCGGCCGGATGAAGTGTCCTTTAAGCAGGCTCATGGCCTCGTCGATGTCAGCCGTGTCCTCGATGAGCGTATATATGGCGGTGCCGACGCACGAGTGGAGGATGTGTAGTTTCTGCTCCTTCGTCGGCACGTTTTCCGCCGTACTAAGGTAGCTGTTGAAACAAGCCAGCCAGTGCTTAAATGTGGCTGCTGCATTTGCTGTGCGGGGGCTGAGTTGTAGACACTCTGGCTTGAAGCGGAGCTCCATCCTTTAAAATCTTGTAGATTAAATTGATGCGCGATCAATAAACACAGAAATGAAGGAGAAGTCTGAATTGAAGGCTTTAATCTACAAGAATGTGCCCAGCAGCAGTAGTACAGAAATGACCTGGCTGCTGGGAAAACACGGGTTCTTATACTCAGCCTCATAGGCGGAGCTACCTTCCTCCCGACCAATGAGAAGACAACACTTGGGCCAATGGGCAGCGAGCCTTCTACACCAATAGCAGCTCACACTCTCAGGTACCGTAATACCCCTAGTCACGCTACCACAAGGTATTATTATTTAAATGATAAAATATTAAAATATGCTGGGTATCCTAGTGCATGAATGGCAAAAAGTTGGTTTACAGGTGCAACAGGTGATTAAGAAGACAAATGGAATTTTGTCTTTCATTGCGAGAAGGATGGAGTTTAAGACTAGGGAGGTTATGCTGCAATTGTATAAGGTGTTAGTGAGGCTACACCTGGAGTATTGTGTTTAGTTTTGGTCTCCTTACCTGAGAAAGGATGTACTGGAGCTGGAGGAAGTGCAGAGGAGATTCACTAGGTTAATTCCAGAGCTGAAGGGGTTGGATTATGAGGAGAGGTTGAGTAGACTGGGACTGTACTCGTTGGAATTTAGAAGGATGAGGGGGGATCATATAGAAACGTATAAAATTATGAAGGGAATAGATAGGCTAGATGCGGGCAGGTTGTTTCCACTGGCGGGTGAAAGCAGAACTAGGGGGCATAGCCTCAAAATAAGGGGAAGTAGATTTAGGACTGAGTTTAGGAGGAACTTCTTCACCCAAAGGGTTGTGAATCTATGGAATTCCTCACCCAGTGAAGCAGTTGAGGCTCCTTCATTAAATGTTTTTAAGATTGAGATAGATAGTTTTTTGAAGAGTAAAGAGATTAAGGGTTATGGTGTTCGGGCCGGAAAGTGGAGCCGAGTCCACAAAAGATCAGCCATGATCCCATTGAATGGCGGAGCAGGCTCGAGGGGCCAGATGGCCTACTCCTGCTCCAAGTTCTTATATTCTTATTATGTTATTATGGAAGGAGGTTTTTCGGATAATTTCCAAGGTGGTGCATGTGAAGCTGGACCCAGGTCCCCGGGAGGCCATATTTGGGGTGTCGGACCAGCCAGGGTTGGAAACGGGTGCGGAGGCAGATATCGTAGCCTCCGCCTCGTTGAGCGCCCGAAGGCGGATCCTGTTGGGATGGAGAGCAGCCTCTCCACCCTGTGCCCTGGCGTGGCAGGGGACCTGTTGGAATTCTTGACCCTTGAGAAGGTTAAGTTTGACTGAGGGGAAGGACGGACGGGTTCTACAAGTCATGGGCTTATGCATTATTAATTATGCACTTTCAAGAACTGGATAAGATCGAACATTAGTTGGGGAAGGATGGGTGGGAGGGTTGGGGGTGGGGGGGCTGTGTGTATTAAGGGTGACTATGGGTAATCCCTGATTCCTTTTTGTCATTTGTTTATGTAAACATGCGGGCTCATGTTTGGGGGCTGGTGGGAGGATGGGATCGTTGTTATTGTTATGGGGATTGACATATTTGTTGCTGATTATTGCTTATTGTTGGTGGGTGTAAGTTTGCGAGAAAATGTGAAAAAGGAGGAGAATCAAAATATTTTTAAATAAAAGTTTAAATACATTAGTATCTGAAAAAGTATCTGGAAGATTTGGCACAGCATATTGTGAGCTGGGTGGAACTGTTCTGCAGGTGATATTTGAACTCCGAACCTAAAATTTACTGTGTGATTTATTTGTACTAATCTAAGGAAGAAAATATATCTATTTCCATAGCACCTTTCACAAACTCGGGGATGTCTCTGCATTTACGGCAATTTAAGTCCTTTTTGAGGTGAAATCACAAGTCGATTTGTGAACAACATGATCCTAAAACTATGAGTTAGAAGACTAAAAAAAACTGTTTTCGTAATATTGTTTACAACAACAACAACTTTTATTTATATGGCATATTTGATGTAATAAAATATCTTGAGGCCCATCACAGAATTTTTCATAGAATTTCATAGAATTTACAGTGCAGAAGGAGGCCATTCGGCCCATCGAGTCTGCACTGGCTCTTGGAAAGAGCACCCTACCCAAGGTCAACACCTCCACCCCATCCCCATAACCCAGCAACCCCACCCAACACTAAGGGTAATTTTGATCACTAAGGGCAATTTATCATGGCCAATCCACCTAACCTGCACATCTTTGGACTGTGGGAGGTAACCGGAGCACCCGGAGGAAACCCACCCACACACGGGGAGGATGTGCAGACTCCGCACAGACAGTGACCCAAGCCAGAATCGAACCTGGGACCCTGGAGCTGTGAAGCGATTGTGCTATCCACAATGCTACCGTGCTGCCCAGAATGTTATAAAGCAAAATATAAAACAGCCACGAAAGGCGATATTAGGTCAGATGGCCAAAACCTTGGTCGAAGAGGTAGATGGATGGACAATTTTACGGAGGACAGTTCAGAGTTTAGGAATTCTGAATTCAAGGAAACACCCCTACTTTGTGAATGGTATAATTGGAACTTTCATTCCACCCAAGAGTGCCAGTCGGCCTTTAATTTAATAACTGAAAGAGGACACTTGTTACAATGAAGCACACCTTCAGTACTGCCCTCGGGTGTTAATTTTGATCAGTGTTTTTCAAACTTTATTTCCCGGCACCCACTTTTACCAACCGGCTGCCCTTCGTGACCTACACCGGCTGACCTTTGTGGCCCACCATTTTTGCTTCTCTTTATTACGACAGGTGAGCCTGGTTGTTCCTCACGATCTCAATTGCTTTGTCATTCAATGTTACATTTCTGCTAAGGACTTCAGCTGATGATTAAAGTTCTCGTGCATCCTTTGAAAAAAAAAATCAAGAGGTTGGTCCTCAAACTCACCATGCTTAATCTCCAAATGCCTTAGAAGTTTTGAGGGTTTGCATTGGTATAATTAACAAAGCCATACCTCAAGAAATCATCTTTATACTGCTTTGTTCCCGATTTCAGTTTCTTAATGTGTTGTTCGCTCAGTATACAGCTCACCAGCACAGCTTTGTCCTGCCGTGGACTCTACTGTGCAGCAGGTTCAGTTGTGAGATCCTGGTCTGTTTGTGTCTCTGGCCCTCTCTTCCTTATTATGAAACAATCCATCTTCAATTCTTCAGTCTGGTGCTTGCTTGCTGGCAGCTACAAGATGGAGGAATCTCTCCTCTGTGATTTTGTGCCCAAAGCACGCACATACAGGGTGTGTGACGTCAGTGTATGAGTCAGGCACGTGATCTGCTATCTGTCGCTGCTTCTGGCAGGAAAACACCATTGTTCGTATTTAAAGGCCGGTTGCGGCCAACATTCTTAAAAGCTGGTGGTGGCTGTTGGTCGCTTCTCCTGCGATCACGAACGCCGTGACCAATTGCTCCACGACCATCCCAACACCCGCCCTTGACCCACCAAGGGTTGCGACCCACAATTTGAAAAACCCTGGTTTAGATTACATGCTCAATTTTCTTGAATGTGGTTTCGAATCATAGAATTTACAATGCAGAAGAAGGTCATTTGGCCCATCGAGTTGGCACCGGCCCTTGGAAAGAGCACTCTACCTGAGCCCACACCCAGTAACCCCACCGAACCTTTTGGACGCTAAGAGGCAGTTTAGCACGGCCAATCCACCTAACCTGTACATCTTTGGACTGTGGGAGGAAACCGGAGCACCCTGAGGAAACCCACGCAGACACGGGGAGAAAGTGCAAGCTCCACACAGACAGTCACCCGAGGCCAGAATTGAACCCGGGACCCTGGAGCTGTGAGGCAGCAGTGCTTACCGCTGTGACACCCCTTAACCCACAATTTGCTTAATTTGATGGAAGAATGGTACTACTGAGCCATTAACATGGAATAGGCTGTAGAATGAATTATGTATTTTGTTTATCCTCTGAGTAGTTTCCTCAAAAGGATATAGTTCTCAAAAGCAATGGGGGAAGATTAAACACTGCTACAACCACCACCATCAACACCACCCATGAATAATTTCTGTATTATATAGGAGCTACATAAAAGTTGTATTTGAAATATATGTACGTTTATCTCCTGGTTGTTTACACAGGACCCAGCAAGTTACCATAGTTTTGGGTTTTGGACAGCTATGTATAATTGGTAAAGTAGCTAAGAATTACACTTTTTATCTTGTAGATGAATCTAGGAACAAGAAGTCCTAATCTTAAATTCCGAATTAATCTGATTAAATTCAAACTTTTCAAAAGATATATTTGAGAAAGAGGGTTAGAAATTTGGATTAAATAATAACAGACACCATTGCAGACAATGGCAGAGCAGGCAGAGGTGTGTCAAATAACTTATTGTGGAGGGTATTTTCATGTGGCCGTTCTTTAGTCTACTTTCAATGGCTGATTCTATTAATTTCCTGATAACCAAGTTTAAGACTAGCATCTGTAATTGCAGCTGAGTCTCTGTTGTCCTTCTTGAATAATAACATTTCCAGTTTTTCAATTGTTAGATCTTTCCAATGACCCTCAGTACGAGAATTGTTACAATCCCTGTAGTGTTAGTAACTTTGTAAAATAAATTCAAACTGCCAGTTAATAGTTGAAAGAATTTCAGATTTTAAGACGTTTACTGTAACACATAACAAAAATCAATAATAACTAAATACTATTTTTGTAGGTAACTTGTACTTGAAAAAGCAGAGTGGAATGCCCCCCTCCCCCCATTCTTAGTGCAACCAAAACAATGCACTTCACAGATATACTTTAAACTGTCCTTCAGATAGAATTCAGTTTCCCAAAATCGATCCAAAGTGATTTCCGCTCCAATGTATTCCTGTTCATTCCTCTGCCTAGTAACTTGCAATCTTAGAACTGTCATTCCCATGAAGGTTTCTTATCCCAGAGACCTTCCCTCTCGTCCAAGCCACTTCTAGCCTAATTTTAATTCCCCACAAATTTGGTCTACTCAATCTAAGCGCGAGCTGCACCTGCATTCTTACACAACAAATCATAGAGAGCTTTTTGACCTCCAGCTGCTCCCTCTTTTCTGGATCCAGGCAGACTCAAAACACTGATGTTCTGTGATATTCTAGGAACCCCTGTAACCTTGGTATTTGCAATAGTTTCCTCCACATCCTTCACCATGGCAAGGTGAATCACTTGGGTTGTGTATCTAGGTAGAGATGTTAATTAGCTATCCTTGAAAGCCCTTCATGTTGGACTTAATTGGACAACTGTTTAGTACCCAACAGTCTCTGCACTTTTTTCTGGGACTTTGGAGATCCTCAATCTCCACTATTAACACGTACACTGCTGCCATCCGACTTCCTTTGATCTCTAACAGTCAAATTACGCAAGGTCACTGTCGGGCACACTTCAGAACAGGTCGCATGACCTCTTTATTTTACTTTAAATTTAAAAACAAAATCCCAAAACATAATAATCCTATAAACCCTGTAACCGAGTCAGAGCATCATTAATCTCTGTTAAACTTATCTAGAATGTATGTTTTGCTAATGCTGAAGTCTTAAAGGAGCGTGTACAACATGTATTTCAAGCTGCACACTATCTGGTTAATGACAAGTTACAGGGAATGTATGATTGCACATATTTATCATTTTCACATTCTCATTTTGACTTCCCAGTGAACTTCTTGAAATTTTAATTCCTCCCGGAGTACCTTATTTCATATTACTGTACAATTCCTAATGAACTTCAAAGCTTTGTTTTGTGTATATCTATGTTAATATATTTTATTTGCAATTGTTTCCCATAACTGTCTTTTCTTGGAGCAATCTGTTCTGAGTTTAAGAACAACTGTTGGTTTGGTGCAGGGCATGGTTTGTTGCAACAATGTGATAAAACTGCTGAAATGTTGGTGCTTTCCCTAAAATTAATTGTCAGTTATAATTGTATTTAAATTTCAGCTTCTGTACTTGAAGTTCCAAAATGGCAATGCAAGTAAGAACTGAGCAGAATGCTGCAGTTGAAGAGGAAAGTTTTGGCCCACAAGCTATATCTCGTTTGGAGGTAAGTGTTACAAAAAAAAACTTGATTGTTGAAGGAGCTTAAATGGGATCCTATTTTCTTCTAACTTATGTACATCAGCTGTATTTTGCTTATCGTTCTCTAATTGTTTGGGTGTGTTTGTGTATTTTGCTCATGGCTCTGCCTTGAGATTGATCTGCTCCAATTCTTCAGTCAGTCTTCTCATTAAGATTTTGGTTAAGTGTAAAGATGGGTCTATGAAATGTTTTTACTACACCCCAACAACCCAAAGATGTGCAGGGTCGGTGGATTGGCTGCGCTAAATTGCCCCTTAATTGGGGAAAAAAAATTAAATTCAAAATGTTCTTACTATATCTATTCACTTGGCAAAGCATCCAGCTGTACAGTTTAAAACTGCAATTTGCCTCTTTATGTTTTTAAAAGAGCATCTTAAGCTGTGTTACAAAAGTTTGAAATGCTTGTCTTTAGGATTAGGGAAATTCACTCAAACCACCCAACCCCCTCTTCCTTCAAACCAAAGATGTGGCTTTGGATACCCGTACGGGTCCTGGTTTTGCCTGTCTGTTTATGGGATACGTTCCAGTCCTACTCCGGACCATCCCACTCTTTTATGAGTATATCAATGACTGTCGGAGCTGGTTCATGTTCCCATTTGGACTTGGAAAAAATGATCAATATCACTTCCAATTTCCACCACTCTGTCACCTTCACATGATCCATCTACAACCCTTCCCTTCCTTGACCTCTGTATCTCCATTTCTGGGGATAGATTGTCAACTAGTATCCATTACAAACCCACTGACTCCCACAGCTACCTCAACTTCACACTCCACAACTTGTAAGGATTCCATCCAATTCTCCCAGTTTCTTCGCCTCCGTCGCATCTGTTCCAATGTTGTCACTTTCCAAAATGGTGCTGCTGACATGTCTTGCTTCTTCAGGGTTTGGCAGCCACTGTGGTTGACAGGGCGCTCGACCGTGTGACCCATCTCCCACATCACTGCTCTCACCTATTCCTCTCCCTCCCAGAACCATGATAGGGTCCTCCTTGTCCTAATTTTCCACCCCACCAGCCTCTGCATCAAATGATCATCCTCTGCCAGTTCTGCCAACTCCGGCATGATGCCACCACCAAACATATTCCTGCCTCCCCGTCAGCATTCCGCAGGATCGTTCTCTCCGGGATATTCTGGTCTACTACTCTCATCACCCCCAACACCTCATCCTCTTCCACGGCACCTTCCCATGCAATCGCAGAAGGTGCAACACAAGCCCATTTTACCTCCTGTGCACTCACCATCCAAGAGCCTGAACACTGTTTTCAGGTGAAGCAGCGCTTCATGTGCACCTCCTTCAATCGCAATCGCTGCCCCAATGCGGTCTACTCTGCATTGGAGAGACTAAGTGAAGATTGGGTGACTGCTTTGTTGAAAATCCGCAAGTAGGACATGGACCTTCCTATTACTCGCCACCCTGCTCTCATGTCCACATGTTGATAGAAACCTTTTCTTATACGTAATAAAAGTTTAAGAGAAGAAATTATTTAGTGACATATTATTAAAAATCAAATATTAGCCATGACAGAAGGAGATTTGAGATCTCTGAACAATTTTCAGTAGACATAACTGGTGGGGCTCAGCTGCCCCTCGAGACCAAGGGAAGCTCTGCAGCACCCTTGGAAGCAATGGGGGCTTTTTTAGGACTATTGTCCCCCATAACTCTTCCGAACAACTTAGAAGTAGTGGGGACTTTGTACTGTCGTCCCTTTTAACTAATCCGATAAATAACTGACTAAAGTACTTGCACCCCCACCCCCCATATCTCAGCCTTTTCTTCTCAGGTTCTTTTCTCGGTAGGGGATGTTCCGCAAGCCGTTGCGGCTTGAGACTTTAATTGAGGCAAAATTGATGTCTGTCTTCAGTCTAGCCGAGTTTCAGATTGAAGTCTTCCGGTTGTCCGGTCTGTAATTCTGCCTTCGGGCCGCACTGTTATTTGGGGGCCCCTCCGGCACTGCCTGCCTTCGGGCCACTCCGTTCGTCCGACTCCGTCAATTCTCCCCTCTACCGTTTGCCGACTACTCCGATTGATGGATCTGTACTTTGTTATTATATTTATGTGTTGCCGTACTATATATTAATCTACAGAACTCAAGACTGAGCTTCTTGGGTGAAGTCAAGTATAGCTTTATTTATGTCAGTTTTAAAGTGGACTGATCAAGTCAAATTTTATGTGAATACAGAATCTAGAAAGTTGTTTGTCCAACGCAAATACAGATGGTAGAGTTGAATTCAAAATACAGTTCAGTTTGTGGTAATTTCTTCAGATCAAAATTCACACTACAAAAATGAACCAAAAGGAAATAGCAGTTTGCAAAGCAAAGAATAGGTTTCAAAGGTTAGGTTAAAGATGAATTCAGAGAGAGCAAGCAAAGGTTTTCTCCTGGTCTCTTAAGGGAATCATAACCTTTTGAGGCTCTGTCTCCTTTCTGACTGATTCGGTTAAAATAATTATAATTCATCTAATTGACCAAAATGTCTGTCTATCAAGTTTTAAGAGATAATGTGGCATGGGAGAATTTCTCTTATGTTTCCATAATATGGTGTGATCGAACCACCTGTTTCCACCATGTTTTCCAGAACTGGGATGTTTGCCCAGTTATGATAACGAGTCTATTCTGCAACGTGTGGCAATATTGAGTTCTTTACCCGTCAGTCTGGCCTCAATAAAACTCGAGATGGATTTTTAGGTATAGTAATATTTATTTTTAGCCAACTTGCAAGGCTGACTCGCTCCACAGAGGTTGAGAACACACAGGCGGTCTTCTGAAGCCCCAGAACCGAGTGAAATCGGAGACAAAGAAATCTCTGCAAATATCATTCAAATGGCATCAAGTTTCACATACAAGATTCCCATAGGTCATCCTATACACCTCCTGACCTGGCCATATATCCTGATTGGCTCACTTCACATTCCTCAACCCTGGGCCTCTTGTTACCCAGCATCCTTTTCCCCATCCTCCACGAGGCACCCCTCCCCCCTTCCTGGCCATGCTTTCTGAATCCCGTTGTCCTTTGTTTGTGAACTCACTACTATCAGACTGGCTCACATCTACATTATTCTAACTAATATTTTAACTAACTATTTTATATCATATTCGTTTGTTCAATTCCTCATTCCCTCCTTTTATCATTTTGTGATGACCTATCGGTCCAATCCGTAGCTACGGCCCCACATCTAAGAAAATTTGTCGCTGCATTTCCAATTCTTGTTGCAGCACCCCGTCATCCGCTGCACCCTCGTGGATCCTAACAGCCAAGATTCTAGGGGCGTCTATCTGTTCCAGTGCACCCTGCATTTTACCCATCACACATTTAAGGATGGCCAGGTCCACAAAGATGCAGTGCTAAATACATGGCCATATTTATCAACCAGTCCTTCCAACCTCCGAATCCCCAGCTACCCCAGGAGCCAGGGTCCTGCAAACCATCCAGGTGATCCCGTATGCGATCCATAAATTTAGTGATATTAGCAGTCAGGTCTTGAACTCCCATGATACACTTGCCCTGCAGTATGGCGCATACCCCACCCTCACAGGCCAGAAGATAGTCAAGAGCATACCGGTTCTGCATGGCAAACAACCGCAGCTGAGACAATTCCTTGGTTATTGCCCCGAGGGCTCCCAAGGTTTCGTTTCCCAGGATGGTAAGGCCACAAATAAAATAATTCCTATCGCTGACCGCCAAGGAAACTCCCCACACCTCCTAGTGTCAAGACGCTCAGAATTCCCCATCCGGCTGAGTGGCCCTGGTTGGGTGCTAGAACCTGACGTTTTTTCCAGTTCTCGCAGAATTCGGCTGAGACTGCCCGGCGTGCCAACTGATTGTGCAGTATCCACGCAGAGGGGCAGGGGACTGGTAGGGACTAGAGTCCTGATAGCAATTCGGCGGGGAAATGGGGGTGACAAAACATTGGTCGCTGTGCCATTTAAAAAAAAAAAGTACTATCCTTGCTCCGTGTACAGGCTAGCATCACAATCAGTATACCGGTTGAGTAGGGAATCCCCCAGTAGCCCAGTTTATCCAGCTTTGGAAAGCCAATTCGGGCCTCCTAGCAATGCGGAAAGCCCTAGTCCCAACAGTGATATGAGAGACATTCGCCCAGTCACAAAGGAGCTGGAGGCTGGCGTTCCATGGAACGCAGGTGGTGTTGTAACAGACGCATTGGCCGGACACCTGAGTGATGTGACACCTCCTATCCGTACAGGTGGGGAACAGACACGTTATATTCGTTTCCACCTCTACCAGCAAACAGCTGTACCCGTCACTGCTGAAACAATTCTCGTACGACCAGGAGTCTATTGGGAGTGAAGTGGCTAGGTATATACAACTGCCACCGTTGAAGCTTATCATACTGTGAGTGGGAATTATCCCGAGGAAGGGGAAGGCAAATAGTCGGCGATGCTGAACCCGGATCGTAAGGAAGAGTGACTTGCTCGGGCGGTGGATCGGAACGTTGACAATGAACCACCGTTTGGGGAGTGCCCCAAAGCGGTGAAACAGAAAATAACCTAGACACCGATGCGGGGTTCGGGTAGCAGACAACCCGTCCCTAGCCATACAAGTGGTGGTAGATCTGGTAGAAGAGATTCATACTGCCCAGGTTTCCCTCATTCTGGGTCCTAAATGAATTAAGTATATCTCCTGATAACCTACGTTCTAGTTGTATTCCCCTTCTCACACGCTCCGTCCTCTCTCTAGTCCCCCTCTCTCTCTCACAACCTCTTCCTACCCTCTCCGCACGGTCTGACTTTACCTTTATGGCACCAATCTTAACACATCCAAAATCAAATTTACATGTACTCCAAAAACAAGGCAATGTCCATGCAATGCTCCCTTCCCATCGCCGGGACCGGTGTAATCACTTCATGAGTCCTGCATTGTCCGTTAACCTGATGACCTTCCATGACGATACCATGTCCTCGTATATGGGGGCAGCGAAGAACGTCACCTCTGCATAAGTGAAATGTCCTCGTAGCTTGGTTGGGGTTACAGATGTAGATGATATTTCCCTTTTCCATTTCCGCCGCCGATGTCACTCCAAGCGAGGCGAGGCCGAAGATTACACAGGCGGTGTGTAGCCAACCCATCATGCTCCACACCTGTAAAACAGCGCTGGGGAAAGGAGGCAGGTTAGTGACCGACCTTTTTACAGTGGTGGAGGTGGACCCAAGCACTCCACCCCTCCACTTTAACTGCAGTGGGGGTGGTAAGGAGAACTTGGAAGGGCCCCTCCCATCGTGGCTCCGACCCTTTCCAAGTCCAATTTTTGACCATGACATAACTACCAGGCTGCACTGAAAGCGAGCTATGTAATGGGGACGGTGACAGGTGAGCCGTGCGGACCTGGCCATGGAGCTCCTTGAGGACCTTAGTGAGGGCTAGAACATAGGTAGTCATTTCTTCAGTCATATGGTGAAACTGAACCAGTCTGGGAACATGCAGGTTCCAGGGAGTTCTAAGGGGCCTGCCATAAAGGATCTCGGCAGGAGAGAGCCGGGCCGGTCCCGCGGGTGTAACCCGCAGCTGGAAGAGGGCAACGGGGAGCAACTTAAGCCATGTCAGTCCCGTGTCTGCTCTTAATTTAGCCAATTTAGTTTTGAGTGTCTGATTGTGTCTCTCAACCAACCCGGCCGTCTGCGGTCTGTACGCACAGTGTAACTGCTGGCGTATGCCCAACTGGGAGCAGAACTCCTTGTTAATCTGTCCAATAAAATGAGGCCTGTTATCAGAACTTAACTGAGCTAGTATGCCGTACCGGGGAATGATATCCCGCATCAGAACTTTAACCACAGTAGCAGCTTTATTGTCGGTAGTCGGATACGCCTCAACCCATCTGCTGAACACATCTGCAATGACCAAAACATATTTATAACATTGACACCTTTTCAACTCGATGTAATCCATTTGGAGCGTCTCAAAGGGACCACTGGGCAACGGGGTTTGCCCCATACCACAAGGGATACCTTTGCCAGTGTTATATTGCTGACAAATCAAACACTGATTACTGATACTCTGGCCAGCCCCTACATTTTAGGGTGCCACCAAGTGTCCAGTAACAAATCACTAGTCCCCCGAGCCCCACAATGAGTTGCAAAGTGTACACATTCGATGACCCATAAAGATAGTACATCAGACATACAAGTCTGATGTGCTGGCGTGGTCCATAAAGAAGAAACAGAATCATATGTACAACCTAACCGTTTCCACATTTGTTTATCTCTCTCAGGAGCGTCCTGTAACCTTATGACGTCTTGGATGGTTGGCATTGGCTTGTCAGAGGCAGACTTATTAATTGCAGAACGTTTAGTCTGACTTAACATTTTAGGCACCATCACTTGCTGAGTTTGCGCGGCTGTCCGCGCTGCACAATCTGCTTGTTCATTACCAACGTCAACTGGGGTCTTACCGTTTGTATGGGCAGCGCATTTAATGACGGAAATCTGCGCGGGCATAAGGAGGGCCTGCAGTAGGTCATTAACTAAATCCCGGTGGGATATCTCCGTGCCTGCCGAGGTAAGGAATTCCCTATTCTTCCAGAGTTGTCCGAAGTCATGAACTACCCCGAAGGCGTATCGTGAGTCAGTATAAATATTTACCCGGCGATCTGCCCCAAGTATACATGCACGGGTAAGGGCAAAAAGTTCAGCTTGTTGGGCTGAATAAGGGGTCTGAAAAGCGGCCGCTTCTACGGTCAGGCCATCCTGATCCACGATTGCGTAACCGGACAGTCTCCGGCCAGTAGGGCTTATTAATGCACTGCCATCAACATACATAATCATGTCAGGTTGATCTAACGGAATATCGCTCAGATCTTCCCTTATTGTAGTAGCTTCCTAAATCAAGGCTAGACAGTCGTGGCCAGGTGCCTCTTCATGGTCAGGGGGACCGCTAAGAAAACAGGCTGGTTGATAGTGGTACAATATTTAAATGTCAGACGTGGATTGTTTAAAAGGTATATTTCATACCTATTCTGACGAGCTGCGGTAAGATGCTGAGTCTGCAGTTGCTCCAGTTGTGCGATGACTGAGTGGGAGCTATACACCGTAATGTCCTGTTGGAGAGTTATATTGGCAGCAGCCTGCAAACTATTGTATATTGCTGCCACGATCTCGGTGCAAACAGGGTGGCCCAACACCACTGGATCAAGTTTGGAAGAGTAATATGCCACAGGCCGGTGCTTATCCCCATGTTGCTGGGTGAGTACAGCTGTTGAACACCCTTCCAGGACAGTACAGTATATCTGGAACGGTCAGTCGTACAGGGGCCTACCGAGGGCCGGTGCTTGTAACAAGGCCTGCTTCAGGCAACGGAAGGCTTCGAGTGCCTCGGTGGTGAGAGTAAAATTCCCCCCTTCGCTAGTGTAAGGCGTTAGCAGCTTTGTATAGACAGCAATGTTTGGTATCCACTGCCTACAATAATTCACCATACCCAGTCAATGACTGACCTCCTTGGCTGTGGTAGGGGCGGGGAATTGGCATATGGGTTCAATCCTACTGGGTTCGAGACTTATGTCTGTGACTGTAAGTAAAACTCCTAAGAACTTGACCTTTGTCTGAGCCACCAGGACCGTTGATTGTGAAACAACGTAACCCAACGTGGATAGGTGGTTTAATAACTGGATCACATCATCCCTGTTACTGGGCTCGTCGGGACTCGCTACCAATTGGCCATCTACATACTGCACTAGAGTGGAACCATGCTCCAATGTCAAGGCCTGGAGTTGGGTCTGCAGACATCTGAAGAAGAACGTAGGTGAGTTGACGAACCCCTGAGGCAGCCGGGTCCAGGTATACTGCTGTCCATTGTAAGTGAAGGCAAACAAATATTGGCTTTCAGATGCAAGTGGAAGGGCAAAGAAAGCGTGCTGGAGGTCAACTATGGCGAAGACCCGGGCTTGAGCTGGAATTTGAGCCAGTATGTGGGCGAGATTGGGGACGAGAGCATGTAACGGCTGCGTGATGGCATTGATTGAACGTAAATCCTGTACTAACCGGTACTGGTCTGGTTTGCCTGGTTTGGGCACCGCAAGTATGGGGTGTTACATTCTGATTGGCAAGGGACCAGAATACCCTGTTGCAACAGTTCTCGGATTAATTTGTCTATAGACGGGGCAGCTTGGGGTTTCAGGGGGTATTGCCGAATGGAAGCCAGCGTTACATGGTCTTTAATCGTTACCTTAATGGGTGTAACATTTGCCTGTCCCACTTGTGATGGGTATTCTGCCCAGACCTGTGGGTTGACATATTCCAAAACGTCACATCCCAGGTGATGCTGAAGTTGAGTGTTAATCGTTTCAGGGACCTCAAAATATTTTATGGAAGTGCCATCTGGCATGACTTGAAGTGCGCACTCTGTTGGATCTGAATGATCCACTGCCCTCCTTACCATAGGCCCAGATCCTTGGCATGGTATTGGTCGTGGACTTGATGTGTAATATGAGGGCCTACAGAAGCTGACTGTGGCCATAAATGTGGTGGTATTGTAACAAAATTGGCTGTACCCTCTTTTCCCGTGACTGTGGCTGTAATCTTGACTGGCCATTCGGTCCCAATTAACGGCCGGTATTTGTCCTCCAACTCCCTGTTCTGTCCGGTTCTGTCAAAGGCCAGGGCAACATGGTGCTGTGAATGTTCAATGTCTAACATCCACCACTGGGGTGTGATAGAAATATAGCACTGTTGTCTCATACTCCATGATTGAACCGTTACCCCATCGTCTCGGCACTCTAGCTGTAGCTGGAAGATGCACAGTAAATCTCGGGCCAACAAGTTACAGTCCAATCCAGTAGTCACCACAAACTGATGATCTGTAGACGTATTCTCATAAGTGACTGTCACAGGTTCAGAAATAGGATACTCGCACGCCTGTCCTTGGAACCCCGACAAATGCTGGGTGTGGTCGGATAGTGGTAGTTGAAGTTCTGATTGCACTGAAGACATGGCTGCTCCAGTGTCGATTACAAATGGGTAATGTTGATCTCCTATCTGCAGAGAGCTAATAGGTTCCCTGTCCGATTAGAGAGTCCTTATGACTAAATTAGCTAGTCAATCTTGTGTTGGGAAAGGGTTTGCCTGGGAGAAGTTGGTGTACCTCATCTGTCCTCCCCTTGGTGGGTACCCCCTCCTTTGGGTCGGGTAGTCTCTTGCTGCCCGTCTTTTAAAGGGGCATTCCAGTGATCTGTACGGCCACAATTAAAACATGCATTGTTCCCTCCATATCTGCCCCGTCCTCTTTTCCCAGTAGACCAATGGCCCCTCAGAGGGGGTGGCAGTTGTAAAGCTGTTGGTGCAAACGGTGGGCCATAAAGAGGGGCTGAGGGTCCATTTGGGTGGGTTTGATATCCTCCCCCGTGTTGATCCACCCACCCAAGGTCACAATATTGGGGTTCCAGCTGGTAAGCCACTGTATCTGCCGCTGGTTGGGGTCTCAGATCTTCCTTTTTCATTACATACTCAGTTTTAATCTTTGTAACTGAGCCTCCTTCCTGGCCTACACCCTCCTTCCAATAAAATCTGACTGCCCGGGCCATCTGGGAAGGGTCGTTCTCTGTCCAATTCATGTTATTACATTTCACGGCAGTAGCCACGGAAGGTGGTAGGCAATGCATTAACATAGCACAGTACTGAGGGGAATTCTGGCCATTTTATAGCAACTTGCCTGACTGCCCACGGTAGATTTCATTAAAGCGTTCCAGAAATTCCTCTGGCTCCTCAGTCTTTTTAGGTTTGAGGTCTAAGATAGCAGAGATGTTTATGGGCTTTTGAAATGTGGCATTCAACGCATTCAGGATTTGTGCCCGTCTATCATCGTCCAAGGCGTGGGCTTGCTGAAGTGCGGCGTGGCTAGCATAATTCAATTGGTTGAGGTGACTGCGGTACTCTGCTGGGGTTAAAACCTGCTGGACTAGGTCCCAGAGGTCCCTAGAATCAGCTTGATAAACTGAGATGGTAGTTCTCAGATAGTCCATGAAAACAGCAGGAGATTTTTTCCTGACTGGGATTGCAGCCAGAATAGCCATAATCTCACTGGGTCTCCATGGGAGATGAACGTCTATCGTGGGTTGGGCTGCTGCTGTTGCAGCATCAGGGTTGGGTATTTTCCTAATCGGCAACTGTCTCAGAGTCTCACTAGGGGGCGCTTTAGCGGATTCCTCTGGCTCTTCAAAGACTTCGACGTCCTTCCCTTCCGATAGGAGAGCTCCGGCTTTGTTCTCATACTTTTCTGTCCTACCATATCGGCCTTAAGGGATCTAGGTGGTATGCGTAATTGTTTCTGGATCGGATCAGGCCCCTCTCTCATTGTCCGAGATCGGGTCCTAGAGCTAACTGGGCTTGTGGAACAGAGCTCCCCTTCTCTAACAGACGGTGAAGGTGCAGAAATAGGACCCAAACTATCAACCGAAGGGATTGGAGAGGCTGGCATGATTTGAATCTGGGAAGCAGTGACTGGATATAAATTATGATACCCTGGTGGTTCTGGAATTAGTGCAGACAATGCTACTGGAGCAGTCGGGACTCTACCCGACATGGTCCAATTCTCTAGGTCATCATCTGCCTCTGTCAATGCAAGGCCAGCCATTGAACTATGTAGCCCATCTTTTTTACTCGAGTCTGCCCCGCTAGGTGTCTCCCTCTCTTTACTTGCACGTTTTTTGAATGCACACTCCTTTTTCAAGATCTCCAGAGTTTTCTGGTTCCCCCCTTCACTAATTGGAATCCCCATTTTAAGGGCATTTTCTTGCCAACTTGATAACATGATCTTATCCCTCTTCTCTTGACAATATTGTCTCCATAATCCAATCAACTCTTTGGCCCGTATACTTTGGTGTTTCTTCCATATTTCACCCTGAACTTTTTAAATAATCTCCAGATCTTTAGTGCCCCCTAGTGGCCATTCTTCACCCAATTTCTTCCTTAAAGTTGCTGACATTTTTCTAAAATCTCTTGCTTTATCTGGATAAATATCACATAATATTTGCAATGAACTGTTTGGATCACTCGTGTTATCCAAGCAATTCCCCATAATCTCGAACTAGTCCTCAAGACTGCGTTGTTCGCCACTACAGTCCCAAGGATACAATTTTAGCTTAATCAACTATAGTTTCCAAAACACACGTGGAACTGAACTGTCCTTCCGACATCCCATCAATTCCGCAATCAACCCTTAACTGAACTATCAATATTATGATATCCCATCAGTCTTTTTCAACCCTCAGTCGCACCTACATCGACTGAATTTTATCTAATCCCAGACTGACCTTTGATTTCGTCGAGACGATCTTTCCGTACCAACTGCGAGTGACCAGACCAATCAGACCATGAGAAAAGGGGAAAATCAATGTGGTCATTTTCCAGCTACTCGCATTGTGGGTCCATTTCCACTTCTAATTCTGATTTCGCAGCTGGCCGGTAACCGTCTGGAGAAACCCCGGGTTTGCAGCACCAAATGACAATATTGAGTTCTTTACCCGTCAGTCTGGCCTCAATAAAACTCGAGATGGATTTGTAGGTATAGTATTATTTATTTTTAACCAACTTACAAGGCTGACTCGCTCCACAGAGGTTCAGAACACACAGGCGGTCTTCTGAAGTCCCAGAACCGAGTGAAATCGGAGACACAGAAATCTCTGCAAATATCATTCAAATGGCATCAGGTTTCACATACAAGGGGCGAAATTCTCCAACCCCCAGCAGGGTCGGAGAATCGCCCGGGTCCGCCGAAAATACCGCCCCCGCCATGTCCAGAATTCTCCCACCCACAAAAAGTCGGCGTGCCGCCAATCCCGCTGCCCGCCTCGGAGAATGGCGGGGGCCGGCGGGAGACTATGGGTTTCTGTGCTGCCATTATTCTCCGGCCCGGATGGGCCGAAGTCCCGCCACTGAGAGGTCTCTCCTGCCGCCGTGGTTTGAACCACCTCTGTGCCGGCGGGATCGGTGGCCCGAGCGGGCCCCCGGGGTCCTTGGAGGGGTGGGGGGGGGGGGGGGGTGCGGGGCAATCGGACCCCGGGGGGTGCCCCCACGGTGGCCAGGCCCGCGACTGGGGCCCACCGATCGGCGGCGGGCCAGTGCCGTGGGGGCAATCTTTTTCTTACGCCGAGGCCATGGCGGTGGTGGAAGAGAATCCCCCAGCGCGCATGCGCCGGTGGTGACGACAGAGGCAGCTGACGCACCGCGCATGCGCGAACCGGCGAAGGCCTTTCGGCCAGCCCAGGCAGCGGGCGTCAAAGGCCGTTGTTGCCGGTTTTGGCGCCAGTTGGTGTGGTGCCAACCGCTCCGGCGCGGGCCTAGCCCCTCAACGTGAGGGCTTGGAGGCCCGATGCCGGAGTGGTTGGCGCCACTCCGCTACGCCGGAAACCCCCGCCCCGCCAGGTAGGGGAGAATTTCGCCCAAGATTCCCATAGGTCATCCTATACACCTCCTGACCTGGCCATATATCCTGATTGGCTCACTTCGCATTCCTCAACCCTGGGCCTCTTGTTACCCAGCATCCTTTTCCCCATCCTCCACGAGACACCCCTCCCCCCTTCCTGGCCATGCTTTCTGAATCCCTTTGTCCTTTGCTTGTGAACTCACTACTATCAGACTGGCTCACATCTACATTATTCTAACTAATATTTTAACTAACTATTTTATATCACATTCGTTTGTTCAATTCCTCACATGGGTAGTCAGTTTGAAAACTGACTTCCTTATCAGATCTTTTCCCATGCTCTCCGTATTCTCTGCTGTCATGGCTAATATATGATTTTTAATAGTATAATGTCACTAAATCATTGCTTCCCGTAAACTTTTATTACCTACAAGAAAAGTAGGTTTCTATCACATGTCCATCCTTGGCCTGCATGCAATATTCCACTGAAACCCAACACAACGTGGAGGAACAGCACTCACCTTCTGTTTAGGTACGTTACAGTTTTCCGGACTTAATATAATTTCACATTGTGAACTCTCTCCTCCACTGTCACGCCTTCTTTATTTCTATCAATTTATTTTCATCCATCGATCTGTTTTTCCCTGACAACAATATCCCCCACCCCACGAGGGCCATCTGTTCCCTGTTCTAAGTTGTCATTTGACCCACTTCTTACTGTTGTTCTGCGATTAACACATTCTGATTTCTTGTGCCACTAATGTGCCACTATCAACATCTTTCTTAGCCATGATCACCACCATTTACATTCCCTTTGTCTTTTTGTCCACAACATCTTTGTTTTTTTTAATATACATTTAAAGTATCCAATTAATTTTTTTCAAATTAACGGGGCAATTTAGTGTGGCCAACTTACCTAGCCTGCACATCCTTGGGTTGTGAGGGTGAAACCCACGCAAACACGGGGCGAATGTGCAAACTTCACAAGGACAGAGGGCAGCACGGTGGTGCAGTGCTCAGCGTCACGGCGCCGAGGACCCGGGTTCGATAATGGCCACGGGTCACTGTCTGTGTGGAGTTTGCACATTGTCTCCATGTCTGCCTGGGTCTCACCCCACAAACCAAAATTATGTGCAAGGTAGATGGATTGGCCAGGCTAAATTATCCCTTAAGGAGCTTTGCAAAGTTAATGACTTGCATGCATGGACAGGTGTTGGCGCAATGCTGCCGGAACTCATCAAGCGTGGGAAAACTGGTACTCCTGCAACATGTGCACGAACCCTATTTCTGCTGGAGGGAGGAAGCCGTATCCCAGGATATAGATGCTGCAAAGATTGTGACTTCACATCGGGCAACCGCAGCGATTTTACAATAACTATGAAGTATCCCTTCTGAGCATTGTGGGAAAAGTATTTGCTTGTGTTGCTGTTGTCAGACTGCAGATCTTGGTTATATTTTCCCTGTACCTTTGCATGTTGATTTTATTCAAGTAATCATCAAATATTCTCTTAAATGCCTCGATTGAAGCTGTCTCCACCACTCTTACAGGCTGTGTGAAGTTTTTTTTCACATCATATTTGCTATTTTTGTCAAACACTTTAAACCTGTGCGCTCTCGTTCTTGATACTTTTATGAGCGTTTCTTCCTGTCTACTCTATCAAATCTTCTCTTTGCTGCCCTCTTTCCAAGGCGAGCAGTCCCAACCTCTCCAATCTATTCTCATGGAAGTTTCTCAACCCTGAAACCATACGTGTAAACTACTTCACACTCTCCAATGCGTTCTCATCTTTCCTATAATGTTTCACCCTGAACTGTATACAATACTTCAGCTGAGGTAAAACTTGTGTCTTGTATAAGTTGAATCTGTTCCATTGTCTTTTGATGCAGTGCATTCCAGGCTCCCACCACCCTCTGTGTAAACAAAAACTTTCCCCGCACATCTCCACTGAACCTATCCCCCCTCACCTTGAACTTGTGCCCCCTTGTAATTGTCATTCCTGGGAAAAAGCCTCCAACTGTGCTGCCACTTTAAGGATCTGTGGCCCTGCATGTCCAGATCTCTCTGTGTCGATGCTCCTGATGGTTCTGTCATTTATTTTACTGCTCTCACCTGAGTTGGAGCTAACAAAATGCATCACCTTGCATTTGTCTGGGTTAAATTCCATCTGACATTGCTACACCCAATTTTGCAGCCCATCTATATCCTACTGTATTATTCTCTGACAGTCTTCATCACTATCCGCAACTCCAGCAATCTTAGTATCATCCGCAAACTTGCTAATCAGACTAGCTACGTTTTCTTCCAAGTCATTTATATATATATTACAAAGAGCAGAGGTCCTAGTACTGATCCCTGTGGAACACCACTAGTTACAGACCTCTATTTGGAAAAACACCCTTCCACTGCTACCCTCTGTCTTCTATGGCCATGTAGGTTCGTAATCCATTTGGTTAGTTCACCTCTGACCCCGTGTGATTTAATCTTTTGCACCAGCCTGCCATGAGGGACCTTGTCAAATGCTTTACTAAAGTCCATGTCGACTACATCCACAGCCCTTCCCTCGTCAATCATTTTTGTCACCACCTCAAAAAAATTCAATTTAATTAGTGAGACATGACCTCCCTCATACAAAACCATGTTGTCTGTCGCGAATAAGACCATTTACCCAGATGTGCATAGATCCTATCTCTGAGAATCTTTTCCAACAGTTTCATTATCACTGACATCAAACTCACTGGCCTATAATTACCTGGGTTATCCTTGGTCTATGAAGTTTCATCATAGATTATCATAGAATTTACAGTGCAGAAAGAGGCCATTTGGCCCATCGAGTCTGCACCGGCTCTTGGAAAGAGCACCCTACCCAAGGTCAACACCCCTACCCTATCCCCATAACCCAGTAACCCCACCCAACACTAAGGGCAATTTTGGACACTAAGGGCAATTTATCATGGCCAATCCACCTAACCTGCACATCTTTGGACTGTGGGAGGAAACCGGAGCACCCGGAGGAAACCCACGCACACACGGGGAGGATGTGCAGACTCCGCACAGACAGTGACCCAAGCCGGAATCGAACCTGGGACCCTGGAGCTGTGAAGCCATTGTGCTATCCACAATGCTACCGTGCTGCCCATCGTTTCCTTTTTTTTTTACTCAACACCTCTATTTGCAAAGCCCAAGATCCTATATGCTTTTTCAATGCCTTTCTGTACCTTTACCACACAAATTGACCCAGAAGTCTTTCTGTCCCTACACCCTCTTTAAAATTGTATCCTATAGTTTATATTGACTCTCATTCTTCCAACTGAAATATATCACTTTGCACATCTGAAATTCCATTTGCCATGTGTTTCCTCGTTTTACCAGCCAGTCCACTGTATGCCACATCCTCTTTTTAAAAAAAAAAAAATATTTTATTGAGGTGTATAATTATTAACACAACAAACATAATCACAAATCAAATCAGGCTGCAAATAACCAACTCAACAAAATACCTCACTATCCCACTTCCAACTCCCCTGCCTCCCCATTTTACCCTGCTGACATCTTAACTTTTCTTGAAGAAGTCAATAAACGGCTGCCACCTCTTCGATTTGATTTGATTTATTATTGTCACATATATTAGTATACAGTGAAAAGTGTTGTTTCCTGTAAGCTATACATACGTACATAGGGAAGGAAGCAGAGACTGCAGAATGTAATGTTACAGTCAGCTAGGATGTAAAGAAAAGATCTGCTTAATACGAGGTCAGTCCATTCAAAAGTCTGATGGTAGCAGGGAAGAAGCTGTTCTTGAGTCGGTTGGTACGTGGCCTCAAACCATTGTATCTTTTTCCTGACGGGAGAAGGTGGAAGAAAGTATGTCCGGGGTGCGTGGGGTCCTTAATTATGCTGGTTGCCTTTCCGAGACAGCGGGAATTATAGATAGAGTCAATGGATGGAAGGCTGGTTTGTGTGATGGACTGGGCGACGTTCACGACCGTTTGTAGTTTCCTGCGGTCTTGGGCAGAGCAGGAAAAATACCAAGCTGTGATGCAACCAGAGAAAATGCTTTCAATGGTGCATCTGTAAACGTTGGTGAGAGTCGCAGCTGACATGCTAAATTTCCTAAGTCTTCTGAGAAAGTAGAGTTATTGGTGGGCTTTCTTAACTATCGTGTCGGCATGGGACGACCAGGATAGGGTGTTGGTAATCTGGACACCAAAAAGCTTGAAGCTCTCCACCCTTTTTACTTTGTTCCCATTGATGTAGATAGGGGCATGTTCTCCATGCTTCCTGAAGTTGATGACAATCTCCTTTGTTTCGTTGACATTGAGGGAGAGATTATTGTCTTCACACCAGTTCGCCAGATCCTCTATCTCATTCCTGTACTCTGTCTCGTCATTGTTTGAAATCCAATCCACTATGGTGGTGTCATCAGCAAATTTGAAAGTTGAGTTGGAGGAGAATTTGGCCACACAGTCATAGGTGTATAAGGAGTATAGTACGGGGCTGAGGACACAGCCTTGTCGGGCACCAACCGGTGTTGAGGATGATCGTGGAGGAGGTGTTGTTGCCTATGCTTACTGATTATGATCTGTGGGTTAGGAAGTTCAGGATCCAGTCGCAGAGGGAGGAGCCGAGGCCCAGGCCACGGAGTTTGGAGATGAGTTTCGTAGGAATAATGGTGTTGAAGGCTGAGGTGTAGTCAATAAATAGGAGTCTGACATAGGTGTCTTTGTTATCTAGGTGTTCCAGGATTGAGTGCAGGGCCAGGGAGATGGCTTCTGCTGTGGACCTGTTGCAGCAGTAGGCGAACTGTAGTGGATCAAAGCAATCCGGGAGGCTGGAGTTAATTCGTGCCATGACTAACCTTTCAAAGCACTTCATAATGATGGATGTCAGAGCCATTGGACAATAGTCATTAAGGCACACTGCTTGGCTTTTCTTTGGTACAGCGATGATGGTTGTCTTCTTGAAGCAGATAAGGACCTCAGATTATTGTAAAGAGAGGTTGAAGATGTCTGCAAATACCCCCGCCAGCTGATCTGCGCAAGACGTGAGAGCTTGCCCGGATACCCCATTCGGGCTAGTAGCTTTCCGTGGGTGACCTTCGAGAAGGCTGCTCTGACGTCTGCAATGGTGACCTCAGATACAAGTTCATCTGAGGCTTCCAGGGTGGAGGGTGTGCTCTCGCTGACCTCCTGCTCAAAGTGGACATAGAATTCGTTGAGCTCATCGGGGAGGGGTGCGTTGGAGCCGGCGATTTTACATGCCTTCATCTTGGAGCCCGTTATGTCTTGCAGTCCTTGCCATAGTCGGCGGGGGTCCGTGTCGCTAGCCTGGGACTCGAGCTTGGTCTGGTACTGTCTTTTGGCATCTTTGATGGATTTCCTTAGATAATATCTGGCTTTCTTGTAAAGGTCAGTGTCGCCTGACTTAAACGCCTCAGACCTAGACTTCAGCAAGCAGTGGATATCCCTGTTCATCCAGGGTTTCCGGTTGGGAAACACGCGGATTTGCTTCTTTGGCACACGGGTGAACCACTCCACAGAACCCCTCAAGGTAAACTTTATTTTTTCTAAGCCGAGATACTCTCTGCCAGGTCACTCACCCACACCCCCGGTTTCGGGGGCCCCAAGTCCCTTCATTCCGTCTCTTTCGCCCCCGGGTCTTCCGAAACTGAAGATCGTTACTTCTGGACTTGGGACCATCTTCCCTTCCGGACCTCCAACGTAACATCAGCAAACCCCTGCCAGAATCTCCCAAGCTTTGGACATGCCCAACATGAACATGATTTGTGGGGGCCCAGTAATAATTCATGAAATTCAGGCGAGCCACCCCAACCTGCTCCAGCAGCACCTGTTTCGCCCGGGGGTGCTTTACCTGCCCAAACAAACCCTGAAATCATTGCATTCACCCTTCTGCAGAAAGCCTTTGGAATAAAAATCGGGAGGTTCTGGAACACAAACAAGAACCTCGGGAGGACTAAGATTTTCACCGATTGCACCAGTTCCACCAATGACAGCGGGGGGAGTACATCCCACCTCCTAAAGTCCCGCTTCATCTGCTCCACCAACCGAGCCAAATTCAACTCCTGAAGCTGCTCCCACCCCCGCTCTACTTGAATGCCCAAGTACCCCCACCACCCTAAACGGCAACCCCCACAGTCTATTCTGCCTCCTCGTTTGGATCAGAAAATCCTCACTCTTCCCCATTTTAAATTTATACCCCGAGAACCAGCCAAATTCCTCCAAAATCCTCATAATCCCTCCAATACCTTCCAATGGGTCCAAATTATACAGCAGCAAGTCATCCACATACAGCGAGACCCTATGCTCCAACCCACCACCACCACCATCCCCTGCCAGTCCCTCGGCGGTCTCACGCCATTGCCAGTGGCTCTCTAACCAACACAAAGAGCAATGGGGTGCGTGGACATCCCTGCCTCGCCCCCGATGCAGCCTGAAATAGTCCGAGCTCATCCGGTTTGTTCGCACACTCACTACCGGTGCCTGATACAATAACCAGACCCAATCCACAAACCCCTGTCCAAACCCAAACTGCCCCAGCACCTCCTACAAATAATCCCACTCTACCCGATCAAAGGTCTTCTCCGCATCCATGGCGACCTTCACTTCCACACTTCGTCCTCCAGGGACATCATTATAACTTTCAGTAACTTCTTGATGTTGGCCGACAGATGCCCTCCTTTAACGAACCCCGCCTGGCCCTCCCCTATCACACCGGCACACAGTTCTCGATCTTTCAAGCCAAAATCTTAGCCAGTAACTTGGGGTCCACATTTAACAACGAAATTGGCCTGTAAGACAGTACTCCGGATCCTTGTCTTTCTTTAAAATTAAGGAGATTGAGGTCTGTGATAACGTCGGGGGTGGGCACCACCTGCTCCCTCGGCTCATTAAACTCCCTCACCAGTAGAGGCCCTAGGCCCCCCGAAAACATTTTGTAGAATTCCACTGGAACCCGTCCGGGGTCTTCCCCGCCTGCATCGCCCCAAGACCCTCCACCACCTCCACTAGCCCAATGGTGGCTCCCAGCCCCTCTACCAGGTCCTTCTCCACCCTCAGGAACACCAACCCCTCTAAAAATCGCCTCATTCCCTGCACCCCGGCAGGGGGCTCTGCCTCATGCAGCCTCCTGTAAAAATCTCCAAACAGTTCATTAAAACCCAATGGAATCCAAGACCGTGTCGTCCCCCACCCCCATTCATTCACTTTACTGATGTACCTCGCTGCTTCCTGCTTCCTCATTTGATGCGCCATCATTCTACTCGCCTTTTCTCCATATTCATAGACTGCCCCCTTCACCATCCTCAACTGCCCTACCGCTTTATCCATGGATAATAACCCAAACTCCATCTGCAGTTCCTGCCGCTCCCTTAACAGCCTGCCTCCGGGGCCTCCAAATACCTCCTGTCCACCTGCAAGATCTCCTCCACTAACCTTGCCATCTCTGCCCGCTCCGTCTTATCCCTGTGTGCCGCATCAAAATAAAATCCCTTCTTACTACTGCCTTCATTGCCTCCCACAGCCGAAACCTCACCCGTGTCGTTCAGCTCCACATAACCCCAAATGGCAGCCCTCATCCGCTCACAAACCTCCTCATCTGCCAACAGTCCCACATCCACCCTCCACTCCCCCCACCCCTCAACTCGACCGATCCAACTTTGGAGCCAATACCGTGTTAAAATTCCCCCCATTACCAACCGGTGTGAGTCCAGGTCCAGGATCTTCCCAACTTCATGAACTCTACATTGTCCCAATTCAGGTCATAAACATTCACCAATACCACCGGCATCCCTTCCAATTTCCCACTCACCATTACATACCTCCCTCTTGAGTCTGCCATTATGCTCCCCACTTCAAAAGCTACCCATTTATATATCAATACAGTGACCCTCCTCATCTGCTGACTGAAATACCTCCCTACACACCTTTTCCTAAGCCTAGTTGATCCCCAATCTACAGATTAGTTTCTTGCAGAAATGTCACGTCCGCCTTTAGACTCCTCAGATGCACGAACATGCGAGCCTTCTTGACCGGCCTGTTCATCCCTCTCACATTCCATCTGATCAGCCTGGTCCCTCCCCCGTTCAAACACTATCCCGGTACAAACAACAACACCAACATTGAAAACTCAAAAACAAAGAAAAGAGCAACCCCCCACACCCCACAGAAGAACATAGGACAATGGCCCACAAAGAAAAAAAACCCCAAAACAAATACCTCCTCCAAAGTTCAATGGCCTCCTTCACCTACCAGTCCATTGTCCCTCACAAACACCATTGCTTCCAACGGCATCCCAAAGTCAAGTTCCCGGCCATTGTAGGCACCCCAGAGGCGAGTCGGATACAGCACTCCAAACTTCACCCCCTTCTTATAGAGGGCCGCCGTCACCTTATTGAAACCCGCTCTCCTCTTGGCTAGCTCCACACCCAGGTCCCGGTACACCCGGAATTCACTGCCCTCCCAGGTACATCATCTCGTCTGCCTGGTCCACTTCAGGATACGCTCCTTATCCAAAAACCGGTGCAGCCATACCACCATTGCCTTTGGCGGCTCATTACCCTGTAGCTTCTTCAGCGCCCTGTGCACCCGGTCATCTCAAAGACCTCCTCTCCCAGTCACTCCTCGAAAATCCTAGCCATGCACGAGCCAGCATCTGCTCCCTCGTTGCCCTCCGGCAGCCCCATGATCCTTAGATTCGCCTCCTGGACTGGTTCTCCAAACCCTCCACCTTCTTCTGCAGCCACTTCTGAGTATCACGCATCACCTCCATCTCAGCCGCCATTGGGGTAAGTTGCTCCTCGTGCTCCCCCACCGTTTCCTGCACCTTCTGACTCTGGGCTTCCAGCCTTGTTTCCAGGCGGTCGATCCCTGCCTTAATTGGGTCTACCGTTCTTGCCAGTCTCCTTCCTCTGCTGGGTGAACCTCTTGTTCAAGAAGTCCACCAGCTGCTCCATAGAATACTGAGATGTTAGAGCTGGACCCTTACCCCCCGGCATCTTCCTCTGTGTTGCAGGTACAACTCGCAACTGCTCCTTTTAAAACCATTCCTGGTCCACAAATCCATCCACCGGTGGGACACCTTCTCCTTCCACCACTCCTGCACCTTTTTCCCCCCAACAAAACCACCCGTTAGCTGAGGAAAAGGTCCAAAAACACCGCCATGAGCAGCCAAATGGGTGACCACTCACACCATGGCCACCCCTGCCGCATCCTCTTAACTGTTCACTACATTTCCAAATTTTTTGTGATTAGCAAATTTAAAAATTGTGAACTGTACACTTAAGTCCAAGTCTAATAGATAAAGAAAAGCAGTGGTCCTAATATTCCAGGGGAACACCACTGTCTTCCTTACAGTGGTCTGCATTGTACACCATAACACTTCCTCGAGCCCAAAAAACATGTTTTCTTCATTATTTTGTTTCTATCACTCGGGAAACTTCATGTCCATACTTCCACAACCCTTTTTATTCCATTGGCTTCAGCTTTGCTTGCAAACCTGTTATATGGTACTTTATCAAATGTATTTTGGAACTCCTTGTGCACTGCACAACTGCATGGCCCTCATGAACTCCCTTACTTGCCTTTTCAAAAAAACTAAATCAGTTTAGTGAAACATGATTTTCTATTAAGAAATTCATGCTGGTTTTCCCTTAATTAATCCACACATGTCCAAGTTGTTCTTAATTTTGGTCCAAGTTTCTCTTCATTTTGCCCTGGCTATCATTTTGAAAATTTTTGCCACAGAAGTGCAATTGACTGGTCTGTAGTTGCTGGGTTTTATCCTTGTAACTTTTATTGAAATAAGAGTGTAACATTTGCAATTCTCAGTCCTCTGGCACTACCTCTGTATCCAAGGAGAATTAAAACCCTTAGTTCCCTCAGTAACCTTGGATCCATCCCATTCTGACTGGTAACTCACTTGAAGTGCAGCGAGCCCTTAGAGTACATGCTCTAACATTTTTTAATCCAATCAGTGTCTCAACTAACTTCCCTTTCACTAAGATTGGCAGCATTTTCTTCCTGGTAAAGACATGCAAAGTACTCATTCAGTACCTCCGTTATTCCCACTGTTGGAAAGTACATGCTTCCTTGTTGGTCCCTAATCAGCCCCATCTCTCTTCTATCTCCTGTTTTTATTTGCTCATGAAATAATTTCAAATTCCATTTATGTTGGTTGTCTATTCTTGTAGTCTCTCTTTGCACCTCTTATTTCTCTTTACACTTCCCCTCTAACCTTTATATGTTCACTTGTATTATCAATCTGACATTTGTCATATGCTCTCTTCTTCAATGTTACTCCCTTTCTCTTTTGTTATCCAGTGAGTTTTGGTTGCCATAACCTTTTCCCCCTTGTGGGAATGTGCCTAGCTTGTATCTAAACTATCCCTTATTTAAATGCCTCCCATTGCTCGACAAAAGTTTTGCCTGCAAATCTGTAATTCAAATTCATCAGCGCATATATATTCTTAACTTGCTGAAATTGGTCCTCTTCTAATTGTTTCCTTTTCAAAGCTAGTCTAACCATATGACACCGTAACAACAGTTCCCTAAACCGTCTCTACTGATACTTGCTTCACCTGATCAACCTAATTTCCCAGAATCCGATCTGGCAACGCCACCTTCCAAGAAATGGATTGGATAGAAATGGTTTTTGAAAGATACTTTGATGTGACTTGTGGGTCCGACCCTAATGTCACTTTGTCTTGCCCAAACAGGTACTCATTAAAATGCTCACGTGCAAAGATAACAGCCAGACACTTTCTCAATCAGTGCGTGGTGTTGTTCTGTTTGATTTAATGCTGTGGATGAAAATGCAACTGGTTGTCCTCATGCAGTCAGTCCTGCCTTGCTGGCATCACACTGTTGCTTGTTATGCTCTCTCTTTAATTGGTTTTGTTTATGGCGGTTAATATGGTCGCCATCCTTAATTCTAATTATGCTTGCTCAAGAGTCGCCAGGTATCTTTTCAATACCGCTACAAGGTTCAAAACCGAATACTGATCGAAGACTCAATACACCAGTTAGTAAGTTCGAAATCAATACTCATTTATTTACACACACAGTCAATTATACTCATGCACAAACTCTACCACTAAACTATCGCTACTACTAAAGCCTATACTTCGCTTCGGGTGCCCACTCAGTCAGAGGAACAATGGCCATTGTCCGGTTCTGAGGCTGTTGGGATCGAACTTGTATGGAATAGTAGCTAGGAGCGTCTATCTCGTAGCGTGCGTTGACTTTGGACTTGCTTGTTCTGGTGCAGCTGCTAGGCAGGCCTCTCGTCGCTGAGAGCCAAGGCCAAGAAGAACGGTTCTCTCTTGGGGTGCTTCTTCTTATACCCAAAGGGGGCTTTGTGCATTTTTGGGTGGTCCTTGAACTTGTTAATTAATTGAACCCAATTAATTGGACCATATCCTGATCATTGGTATCAATTTCCTCCAATAAAGGGGTGGCTGCCTTGATTGCTGGGCGGGCCCTAGGTGGCCTTTGGCCTGCTTTGTTCTAGTCTCCTCTGGCGCCGGGGTGTCTGCTTTAGTATCGTTTACCTAAATGTTTCTCTTTTGTCCCCGGAGATGGCTCATTAGTATGCTAATAGTTTTGCAGTATCGGTCTTGTCTGGGAGCTGCAAACTTCAATCAATAGACAAACCTTGCACCTGCTTGCTTTCTCAGCATTGTCCATTTTTCCCTTCATTCTCTGCAAGTGTCCATTTTGTAATCGGGATGTGGCCACCTCAGGTGGCTACAAGACGGAGGGGTAACTTCTTCATTAACGTTGAAGTACCTAAGCACTGCCGTTTTCATCATTAGTTGTCTGATGTGAGTAAAAGCTGCTTCTGTTCTGTACCCTAATGCCACTGAACATCCTTTGCATTGAGTTTGCGTAGTGGTTCACATTCTGCTAACAAGAACCTTGCCAGGTAGCTAATAAATCACTGCCTTCACATCAGTTGGTTGCTGCATCTCGGCTACAGCTCTTACCTTTTCAGGAACAGGGCAGACTCTTTTTGCTGTCAGTACATTATTTGTGTGCTTCCATTTATCTACATTTGCAGTTTCTTTTTATTCGGCTTCAGGTTCATCTGGCGAGCTGTCTCGAACAATCTCACCAGATTCTGATCATGGTCTGTGATCGCCTTTTCATCTTACACACCTGGAAGATCATTAATTATCTCATGCTGACAGTATTGATACACTTCCGGAGCAATAGGAATGCCAAATGGCACGCACAACCATATGTACCTCCCAAGTGGTATCCAGATATAGTCAGGAAAATGTTGTTTTCATACAGTTTCACTTGGCAGTATCTATCCTTGGCATCCAAGGTAGTTAGTTGTGGCAACATTTCTTCAATAGTTTACGTTTGAGAACTCTCCAAAGCTTTATTGAAGTCCTTTGGATCTATGCACACTCAGCTTTCCAGAATTTTCACTGCTACCATGTTGATAATCCAGTCTGTACGAGTGGTCATTTTCTTGATTATTCATATCATTTCAAGCTCCTTTATCTTATCTTTTGAAAAGTTGGAATTCTCCTTGGAAGATGCTAAGTTGGTCACACACTCTCATCTACTTCAATATTATATTCATCAGGAATATATTGTGATATTGAAAACAGGCTGACAAGACACACAGGCCAGGAACAGAAACTTATTCACAATTCTCTTACTCAACAACATCCAAGACCTGTAATATTTCTTAGGATTTGTTCAGCGGTCAATAACTTAGTGTCATGTGAAACACTGCAAACCTTCTGCTACTTGGAGGATTACCAGTCCAAGCTTTGGACTTGTTTCAGCTGTGATGACTGGATATTGCTTCCTGTCTACTATTTGGAACTAGAAATCTTCTTTATTCCCAATGCATAGGCTCTCACCTTAATTTGCCATCTTGGGGTGAGCATTGCCCATCATATAGCTTCAACTTTACATTTAATGGTCACAGTCTTGAGCAACTTCACACAGGCCTGCAAAGCTCATTATGTTGCACAAAGCATCAGTATCTATCTCATTAACTTGATACTGTCCATTTGCAGCCGTCATTCCAGTAGTCAGAAACCATTTTTTCTTTGAGACTTGAAGATGCCAACCTGTTCAAAGGTGTAAAGCGATTAGTCAGGTTCATCATCTAACACCTCTAACAACCATCTGTTTTGGCTTGGTTTCCTTCTTTACAGCAAAACACTGTACAAAGTGATTCAACTTCTTGGAGTTAGAACATTGCTTTTCCCATGCTGAACATGCTTCCTTTTCTCTTGTGGTGTCTTCTGCAATTCTTACATCCGTTATCCAGCCTTAACCAGCGCCGGCCCTAGGGTTGCTGGCGCCCCGGGCAAGCTGAACTTCGGCGCCCTTGGGGGGGCGGGCGGGCCGGGGCGGGACCGAGGGGGCGCGGGGGGGGAGCGGACCGAGGGGGGGGGCGGGGGGGAGCGGACCGAGCCGGGGGGGGGGGGGGGGGGGGGGGGAGGGGGTGGGCGGGGGGGGCCTGGGGGAGGGCGGCCACCGCGCATGCGCTGGTTGGCGCCCCGGGCAACTGCCCGAGTTGCCGGTGCCTTGAGCCGGCCCTGCTTAACCTTCTACTCTTCTGCAAATGATTCTTCCTTCTCTCCATTGTTTTGCGCTTGAAAGGCCTAAACTGCCTCTCAGCAGAGTGCAAAGCCTCATCAATTCTCTGCATCTGATTGACCACTTCAGAGCTTCTAATCATGCCAGTAGCTTTCTTGAGAGCAAGTTTCTTTTCACAGCAGGATCTCTTGATCCTCAGACATCCCTATCTCTGATCAGATCACCCTTCAGTTGCTCAAACTCTACCATTCATCTAGACATCCCAATGCCATCAATGTTCTTCTCCTCTACCTGAGCTTTGTACCCTTTGTTATTCCTGCTGAACACACAGCATTCATAAGTAACATTAGGAGAGCGCTCAAAGTGGGCAGCACAGTAACACAGTGGGTAGCACTGTTGCTTCACAGCGGCAGGGTCCCAGGTTCGATTCCTGGCTTGGGTCACTGTCTGTGCAGAGTCTCTAGGTTCTCCCCGTGTCTGCGTGCGTTTCCTTCCTCCACAAGTCCTGAAAGACATGCTGTTGGGTGAATTGGACATTCTGAATTCTTCCTCTGTGTACCCGAACAGGAGTTGGAATGTGGGACTGGGGGCTTTTCACAGTAACTTCATTGCAGTTTTAATGTAAGCCTACTTGTGACAATAAAGATTATATAGAAAAATATATAGGTGGGTCCTTAAGGACTCCAAAATTTCACAAGACCTGTTTTTTTCTGTTTCTCAGTGGGGTCTAAGGTGCAACAAAGCTTGTAGCACACTTTCCCCGGCATTGATCATATAGTTGCTACTCTTGTTTGTTCAGTTTCTTGTTTAATTCTGTGGCAATTTCATTGTTTTGTTAATGAGACTGGAATAATTTCTAATTTATTTTCAAATCTGCCTTGATCATCTTTGGAGCACGCACTGAAATACTCAAAAGCTATACTGACTTGCCCATTGACGAATATACTGTACAAAGTTGCAGACTGAAGTTTGAATTATCATTTGTTTCTCATAGCTGTGGCTCTCTTAGAACTATCAAAGCCCACTCAATTGTTTTTTTTTTTATTTTTATTTTTTTATTTTTTATTTTTTTAAATAAATTTAGATTACCCAATTATTTTTTCTATTAAGGGGCAATTTAGCGTGGCCAATCCACCTACTCTGCACATTTTGGGTTGTGGGGGCGAAACCCACGCAGACACGGGGAGAATGTGCAAACTACACACGGACAGTGACCCAGAGCCGGGATCGAACCTGGGACCTCAGCGCCGTGAGGCGGTTGTGCTAACCACTAGGCCACCGTGCAGCTCCCCCACTCAATTGTTAACTGCGCAGTCCATACATCATGTTTCAAGTGGTGGATCAAATGACTTATGCCCGTAAGCCCTTGTACACCAAGGATGACATCAGAGATCAGATGACGATGGCAACTCTACGGACACATTGCACAAGGGCACTTATTCAAACACCCATCTCTCCATCTACCCATGTTGGTAATGATGGGTCACGACCTCTGGCTGTTCACGCCTTCTTTTGCAGCCACTCAATGACATCCTGGCTCCAGAATCAAGGAGACAGCATGCTGTGATAGGCAGTGTTTTGTTTGGTGGGTGGGGAGGACGGTGAGGCGATAGTCCTTTCAGAACTAGATTTCTCCAATGGCTGAATCCTGTTTTTAAAAAAAAAAGTTTCTGGCTTCCAATAAAATCACACAACTAAGTTGTCTGGGAGATTAACAATTTAAAAAAAAGTCAACAAATTAATTTGTATGGTGTGTAAATTGTGGGTGTGGTTCTGTGTTCAAGCAGTTTGGTTTTACATTTTAGAGCAAGCAAGCTGCAGAAGAGAAAATATATCTTGCAAATAGAGTTTAGTTGTATCGGCTAAAACGTGTGTTAACAGAAGGACTCCTAACAGTAAGTTGGACTTGTATTGCCAAGCTGAGAGAGAGAATTTTGGTTGTAATATTCAAGAATACTAGAACCAGGAGAGTTCTGACCTGAGGTGGCTACCCTTTGGTCATTGGAGCTACCTGTGTTTAATCTGGAGTCTGCAGCTATAGGAGTGTTGGAGGAGATTTGTGGAGAGTGTCTTGCTGGAAAAAAGTTGAAGGTCCAAGAAATCTCAACCTGTATACAAATCTTGAAAGCGGTACTCAGACCAAGCAGTTTATCTTTCATTTTTTTAATAAGCAACTGTCTTGAAGTATTTGAAGGGTCAGTCAAATAAGTGTTGAGGGAAGTGGAGTGAAGATGGTCGATTCAAATTGTAACTGAGTTTACTGTACTTTTATTATCATTAACATAGCTGATTATTTGTGTATTTATTAGTATTAATGCTCTTTGATTTTTGATTAGTAACATTCTTTTGATTGAAACCATCAGCCATGCAACTTAATTCTTTTAATAAATACCTGGGTTTTTGGGTTCTAAAATAAGATATAAAAAGTTTACTTACTTCAACGAAAATTATAACAAAACCATCCTTGTACCATCCATCTGCAGCCACAGGAGCACTTGTCCATTTTCCCAAACAATGAATGCCCTGTTGCATTCCCTTTTTCCCCCCTTCATTCTGCTCAGCCACTCGTGGTGTCGTGGACTTGGCTGTGCCTGTACTCCCCAGAAAAACCACCGTCTTCACTAATATTCGGAATTCAATACCAGTTAGAGAGTGAGAAACACTTGGGACTTGCAGCTACCTCATACTCCTTGTTTGTCTGGTGGGCAACCAGTATATTTCTGTCTTCACCTCTAAGCAGAAACATGCTATCCATGTAGCCTCCAGAAGTTTTCCACCGTTTCTCCCCTTAACCGCAATGGACAGGAGGGGTACGAGCAGCCTCCATCTCACCTCTTCCGAGCCCCGGCGGGCAAATTTAGTCTTCTCCAGTTTAAAGAATTCTGCAACATCACCCAACAACGTTGACACCCTTGGTGGCTCCACTGACCCCACTCCAGTAGAATTCGTCGTCGGGCAATCACCTGCCACCCCACCCGGCAACTCCCGTTTCTGCTGCAATTCCTCCAGCGTGCAAACCTTTTTCCACGAACAAGTCCCACACCTTTTCCACCCCTTCCCTGTGCCGCCGCCTGTATGTTGCATCCGTCCCTGCCGGGGCAAACCGGTGATTCCCACAGATTTGGGCTAGTATCGACATCCCCCCCCCCCCCCCCAACCACCACCACCACGCCAAAACGCCACCTCAGCTGGTTCCAAACCTTTAAGAATGAAGCCGCCACTGGACTCGCTGCATACCTCCCTGGGTAAATGGAAGTGGGGCCACATCCAGAGCCCTCTGATGTACCCCCACACACGATGCTTCCTTCACCTGCACCCACACTGCTCTTTCCTCCCCCCACTATTGGCGGGCCTTCTCTGTATTCATCCCCAGTAAAAATGCAGCAAGTTCAGGAGTGCTGATTTCTTTGTAGAAACACCCACCGAATCCGTGGCATCTTGCCAGCCCATATGAAAGCTGGGATTAACCTGTCCACCTTACTAAAAAATGCGGCTTGCAAGAATATTGAGAGAGACACTGAAACACAGTAAAAAATATTAGCAGGACGTTCACCTTGACCTTTGGCAACAAATCAAATTCAACTGCAGCTGCTTCCACTCCGCCAAGAGTTTCCTTGTCAGGGCTTGAGGGTACTGCCTCCCCACCTCCAAAATAGCACCCACCAATCGCTGCCTCTCCACCGTATCCTTATGGACCTTGTACGCAATCACTTACCCCTGCACCACCGCTTTCGACAGCTTTCAAAAGTGGAGGGAGAGACCTCCCCATTCTGATTAAACTCTATATTCTCCTTAATTACCGAAGCTATCTTTCCACAAAATTGTTGATCCGTCAATAGAGCCGAGTCCATCTTCCACGGGGTTCCTTGTGACTGGCCCGTGCTTAACCTCACATCCATAAGATCAGTTCCATTCCGCCGCTTGATCCTTTTAGTTCTGAAAGTTTATTTACCTCGGGTGCCTATTCACCTTTCTTTTGAAAACATTGCTTCTCTCTATTTCCACCATCCTTGAAGGCAGCGAGTTCCAGATCATTACCACTCGCAGCGTAAAAAAGGTTCTTCATGTCCCTCTTGCCTAAAAGCTTAAACCTGTTTTCTCTAGTCCAGCAATCTATTTTAACTGAAGAGCCTTTTTAAAAAGAAAATTGGGAAGAAAATATTGGGAGCCGTAAGACCGATTCAAAATTTCTAAATCAATTGTTTGCCATATTGCCAAGTATCTCTGATGGATTTTTAATCAAATACATGTATTGAATTTTAAATGCACTTTGGATTTGTGTATCAGTAGAAAAAAAAAGCTTTGTCTTTTTTAACTGAACTTTGACAGTAAATGCATCTTTAGAGTAAGCTTTAACTTACCATTTGTAGAATGAAGAATCTTTTACAACTATTGATTTTCATGATTTTTTAAAAATGCTTTCAATAACACATTCAGCAATAATTTATCATCTCCACTATATTAGAAACAATAATGATCACAGCCATTTTGTTCCTTCAACAAAAGGCATTATATATAAACTGCTGTAGCCACACTGTTCAGTTTATTTAGAGCATGATGTTTTTCCATTTAAGTAATCATTTAAAATGCAGCATAATGAATAGATTTTTATCCCCACGGTAAAAACACTACTTTTACTTCTTGACGTTACATTTTTAGTCTTTTTTCATTTTAATGAGATCCAACTGGAAACGTTTGGCAACTGCAAATGAGATGTCAAAAAGCTGCATGTGACTTTAGAGCCACAGATTGCAGAACCCTGGATTAATCCTTGTTTCACCAGTTAATGGAAATCGCTTTTATTTCTCTATCTTGAATAAATCTGTCATGATCTTCTACATTAAATCTTCTATGTCCCTATCAAATCTCCCCTCAATCATCTTTGCTCCAAGGAGAGAAAGCTCAAGTTCTCCAACCTAAGCCTGGAACTAGAATCCATCATCCCTGAAACCTATTTCCTGTGCACCCTCTCAAGGACCCTCGCATCCTTCCTAATTTGTAATGACCAGTACAGGACACAGTACAAGTTGAGACCCAACCAGAGCTTTCTGAAAGTTCAGCGTTAATTCCCTGATTTTGTATTCAACACCACTATTTATGAAGTGCAAGATCCTATATACTTTGCTAACTACTCCCAAAGCATCCTGGCACCTTCAACGATCTATACACGTGAACCCCCAGGTCCATCTGTACTTGCACACGTTTTACAACGGTTCCTGTAAATCTATATTGCCTCTTCCTATCCCTTTGCCAAAATACCTCGCCGCACACTTTTCCACTGCCTCACCCAGTTCACCTCAATAACTTTGTCCTGCCTTCTCTTCTATTTGCATTCTTGACTTCTAACAGCTCACTTCTCATTCCCCATCCTCTTCCATTCACCAGTAATATCTGTTTGCAATCAACATATGCCTGGCCTCTGCTACTCCCTTTCAAAACTCTCTCCCTTATCTCTTCCCTCCATCCTCTTTAAAAACCTATTCAATTGTCATTTTGCTATGATCTCTGTTTTACCTGTGATCCCTGAAGAACCGCAGGCAGCAGCCATCTTATTATAATTTCAGATTTAGTAAAGGCATGTGATTCAGCTTTAACTTGTTTAACTTAATTTTCGAGCTTGCTATTCCTATAAAATTGAATTGACTTTGCTTCTATTCTTAGCAATGTGGAATCGGTGCTAATGATGTGAAAAAACTGGAAGAGGCTGGTTTCCATACCGTGGAGGCAGTGGCCTATGCCCCAAAGAAGGAACTGCTAAATATCAAGGGCATCAGTGAAGCTAAAGCGGAGAAGATACTGGTAAGAATAGAACTAGACCTTGTATTAATTGCAAATATTTTTTGCAAGTGCTATGGAAGAGATTTTCTACTAAGGTGCTTCTCTTGAAAACTGTAATGACTGTGCAGCTAAAAAGAAAAGACAAATCTAATGTAAGATTTTCAACTCTCTCACTTGACGCTGAAGCCAGCTTACATCGGGCATAGTTTTAATGTCAATGGCCTGAATCTTCGAGGAGCAGCAGTCTTTATTCCCCATGGTAGTCTCATTCAGAAAGTTAGGGGGCATGGGATACAGGGAAATCTGGCTGCCTGGATACAGAATTGGCTGGCCGAAAGAAGACAGCAAGTGGTAGTGGATGGAAAGCATTCTGCCTGGAGGTCGGTGGCCAGTGGTGTCCTGCAGGGATCTGTTCTGGGACCTCTTCTCTTTGTATTTTTTATAAATGACTTGGATGAGAAGTGGAAGGGTGGGTTAGTAAGTTTGCCGATGACACGAAGGTTGGTGGAGTTGTCGATAGTGTCGAGGGCTGTTGCAGGTTACAACAGGACATTGACAGGATGTAGAGCTGGACTGAGAAGTGGCAGATGGAGTTCAACCTAGATAAATATGAAGTGATTCATTTTGCAAGGTCAAATTTGAATGCTAAATACAGGGTTAAAGGCAGGATTCTTGGAAGTGTGGAGTAACAGAGGGATCTTGGGGTCCACGTATTTCGATCCCTCAAAGTTGCCACCCAGGTTGATAGGATTGTTAAGAAGGCGTATGGTGTGTTGGCTTTCGTTAACAGGGGGATTGAGTTTAAGAGCTGCGAAATATTTGCTGCAGCTTTACAAAATCCTGGTTAGACCACACACACTTGGAATATTGTGTCCAGTTCTGGTCACCTCGTTATAGGAAGAATGTGGATGCTTTGGAGAATGTGCAGAGATTTGCCAGGATGCTGCCTGGACTGGAGGGCATGTCTTCTGAAGAAAGGTTGAGGGAGCTAGGGCTTTTCTCTCTGGAGCGGAAAAGGAAGAGAGGTGACTTGATGGAGGTGTATAAGGTGATGAGAGGCATGGACAGAGTGGATAGCCAGAGACTGTCACAAGGGGACATAATTTTCAGGAGATTGGAGGAAGGTATAGGGGAGATAGCAGAGGTAGGTTCTTTACACAGAGAGTGGTGGTGCGTGGAATGCACTGCCAGCGGAGGTGGTGGAGTCAGAGTCATTGGGGACATTAAAGCGACTCTTTGACAGGACATGGAGAGCATAAATTCCTAATAAAATTCCGCCGGGTACCCATCGGCACAGGGGCCTTCCCCGACTTCATGCCGATACTGGCCAGCACTTCCCTCAGACCCAGGGGCTCCTCCAACGCCTGCCTCTTTGCTTTCTCCACCTGGGGAAATTCCATCTCGTCCAGAAACCGCACCATGTGGATTCTTCCCCCCCCCCCCCCCCCCCCCCCCCCCCCCCAGTAGTACTCCCTAAATTCCTTGTTTATCTTCCCTAGCTTCGACACCACACCCCCAGTCCGTATCTGCAATATTTCCCTGGACGCAGCCTGCTTTGGCAGCTGGTGCGCCAGCATGTGTCTCACCGTCTCCCCATACTTATATTGCACCCCTATGCAGTTGCCCTACTGCTCTCCCCGTCGTTAGCCTGTTAAGCTGCCCCTGTAACTTTTTCCTCCTCGCCAATCCCTCCACGGTGGGCACCGTCAAATATTCCCTGTCCACCTCCACTATCTCGCTCACTAGACGGTCATGTTCCACCCTCCTTTCCCTATCCGCACGAGCCTTAAACAAAATAATCCCCCCCCCCCAAAAAAAATGGCTGCTGACCCCTCCCCATTATGATTCAACTCCACATACCCCTTAATCGCCGGCCGCACTGATACCTGAGGCGCACCACTCGTTACAGCTTCCCAACCTTAAAATTTTTTTATATCTACTCTGTTTCCTGTTAACTAGCCAATCTTCTATCCATGCCCCCTACACTATGAGCTTTTATTTTCCGCAATGAACTTTGATGTGGCTCCTTATCAAATGCCTTCTGGAAATCTAAGTGCAGTAAACTTGCGGGCTCCCCTTTATCCACAGCACATGTGACTCCTTCAAAGAACTCTAACAAATTAGGTAACGTGATTTCCCTTTCGCAAACCCATGCTGACTCTACTGATTGCCTTCTATTTTTCCAAGTGCTCTTCTATAACAGCCTTAATAATGGCTGCTGACATTTTCCGTATGACAAATGTTGGACTAACCAATTTGTAGTTTCTTGCTTTCTGCCTCCTTCCCTTTTTGAATGAAGGAGTTACATTTGCTATCTTCTAATCTAATGGAAACTTCCCTGAATCTAGGGAATTTTGGGAGATTAAAATCAACACGTCAACTATCTCACTAGTCACTTCTTCCCAGGGATAGCTAGCCCACAGCTGCAACAATTTGCATAATATCACTTCCCTGGTGATTATAGTTTTCCTAAATTCCTTGTCTTCCATTTCCTGATTTACAGCAATTTCTGGGATGTTACTTGTATCTTCGAAAATGAAGAATGATGCAAAATACCCATTTAATTCATTTACCATCTTTTTTACTTTCCATTATTAATTTTCCAAACTCCCTTTCTTTAGACTGAATGCCCACTTTGTTAGCTCTTTACTTGTTTAAATATCTATAGGGACTCTTACTATCTGTCTTTATATTTCTAACTCGCTTTCTCTTGAACTCTAATTTTTTTCCCTCCTTTTTTAGATTAGAACAGTACAGCACAGAACAGGCCCTTCAGCCCTCGATGTTGTGCCGAGCAATGATCACCCTACTTAAACCCACGTAACCTGTATACCCGCAACCCAACAATCCCCCCATTAACCTTACACTACGGGCAATTTTAGCATGGCCAATCCACCTAACCTGCACATCTTTGGACTGTGGGAGGAAACCGGAGCACCCGGAGGAAACCCACGCACACACGGGGAGGACGTGCAGACTCCACACAGTCAGTGACCCAGCCGGGAATCGAACCTGGGACCCTGGAGCTGTGAAGCATTGATGCTAACCACCACTTATTAATCTTTTTGTCATTCTATGCAATTCTTTATATTCTGTCCAGTCTTTTGACCTGCCACCTGTCTTTAACAATTTTATGCTTTCTCTTTAAGTTTGTCACTATCTTCAACTTTCTTTCATTCGCCACTGATAGTGGATCCTCCTCTTGGAATTTTTCTTTCTCATTAGAATGCATCTATTCTATGTATTTAGAAATCTCCCTGCAAATTAGCCTGTTACTGTATCTCTGTTTAATGATCCCTGAACCTCATTTTCTCATTTGCTTTAGCTCTGCTTTCATGCCCTCATTATTGCCCTTATTTAGTTAGGGGGAGGGGGGCACAAAACCATCTGTAATTTGCACTTTAAATTTTATCGAATGGTTTCCAGCACAGCACAATTGTCCAGGGGAAGTTAACGCTTTTGGTCAATTGCAGCGTAATTCCTTACCTGACAACCTCGCAGATAGATCCCCATCGCATTTTTAGGGTTCTGCCCAAATCTGCGCTGCGGGGCCAGGAAGTTATGGGATCATTCTTACTTCGGAGTGCTTTCGCTGAGTTTATGAATTAATCCTGTCTCATTGCCAATATCATGCCTAGTGTAGCCTGCTTTCTGGTTGACTCCAGAATGCGTTGTTCAAAGAAACTATCCCGGAAGTATTCTATGAACTCCTCATCTGATTTTCTTTCAGTCCACATATAGATTAAAATCCCTCATGATTATTTCCAGACCTTTCTGACAAGCTCCCATGCTGTAAAAATGCTACAATCAGTTACTAAGGAGATTTGTATCAGGACGTTTAGAAACTCACAATACAATCAGGCAGAGTCAGCACAACTTTGTGAAGGGTATATTATCTTTGGTAATTTATCAGAGTTCTTCGAATACGTAACAAGCAAGGTGAATAAGGGGGAACCTGGAGATGAGATGTACTTGGGCTTCCAAAAGGCATTTGATGGGATGCCACATGAAAGGTTACAGCCAAATCAAGAGTGCAGGGTGTAATATATTAGCCTGGATAAAGGATTGGTTAACTAATAGGAAGCAGAGGGTAGGGATAAATGGCTCATTTTCAGGTTGGGAAGCTGTTAACAGTACTGTGTTGGGACTTCAACTATCCACACTCTATATCAATGATTTTGATGAAGTGACTGAACGTAGCTAAATTTGCTGACAGTACGAAGATAGGTAAGTTGTCACAAGGACCTAAGTCTACAAAGGGATTGAGATAGGTTAATTAAGTGGGCAAATATTGGGCAGATGGAGTGTAATATTGGAAAATGTGTACTTGTCCACTTTGGCAGAAAGAGTACAAAAGTAATATGTTATTTGAATGATGAGAAACTGAAGAGCTCTGCAGTACAATGGGCTATGGGTGTCCTAGTAGGAATTAAATTGTTGGCATGCAGATGCAGCAAGTGATTAGGAAAGTAAATGTAATGTTGCCACTTATTGTAAGAGGAATTGGGTATAAACATAGGAAAGTGTTGATGTAGCTGTGCAGGGCATTAGTTAGACTGCTAGTTTTGGCCTCCTTACTTAAGAAAAATATAATTGTATTGGAAGAAGTTCGGAGACGATTCATTTGACTGATTCCCGAGATGAAGCAGTTATCTTGCGAGGCAATATTGAGTACGTTAGACCGTTACCCGTTGGAAGTTTAGAAAAATGAGAACTGACCTTACTGGAAAATATAAGATTTTGAAGGAACTTGATGGGGTGGATGCTGAGAAAATGTTTCCACTTTTTTGGGGAGTCCAAAACTAAAGGACACAGTTTAAAAATAAAGGGTGTCCCATTGAAGATGAAGAGCAGGAGAATTTTTTCTGAGGATTTGTTAGACTGCAGTTCTCTTCCCCAGAGAGCATTGGAGGCTCGGTCATTGAATACATTCAAGGCTAAATTAGATTTTTGATTGACAGCGGAGTCCACGGGGGATTGACAGGACAATGGAGTTGAGGCCAAAATCAGAGCAGCCATTACCTTACTGCATGGAGGAGCTGACTCAAATGGTGTAATCCTGCTCCTAATGTTTGTGTGTTCTTTGAGCGAAACTAGTGAATGATGCAAGTAGTGGGGGAGGCCAGAATGATGGAATAGCATGATATTGCTTTCCTTCATCTTGTGGTTTCATAGGAGCTTGCACTAAACCAGCTGTTGGTGGCAGTAAGTAACCATTATTGATGGGTTGCACACTAGTTAATGTGGGGAATGTTAGACACATTTTCACAGACTGAATTTAAATATGTTTTAAATATGAATTCTTGCAAATGTATTCTAAATGAAGGATGCTGCATGTGAAAATGTTAATTTTTTTCCCACAAGTCAGCGGTTACTGGACAATCTTGAAGAATGAATTCATGAACAAGTAAAACATGACTCAATCAATAGTAGAATGGACATGGTATTCAGTAACTCCATATGTGAATTTCATGAGGCATGCTAAATTTAACAAACTTTTGTGGTTTATCGGTCTGTTTTTCATGTTATAAGACATGGAGCAGTCCATAAATGCCTGGGACTTTTATTTTGCAGTGGTCCTAATTCTTTATCACTTGGTGTATGTTTCTTAAATGACGTGCAGCAATAGCGTTTGCTTATGTGTACTCGTTATTACATTATTTATGTGCCCCCTGCCTAATTTGGGGGGGTTGTAAGGTTTGCAGGGCTACTAAATAGCACAGGTGACTTGAGATGAGGTTAGTTCCAGTTAAATTGATACCTAATTATTTTTAATTCAAAATCTCTCCCGTCCCAATCTTTCCGAAAAATATTGATTCTTTCACGAATATGTTTTCAAAAGTCTTCTGATGTCTTGTTGGAAGTAATTTTTAAAGACAAAGTAATGCATGTGTACTCCAAAATGAATACCCGGGCTGACCTTGTTGACCAGATATTTAGACATCCTCTGAATGTGTTGTCCACCACTGCGCCACCTGTCGCCCCATTGGAGAGATTTTGAACCGTTTGCCAGTTGGCTGTTGTTCACTTTACACCATCAAAGTTTGAATTACCTCCAGGAGTGAAAACTATGATTTATTTAATTTCCCCTTGTCTCATCCAGGGTTACTAATGCTATTTATAGGGTTGAAACTGTTGTCGGCTTGCACAATTAACTTGAAAGCTTGAAATATATTTTGTGTACATATGATGGATTATGCATATGTGGTCTGGCGCATGTATAAGTGCGAAAAGAAATGAAAAGGTATTGGGAGCTTGATTTGTGTTTTTCAGCCTACTGAACTGCAATTAAACAGTTTTGCTTTCTGGATGTGGGCACCTTGCCAGTGACACTAATTATAGGAAATACCAACAATACTTGTTGCAACATTTTAATTTAAAAAGACCACATAACTTGCTGAAATTGAATTGGAAATTATTATCTAACTGTGTGGGTTCTTGTGCCAAGCTGACTGAAATTAGGTTGTAATGCAAAAGCCACACTGCCCACAGCAGTAATACTGTGCAACCATTTGTTGACAAAATCCAACCCATTCTTTTAAAAGACTACCAGTAGTTCACGGAATTTTGACATTGAATTAGGTTAGAAATTGAAACTATGAAGAGGGTAGTGAATTGAGAATATGAGTTTCTATTAATTCTGACTGTTAGTTTGCTGGGGAAGAAGAGATGCTGGGCTAGCTTTTTTTCCAAAAGTTCTATCTATTTGTATAAAAATCATGCACCAAAATCCTTGAACTTGTTTTTAAAAAAAATATTTTTATTGGGTTTTGTACATGGTATAAATACAAATATCCATACACACAAACAAAGGAAGAAAAAACAAGTAATGAGAAAGGAGTTTCCCCCTTTTATTTTTAAAACAAAATGGAGGGGGGGGCACCTGGGTGGTGCCTCTAATGTTATTGACATTTTGGTTAGCTTTTTCAGTTGCATAAGCTTCGGCCATGGGTCGTTCCTTGTTGCCGTTCATTCTTTCTCTTTTCGCCTTGCAGTGTGTGTTGTGGCCATTGTCCTCCCCTGTGCTCGCTCCTCCTCCTCTCCCACCTCCTACCGTTTGTGTTCCCTTCTCTGTTTTCCCTTCTGGTTCCCTTCTATTGTTTCCCTCCCATCTCGTCCCCTTTCTATCGCTGGGATTGGCTATCCCTTGTTTCCCGCCCCCCGGGTCATCCCTCACTCCCCTCTCTTCTATCATCTCTTGGCTAGCTCTTCCTGGATCCTGGCTACTTAGTTGTTGGCTAAAAACAGGTCTCAGAACAGTCGGGTGAATGGCTCCCATGTTTTGTGTAAACCATCGTCCGATCCATGGATGGTGAATTTGATTTTCTCCATTTGGAGAAATTCCATAGGTCGGACGCCAGTCTGCAGCTTTAGGTGGTGCTGCTGACCGGCAGCTGAGCAGGATTCTACAGCAGACGAGCAGGGAGGCAAAGGCAAGGGCGCCTGCCCTCCTCCTGATAAAGAGATCTGGCTGGTCTGATGCCCTGAAGACTGCAACTTTTGGGCATGGCTCCACCCTCATCCCCACCACTTTGGGCATAGCCTCGAAGAAGGCTGTCCAGTACTCGGCAAGTCTGGGGCAAGACCAGAACATTTGGGCGTGGTTGTCCTTGAACATGTTGCCTCCCAAATCTGTTAAAGTCTTTCCCGGAACTGCCTTGTTTGAATCCCTCCAAACAGGTTTCCATCTAGCACCAGTTTGGTGCATCATGCAATTCCATCCATAAAATGATTTTAAAAAAGCAGATTTTGACTTTGACTTATTAGGTCCATTTAATTAGGCATCTCTTGGAAATCAAATAAATTGTTTTTTAGTGAGGTATGGTTCTGGCACTAGCACATATTGTAAATGCAAGATCATATAAACAAAATGGGATAAGTACACCCAAGGGCAGAAAATTATTAGGAAAACCAATATTTGATCAGATTTAAGTCTTTGAATTCAATATTGAACTCTTGAAAACTTGGAAATAAAAATCTGGTTTCTGGATTTAATTATGTCCTAAGGGCATTCCTGTGCCCCTGTCAGTTAACGTTTACTGAGGTTGGCAGAGGACTAGGGACTTAGGGGAAATTTATAGCTTTATTAACACTCCTTTATAAGCTTTGTGGTTAAATTTGAATGTCCTCCCACGTTGCACAGCTGCCACCTTATCTAATCTTTGTTTTCTTTTGTTTTAGGCTGAAGCAGCTAAACTTGTGCCGATGGGCTTTACTACAGCGACAGAGTTCCACCTGAGGCGCTCAGAAATCATTCAGGTCACAACAGGGTCGAAGGAACTTGATAAACTTCTACAAGGTATATAGAATTTTGTTCAAAAGTTTCTGTGTGTTCGGATAAATGTTTGAATGAATTCAAGCAACACCAGTTGCCTCACTCTATTCTTTCCTGCCCTGCATCTCCCGGGGCTGATCTCGTAAACCTCCTTCCTGTCACAATTAGCTTTGAACCTATGAACTCTGCCTGCAGATGGTTATCACGGTTTCTCTCCACATTTCCCTCCAGAATGTATGTTCGCTTGCTAATAGAGCCCTTGCCATCTATCGACTTAATGTGGACGATCACTCTGACATGGCCTTGATGGAGAAATGGCTGAGTAGTGGTGATGATTTTTCTCTTTTAATTAAGCTTTGTCAAGGCTATATCTTCCACCATTTGCTCAGCTCAAACCATTGCATCTTCTGGCAACTCTAAGCATATTACCTTGTTCCACTGTTACACCGCTCATTTAAAATCCTTGTTCTGTACTGCCCACCCAAATGTCACTCCAAATTCCTCCGAAATATTTCTGATTTCCTGTCTCTGCAATGAGCAACTTCTCATCCCATGATATTAATCTGCTTGTCTACTCTTATTCTCTATCCTCGTGAGTTTACTACATTCCTTTCCTCCCCATATCTCTTCTCCCATATAAGTTGTCATACCCACATATACTGCCAACCCCATAATCTTGCCATCTCTTATAACCATATTGTTATTATCAATGATAGGGCGATGAGGAGGAACTACTTCTCGCAGAGGGTGGTGAATTTGTGGAACTCGGTGCCCCATAGCCCGGTGGTATCTGAATCATTAAATGGTTTCAAGAAGGAGATAGATAGATTTTTGAATAAAAAACAGGTTAAAAGGAGATAGGGAAGAAGTGGGGAGGTGGATTTGAGACCAGGAAGAGATCAGCCATGACCTGATTGAATGGCGGAGCAGACTCAATGTGCTGAATTGCATATTTCTGCTCCTAATTCCTATGTTCCTATGTGGTCGCTGATCATTTTCTTGTATCACTCTCCACCTACGTTCCATCTGCAACCACCCCCACCTCCCACCGCTCACTTCTTTCTGTGTCTGACCCTGGGGAGAAACTCTCCCTCAAGTCACTTAACACTGCGCTCTCAAATTCACAACCATCTAGCCTTTGCCTTTCATTTATTGTGATATCTTGGCAGCTAATGATTTCCTAAATCACATATCCTCCATCGTTGTCTTGTCCCCACTAGAACTATTATTCATTCTTGCCCCATTAATTCCCCCTTGATATAACCCACATCTCTATTCCATTAAGTCCAATGGACGCAGCCGTAAACATCTTTGTTGAAAAACATATTTAATCATTCATTGTCAGATCTGACTGGACTACTTAAAATATTATCACTAAAATTGCCCACTATTCAAAGATCAACAGGAAGGCAAAAATGCTTCTGACTTGACTTCATTACTAACCGTTGTCTTCAACTCCTCTTCCCTGTCTACTGCACCCTCAGTTCTGACAATAAATGCAGTCATAGGCTTTTGTTTTCTAAAGATTGAGGCTGCTGTATAACTGCCTCCATTGCTTGCTACTTTCTACTATCAGACCTGGCTTAACTTCCTCAAAGTTCTCCCTTTTGTTTTAAATTTAGAGTACCCAATTAATTTTTTCCAATCAAGGGGCAATTTAGCTTGAATGTATTGTTTCTCCAGTCAGAAGCCTGGATTTGATTCTGACCTCGAGTTTAGAATAAATCTGTTTAAACCCTTATCTTTGTGTCTCCTGGATTACTACAAAAGAGATTTAAAACATTAGAGCAGAAGTTAAGCTTTGGGCATGTGAACCATACAAGTGTTCTTCTAAGACTTAAACGGCCTACCCCTTATTCTGGGATTGTATCCCCTCGTTCTTGATTCACGAGCCAGGCAAAAGCATCCTACCTACGTCTATCCTGTTGCACCTTGTAAGAATTTTGTAAGTTTCAATGCAATCACCACCAATTCTTTGAAATTCTAGAGAATACAAGCACAGTTTCCTCAATCTCTCCTCACAAAATAATCCTTCCATCTGAGGCAAGAGCCTGGTGAACATCCATTGCACCCCTTCAATGGCAAGTATATCCTTCCTCAGATAAGGAGACCAAAACTGTACACTACTCCAGTTACGGCACTCTTTCCGTGGCTCTATACAATTGCAGCCAGACATCGTTAATCAAATCACATTGCAATGAAGGCCAACATACTATTTGCCTTCCTTATCGATTCATAGAATTTACAATGCAGAAGAAGGCCATTCGGCCCATCGAGTGCACTGGCTCTTGGAAAGAGCACCCTACCCAAGCCCACAACTCCACCCCATCCCATAACCCTGTAACCCCACCCAACACTAAGGGCAATTTTGGACACAGGGCAATTTAGCATGGCCAATCCACCTAACCTGCACATCTTTGGACTGTGGGAGGAAACCGGAGCACCTGGTGGAAACCCGCGCACACGTGCAGACTTCACACAGACAGTGACCCAAGCTGGGAATCGAACCTGGGACCCTGGAGCTGCGAAGCAATTGTGCTAACCACTATGCTACCGTGCTGCCCATCGATTGTTGCATCTGCACCTTTTAGTGACTCGAGGACAAGGGCACCTCGGTTCCTTTGAACATCAACACTTCCCAACATCTCCCCATTTAAGAAATATTCTGCCTTTTTGATTTTTCTACCAGTGGATAACTTCACACTTACTCAGTCCATTTGCCATGCTCTTGCCTATTCACTCAGCCTGTCCAGGTCCACTTGAAGCTTCCTTGCATGCCCTTCACAACATATATTCCCACCTAATTTGTGTCGTCCCCAACTTTGGAAATATTACATTTGGTCCCCACATCCAAATCATTTATATCATTTGAACAGCTGTGACCCTTGACTGCCATCCTGAGAATGACCCGTTTATTCCTAGTCTCTCTGTTAACCAATCCTCAATCCATACCAATATACTACCCCGAATCCCATGCGCTCTAATTTTGTTTACTCACCTTATTAAAAGCCTTCTGAAAACTCAAACACCCCACACCCACTGGTTCTCCTTTATCTATTATACGTAGCATCCTCAAAGGAAAACTCCAGGTTTGTCAAAGATTATTTTCCTTTCATGAATCATGTTGACACTGCCCACTTTTACCATTACTTTCAAAGTATCCAGTTATCACATCCTTTGTGGAATTACGACAGTACAGTAGGATGCCATTCGGCCCATCGAGTCTACACCGACCCTCTGAAAGAGCTCCATACCTAGAACTGGGAGAAGTAATGGAGAGCATCAACTCCATGCAGATGGGGGAAGGCACCGGGACCAGATGGATTCCTAGCAGACTTCTATAAACACATTTGCGACAACACTGACCCCGCACTTGCGGGGATGTTTGCAGACTCGCTAGTAAAAGGAGCTCTTGCACCAACACTTGCTGCTTGACATAGATGCCAAAATCCTGGCTAGGCGACTGGAGAACTCTGCACCAGAGGTGGTCAGAGCACCAGATGGGCGTTGTCAAGAGTAGGCATTGAACATCAGGCGTCTGTTGAACATGACCCCACCCGGGGAGAGAACACCAGAAGTGATCATCTCCCTGGATGCAGAAAAGTCCTTTGACAGATTTGAGTGGAGATATCTCATGGTACTGGAGCGGTTTGGACTTGATTCAGGGTTTACTGCCTGCGTGAAACTTCTGCACTTTGCTCCCATGGTGAGCATGCGGACTAACAGCACCAACCCTAAATACTTTCAGCTGTACAGAAGCACAAGGTAAGGATGCCCGCTGTCCCTGCTTCTGTTTGCCCTAGCAATCAAGCCACTGGAAGATGGCCCTCAGAGCGGCGAATAGTCGAGAGGTATCCAGAGAGAAGGCAGGCGCATAGAGTCTCACTCTATGCAGATGACCTGCTCCGCTATGTCTCAGACTCCCAAGCCAGCATGTAAGGAATCATGAAGCTCCTGAAAGAATTTCGAGCCTTCTTGGCACAGAGAGTTCCTGCACGAGGACGTCCCTCCGAGCCCTAGTCGGACAGTACTCCCATCCCTGCTAACCAAAGACTCAAAGCCCAGTGATGGAAGACACGCTCCGGACATATTACCAATTGAGGCAACGCTTCGGCCTGACTGCAGTTTCCACCATGGCCCCCGTTTGCAACAGCCACAGATTCACGCCAGCAACAATGGACGCCGCCTTTAAAGGTGGAAACAGGACAAGAGGATGTTGGCAGCGACTTGTACACAGATGATGGATTAGCTGGAAGAACTTGAGAGGTTTCAACTGCCTAAAGGAAATGGGTTAAGACATATATAAATTAAAAACTTCCTCTGTGGGGAAACAACGACATACCCAAGGACGCTGAGACATTCACTGGTAGAGGAAATGTTGGACCCGGGCGACTTCGAGAAAGGCAACTGCGGGGCTCTGTATGGGTGACTATTGGAGGAGGCACGTTCCCCCCCCTTGACAAGATGAGAGAAAAATGGGAGGAAGAACTATGGATAGAGGTGGGGGGGGGGGGAGGGGGCTCTGGATCGAAACACTGATCAGGGCAAACTCCACATGTGTAGTGCTCAGCCTAATGCAGCTAAAGGTGGTGCGCAGAGTGCACCTAACGAGAACCCGAATCAACAGGTTCTTCACGAAGGCCAGGGAGGACAGGCCAACCACACTCGCATGTTTTGGGCCTGCCCCAGACTTATCGGGTTCTGGACAATCTTTCTTCTTTGAAGCAATGTCCAAAATTGTGGAGTGAGGGTGAAGCCATGCCCACAAGTGGCAATCTTCAGGGCCTCAGACCAGCCAAAACTCTTCATGGGGAAGGGGCCAACACCCTAGCCTTTGCTTCCCTAATCACCTGCCAAAGAATCCTGCTCTGCTAGTGATCGGCAGCACCACCCCAAAGCTGCAGGCCAGCTGCCCGACCTATTGAATCCCTCCCAACTTGAGAAAATAAAATTCACTATCCTTGGGTCGGAGAGGGCTTCCACAAGACATGGAGGCCGTTCACCAACTTGTTCCAAGACCTGTTGGTAGCCAGCAGCCTAGAGGGGTGGGGGGAGGCAGAGGAGCGCCTCCAGAACCTGAAGGAGGGGGGGTTTGCAAAAAAGCCTGCAGGGCAGACCACAACGTGGGCAACAAAGCCACAGAGGAGAGGGCCGAAATCTACACATGTCAAAAACAGCATGCTGGGTGATGCATTCCAGGGCCAACACAAAGTGCCTAAACAGGGCGGATCTGCCAGATAAGGCCCGCAGCCTCAGGGGAAGGGGGGAAAGAAATAGATAAACAATCAGAATCCGGTTTGAAACATGTATGTATGTATATACACTCCCCTCACTCTGTCTGAGGAGAGGGGGTGGGGGGGGGGGGTCTTGACACCTCCCCCTGCTTCTCCCCGTAAGAAAACACAGAAAAATAATATAATTTTTATTGTTACAAATAGGCTTACATTAACACAGCAACGAAGTTACCGTGAAAAGCCCCTAGTTGCCACATTCCGGCGCTTGTTCGTGTACGGAATGCCCAAATTACCTAAAAGCCCGTCTCTTTGGACTTGTGGGAGGAAACTGGAGCGCCCGGAGGAAACCCAAACTGACACTGGGAGATTGTGCAGACTCCGCACAGACAGTTACCTTAGCCGGGAATCAAACCTGGGACCCTGGCGCTGTGAAGCAACAGTGCTAACCACTGTGCAACCGTGCCGCCCATACAGTGCAGTAAAGGCCCTTCAGCCCATCAAGTCTGCACCACTGCATGAAAGGCACCTGATCTGCCAACCCTAATCCCATTTGCCAGAACATGGCCCATAGCCTTGAATGTTAAGACGTGCCAAGTACTCATCCAGGTACTTTTTAAAGGATGGGGCAACCCGCCTCTACCACTCTTCCAGGCAGTGTGTTCCAGACCGTCATCACCCTCTGGGTAAAAATGTTTTTCCTCCAATTCCCCTGAACCTCCCACCCTTCACCTTGATCTTATGTCCCCTCTTAACCGATTCTTTAACTAGGGGAACAACTGGATTCCTATTCACCTTGTCCATGCCCCTCATAATCTTGTACACTTCGATCAGGTTGCCCCTCAGTCTTCTCAGCTCCAGCGAAAACAATCCAAGCCTATCCAACTTCTCTTTATAACTTAAATGTTCCACCCCAGGCAACATTCTGGTGAAGCTTCTCTGCACCAGCTCCAGTGCAATCACATCCTTCCTATAGGGTGGTGACCAGAACTGTACACAGTACTCCAGCTGTGGCCTCACCAATGTTTTTTATAACCCCAACATGACTTCCTTGCTTTTGTAATCTATGCCACGATTGATAAAGGCAAGTGTACCATATGACTTTTTCACCACCCTATTAACCTTCTGCCTTCAGAGATCTATTTACATGCATGCCAAGGTCTCTTTGTTCCTCAGGACATCCCAGTGTGGTGCCATTCATTGAATATTTCCGTGTCAAGTTGCTCCTTCCAAAGTGTAACACCTCACACTTTTTAGGATTAAATTCCATATGCCACTTTCCTGCCCATTTGACCATCCCATCAATATCTTCTTGGAACCCAAGACTCTAAGCCTCGCTGTTAACCACCTGGCCTATCTTTGCGTCATCTGCAAACTTACTAATCCTACCCCCCACATAGTCATCTAAGTCATTTATATAAATGACAAATAATGGGGGACCCAGCATATATCCCTGTGGTATGCCACTGGAAACAGGCTTCCAGTCACTAAAGCAGCTGTTTGTCATCACCCTCTGTTTCCGACAGCTCAGCCACCGTATCAAGTTCCCCTATGCTCCATGTGCATTTGCCTTCTTAATAAGTCTCCCATGTGGGACCTTGTCAAATGCTTTGCTGTAATCTACGTAGACTACATCAACTGCACTAACTTCATCGACACACTTAGTCACGTGCTCAAAAAATGTAATCAAATTTTCTAGGCATGATCTCCCTCTGACAAAGCCATGCTGACTATTCCTGATCAAACATTGCCTCTCCAAGTGGAGATAGATTCTCTCCTTCAGAATTTTCTCCATTAATTTCCCCATTACTGATGTGAGACTCACTGGCCTGTAGTTCCCTGGCTTAGCCCGATAGCCTTTCTTAAATTATGGGACCACATTCGCGATTATCCAGTCCTCTGGCACCTCTCCCGTGGCCAGAGAAGAACTAAAAATTTGAATCCGAGCCCCTGCAATCTCCTCCCTCGCCTCCCACAGCATCCTGGGACACAATTTGTCCGTACCTTGAGATTTCTCCACTTTTAAGCCTGCCAACACCCCCCAATACCTTGTCCCTCCCTATGACAATTTACCCAATAACCTCACAGTCTCTCTCCCCGAGTTCCATGGGCGGAATTCTCCGCTCCCCACGCGGCCTGGGAGAATCGCGGGAGGGCCCCCCGACATTTTTTGCGCCCCCCGCGATTCTCTTCCTCCTCCCCCCCCCCCCCCCCCCCCCCCTCGCAAAAATCGGCACTCGCTGTTTTTCACGGCGATTCTCTGAGGCCGAGCGGCCGGCCTTCACGCCCGTTTCAACACGGCAGCAACCACACCTGGTCGCTGCATTCGTGAAACGGGCGGCAGATGCCCGTTTGGGGCATCTAGGGGTCCGATTGGGATGGGAGCACTACGACTGTGCTCGGGAGGGGACAGGCCCGCGATCGGTGCCCACCGATCGTCGGGCCAGCGTCCAAAACGGACGCACTCTTTCCCCTCCGCCGTCCGGCAAGATCAAGCCGCCACGTCTTGCCGGGCGGCTGAAGAGAAAGACCGCCACCGCGCATGCGCGGGTTCGTGCCATCTGCGTGATGAAGTCATCCGCGCATGCACGGATTGGAACCGGCAACCCGCGCATGCGCAGATGACTTCACAAATGCGCCGGACGCGGGTCATTCTCGGAGCGACGAGGTCGCTGCCGAGAAAGACGGAAGCCCGCTCCTAGCCCCCCCGGGTGGGGGTGAATTAGGTGCGGGGAGCGGGCTCCGAGGCCGTCGTGAACCTCGGCCGATATCTGCATCCTCGTTCTCTTGGGTGAAGACAGATGTGAAATATTGAATTAACACCCTACCAATGTTCTCTGGCTCCACCCACAGATTCCCCCCTTAGTCCCTAATGGGCCCTACTTTTCCCTAGTTATCCTCTTCCCATTGATATACTTACATATCTTGGGATTTTCCCTACTTTTACCAGCTAGAGATTTCTCGTATTCCCTCTTTGCTCTCCTAATTGATTTCCTAAGCTCTATCCTGCACTTTCTGTTTTCCACTAATGCCTCTGTTGATTTGCTCCCCTTGTGCTTATTAAAGCCTCTCTCTTCCTTCCCATTGTCCGTCCCATTGTATCTCTGGCCATCCATGGTTCTCTGGGCTTGTTACTCCTTCCTATTACCCTAGAGGGAACATGTTGGGCCTGTGCCCTTCCCATTTCTTCTTTAACTCTTCCCCCCCCCCCCCCCCCCCCCAAGATGAATTTTTAATCTCCTAGAGATAAAAATGTATGATCTGATAGCCGTTGAAGTGACATGGCTGCGAGGTGACAATGGCTGGGACCTGAATATTCCAACGGTATATGACCATTTTCAGAAGGAAAGGAAGCTAGAAGGGAGAGAAGAGTGGGTCATGACCAGTAAGGGCAATTTTAGGATACGAAGGCAGAGCTGGCCAAAGTGACAGAGGAACTAGGATAAGGGATAGATCAATAAAGATGCAGTGGCAGTTATTTAGGAGATATTTCGTGACACTCAGAAAAAATATATTCCAGTGGGAGAGAAAAAGACTTGAGAGGAAGGATGCATTATTTTTGGCTAACATTGGAAAATAGCAAATGTGGCTCCTCTATTCTAGATAGGAGGGAGACAGAAAGCAGGAAACTACTGCCCAGTAGCTTAACATCTGTGATAGATCAATGCTGGAATTTATTATTAAGGAGTTTAAAGTGGAGCACTTAGTTAATCTCAACGTAATCAGGCAGAGTCAACTTGGTTTTGTGTAAGGGAAATTGTGTTTGACTAATTTGAGAGTTTATGGAGGAAGTAGCCAGCAGGTGGACAATGTGGCCAAACACAAACTGTGGATGTGGTGTACTTAGATTCCCAGAAGGCATTTGACAAGGGGTCACATCAACGGTTACTACACAAAATAAGAGCTCATGTTGTAGGGTGCAAGATATTAGCATGGTTAGAGAAACTGGTTTGCTAACAGGAAACAATCGGCTCAAATAGGTCATTTTCGGGTTGGCAGGATGTGACTAGTGGAATGCCACAGGAATTCATGCTGGGGGCTTAACTATTTGTAATCTATATCAATGACTTGGATACAGTGACCAAATGTATAGTCGCTAAATTTGCTGATGACACAAAGGTGGAAAAGTAAGTTGTGAAGAGGACATAAAGAGTCTGCAAAGGGCTTTGGCCATGTTATGTAAATGGGCAAAACATTAGCAGGTGGAATATAACGTAGAAAAGTGTGAACTTGCCTACTTGGAGGAAGAATAGAAAATCAACATGTTATCTAAATGGAGAGATATTACAGAATTCTGAGGTACAGGGGATCTGGGTGTCCTGGTACAGAATCACAGAGACATAGTGTGCATATGATTAGGAAAGCAAGTGGAATGTTTATTGTAAAAGGGGAATGAAATATAAAAGTAGGGATGTTTTGCTGCAGTTTGTCCAAGCATTGGTGAGATCGCATCTAGAATACTGTGTACGGTTTTGGTCTCCTTATTTTAGAAATGAAATGAAATGAAAATCGCTTATTGTCACGAGTAGGCTTCAATGAAGTTACTGTGAAAAGCCCCTAGTCGCCACATTCCGGCGCCTGTCCGGGGAGGCTGGTACGGGAATCGAACCGTGCTGCTGGCCTGCTTGGTCTGCTTCAAAAGCCAGCGATTTAGCCTGGTGAGCTAAACCAGCCCCTGAGCTAAACATAATTACATTAGAAGCAGTTCAGAGTAAGTTCACTCAACTGATTCATGAGAGGAGGCTGTTATCGTGTGAGGCAAGGTTGGATCGGTTAGGCCTGTATCCGTTGGTGTTTGGAAAAATGAGAAGTGATCTTGGTGAAATATATAATATCCTGAGAGGAACTGAAAGACTGGATGCTGAAATTATGTTCCGTCTTATGGGAGAGACCAGAACTAGAGGACATAGTTTACAAATTTGGGGTCTAGCATTTAAAACGGAGAGGAGGAGACATTTTTATCTCTGTATCGTTGGTCTGTGGAACTCCAGAGAATGGTAGATGCAGGGTCATTGAATATTTTTAAATCCAAGATCGATAGATTCTTGACGAATAAGGGAGTCAAAGGGTATAGGGTAGGTCGGAAAGTGGCGGTAAGGCTACAAGCAGATTAGCTATGATTTTATTTTATTTTTAAAAATAATTTTTATTGAAATTTTAAAAAAAATGTATAGCAACAGAACAATAATAATAATAACAATAATAAACACCCCCTGGCACCCGTAACAACGCAAATAACGAACCCCCCCCCCCCCAAAAACCCAATAAACAACAAAATAATTAACAATAATTAAATTAACATAAACAATACCCCCCTGACTACCCCCTGACCCCCCCCCCCCCCCCCCCCCCCGGTTGCTGCTGCTGCTGACCTAGTCCCTTATCGTTGAGCCAGAAAGTCGAGGAAAGGCTGCCACCGCCTAAAGAACCCCTGTACCGACCCCCTCAGGGCGAATTTGACCCTCTCCAGCTTAATGAATCCCACCATGTCATTGATCCAGGTCTCCACGCTTGGGGGTCTCGCATCTTTCCATTGCAACAAGATCCTCCGCCGGGCCACTAGGGACGCATAGGCCAAAACACCGGCTTCTTTTGCCTCCTGCACTCCCAGCTCCACACCAATCCCAAATATCGCGAGTCCCCAGCCTGGTTTGACCCTGGATCCAACCACCCTCGTCACCGTCCTTGCTACCCCCTTCCAGAATTCCTCCAGTGCCGGGCAAGCCCAAAACATATGGGCATGGTTTGCTGGGCTCCCCGAACACCTGATGCACCTGTCCTCACCCCCAAAAAACCTGCTCATCCTCGTCCCGGACATATGAGCCCTGTGCAGTACCTTGAACTGGATGAGGCCAAGCCTCGCACATGAAGAGGAGGAGTTCACCCTCTCCAGGGTGTCCGCCCATGTCCCCTCCTCAATCTGCTCCCCCAGCTCCACTTCCCACTTAGCCTTCAGCTCCTCTACCGATGCCTCCTCCACATCCTGCATCACCTGGTAGATGTCAGACACCTTCCCATCCCCGACCCACACCCCCGAAAGCACCCTAACTCTTACCCCCCCGCGGGGGCAGCAAAGGGAACCCCTCCATCTGCCGCCTAGCAAACGCCTTAACCTGAAGGTACCTGAACATATTCCCCGGGGGGTGCTCAAACTTCTCCTCCAGCTCACCCAGGCTCGCAAACCTCCCGTCAATGAACAGGTCTCCCAACTTCCTTATGCCCGCCTGTGCCAACCCAGGAACCTGCCATCAATGTTCCCTGGGACAAACCGGTGGTACCCCCGCATCGGGGCCTCCACCGAGCCCCCCACTTCCCCCTGTGTCGCCTCCACTGCCCCCAAACTTGAGGGTAGCCGCCACCGCCAGGCTCGTAGTGTAACTCGTTGGAGGGAGCGGCAACTGCGCCGTTACCAGTACCTTCAGGCTCGTGCCTCCACAGGACGCCATCTCCATCCGTTTCCATGCTGCCCCCTCCCCATCCATTACCCACTTACGTACCATCGAGACGTTAGCCGCCCAATAGTACCCAGAGAGTTGGGCAGCGCCAGCCCCACTCTATCCCTGCCCCGCTCCAAAAAGACCCTGCTCACCCTCGGAGTCCCGTGCGCCCAAACAAACCCCGTGATGCTGCTGTTCACCCTCCTAAAAAAGGCCCTCGGAATGAAAATGGGGAGGCACTGAAACAAAAACAGAAACCTCGGGAGCACCGTCATTTCATGTCCCACCTTTTAAACTCCTCCTCCATCTGCTCCACCAACCTAGTATAATTAAGCTTATGCAGAGTCCCCCAACTCCTAGCCACCTGAACCCCCAGGTACCTAAAACTCCTCACTGCCCTTTTTAGCGGGAGCCTACCAATCCCCTCCTCCTGATCTCCCGGGTGTACAACAAACAGCTCATTCTTGCCCAGGTTCAAATTATAGCCCGAGAAACTCCCATACTTAGCAAGAATCTCCCATCACCTCCGGCATTCCCCCCACCGGGTCTGCTACATACAGCAGCAAGTCATCTGCATAAAGCAAAACTCGGTGCTCCTCCCCACCCCGCACCAGACCCCTCCACCTCCCCGACTCCCTGAGCGCCATGGCCAGAGGCTCAATTGCCAACGCAAAAAGGAAGGGGGACAGGGGGCACCCCTGCCTCGTCCCACGGTAGAGTCTGAAGTACTCAGACCTCCTCCCATTTGTCGCTACACTCGCCATCGGGGCCTCATACAGCAATCTCACCCATTTAATAAACCCCTCCCCAAACCCGAACCTCTCTAACACCTCCCACAAGTACCCCACTCAACCCTATCGAAGGCCTTCTCCGCATCCAATGCCACCACAATCTCCGCCTCTCCTTCTGCCGCCGGCATCATTATCACATTTAGCAGCCTTCGCACGTTAGTGTTTAGCTGCCTCCCCTTCACAAAACCCGTCTGATCTTCATGTATCACCCCAGGCACACAGTCCTCTATTCTAGTGAATGAAATGAAATGAAAATCGCTTATTGTCACGAGTAGGCTTCAATGAAGTTACTGTGAAAAGCCCCTAGTCGCCACATTCCGGCGCCTGTCCGGGGAGGCTGGAACGGGAATCGAACCGTGCTGCTGGCCTGCTTGGTCTGCTTTAAAAGCCAGCGATTTAGCTCAGTGCCCGTCTAGTGGCCAAGATCTTCGCCAGCAACTTGGCATCCACATTCAGCAGTGAAATTGGCCTATATGATCCACACTGCAAGGGGTCCTTATCGCGCTTCAGGATCAGGGAAATCAGCGCCCGTGACATCGTCGGGGGCAAAACTCCCCCCTCCCATGCCTCGTTAAAGGTCCGAACCAACAGGGGGACCAACAGGTCCGCGTATTTTTTATAAAATTCAACCGGGAACCCATCCGGTCACGGCGCCTTCCCTGACTGCATGTGGCCAATCCCTCTAACCAGCTCCAGTTCCCTGTAGAAGTCCCTAAAGACCCCATTGACCTCTGCCCCCCTGCCGCACCACATTCCCACCCCTATCCTTCACTCCACCAATCTCCCTAGCCGCGTCCCGCTTGCGAAGCTGATGCGCCATCATCCTGCTCGCCTTCTCTCCATACTTGTAGACCGCTCCCTGCGCCTTCCTCCACTGTGCCTCCGCCTTTCTGGTGGTCAGTAAATCAAACTTGTCCTGCAGGCTATTGTTGCACGTTTTACTTGAGTGTAATACGCGTTTATTGGAGTGTATTAACACGCCTCCGTTTAAAGGCCGTGTGCTTAACACTGCTAGGCTCTGTATGTGTAATTTTCAGCTCGGGAGTCGCCAGGTGTCGTATAAACACCTCACAAATATTCCAAGGTCAGGTTAAAAGTAATAAAACTATACACCGATTAGTAAGTTCCAACGATCAATATTTATTATACAAATATAATAAATACTCATGCACACGCTAAAGACTAATACCTATTTCTACTATTAAACGACTAAATACTTATCTAAGTGGAAACCAGCAAGGTCAGGGGACAAGGCCTTTGGTCCTTTCTTAGCTGCACCTTCTGTTCGTTCTTAGAAGAGTACTGTATAAGTTCACGTAGCGAGCGTCGTTTTGGGACTTACTGAACGATGGCTGGTGCTCAACGGCTGGTGATGGAAGACAGGATCTGGAGATTGGAGTCGAAGTCGAAACAGCAAGCTGGAGTAACAAAACAGCGGAGCCGGAGCAAAACAGACAGGACCATGTGTGGGGGTCTATCTTTATAGTGGTCCCCAATGTCCGTGCCTTTTCGGGGCGGGCTTTACTTTCCATGCATTGATTGGGTCAATTCCCAATCGATGTCTCACTAATTCCCCAATCTGAGGGTCCCTTCTCGATGTGTGGGGCGGTCTCTAGGGTCTTTTGAGATGGATACTTCTGGTGCCGTTTTGTCTGGGCCTTCACTTAAAGTATCTATTCAAACCCAAATGTTGCTATTGTGTGTGCCCAGATCTGGATTGCCTCATTAATATGCAAAGCGTTTTGCTATTAACACCTTTGGTTGAGATCTTCCACCTGGCCAGAAACTAGTTTTGCTGCGTGCAAAATGCTAATCGGTCTTTGCAGACTGCTTGTCTTGGCTAAACTGCTTTCTCCCTGCAGTCTTAGCAGTTCTCCATTTTGTTAGCCCAGTGTCCATCTTAGGTGGCTACACTATGCCGCTCCCCCAGCAATCCCTCCTCCGGGGCCTCCGCATACCTCCTATCTACACTCAACAGCTCCCCTACCAGTCTCTCCCTCTCCCTCCTCTTCTCGGATGGAGATCAGCTCCCGCCTAATCACTGCCTTCACAGCCTCCCACACCATCACCACCCGGACCTCCCCAGTATCATTGACCTCGAAGTACCTCTCGATACATCCCCGGACCCTCCTGCACACCTCCTCATCAGCCAACAAACCCACGTCCAGACGCCAAAGCGGGCGCTGTTCCCGCACCTCCCCCATCTCCAGATCCACCCAATGCGGAGCATGGTCCGAAATCGCTATAGCCGAATATTCGGCATCCTCCACCCTCGGGACCAGCCCCCTACTCAGGACAAAGAAATCAATACGGGAATAAACCCTGTGCACGTGGGAGAAAAAAAAAGAGTACCCCCGAGCCCTCGGCCTCCCAAACCACCAGGGATCCACCCCTCCCATTTGGTCCATAAACCCCCTCAACACCTTGGCCGCCGCTGGCCACCTGCCTGTCCTTGAACTAGAACGATCCAGTAGGGGATCCAGCACCGTGTTGAAGTCCCCCCCCCGCCCCATGATCAGGCCCCCCACCTCCAGGTCAGGAATGCGGCCCAACATACGCCTCATGAAACCAGCATCATCCCAATTTGGGGCATACACATTTACCAACACCACCCTCTCCCCCTGCAGCTTACCGCTCACCATCACATATCTGCCGCCACTATCAGCCACCACCTCAGACGCCTCAAACGCCACCCTCTTCCCCACCAGGATTGCCACACCCCGGTTCTTCGCGTCGAGCCCTGAATGGAAAACCTGCCCCACCCACCCCTTCCTCAGACGAACCTGGTCCGCCACCTTCAGGTGAGTCTCCTGAAGCATGGCCACGTCCGCCTTCAGCTCCTTCAGATGCGAAAACACCCGGGCCCGCTTAACCGGCCCATTCAACCCCCTCATGTTCCACGTGATCAGCCGGTTCAGGGGGCACCCCGCCCCCGTCGACTAGCCATAGCCCATCGACTGCACGCCCCTGGCCAGCACCCCCCACTCGGCCCATTTCCCACGGCAATAGAACCTCACCCCGACCCACACCAGCTCCTCCCTGGCCAATCCAGCAGCAACCCGGTATCTCCCCCCCCCCCCCCCCCCCCCCAGGCTAGAATCCCTACTAGCCGCGACGCTCCCTCCATAGTACTCCCGTGAGCCAGCTGACTTCTTCTGACCCCGGCTGCTCCCGCCCTAACTCCGGCCCCCCCCCCCGCAGCAGCTCCTTGGTACCGCTCCAGCACGGGAAAACTGAACTGATATCCACGCCCCTTGCCCCGCAGCACGGGAAACCAGAGGAAAGCCCGCGCTTTCCCACTGCCCCACCCCACCCCCTCAACGCAGCTCCCAAATAGCAGTCCCAACCCATCCACCAGCCCCGTACAAACAAAAACAGATCAACCACAGACCTCAACACCCCCCTTAAAACACAAAACCATAACCAACATCATCCGAAAGTGGTGATTTGATCTAGCATCTCCTTGTGTGGCTCAGTATCATACTTAATTTTTAATGCTCCCGTGAAGTGCTTTGGTTTGTTTCTGTTACGATCCCAGTTGGTTATACTGCTGAACGGGAAGTTTCCAGAATGGAACCCTCGCTCAAAAGATTATAACTTTTATTTTAGAAAGTGTGGAGGTACAGATTTACTAATTAGTCTTAAGAAAAAAAACATTTTTTAAACATGTAAAGTTTGATTATGATGCAATAACTCTTTACTCTCCCTTAGCTTCAAAAATATATACAGTTTTTTAAAAAAAGCACCCCACTCTAGCAGTGCTGAGAGCTGTTCAGCTTTTTGCTTCCCAGCCCCAACTGCTTTAAATCCAGCTAAAACTAAACTCAAAAACATTCTAACCCAAAAGGTTCCCCTGGTTACAAAGCAATAACTTTATACTCCTCCCAGCTTGTTTACTTTTCATGCCGTAAGCCCCCCTCTAAGCACAATAGAAGCACAGTTTGGACTGACCAACTCTCTCATGTACAAAACACCTTTGTCTAGCATACATCAACTAGAGTTTCACCTTTCCTTACACAGCAACACTAAATTAAACCCACTTAAAACTCTACCTATTCATAATATTGACATTTACTTGCTGAGAGAGTTTATTGACTTTTTCGGTGTCAACACTCCGAACAGAAACCCAATGCCTCAGCAACCCCTTATTTATATGTGTTCAAATTCCCATTGCCTCTTTCCCATAACAATGTAATTGATAAGACATTGCCAGCATCGCTCTGTTAACAAATGGTTCGATCAGTATATTATCTTGTGCGGAGGATGAAAATAAAGAACAAATTTAGGTGGAATAAGAACATAGCAAAGGGACAAAATCACTGGTGGGATTAGTTTATAGGCCCCCTAACAGGAGCTACACTGTCGGACAGAGGAGAAATCAAGAAATAATGGAAGCTTGTAAGAAAGGTACTGCAATAATCATGAAGACTTCAATCTTCATATGGCTGAGACAAATAAATTGATAAATGCAGCTTTTATATTTCGGAGAGTTTCTCAGAACAATACATTCTGGAGCCAACCAGGAAAGAGACATTTTTATACCTGGTAATATGTAATGAAACAGGTTAACGAATGACCTCACAGTAAAGGATCTTCTTGGTAAGAGTGATCATAACATAGTTTTTCACATTCAGTTTAGGATGAGAAATATGGGTCTGAAACTTGGCTTTATTTATGTTTATGAAAATAGTTGGCAAAAGTGGAATGAGATCATTGGTTAAAAGGTAAGGCAATAGAGAAACAGTGACAGATATTTGAAGGATATCTCTAGGACATATGGCTGTATAAATATATATGGAACACTATATTGGGCAGCACGGTAGAACAGTGGTTAGCACAGTTGCTTCATGGCTCCAGTGTCCTGGGGTCGATTCCTGGTTTTGGTTGTTGTCTGTGCTGAGTCTGCGCATTCTCCCCGTGTCTGTGTGGGTTTCCTTCCACGGTCCAGGGATGTGCAGATTAGGTGGATTGACCAGTGTCCGAAAAGGTTGGGTGGGGTTAGTGGGTTGTGGGGATAGGGTGGAGGTGTGGGCTTAGGTAGGGTGATCTTTCCAAGGGCCGGTGCAGACTCGATGAGCCGAATGGTCTCCTTCTGCACCGTGAAGTCTATGATATAAAATTCTATGATGCATCATTTGTGGCAAACTAAGGAAATAAAAGATGGTATGAAATTGAAAGAAAAGACGTACAATGCTGCAAAGTCTAATGATTGGCAAGAAGATTGGGAAAAAAATTTAAATCAGCAAACAACATCGAAAATGATAATAGAGGTTAGAAATGGCGTTTGAGAGAAAAGTAGCAAGGATTGTCAAAATATAGGGAGTTTCTATAAGTATATAAAAAAGAAAAGATAAGCTAAAGTGAATGTTGGTCCCACAGAGGGTGAGACTGGGGAATTAATAATGGGAAACACTGATATGGCAGAGACTTTGAACAATGTTTTGTATTTGTCTTCATAATAGAAAACGAGGGGGTTTCTTAAAACAATTACAATTACTGGAGAAAACAAAGTTAGGAAAACTAATGGTTGATAAGTCCTCTGGACCTAATGGTCTTAATAGAAGGGTGGCACAGTGGTTACCACTGCTGACTCAGAGCGCCAGGGACCCAGTTTTGATTCCGGCCTTGGGTGGCTATCTGTTTGGAATTTGCATGTTCTCCCTGTATCTGCGCGGATTTCCTCTGGCAGTTCCAGTTTCTTACCACAGTCAAAATTTGTGCAGGTTAAGTGGATTGGCCATGCTAAAAAAAAATATTGCCCCTTAGTGTGTCCAGATGTGCAGGTTAGGTGGGGTTGCGGAGATAGGGTAGGGTGGTGGGCCTAGGTGTGGTGCTCTTTCAGAGAGTCGGTGCAGACTCGATGAGCCGAATGGCCTCCTGTACTGTAGGAACTCTATGGATTCCACGTGGCTGCAAAGTTGGGTGCATTGTTTGTAATTTTTCAAAAATTCCCTAGATTCTATAAAGTTCCCAGTGGATTTGAAGATCACAAATGTAACACCTCTATTCAAGAAAGGAAGGCGACAGAAATCCAGAAACTCTAGGCCAGTTGGCCTAACGTCTGCCATTGGTAAAATGCTAGAATCCATTACCAAGGATATATTAGCAGGATATTTAGAAAATCATAATATAACATGTTTTTGTGAGCTGGAGTCTGAACTTCGGATGCTGTGACCCATCGGGGAGGGGGTGAGTTACCGGACTCTGTGTTTCAAGAGGCAGTCATACGCTTTAGATTAACTACCTTGAATTCCGCCGGTGGTCTGCGTCAGGAGGGTGTGACTATGAATGAGGCAGTTAGAGGGATCCTAGAGGTCGGGTTGCAGGACCCTCAGCACTTGTCCTTGTCCAACAGGTTTGAGATTCTTGCTCCCTGTGTGGACAAAAGTGGGGACTGGAGGGAGGATGATCAAACTGATGACAGCACAGTGGCACAGGGAGACATTCAAGTGGAGGGAGAGAAGAGAAATGTAGTCATAATTGGGGTTAGACAGTGACCAGGATCCATCCTACTACCTCACCTCTGATCCTATGTGACTTCACTTTTGTACCAGTCTGCAAATGGGTATAAATCCTGTCCCTGAGAATTCTCTCCAATAATTTACCCAAGTAATAGAAAGTGAGGAACTTCGAACAATCATCATCAAAGGGGAAAAAATATTCAACAAACTATTGGAATTGAAGGAAGACAAGTCCCCAGAGCCTGATGGCCTACATCCAATGGTTTTAAAGGAAGTGGCAGCGGAGATAATAATCATTTATTGTTACAAGTAGGCTTCAATGAAGTTACTGTGAAAAGCCCCTGGTCGCCATGTTCCGGCGCCTGTTCGGAGAGGCTGGAATGGGAATTGAACCTGCACTGCTGAACTTGTTCTGCATTACAAGCCAGCTATCTTAGCCCAGTTGATACATTGGTTATAATATTCCAAAATTCCCTGGATCCAGGAAAGGTTCCAGTGGATTTAAAAAAGACTAATATAACACCCTTATTCAAAAAGGGGGAGAGGAGAGGGAGGCAGAATGCAGGAAATTATAGACCAGTTTAACATCTGTCATTGTGAAATAGTTAGAATCCATTATCAAGGAATTAATAACAGGATATTTACAAAGTTAAAACCCAATCCATCAAAGTCAGCATGGTTTTATGAGGGATAAATCGTGTTTGATTAATTTAGTAGCTTGGCCTAGAGTTGGGATAAATGGGTCTTTTTCTGGTTGGCAAGATGTAACTAGTGGGGTGCCATAGGGTTTGGCCCTCGGCCCCAATTATTTGCAGCATATGTTAATGACTTGGTTGCAAGGTACTATAGCCAAATTTGAAGATTTTGTTTTTGTTTTTTTATAAATTTAGAGTACCCAATTCATTTTTTCCAATTAAGGGGCAATTTAACATGGTCAATCCACCTATTCTGCACATCTTTGGGTTGTGGGGGCGAAACCCACGCAAACATGGGCAGAATGTGCAAACTCCACACGGGTAGTGACCCAGAGCCGGGAACAAACGTGGGACCTCGGAGCAGTAGGCAGCAGTGCTAACCACTGCGCCACCATGCTGCCCTCACCAAATTTGTAGATGACACCAAAATGGGTGGGATACTAAGTTGCAATAAGGAAAGAAGAAATTTACAAATAGATATGGATTGGTTCGGTGAGTGGCCAAAATTTGGCAGATGCCGTTTAACATGGATAAGTGTGAGGTTATCCATTTTGCTTGGAAAATGGAAAGGCAACTTATTATTTAAATGGAGAGAAACTTCAGTGCATTGGTGCAGAGGGAACTGGCTGTCCTCGTGCATGAATCGCAGAAAATTAGCAATGCCGGTGCAGGGGTAGCATGGTGGTTAGCATCAATGCTTCACAGCTCCAGGGTCCCAGGTTCGATTCCCGGCTGGGTCACTGTCTGTGTGGAGTCTGCACGTCCTCCCTGTGTGTGCGTGGGTTTCCTCCGGGTGCTCCGGTTTCCTCCCACAGTCCAAAGATGTGCGGGTTAGGTGGATTGGCCATGATAAATTGCCCGTAGTGTAAGGTTAATGGGGGGATTGTTGGGTTACGGGTATACGGGTTACGTGGGTTTAAGTAGGGTGATCATGGCTCGGCACAACATCGAGGGCCGAAGGGCCTGTTCTGTGCTGTACTGTTCTATGTTCTATGTTCTAATGAAGGCAAATGGAATTTTGGCCTTTATAGTTAAAGGAATTGAATATAAAAGTAAGATTTGCGGCATTGTTGAGACCGCACCTGGAGTACTGTGTACAGTTTTGGTCCCATTATTTGAAGAGTGATATAGTTGCATTAGAGGCAGTTCAAAGGAGATTCATTAGATAGATTCCAGAGATGAAGTGTTTGTCATATGAAGAGAGATTGAGCAGTTTTGGCATATACTCTCAAGTTTTGAAGAATGAGAGGCGATTCAATTGAGGTATATAAGATGATAAAAGGTATTGACAAAGTAGACGGAGAGGGGATGTTGTCTCCTGTGGGGCAATCAAGGACAAGAGATCATAGTTTTAGGGTAAGGGGAAGCAGATTTAAAACATGAGAAATTACTTCTTTCAAATGGTCATGAATCTGTGGAATTCGCTACCCAGAGTGTGGCTGATGCCAGGACATTGAGTAAATTTAAGGAGTAGATAGACAGATTTTTAATTCGTAATGGGTTGAAGGGTTATGGAAAATGGGCAGGAAAGGGTTGAGGCCAAGATGAGATCAGCTATGATCATATTAAGTGGCAGATCATTTTCGAGGTGCTGAATTGTCTAATCCAGCTCCTAGTTCTTATGTTTTTGTGAAAACCTGGGGTCTCAACTATGTACGATCTGTATTAATGTTTTGAATGAAGGAACAGACCGTATTTGCGCCAAATTTGGTAACGGTATAAATATAGGCAGGAAATCAATATCATATGAAATGAAAAAAATGAAAATCGCTTATTGTCACGAGTAGGCTTCAATGAAGTTACTGTGAAAAGCCCCTAGTCGCCACATTCCGGGGAGGCTGGTATTGTTAGGTTAATTGAGTAGGCAAAATTTGGCAGATGAACAATAGTGTGGTGAAAATCTGAGTTTGAAAGGAATCTTCTGAGGAAGAATACAAAAACGCAATGTTGTTAAAATGGACAAAGACTGCCAAATGCTGCAGTACAAAGGGACCTGGGTGTGTTTGTATATCAATCTCAAAATATCAGCATGCACAATGTGGGCATCACTGGCGACATCCCATAAACAAATAAAGAATAAAAAAGGTACAGCAAGTAATTTGGATAGCAAATGGAATATTGGCCTTTATTGCAAGGAGGATGGGGTAGATAAGTCCTTTTATAACTGTAAGAAGTCTTACAACACCAGGTTAAAGTCCAAGAGGTTTGATTCAAACACGAGCTTTCGGAGCGCAGCTCCTTCCTCAGGTGAGGAAGGAGCTGCGCTCCGAAAGCTCGTATTTGAATCAAACCTGTTGGACTTTAACCTGGTGTTGTAAGACTTCTTACTGTGCTCACCCCAGTCCATCGCCGGCATCTCCACATCGTGGCTTTTATAACTGAACAGGGAGATGAGACCACACGTAGTGTACTGTGTACAGTTTTGGCCACCGTACTTGTTGGGAAAGCTCAATTGAAATCAATTGAGGCAAGGTTCACTAAGCTGATTCCTGGGCTATGGGATGTGTCTTATGGAAAAGATTGGGCCTATACTCAACGTACTTTAGAAGATGGAGTTTAGAAAATTGAATGGTGAACTTATTAAAACATATAAGCTCCTAAGGATACTTGATATGATAGATGCTGGGAGGATGTTGTCATTTGTGAGAAAATCTAGAACAGTGTCTAAATAAGGGGTCTCCCATTTAAGATGGCGATGAGGAGACATTTCTTCTCAGACAGTCTTTATTTAGTCTTTGAAATTCTTTCCCCCCGTGAGCAGTGGCCATTGAATACATTCAAAGCTGAGTTAGATAAGTTTTTGATCGACAGAGGAGTCAAGGGTTATGAGTGGCAGGAAATGGAGTAAAGGCCACAATCAGATCAACCATAATTGTACTGAATGGAGGAACAAGCTCTATGCTCCAATATCCTATGATTTTATTCTTATCGTAAGGTCCACGTACTGGGAGGAATTGCAATATGAACATTGATCTAGAAAATTGGCATAAGAACAAAATAATACAAATACTGGAAATCTGAAATAAAAACAGAAAATGCTGGAAATACTTGGGTCAGGCAACATCTATGGGGTGAAAACAGAGTTAACATTTCAACTTTATGATGAACAGTGAAAAGTTAGAAATCTAATAGATTTTAAGCAACTGAAAGAGAGTGAGGTTGCCGGGAGAAAAACATAAGGGAGTTCTATGATTGGTTAAATGGCAGGACAGATTAAATGGCAAAAGGTTTCATGGTACAAAAGCCAAAGGGAATGGTAAAGGGACAAATAAAGAAACAAAAATGTGCATAGAAGAAACATGAATGGCAAGAGAGCAGCTGTCTATATGCAATGTAAAAGGATTAAGAAAGAATGAGGAAAAACCAAGCCAGTGCAAAAAAATAAACAAAACTGGTTCAGAGGTTATGATCCAAATTGTTGAGATCAATGTTGAGTCCAAACGGCTGTCAAGTGGTCAGTTGAAAGAAAATTTGTACTATCCTTGATGGAACAGAGTAGATCATAAGGCAATTTGATAGAGATATTTTAAATAGACAGATTGAAACAAAATTCTTTTCTGTGTCTGTGTTGATCTTAAGATGGGGAAAGAGATTTGAGAATAATGCAAACATATGAAATTATGCCTGTTGCTTAAGTGGACAAAGAATATGAACACAGGCTGGCTTGTTTCCTTGTTCTAATATATATAATGTAATTCTTCTCACCTTTGTGATCTATGTTCGGGCAGCACGGGTAGCACTGTGGCTTCACAGCGCCAGGGTCCCAGGTTCGATTCCCTGCTGGGTCACTGTCTGTGCGGAGTCAGCGTGGGTTTCCTCCGGGTGCTTCGGTTTCCTCCCACAGTCCAAAGATGTGCAGGTTAGGTGGATTGGCCATGATAAATTGCCCTTAGTGACCAAAAAGTTTAGGAGGGGTTATTGGGTTACGGGGATTGGGTGGAAGTGAGGGCTTAAGTGGGCCGGTGCAGACTTGATGGGCCGAATGGCCTCCTTCTGCACTATATGTTCTATGTTCAAGCATTATCCAGGTGATTCTCTCTATTAGCTGTCTTGTGTGAACTGAATTTGGGTGGTCTCAGTATAGTGCATAGGAACAGGAGGAGACCATTCAGCCCCTCGAGCCTGTCCTACCATTCAATGAGATAATGGCTGATCTGTGGCCGAACTCCATATACCTGCCTTTGGCCCATATCTCTCGATATCTTAATAAAAATCCATCTATCAGAGATTTAAAATTAACAACTGGTCCAGCGTCATCTGTTGTTTGTGGGAGAGAGTTCCAAACCTCTACCACTCTTTGAGTGAAGAAGTGCTTCCTAACGTCTGTCCTGAACAGTCTAGCCTTAATTTTTAGACTATGCCTCCGAGTTTTAGAATCTCCAACCAGTGCAAATAGTTTATCTTTATCTACCCTGTCTTTGTTTTATAAAATAAATTTAGAGTATCCAATTATTGTTTCCAATTAAGGGGCAATTTAGCGTGGCCAGTTCACCAACCCTGCACATCTTTGGGTTGTGGGGCAGCACGGTGGCCTAGTGGTTAGCACAACCGCCTCACACCGCTGAGGTCCCAGGTTCGATCCCGGCTCTGGGTCACTGTCTGTGTGGAGTTTGCACATTCTCCCCGTGTCTGCGTGGGTTTCACCCCCACAACCCAAAAATGTGCAGAGTAGGTGGATTGGCCACGCTAAATTGCCCCTTAATTGGAAAAAATAATTGGCTAATCTAAAAATTTAAAAAATAAAATAAAAAAATAAAAAAAAAAATAAAAAAAAAAATCTTTGGGTTGTGGAGCGAGACCCACGCAACACGGGGAGAATGTGCAAACTCCACACTGACAGTGACCCAGAGCTGGGATTGAACCCGGGTCCTCGATGCTGTGAGGCAGAAGTGCTAACCACTGCGCCACCCATGCCGCTCCAATCACCCTGTCTTTTCATGTTAATATCTTTTTTATTCTAACAACAAAAGAAAAATAAAGAAAATAACTATGCCAAAAAACAACAGCCCCCACAATTTACAGTCTCATACATTCATTTGTACATCCCAGGTAAAAGTTAACAAAACAGCGAAAAAGTGAACCCAACAACCCCCCCCCATGTTCAATGGCAGCAAGTTCCTGAAAGTGCATGATTAAACAGTCTCCATGAATTGTAGAAGCCCCTCTGCCCACCCCTGAGCTCAAACTTCATCTTCTCCAAGGTCAAGAATTCAAGTTGGTCCCCCCACCACGCCGAGGTACAGGGTGGAGAAGCTGACCTCCACTCCAACAGGAGCGCCTCCAGGCAATCAGCGAGGCGAAGGCCAAAACATCTGTTCGCCACACTCACCTGCAGCCCGGGCTGGTCTGCCACCACGAAAATGGCCTCTAAAGGACCAGGTTCCAAGTCCACATGTAGTACCCCTGAGATGATGTTAAAGACCTCCCTCCAATATCTCTCCATCTTTGGACAGGACCAAAATTTTCGAGGCCCCTCCCGCACCGCTCACAGACATCCTCCACTGTCGAAGAGCCAGCTCACCCTCGCCCTCGTGAGGTGCACCCTATGACAACCTTCAACTGTCTCAGCCCCAAACCCGCGTATGAGGTTGAGATGTTCACTCTTCATAGCACCTCACACCACAGACCTTCTTTCATTGCCTCCCCCAACTCTTCTTGGCCTTAATCCGTCCACGGAAACCATGTCCTCCTCCAGATTCATTTAGTCCTTTGAGTTGTAGGTTGCCCTCAATTTCACTGGATACACCACGCCAAACTTAACACCACTGCTGTATAGTGCTGCCCGCTTTCTCGCCAGTTCCACTGTTAAGTTCTGGTATATGCGTATACCAGCTCCTGCCCACTGCACCACATGCTTGTTTTCCAAATCCGGATCTCCTGTGGAAACAAATTATTACTGCACACGGCAGTTCATTTGCCGTCAGTTTACGCCTCAACGACCAATGAGCCTGATCCAGTTCATACCGGGACGGATTTTCCCCCTCCCCAGCAGCTTCACCAATATCTTGGCAAAGTACTCAGTCAGCCGTGGGCCCACCACCCCTTTGGGCAGACCCATAATTCTTAAACTCTGCAGCCTAGACCTAGTTTCCAGATCTTCCACCTTCACTCTCAGTCCTTTATTGGCCTCCACCACCCTCCGCAGATCCTCACCCATCAAGGTGAACTGGTCGCTGTGTTGCGACGAAGCCTCCTCCACCCCCTTCAGCTTCTCTCCCTGCTCCCGCACCTCGGCCAATGTCTTCGACACCGCCGCCTTCACTGAGGCAATCGCTCCTCCACTTTCATTGCAACCTTCATTTCCTTCCTCATCACCTCATGTGTTTGGTAAACTTGTTCCTCAAATTCCTCAACCATGACCTCAGTTATTTTCTGTGCTGTGAAGGGCAAGGTCCCACCCAGCGATTCAGCCTCTACCATCTTTACCGCTGCCGGGATGACCCTTTCGCTCGATGACAAACTTTCACTTGCCCCCTTCTTCCCGACGGCTTTCTTCTGGTTTTTAGACATCCCCCTCTTTCCTTGTGTCTTCCTGCACCTGTTTGTGTAAAAATTGCTCCTGAGACCAGGCATTAAGTTCCAAAAAATTGAGTCTCAAGCAGGAGCTGCCCAACGTGTGACTTGCAGCTACATTCCACCACTGGAAGTCCTTTTCATGCTAATATCTTGAAGACTTTGATCAGATCACCCACAATCTTCTGAATACTAGTGAAAACGGGCCTAATTTGTGTCATCTCTTCTCGTAACTTAATACCCGTATTGTAAAAACCTACCTTGCACTCTCTCCAAGGCCAATATATCCATTCTATGGTGTGGTGCCCAGACTCCTCAGTGGAGTCTAACCAGGGTTGTGTAAAGCTGCAGCTGTGTCTTTATATTCCAATCCTCATATAAAGGCTAGCATTCCATTAGCCTTTCTGATTATTTTCTGCACTTGTTCGTGGTATTTTAAAGATCTATGCATCTGAACCCCGAAGTCCCTTTGGACATCCACTGTACTTAACCTCTTCCGATTTAGAAAGTAACCTGCTCTCTTCATTTTTGGTCCAAAATGGATAACCTCACATTTGTTTGCATTGAATTCCATCTGCCACAATTTTGCCCATTCACCTAGTCTGCCAATATCTCGTTGCAATTTTATGCTGTCATCTGGACTCTACAATGCAAATTTGGAATGTATCATCAGCAAATTTGAATATATCCAAATATATTGGAAGTCGTTAATAAATAATGTGAATAACTGAGGCCCTAACACAGATCGCTGTGGTACACCACTAGTCACACCCTGCCAATTGGAGTACTTGCCCATTATCCCCACTCTCTGTCGCCTTCCACTCGAGCAATTTCCTAACCATATCAATAATTTGCCCTCCACTCCGTGGGCCTTTACCTTAGTTAACAGTCTCTTTTGTGGAACTTTATCAAATGCCTTCTGGAAGTCCATATAAATAACATCCATGGACATTCCCCTGCCCACTATTTTAGTCACCTCTTCAAAAGATTTAATGAGATTTGTCAGTCATGACCTTCCCTTCACGGATCCACGCTGGCTCTCCCTAATCAACCAAAATATTTTGAGGTGTTCAGTCACCCTATCCCTGATTATAGACTCCAGAAATTTCCCCACCACAGATGTTGGGCGAACTGGTCTGTAATTCCCTGGTTTCACCCTTTCCCCCTTCTTAAAAAGTGGTGTGACATGTGCAATTTTCCAATCCAGAGGGATGCTTGCTGAATTCCTTCCTTCAATTCTGAAAGATTATAGTTGGGGCATCTACAATGTGCTCCCCTACTTTCTTTAACACCCTTGGATGGAAACCGTCAGGTCCTGGGTATTTGTCACATTTTAGTTCAATTAATTTCCCAGTTACTGATGCTGTATGTACTTTAATTATATTAAGTCTCTGTCCTTATAGAATGTACAGTGCAGAAGGAGGCCATTCGGCCCATCGAGTCTGCACAGGCTCTTGGAAAGAGCACCCTACCCAATGTCAACACCTCCACCCTATCCCCATAACCCAGTAACCCCACCCAACACTAAGGGCAATTTTGGACACTAAGGGCAATTTAGCATGGCCAATCCACCTAACCTGCACATCTTTGGACTGTGGGAGGAAACTGGAGCACCCGGAGGAAATCCATGCACACAGGGTGAGGATGTGCAGACTCCGCACAGACAGTGACCCAAGCCGGAATTGAACCTGGGACCCTGGAGCTGTGAAGCAATTGTGCTATCCACAATGCTACCGTGCTGCCCTCTATCGACTATTACTTTTTTCAGGACTTCCGGCAAGTTATCCTCCTTTTCAGTTCTAAATACTGAGGCAAAGTATTTGTTCAACATGGCTGCCATTTCCCAATTATCAATTACAATAACTCAATTTTCAGCTTTTAGTGGGCCTATGTTGCTCTTGACTACCCGCCTTCCCTTTTAATAACTATCACATTTCTTCTTATTGATTTTGATGTCCCTTACATGTTTCCTAATTCCTTTTAGCAGCTCTTATAAGCTGCTTTGTGACTCTTTACTACTCTGTAGCTATCCCATTCGCCCGGATCTGTGGTGTGTTTCACATTTTTGTAAATCCTTTTTTAAAGTTTTATTAGGTCCCTAATCGCTTAACTTGTCCATGACTTTTTTTTGTGTGAAGTGGAACTTTTTCATCTTGGGTCTACACTCGCTCTGTATTTTGTAAAATATTTCTTTAAAAATTTCACTGTTCTTCAGTCGTTTTGACCCATTAACAGATCTTTCCAGTTTACTGTGGACAGTCTCTATCCCATTCCGTTAAAGTCAGCCATACCCAAGTCTAAAATTCTAGTAGCTGAATTCATTGAACACATTGAAATCAATCATGTTGTGATCAATTTTGACAAATGTTCATACACAGTTAGACTACTAATTAAATTTGGCTCATTACTTGTAACTAAATCTAATATTGCCTGTCCCTTTGTTACATCTAGAACATATTGCTGTAGGAAACTATCCTGGACACATTCCAGAAATAGCCCCTTATAAAATGCTGATTAAAAATTGGTATTAAATTGAAAATGTAGGTATTATAAAGATTGTTGATGGGGTGGCACGGTGGTCCAGTGGTTAGCACTGCTGCCTACGGCACTGAGGACCCGGGTTCAATCCCGGCCCCGGGTCACTGTCTGTGTGGAGTTTGCACATTCTCCCCGTGTTTGCGTGAGTTTCACCCCCACAACCCAAAGATCTGCAGAATAGGTGGATTGGCCACAATAAATTGCCCCTTAATTGGGAAAAAAAATAATTGGGTACTCTAAATTTATGAAGGAAAAAAAAAAGATTGGTAATATAGGAAATGGAAATGCTACTGTGATGTAGGCAGGGACTACTGTTGGGAGTCCAGATGAAGTGCTGGGAAGAACAATAGAAACGTAACTATTTAACTAGAAACGTATGCTCCTTGTACACCTATGACTGTGTGGCCATATTCCCCTCCAACTCAAATTTCTAATTTGCTGATTACACCACCGTAGTGGGTTGGATTTCAAACAATGACGAGACAGAGTACAGAATCTGGCGAACTGGTACGAAGACAATAATTTTTCCCTCAATGTCAACAAAACGAAGGAGATTGTCATCGACTTCAGGAAGCGTAGTGGAAAACATGCCCCTGTCTACATCAATGGGAATGAAGTAGAAAGGGTCGAGAACTTCAAGTTTTTAGGTGTACCGATCACCAATAACGTGTCCTGTTTCCCCCCCGTGCTGACGCTGTAGTTAAGAAAGCTCACCAGCGACTACTTTCTCAGAAGACTAAGGAAATTTGGCATAATCAGCTACGACTCTCTCCAAATTCTACAGATGTACCATAGAAAGCATTCTGGTTGTATCACAGCTTGATATGGAGCCTACTCTGCCTAAGACTGCAGGAAACTACAGATGGTTGTGAATATAGCCCAGTCCATCACACAAACCAGCCTCCCATCCATTGACTATCTATAATTCCCGCTGCCTTGGAAAGGCAGCCAGCATAATTAAGGACCCCACGCACTCTGGCCATACTTTCTTCCGCCTTCTCCCGTCAGGAAAAAGATACAAAGGTTTGAAGTCACGTACCAACCGATTCGAGAGCAGCTTCTTCCCTGCTACCATCAGACTTTTGAATGGACCTACCTCGTATTAAGTTGATCTTTTCTCTACACCTTGCTATAACTGTAACACTATATTCTGCAGTCTCTCCTTCCTTCCCTATGTACGGTATGCATTGTTTGTACAGCATGCAAGAAACAAGACCTATCACTGTATACTAATAAATGTGATGATAAATAAAAAAATTTTAAAAATCAAATCAAAGCTTATAGTAGCATGAGATAAGCTTGTGTTGAAAGTAGGCGTGAAAGGTGCTGCACCGTTGGCGGCATTGCCTTCCACCAAAATCTTTTAAAATAGTTATTTTAAGCAAAATTTCTACTTTAACCCAAACAGCTCTTAAACCGTTTGTAAGTATTATCACGTGATCAATTTTTTTTACCACATTCTGGCTTGAATGTAAAATATCATAAGGGGACTAAGGACCGACTGCGGGTAAGGAAGGGCTGGGTGGGATAGACCTACCATTCCTGCTGCGGGACGAGGGCCGGGGGCATAGCCATTTTGCTAAATAAGAGGATGATATTTATGGCGATTAAGACTGTTACAGACCCAGGGGGGCGTCATGGTCAGTGGTGTTCTGGACAGGCATTGATAGTTCGCGTTAATGTGTACGCTCCCAACTGGGAAGACATGGAGTTTATAAAGAAGACCATGGCAGAAATCCCTGACATAGGAACGCACCGACTGATTATGGGAGGGGACTTTAACTATGTACAGGACCCATGGACAGACAGGTCGAACCACAAAACAGGGAAGGCTTCCAACATGGCAAAAGAACTCCTTTTTAATGGAGCAGGTGGGGGACCCATGGCGTTTCACCCACTTGGGAGAATGAGTTCTCCTCCTTCTCTCAAGTACACAATGTCTATTCCCAGATCGATTTCTTTGCGGTAGGGATATCAGTGCTTCCAGGGCAGGTAAGAGTGGAATACTCCGCGATCACAATCTCCAACCACGCTCCACATTACATGGATGTGAGGTTCAAGACAGGCAGTGCCCAATGCCCCTCATGGAAGCTGGGCACGGCCCTACTGGCCAACGAGGCTTTTTGTAAGAAAATATCACTGCTGGAAATGTTCACAGATTTGCTGGTGAGGGGCACACTGGTGCCTATGTTGGCACAAGCCTTAATTTCGCTGATACATAAAAAAGACAAACACCCAACAGAATGCGCTTGCTACAGACCCATCTTGCTACAGAAGTCGATAAAAAAGTACTGGCCAAAATCTTAGCCAACAGGCTAGAAGACTGCTGCTGGAGATGGTCGCAGAGGACCAGACTGGCTTTGTCAAAAGGTATACAGCTAACTTCGAACATCAGATGCCTGCTGAATGTGATCATGACCCCATCCGGGGAGAGATCACCTGAGGTGATCGGTTCCCTGGATGCAGAAAAGGCCTTCGACAGAGTCGAATGGAAGTACCTCAGAGGTACTGGAGCGGTTTGGGCTTGGAACAGGATACACCGCTTGGGTGAAACTTCTGTATAATACGTACGGACAAAAACCACTAGCACTTAAGTGCTTCCAGCTGCACAGGGCCATGAGGCAGGGATGCCCGTTATCCCCGCTTTTGTTCGCCTTAGCGATAGAGCCACTAGTGATCGCGCTCAGAACGGCAAAGAATTAGAAGGGGATCTGAAGAAGAGGCAGAGAACATAGTCTCGCTCCATGCAGATGACCTGTTCCTCTACATCTCGGATCCACGAATCAGCATGGAAGGAATTATGGCGCTCTTGAAAGACTTTGGAGCCTTCTCGAGCTACAAACTTAACGTGAGCAAAGGCGAGATCTTCCAGGGAACCCGCAAGGGGGAGGGGTAGTGCTGGAGGGGCTGCCGTTTAAACAGGCCCAGCACAAATTGCACTACCTGGGGATCCAAATCGCCCACAATTGGATAGGGGTCCACAAAGGCGGGGGGGGGGGGGGGGGGGGGGGATGCTGACAGTCAGGGACCTGTACCAGCAGCAGGGTAATAACGTTCGAAGAGCTGACAGAAAGATACAAGGGCATACCCACAATTGCCATGACAGTCACTGCTAGAGGAACTGCTGGACGCGGACAACTTGTGTAAAGGGAACTGTAGTGGCATGTATGGACGGCTGCTAAGGGGGGCCGACACCCATCTGGACAGGATGAGGGAAAAGTGGGAGGAAGACTTGGGGTTTGAAATAGGGTGGGGGCTTTGGAGCGAAGCACTGCACAGGGTCAGCTCCACATGCGTAAGGCTTAAACTAACCCAGCTAAAAGTGGTACACAGCCCACTTGACCAGAACCCGAATGAGCAGGTTTTTCCCGGAGGTGGAGGACAAAAGTAAACGGTGTCTAGGAGGCCCGGGCAACCACACCTACATGGTCTGGGCTTGCCCCAGACTTGCTGGGTATTGGACAGCTTTCTTCGAGGCAATGTCCAAAATAGTGGGGATGAGGGTGGAGCCATGCCCGAGAGTGGCCGTCTTCGGGGTATCGGAACGGCTAGATCTCTTCATGGGGAGCTGTAGAATCCTGCTCGACTGGCTGTCAGCAGCACCACCTAAAACTGCAGATTGACTGTCCGACCTGTCGGAATTACTCCAAATGGAAAAAATCTAATTCGCCATCCGTTGGTCGGCAGAGGGTTTCCACAGAACGTGGAAGCCATTCACTCCGTTTTTCCAAGACCTGTTTGTCTGGGGGTGGGGAAACCAGGGGGGAGAAAAGAGAGGGGAAATCCGAGGAGGAGCGATACACAGGGAGCCACAACTGCCTCAGCAAAACACTGAGGGAAGGACAAAAGAACGGAAAGGGGAAACTGACATATCCATGTAAATAGTTAAAACCGATCTCACTGTAAATAACTTGAATAATACTCCCTATGCGCTCTCTGTTGTAACACTCACTGTTCTGTTCATATTTATATTTGTTATGTACACCAAAAAAACCAATAAAAATTAAAAAATATATGTATATCATGACTAAATTTTGGATCAGAAACTACCTGCCAAAAAGTGGAAAAAGCTCTCCCATTGAAGTAGTGAAGTGCAAGTGAAGGAACTGGGTTAATTTTTTAAAAAACTTTTAAGCATTGCATTGTGGAACATAAGTGCTAAGTACAGTTATGGCTGTGATTAACATAACAAATATGTCTTGCACATGCAACCTGCTGTGCAATTTTTAAGGATCTATAATTAAGTCAGTTTTAAATGTGGGGATGGGGTGGTGGCAGCAGGTGTGCAGTTGGACGGTTGAAGATATGGTTAAATTGTACTATGCCTTATTCCTATTTATGAGTGATAAAATTGTAGATTCAATTCCACTCTAGTTGCAAAACACAGCCTATTGACTGGCTGAGTGAGTTTTGGAGTTACTGTCTTTGGTGTGAGGCCCCACTGGCTCTTTGAACTAATGTTAAAGATCCTGTGGCACCATTTTTGCGCAAAGCAAGGGAGTTCTCCCCAGTATCCTGACCAACGTTCATTCCTCAATCAAGTCACTTTTTAAAAAATGATCAGGTTATTATTATTTTGTTTATGGGACTTTGCTGTGCGAAAATTGGCTGTCTTTTTCCCTACATTTCATAACACTTTGTAAATCGTTTTAGGATATCCTGAGGTGAAAAATGCATGTTTTTTAAAATTTCGGCATATAGCGTATGTTGCACTCTCCCAAAAATGCCAGTATGTGATTTTATAGCTTTTGGGCACAAAAGATATTTAACTGACCATCAAATATCTATCCACAAAACAAGTACCTATTTTGTAGTTTACAGTCAATGGCACAGTAAAGTTACCTGACTCACCTTTCCAGTTAAACTGCACTCCAGATACACATTTAAGTGAGGACATCCTAGTTTTTAGGTTTATTGCTATTTACTACAGTCAAAATATGGCACCACCAAACATCTTTCTGGGGTTACAATCACCCAGGGACCCAATTACGATTCCCTGCTCTGTCCATAGACAATTTACATTTATTTTGTGCAAATCATGGGTACAACTCAGATCGCCAAATAGGGTAGAACTGGAGTTTAGTCTTGTACAATTTGAAACACTTCTCTTCTGGGGGGGTCACTTTACATATTGTGCTCCTCCAACAAGCACCAAGTGAACCGTTCATTAATGTCAATCACCTGAATACTATAAAGAAAGCAATTAGAGATGGACAACAAATGCTGGCCTTGCCAGCAATGCTCATATTAGTGAATGAGCAAAACCCAATTAATATGCAATTGACAAACCAGTGCTAGTTTATTTAGTAGACCTTTCAAGAACACGAGCGTGGAGACGTTTGTACTACAGTTTCCATATGACTGCTCCTTAAAACTGTTCTAATGGATTACATTTTAACACTTTAAATTTATTTCATATTTTAATGACCTGTGTACAGTATTTATGTGGCCTTTTCTGTTAGGCTTTGGTCAATGGTGACCTCCAGGATGTTGATGGTAGAGAATTTGTAGATGGTGATGTCATTACCTGTCAAGGGCAGGTGGTTAGACACAATCCCTTAGGAGATGGTCATTGCTTGGCAGTTGTGTGGTGTGGATGTTACTTGCTTACTATTTAACAAGCCTGAATGTTGCCCAGGCCTTTCTACATGTGAGAGCTGACTGCTTCATTATCTGAGGAGGTGTAAATGAAACTAACAGAAAACTGCAGTCATCAGTGTATGACCCCACTTCTAATTCATGAAGAAGGGAAGATCATTGTTGAAATAGCTGAAGATGATTGGACCGAGGGCCCACTCCTGAGGAACTGCTGAAGCAATGTCCTGGGACTGATATGATGGGCCTCCAACAATCACAGACATCTTCCTTTTACGCTGGATATGGCTCCAGTCAGTGAAAGACTTTCCCCCAATTCCCATTAGCTTTTTGAAATTTGAAATAGTCAGTGTCCTCTGGATGTCCTCACCCATCACCGTGGTAACTTCGAAAGTACAATCCAATTCATAAGAGATAACATTTTTATGAAACCATTTTGATTGTTTCCAGTAGGTCCTTCCCCAGCAAAGCAATCCTATATTGCATCTGACTATTTCACTGCTTCAAGCATATTTTCAATTACTAATGTGAAATTAATGAGCCAATATTTATCTGGGTCCATCATGCCACCTTCTTTAAAGATGGGGTCTACGTAAATTTGAATTCATTGCTTTAAAGAGTTATATTATATTGTAGTTCCAAGTGATACTTTGTAGATATGTCTGGTTCAGTATATCATGTTTTCACTTAATCTGCAACCTGGGGTCCAAGAAACGCAGTTTTGAACAACAAATCTTCTTGATAACCTTGGCAGATATTATGTTTGTTGGAAGTTCTTTAAGAGCACCAAAAAAGCATAACTAAACAGATTTGGCTTCCAAATTCACCCAGTTTTCATTTGTGACTCAACATGCTGGCAGTCATGAAGGCCAAGTCCTTTCATGCCAGATTCTGCTTCACAGCTGTGTATAAGATGCAGGCAAGGAGAACAGCTGAAGATCATTGAACGTTGCTGCTCTGCCACAACCACCTCCATCCCCAACTGTAGAATTCTGACTTTATTATGAATCCCCCAGCTGGTTGCCTAGTAGGGTGCAAGTAAAATACTTTGATTTTCTGGATTGATCCAAATTTGAGCCTCAAAATTATTGGTCTCACAGGAGTGGAAAGAAAGCCATAAATTTCACATGTTTTGAATTTCACCAAAACCGATAGGATACTTGGTAAAGATGCAACTTTGAAAATCTGACCCCAATATTAATGGAGAGCTGGAAAGGATGCAAAGAAACTGAAATTGGGTGAAGAAGCGATAATTGTATGGAGATTGGGCTTAAGTGGTGATTATTGGTTTCTCGCCACACTCAGGCAAGATACTGATTTCACCAATGGGAGCGGACCAATTCGATCGCAAACGGATGGGCGCCCAGCCGGTTCTCGATTCTGGCGCCTCTCTTGATTTAACGACAGAGTCACGCTCTAGCTTAAGCGCAACGCAGCCATAAAATTGCTCCCAACGTAACTGGAATTTACCAAGCTGCATTGTTCATGTGTAAACCAATGCCCCTCCAACTTTGAAGGACCTATTTTCAACCACCCCATCTGTATTACAATATTCCTCATATGGAAGTGCTGCATTTAAGGGGTGTGTTAATGTTTTTAAGAAAACATGGTATCAGTAAAAAGGGTATTCCTGTTTCTCATCAGAATCTGTCTATCTTTACTGCCATGTCCTTGAGACATGAAAGAGATTATAAACTGTTAAAATAAAATCATACGCTTTTGCTTATTCAAAAAGGGGAACTTGCTGATCCAAAAGGTGGCCGCAACAGATCACATGACTCACAGGTTGGCTAGTTTCTGGAAATTTCCAACAGCAGTTACAGGGCAAAAGCTCGATCCTCAGCCTTATGGAATCTCACATTGTGTGCAGTTCTGGAATCCACATCATAGGAGGGATATGGAAAGGGTGAAGACGAGATTTAGCAGGAGCCTTTTAGCTATTAAGAGAGATTGTATAGACTGGGATTGTTTTCCTTGGGAGCAGAGGAGACTGAGGGGGCACATGATTGAGATGTATAAAATTGAGGGGCATAGATACAGTAGACAAGAAGAAACTTTTCCCCTTGGTAGAGGGATGAATGACCAGGGGGCATGGATTTAAGGTAAGGGGTAGGATGTTTAGAGGGGATGTGAGGGAAAACCTATTCACCCAGAGGGTGTGGAAGTCTGGAACTCACTGCCTGAAAGATGGCGGAGGCAGAGACCCTCATAACATTTAAGAACTATTTAAATATGCACTTGCAATTCCAAGGCATACAGTGCTGGAAAATAGGATTAGAATAGTTAGGTGGTTGTTTTTGACTGGTGCAGATGTGATGACCTAAGGGAGTTTTCTGTGCTGTTGACCTCTATGACCTCCTTTTGAGGGCATATTCTAATCAACAGGGACCAGCAGATGATTGGTCTCCCAAGCTTTGTCCTGTAACAAAGGGAGGGCCATTGAAACTCATTATACCTGCAGATGTGCCAAAACCCACCATCTATCTCCCAAGGTGAACAACAGAGTGTGACCAGAAGCTTGGAAACCGCTTGTTAGCCTGCAACTGACTCATGAATGTGCAACATCACATGACCTAATATTTCTGGTCTAGTGTCCGTGAATGGATTGCTTTGCTATGTGACTTTGTACCATCGGACTGCAGAGGAGGGATTTTACAAGATTTGATTGTAAACTAAACACTGGCAAAGGTTTATAAACCGAAAATGCTGGGAATACTCAGCAGACCAGGCAGTATCCATGGAGAGCAATACCCAACCAATATTTTAGGTCAATTACATTTTATCAGAAAGATAAGACGTTTTGATGAAAGTCCATCAGTCTGAGTCACAGTCACGGCATCAGTCTGAGGTACAGATGCTGCTTGACCCAAATATCTCTAGCATTTCCTGTTTGTGTTTCGGATTTCCAGCATTTGCTGTATTTTACTTTTGTATCCCTGACCAAAAGTTGCTGGGCAACATTAATAATACATTAATGTATCATTATTTTAAAAGTATTTGCTTTGTTGGATTGTATACCTTCAACTCTCCAATTCACTAGACTGCTGTTTAAAATGGACCAACCTCCCAAGGTAATCTGAGGAGGATTAATGTATCCCTTAATTTTCCTGAAAATACATTCTATTTACTGCTCATCATGACTTTGTAATTAGAGAATACAACTTTGAAATTAGTTATTGCAATTTCCCCTTTCTTCTTCAACCCCACATTTATATATCGATACTCTAATGCAGTGCTTCTCAAAGTGTGGTACGCGTACCGGTGCCGGTACTCGAGCCATCGTCTGCCGGTACTTGGAGTGTTTCCAGAAAAGAAAGAGACAGTAATCCTGGATTGGCTTGTTTCGCTTACCGGTCCCTGGCACATTGAAAAAAAAAAACTGCCGGTACACCACATCAGATAGTTTGAGATGCACTGCTCTAATGGATATTTTGCAGTTGGTCATCTTCTACATTGGTTAATTTATGGTGGTGAGTTAGGGACTTCATTGAGGATAGTATTTTTAAATCTCTTCAAAAATATTGTGGTTATTCTCCATTTTGATTGTGCAATGATGAAAAACCACTAAAGTAAGAATTTTATGTTTCTTAAAATTAACACTGTTCGAGTGTGCGGTTAAAGGAAACGTTAGCATACGAGTGGGAAGGATTTTAACATTTGTACATTGTTCATGCAATGCTATAATAAGCTTTTTTTTTTTTGCTGGATGATGCTTTTGGCAGAAGAGGAAAGTGTATTCCAAAATATATAATTCCATCGTTGGTTTGTCTTCAGAAACATCCATGTAATTTTCTTCTTCCAACTTGAAAAGAACTAATGAAGATTTTTTTTGAATAAGCCCTGGAGTTTAGTTCAAATTTAATTTGTATGAAGTAAGCAGCATATTTTGCCAAGATGTCACCTGTGTAACAGCTTAATGAGAAGTTCCCTATTTTGTATTGTACATATTTGGTCAAAAATCAAGTTCCTGCTTGCTGGTAGTATTGAAGTAATATCCAAGTAAAGGCATCACCAATATGTCACATGTTTGTTCATAAGACCCCAGGTTCGGTCACTGGCATGTGCTGAGTTAGCTCATCTAGGGCAGCAGTTGGAAGAATGCAGTAATCCTCAGTATTGCTAGGCAGGATGAAATTGAACCTGGTTGTTGTACATTGACCTCTGCTGAAAACTATACATGTATAAACCAAGGGGCAGATTAGCTGTAATGCCGTAGCAGAATATCATTCTTGGTTCCACCTCTGTTGTTGGTTCCTGCTTGAATCATAATAACTTGATTATCCCTCTCACACTCCAAGTAGATCTTCCAAATCTTGGCATTGGGCAGGCAACCAATCCTGGCATTGATTAACATAGTTGACCAACAGATATGGCAAAATGACCATAGCACCATGCTGGTGGAGGCTATTCAAACGTGGGGAGTAAAAGGGAATGAGTAGAAAATATCATAGTCTGGGGAATACATACTGTTCTCTGCAACCAAGACTGAGAGTTGCCTGCCCAGTGCCATGGATTGTAATATCTACTTGGCGTGTGCATGAAGCATTTGGAACTAGCAAAATGATCTAGAACGACACAAATTGAAGTAAATAGGTTTGGCATAATAGTTGCAAGATGAACAAGTTTGGGAATTAAGTATGCCTAAATGAGTCAGTTAAGGCACATACTCCTTTTGAAGTAATTGTTTCTCCTTCTACCACCCTGAAGGGCAGCAGGTTCTAGGCCAGTACCACTTACTGCAAAAAAAGTAAAGATTCTTCATCTCTTTTTCCTGCATCTCTTACTCAAAACCGTAAACCGTTGCCCCCTAGTCGTTCTACCATTCGCTAATAGGAAAGCTTTTTGGAAGGGAAAAAGATTCCAGTGTGAAGGCCATTTTTAGCTATGAGGCGAGGTTTGATAAACTTGGTTTATTCTCACTGGAACGACGAGGTTGAGGGACGACCTGATAGAAGTCCACAAAATTATGAGGGGCATGGACAGAGTGGATAGTCAGAAACTTTTTCCCAGAATGGAAGAGTCAATTACTAGGGGATTTGGTTTAAGATGTGCGGGGCAAAGTGTAGAGAAGATGTGCGAGGGAAACATTTTACACAGAGGGTGGCGGTGCCTGGAACTCGCTGCCTGAGGAGGTCGTGGAAGCAGGTACGATAGTGATGTTTAAGGGTGTCTTGACAAATACATGAATAGGATGGGGATAGAGGGATACAGACCCCAGAAGTGTAGAAGATTTTAGGTTAGATAGGCAACATGGTCGGCACAGAGTTGAAGGACTGAAGGGCCTGTTCCTGTGCTGTACTTTTCTTAGTTCTAAAGTACCTTCATCGGATGCAAATGGGGTGCCTGACAAAGCTCCATAAGACATTTGACTCACTGTTAAACCTCCATGATAAATGAGAGAACAAGGTTCCAAACCAATTTCCTGCTGTTGAGAAACTGATTTTTGGCCTCCCGCCAAATCTTACAGCCCCGTCAGCCACGATTCACAATTTAGAATTTAGAACAGTACAGCACAGAACAGGCCCTTCAGCCCTCGATGTTGTGCCGAGCAATGATCACCCCACTCAAACTCACGTATCCACCCTATACCCGTAACCCAACCAGTCCCCCTTAACCTTACTTTTTAGGACACTACGGGCAATTTAGCATGGCCAATCCACCTAGCCCGCACATCTTTGGACTGTGGGAGGAAACCGGAGCACCCGGAGGAAACCCACGCAGACACGGGGAGGACGTGCAGACTCCGCACAGACAGTGACCCAGCCGGGAACCGAACCTGGGACCCTGGAGCTGTGAAGCATTGATGCTAACCACTATGCTACCGTGCTGCCCACCCACTATGCTACCGTGCTGCCCAATGTTGGTAAGAACAGGGTATTTCACTGTGTCTCCATAAAGTGACCTGTGGTCTTGACAAATGCAACTTAATAGGCCGGTGTCCTTTATTTAGCGCACAATTTTATTTTTGAAAAGTTCAATCTATATTCCACAGAGCTCATCTTCACAACAGCTGAGGTAGATTTTTGTTGTTTTGGGAATGGGCAGGCACGTGGCTTTGAGGCTGAAGATTAGCCATGATTGTACTGAATGGCAGGGCAGGCTTGAGAAGCTGTCTTGTCTTGCTGCCTTGTGTTCGCTTGAAAAACCACTGGGGCAAAATGCTACAAGGTGCCTTTGAAACCATGTCGATGTGCAAAGGTTTTGTGAAATCAAGGGAAGATTAAATAAACTAAAGATATGTTCACATAATTGTAAAAGAATCAGTATTTTATTACCTGGAACAATGGCAAGAAAAGACTGTACAATATTTTACTTTACTTTTTCTTCCAGTACAGTACTATTTGAAACTTTTTACTTGGTGATAGTGGGAAAAACACTTGTGAAATTCCACTCTGCCATCTTACATGCTATATTTAAACTGGGTGATTGAGGTAGTACTTGAAAACATCAAACTTCCCTGCAGGAACCTTTTGAGTTACTTTTCTCCATTAATTCCAATAATTGTGGTCAGAAACTGTCTTCCATTCTGTTTGAACAGATTAACTATCTGGACCTGGAATCTCTGAGGGGCACTCCTGATTTTCTGCCATACTGTGAGGAATCCTGAAAATAGTGATTTTTTTAAAAAACAGCACTAATCTCCAGAAGTACCTCCCCATCAAGATTCCAACAGCCAAACATGAATCCAGCCCCAAAGGCATGAGGACATTTCCCTCTTGCTGCCTCTTCAGTCTTCAATACAGGTTGAATATCCTTTTTCTGAAAATCAAAAAACGCACTTTTTTTCAACCTCATCAACCTTTAGCACGGGAAGTCTAGCAGTTTGTCAGCACTGTTCACCTTGCGATGCTTGTGGCGAACGTGTCAAAAGAAACTTATTCCAAGCACCCTGGGTGGGATTCTCCATCAGCCAACTCCGAAATCAGGAAACGTGATTGGGCGGAGAATTGGGTGGCGGCCACTGATTTCATGCCAAATCGCAATTCTCTGGTGCCTTGACGCCGGTGTCAATGCGTTCCACTCCACACATACAGTAAACACCCTTGGCATATCATTAGTAGGTCTGACCCGGTATTCTCCGGGCCCTCTACGATTCTCCGCTGGGGGGGAATTCCCAGCGGCGAAGTTCACTTGTGCTTTTAAAAATTGTGAAATGCGTCGTGGCTGATTAGGGAGAGAAAGAGGGTATGGAAAGTATCCAATAAAGCCATAGTTTGCTGACAGTTGTGCAGCTGGCCAGGAGTCTTCTGCCAGGGCCGGAGAGAGTAGTGAGGGTTGTCCAGGAGGTGGGCTGTAGGGTCGCGGTGGATGGGCATGGAACACCATTGCGGCTGCGCACGGTGCTGATTGCCCACCATGAACTTAGTGCCACGGCCGTAAGGGTATCCCCTCAGGCCACCCCCCTAGGTGTCCTCTGGCCCCAGCTGGCCCATCAGCAGGATGGGCGCGCACAGCGCAACCAGTGCCATTTTGTTGGCTGGGGTGAGTGTGCTTGGGTAGTGGAGTGCTAATAGGCGGCTGCATCTTGTCAGCCTCTAGTGTTAATCCCAACCCTAGCAAATTCAACACCGTTTTCCATTGGGATCGACTATGTTCCACATTGCCCCGATGCTAGCCTCTCAACGGTCGCTGAATCGATCCAGTCGCGGCGCTTGTTTTGCTGTCGTAGAAGTCCATGAATCCTGTCCCAACGTCAACACCTAGTCTCAGGATGGAGAATCACACAGACTGTATTTATTATTCAGTGATGCATCTTATTTTGTCACCATTTTATTTACTTTAGACTATAGTTAACCTAGGCTCATGCTATTGTAATGTAATAGGTGCAGTATCTTAAAATTGAAATGATCTGAAATGCAATCAGCCCTGAGGGTTTCTGATAAAGGATACTTGACCTGTATTTACTGAGCCTTCTAAAATTAATTGTTAAGTCCCATTAGCCATCATCTTCAAAGTTCTAGCCAGATCTACCTCACCAAAAGGCTTAGCCATTTCATTGCTTGTCTTGTTGCTCTTTAAGCACCAGTGAAATATCTTGCATTGCCATGTCTCCATAGACTTTGCCAAATTCCAGCATTGTGTACATCTATATGTGATCTTAGAGCCTCCCACTAAAGCTGTGGTCAGACTTTCTTCCATCATTTTTATCAGTGCTGCGACTGATGGTTCGTGGTATAACTCATTGTATATATTTTTGTCTCATTCCCTGTTCTTTTCTCAGACTGTCTACTTCCAATTCTGTGCCTACTTTATTGATACTGCAATCAGTGATGCTCCTTAATTTTCCTCATTTTGTTCATCAGGCAGTAAATATGTTACCGGAAAACTATCTCTCTGGGTCTCCAGCAGCTTACTCGTCGTCACCTTCAGGGATTCCAACAATTCCCCTTTCAGCTCCGTGAAATAGCGCAGAAGGGCCGCCTGCTGCTCCTCAGCCCATTGCCTCCACTCCTCAGGGGCTCCACCGGCCGCCATTTTGTCCACCTTTCCCCGCTTTTCCAGGGGAGCTGCTGCCGTTTTTCTCCTCGCCCCACTTCGAGTCCGAACCATAAATCCCGGGGGGTTTTGCTCCAGACCCCTTTATCCACCGGGAATCGTCGAATCAGCGCCGTTTGGGACCCTTAAAAGAGCCCACAAGTCCTTTTAAAGCGGGAGCTGCCGAACTTGCGGCTTAGCTCCGCATAGCCGCAACCGGAAGTCCGGAAAACTATCTCTTAGTGACAGCTTCTGACCAAGATATGTTGCTGTATATTACTTACTTTACCATGATATTACTTCCATTTTCTTCAGTTCCACAAAGCATCACATCACATAATAACACTTTAATTTTAAAAAATCTACTTTCTTTCCCCGTTTCAACCTTAGTGTCTTACTCCCAGGGCCTTACCCTTTCATCTTACCGTTTCAATTTTTTAAAAAGTTATTGGTCTTATTTACTGCAGTGATGATATGCCATAGGACTATGGCGATTATGCTGATGTGTTTCTTTTCTATGTCATTATGTGTCTTGTGGTATTCTTAATTCATAGCCTCAAATTCCTCCCCCAAGTCCTTTACCACTACTACACAGCTCTCAATTCTTTGCAGACACAAGTTGTAGACAGAGTCGGCGATCCAGTTGTATTGATGGATTTATGCCCAGAATTTAAGAGGATATATTTAAGAAAACATGCTTTTTTATCTAAAAGCAAAATACTGCAGATACTAGAAACCTGAAATAAGGGGGGGGAATCGGGTCTGGCAGCATCTGTGGAGAGACAAACTGTTTTGAGTCCGTATGACTCTTCTTCGCGACAGGTTCGTTTGTACTGGATGCACAGAGCCATTCCATTGACTATGGAGGGACAGGAAGATCATGTTGGCAGGAGGGGCCTTATAATCCCGCCCATTGTCTTTTAGCTAAGAGCTGGAAGAAGTTACAGTGGCATAGTGAGCTGAGGCTACGGATGTATTTAGACACCAGCATGGAAATTCGATATTTGTGTTGGAGGACTGGAGCTAATATAGGTCAATGAGGATAGTAGTAAGGGGCAAGTAGGACTTGGTGTGGGATAAGATGAGCTGTATATAGAGGTCTATAAAGTAATGAGGGGCATAGATAAGGTAGATAGTCAACATCTTTTCCCAAAGGTGGGGGAGTCTAAAACTAGAGGGCATAGGTTTAAGGGGAGAGATACAGAAGGGTCCAGAGGGGCAATTTTTTCAGAGGGTGATGAGTGTCTGGAACGAGCTGCCAGAGGCAGTAGTAGAGGTGGGTATCATTTTGTCTTTTAAAAAGCATTTAGACAGTTATTTGGGAAAGCTGGTGTGGGCCAAATGCGGGTAATTAGGATGAGCTTAGTGGTAGAAACTGGACGGCATGGACAAGTTGCCAAAGGGCCTGATTTCATGCTGTAAGCCTGTATGAATGAACTGATGTCGAAGGAGTGTATGTGATCAGAGGCTGACCAGGAGATTATGAAAGTAATTTTGCCTGGAATTGGCAAATGCATAAATGAGGCAGGTGAACTATGACTGGGTGAAGGAAGACAATGTTAGGGATGAAAGTAGTCCTTGAGATGGAAAGAATGTGAGGTTGGAAGCTCAATTGGGGAAAAACAAGACACCAATATTCTAAACAATCTGGTCCATTCTAGGAGTGTGGCTGTGTAGTTCCAGGGTTTGTGGCAGGGGCTGAATATAATGTGGCATTGGTCTTCCCAGTGCAGTTGGAGAAGCCAATTCAAGACAGGATGCTGGACAAGCAGTCAAAGTATGGATGTTGTTGAGAGGTACAGCTGACTTGTCATTTGCATACCTGTGGATTTAGATCTCGTGTCTTCATGATGCTGTCAGGGGCCACTTGTAGATCTGGAAAATATGGAGACCAGGGGTGGGAGGGAAACCAATTGTTGGAAAAAGCTTGCTGTTTAGGTTTAAACAAGAGTGTCACGATTGACAGCGAAACTGGAAAATTGCACGAGCCACTGCCTTAAGTGGAGGAGCGATGTCAAGGTTGATGTAGTTTTCAAGAATAATTTGTAGATTGCTAGATTGTATTTTATTTCGATCAAATTTTATTTTGCTATCTTCCCAATTTGATCCCTACACATAACAGATGCAGATAAACTGATTTTAAACTACCAATTAGAAAAACCAAAAGTCATTAATATGTTTATCACAATTCTGGATTCCTGAAACTTCATCATAAGAACAAAGCAGAAGTAGGCAATTCAACCCCTTGAGCCTGCTTCGCTATTCAATACAAACATTAATTGATCTCATTTCCATCTTCCTGTCCATTCCCCAGAAACCTTAATCCTGCTACTAATTAAAAACCCATTATTTGTTTAGTGTTGTGGTGTTACTGCACTGTGGTGTAGAGAATTCCACAGAAGTAATTCCTCTTCAATTCTGTTTTAAATCTGCCATGCCTTAGCCTAAAACTATGGTCTCTCATTCTGGAATGTCCAAGAAGTGGAAACATCTGCTCTACGTCTACCATGTATCTCCCTTTAGTATCTTCTATACCTCAACTAGATCTCCTCTCGTTCTTCTACTTGTTCAGCATGGTAGCATAGTGGCTAGCACTGTGGCTTCACAGCGCCAGGGTCCCAGGTTCGATTCCCTGCTGGGTCACTGCCTGTGCGGAGTCTGCACATTCTCCCCGTGTCTGCGTGGGTTTGCTCCGGTTTCCTCCCACAGTACAATGTTGTGCAGGTTAGGTGGATTGGCCATTATAAATTTCCCTTAGTGTCCAAAAAGGTTAATAATAATAATCGCTTATTGTCACAAGTAGGCTTAAATGAAGTTACTGTGAAAAGCCCCTAGTCGCCACATTCCGACGCCTGTTCGGGGAGGTCGGTAGGAGGGGTTATTGGGTGAGGTGGCTAGGGTGGAAATGAGGCCTTAAGAGTGGGTCGGTGCAGATTCGATGGGCCCAATGGCCTCCTTCTGCACTGTATGTTCTATGTTCTTCTAAACTGCAGGGAACATAGGCCTAAACTGCTCAATTTCTCATTTTAATACAAGTCCTTCATCGCTGCAATCAATCTAGTGAATCTTAATTAACCCGGTGAAACGAGTGGTCTATGGGATCCTTTACAATAAGTGGCTTTAAAATGTATCCCATTATTGTTTTAACCAGCAATTAATTTGTTTTCTTTCTTTCTGGATTAAGGCCCACCTGTCAGTATCTATTGTGCTGTGGTACTATGATTTGTGCTTGCTATTGCAGGTGGAATTGAGACTGGTTCAATCACTGAGATGTTTGGAGAGTTTCGTACTGGGAAGACCCAGCTCTGTCACACATTGGCAGTGACATGCCAGGTACCTAATGCAGCAGTATTCTATTATTCTCATTTGATCACATTAGTTAAATCATTGTAGTCCTCAATTATCCTGCTTACTGAGGTTGCCTCCACCTTCTGCCGTCTCCACCAAGTATTGTTTATTTGATTTTATATATTTCATGAACTGTTGACTGTGCCCTTTTCTTTCTGCTAATGCCACTCTGAACCTACGGATCTGCTCTTCTCTGTTTATTTTGTTCTCTGCGGTAGTGCTTTTACTACACTTGATATTTTCTCAAGGCCTGCTCCTGATTATACCTCCGGGGGTATGCTTTAATGGGTATGCTTTAATGGGAGTTTTCATTTTAAATAAACATTATACAAATATTTGCGAAAAATGCATTGGGTCTGCCTCTGCCATTCTAAATAAATTATGGGGACACTAGTTTCTCATGGAAATGATATCCGTTCATTGTGGAATGCTATTGCAGTGAAGTGAACTCCTTCAGTACCTTCCAGTTGAAGGTGGTTATAAGCACTGGAAGTTGTTGATGTTAAAGGATAAATTAATTTTTTGTTTTATTGAAAGCATATTCATTTTTCCCCTTTCATTGGCTTACAGTTACCTATTGACCGTGGTGGTGGAGAGGGAAAAGCTATGTACATTGATACGGAAGGTACTTTCCGGCCAGAACGCCTCCTTGCTGTTGCTGAAAGGTTTGTTATGCAGTGCAATAATTCTAATAAATGTATCATCATCAGATTGGATGACCTTTCAAAGTTAATAGTTGACAATTATACTTGTGGGGTGGGAGGGGGTGTTTGGGGAAATATTCCTTATTAAGTTGGAGAGTTTCAAGACTGTTTGACCTTATTACTTACAATCAGTTGTGTGAATAAAACTACTGAGCCACACTGGAACTGAATGAGGTGCACTATCCCAAGACAATTATCCATAATGATCGTGCTAACAGGGCTGCCTGGTGCAGTGGGCTAGCCCTGCAGCCTCACGGCGCTGAGGTCCCAGGCTCGATCCCGGCTCTGGGTCACTGTCAGTGTGGGGCTAGGTGGATTGGCCACGCTAAATTGCCCCTTGATTGGAAAAAATGAATTGGGAACTCTAAATTTATTTTTAAAAAGATTGTGCTAACAGTGTTGAGCAGTGCTAAGAATTTGGAGAAATGAACAAAATTGTGGTCAAAAAGCATTTGGTGGAAGGATGTAGCAAGACAAAAGTTTATGGAGTTGCTGTAAGTGGATCCAAGATAATTGAAAGCTCTGCCTCCAATGGATCAGCAATGGAACACTGAAGGCAAGATTCAGAGGACCGAAGAACATGGGTTGACGTGAGTTACAGAATTAGGTTTATGACTGAATCTGTAATCAAGGACATTGCATATGAATCCCAAATGTTGGAGAACAAAGGCCCAAAGAAAGTTTGCATGGATAAGGGTGATCAATAAATTGAACTTCCTGTAGGACATAAGGATGTAAGAACATAAGAACTAGGAGCAGGAGTAGGCCATCTTGCCCCTCGTGCCTGCGCCGCCATTCAATAAGATCAAGGCTGATCTTTTAGTGGACTCGGTGAGCCCATAATCCTTATTCCTTTATTGTTCAAAAATCTATCTATCTTTGCCTTAAAAACATTCAATGAGGTAGCCTCAACTGCTTCACTGTGTAGGGAATTCCACAGATTCACAACCCTTTGGGTGAAGAAGTTCCTAGTTTCACCTGCCAGTGGAAACAACCTCCCTGCTTCTATCTTATCTAGTCCCTTCATAATTGTCGATGTTTCTGTAAAATCCTCTCTCATTCTTCTAAATTCCAATGAGATTAGTCCTAGTCTACTCAGTCTCTCCTCATAAGCCAGTCCTCTCAACTCCGCAATCAACCTCCTCTGCACCTCTTCCAGTGCCAGTACATCCTTCCTCGAGTAAGGAGACCAAAACTGTGCACAGTACTCCAGGTTTGGCCTCATCAGCTCCCTATTCAGCTGCAACATAACCTCCCTGTTTTTAAACTCCATCCCTCTAGCAATGAAGAACAAAATTTTGTTTGCTTTCTTAATTATAATAATAATCTTCATTGTCACAAGTAGGCTTACATTAACGCTGCAATGAAGTTTGTGAAAATCCCCTAGCTACCACATTCCGGTGTCTGTTCGGGTTCACCGAGGGAGTATTCAGAATGTCCAAATTACCTAACAGCACGTCTTTTGGGATTGTGGGAGGAAACTGGAGCACCCTGAAGAAGCCCATGCAGACATAGGGAGAACGTGCAGAGTTCACACAGACAATGACCCAAGCTGGGAATCGAACCTAGGATCCTGGAGCTGTGAAACAACAGTGCTAACCACTGTGCTACCATGCCGCCCTTGCTGGATTTGCAAACCCAACTTTTTGTGAATCATGCACAAGGACATCCAGGTCCCTCTGCGCAGCAAGGACAAGATGTGAATGTATATCTTTGTGTGAGTGATAGATTGTGATGACTAGAACTCTGTAGAAGGGCTTTTAAGGATGTCAATTTTCAGTCAATTGAAAGATGCTTCAGAGTTTTTAGCTGTGGTAAAGGTAGCCAATTCTGTTTGTAGATCCAACTTCGTTGACCAGAATAAAGCTGGTTTAAGGTGGGGAAGCAACTGGTGACATACAATGCAGATATCTAACAGTGTGGAGTTTTGGTGGCAGATACTTGAACTTGATTTGGTTTACCCAGTATTGAATTTGATGAGGTTCTGTCTGGCTTGTCTGCAGCTTTGGGGTCAGGCAGTTTAAGAATTCAAATAGAGAAGTGATATTGAATGCTTTCAGCGCACATACAGACACTTAACTCGATGTCTGTGGACGTATTCTGAGGGACACATGCAAGTGAAGAGAAGGGAGGAACCCAGATGGAGCTTTGGAACACTCTGGTGGTCACCGTATTAGGCTAGAAGAAAAAGCCATTGTTAGTCATTTAGTTCAATAAGTAAAATGGGAACCACGCAGGAATAATGGAATCATTCTCTGGAGATGGACTAGGGGGATGGAGGTGGTGGTGGGCTTAACCATGTAGAATGTCACAGAGGTTAAGACAAGCAGTTCCTATTCACTGAGGATGTTGTTGGAATAGCAAAAAGTAGATGCAGGAAGGTATTTGAGAAGAGATATGCATAGAGCTGATTCTTGGAAATTGAAGAGGGCTTGATGATCTTCTGTAACAATTGAGTGGATTGGGATATCATTTTTAGGACAGGATGCTTGTTTTGAAGATTTCAGATTGGTGTCTAAGCAAATCATTCACAGTCATATTCGGGCAAGGGGATGGTCAAAATTGTGTTGACCAGGAGTTTGAAAGTGCTTTGGGTGTAATAGCTATGTGTGGTTATTTTACAAGACTTATAATTCAGAGACCTGGATTTATGATCCATAGACAAAAGTTCAAATCCTACCATGGCAGCTGGGGAATTTGAATTGAATTAGTTAAGTAAATCTAGAATTAAAAGCTAGCATCAACAAACTGCTGAATTGTTCTAAAAATGTATTTGGTTCACTAATATTCTTTAAGCAAATGTTATATTTCATTGTTGCCGCAAAGAGAAAATATATGGAGGTGTCCACACTCTGGATACTTGTAAAACATGAGAGGTTTATTAAGATGAAGTTTTCATACAATCAAAGATGGTGAACTGCCCAAAGCCCGCGCAAACACTCTGCTGACATTGCTACGCATCACGTGACACACAAACCAGCAGGAATTCAGGTTATTCTTTCTTTGACTATAGTAGGGCTTAAAACTTCGCAACAGAAAAGGTCAGAATGTATGAGCTAGATATCAAATAAAGATCTCTCTTTCCCACTTTCTTTACCATACCTATGGAGTTTTGATGTTTCACGTCTTTCATACATCTCCAATGTTGTTTTGCTGATGACAGTGTTTCATTGCATTGGTAGCTGGAAGTGTATTTCCAGCTCTGCCTCCCTTCCCACTTTCGTCGTCGTCCTCCTCCTCCCCGGCAACCACCTCATGAGTTCCTTTGAATTTTCCTTTGCTGTGCACGGCCATCCGTCCATGCAGCCTAAAGGGAGGGAATGTTGCTTCCTCCCCCTCCCCCACATCCATAGAAAAGTTATGCCACAGAATGAGGCCATTCAGCCCATCATGTCTGCACCAGCTGAAAAAAACAGGCCAAAGTTTCTAACCCCACCTTCCAGCCTTTTGTAGCCTTGCAGGTTTCCAGTGTCCACCTTGCTTTCTCACTACCTGCCGCTATCACCCCCACCCACTTTGGCAGTTTCTATTCCCAGCATCCACATTCAAAGGATCATACCAACTCCAGAGCAATGCCACCGCCAAACCCATTAGTCCATTCCTCTATCACCCCCAACATCTTGTTGCCAAGCGACAACACCTTCCCATGTAATGATAGGAGGTGTAACACCTGCCTTTTACTTTCTCTGTCCTCAGTGTCCAAGGCCCTAAACACTCCTTGAGGTGCTTTACTTGCATCAATTTAGCACACTTGTGTTCACTGCTCCCAATTAAGTGATCTGTACACTGTGGAGACTAAACAGAGACTGGGTTAATGCTTGTTGAACACCTCCACTCAATCCGTAAGCATGAACCTGACGTTCCAGTTCCTTGCCATTTTAATTCACCACCTTGCTTTCATGCTCACATGTCAGTCTTCTGCCTGCTGCAATGTTCCAGTGTAGCCCAATGCAAGCATGAGGAATAGCATCTCGTCTTTTACAGTCTTCTGGACTCCATTGTGTTCAACAACTTCAGATCCTGATTGTGCCCTCCCTTTTGATACTTTGTTTCCCCCTGAGTGCCATTCTGTTTCCATGCTTTTGCTTTTGTAGTTATTCTTGCCCTTCAATGCTTACTCTGAACCAATATAAAAGCAAAATACTGTGAATGCTGAAGACCTGGGAAAATCCCCCACAAAATGTTGGATAGAAACGGAGTTAACATTTTGAGTCCACTTGAACCTTCTGTCTCTCTCTAACCGATGCTGCCAGACCTGCTGAGTTTATCCAGCATTTTCTGCTTTTATATGCTCTGGAGAACTGCTTTGTTTCTTGCTTTGTTTCTTCACTGCAGCCATTAACATTTCCTTTGCCTTTTGTTCCATGTTTGTCATTTAATCTTTCCCGCCATCTGATTTATCCCTGACCTTTTTGTTCTTCCTAACCTTCTCCTGTCCCCCCCCCTTTTTGAACAAGATAAAATCTTCACTTTTCTACCTTTAGTTCTGACAAAGTGTCATATTAAATTCAACGTTACTATGTTTTTCTCTCCACAGATGCTGCCAGACCTGCTGAGGTTTTTATTGCACTTTTTAAAATCAAATTTCCAGCATCCACAATAATTTACTTTTATCTACCAATTTAGTGATTGCATATTTTGAGATGATATTGTGCTTAATACTTTTTGTGATCCTGTGTATCTTTTCCTGTATCTTTTAGATACAACCTTTCAGGAAGTGATGTACTTGACAATGTTGCATATGCTCGAGCTTTCAACACCGATCACCAGACCCAACTGCTATACCAAGCATCTGCCATGATGACAGAATCCAGGTACCAATTTGTTTAATGAGCACTTGTAAGACTGTTCAAAATCTCAGCTACTACATTAAAGTTAATTTCATTGGTTCCATTTGTTTTTGTGTCTCAGCGGTAATCTTGACCTATTAATTGTATTGAAATAGCTATTCCTCAAGATCACATGGAAAGGCTCATTTTCTACCAGAAAAAGTGTGGATCATTCAGATATTCAGTACATGGATTGGACTTGCATTTAAACCGTATTCTGCACACAAATCACTCTCCTGTTATCTTTTTGGTTCAAAGCCATACTGCTCTCTTCACATGAAAAATAAATATGTTCACATTGGGTCTGTGATATAGAAATAGCCTATTAAGTTCAACGAGTCTGTCGGTGTTGATGCTGCAGTCAAGCCTCTTCCCATTTTTTTCTGATCTAAGTCTGCAATCATAACCATCGCCTCCAAACCATTTCTGTCTCTGCCTTCTCCCTCAAATGATTGTCTAGCATCCCCTTAAATTTGCCTATTCTAGTCCATTCATCCACTGCCCGTGGTAGCGAGTTCTATATTCTTGCCACTCTATGGGTAAAGAAGTTCCTTCTGAATTTCTAATTGGTTTTCTTGGTGACTATCTTGTATCTGCTTCAAGAAGACCACCTTCATACCAGTGCCAAAGAAGAATCAGGCAACGTGCCTCAACGGCTACTGTCCGGTGGCCTTGACGTCTGTCATTATGAAGTGCCTTGAGAGGTTGGTCATGAGACATGCCAACTCTATATTCCCAGAATGCCTTGATCCACTGCATATACTCCCAGAATGCCTTGATCCACTGCAATTTGCATACCGCCACAACCGATCCACAGCAGACGCTATCTCCCTGGCCCTGCACTTATCCCTGGAGCAGCTCAACAACAAGGACTCCTACGTCAGATTCCTATTCATTGACCACAGCTCCACCTTCGACACCATAATCCCAGCCAAGCTCAGATGAAAACTCCAAAACCTAGGACTTGGCTCCTCCCTCAGCAGCTGGATCCTCGACTTCCTGATCCATAGAGCCTGTAAGGATAAACAACAACACCACCTTCACGACAGTCCTCAATACCGGGGCCCTGCAAGGCTGTGCACTTAACCCACTGTAATACTCCTTATACAAACGTGACTGTGTGGCAAAATTTGGCTCCAACTCCCATCTACAAGTTTGTTAATGACAGGACCGTAGTGCGTTGGATCTCGAACAACAATGAGTCAGAGCATCCTATCTGGCTGCATCACAGCCTGATGAAATTAAATGAAAATCACTTTATTGTCACAAGTTGTTGTATTTTATATTTTCCCCGCGTCTTGACTGTGATAGAGAAATACAAACATGATTCATTAGGTAAGCAAAACTGAACTTTATTTCCGAATTAGAACTGACTGCTAGCAGTAACGGCTGAGACTTTTGAAGTCGGAAGGCAGTCAGTACAAACTGCTGAGTCCGTCTCAAGTCTGCGATATTACAGAAAAAGAAGGCGATTCTTATACATTATAGGATCAAGATAACATGAATACAACTTGGTCAGGAATTTAATTGAAAGTAAAACATAAGTAATACTCGTTACAATGGCGTCACCTTGCTGACCTTTAGGGGACTGGAGTCTCATATCATTATCTTGTCTTTGTTTTAAGAACTGGACAAATTTGTTTACGAACAGGAAGAGACAGTTGTTCAGCTTGTTATTTATTGAGACTGCTTCTAGGATCAAGCCTTATCTAGACTCTCAGAGTCACCCAGTTCTCAGGACATGCTGTCTCTGTGTATTCTGTATCTGTGTCTTAGGTTAAATTCAATTGTACCAAGAAGACTTGACTAGTTTTCCCATCATGCCATTATTTGCTTCACACAATACCACAAAGTAGGCTTCAAATGAAGTTATTGTGAAAAGCCCCTCGTCGCCACATTCCGGCGCCTGTTCGGGGAGGCTGGTACGGGAATTGACCTGTGCTGCTGGCCTGCCTTGGTCTGCTTTAAAAGCCAGTTCTTTAGCCCTGTGCTAAACCAGCCCCTAATATGGCCCTGTGCTAAACCAACCCCTGGTATGGCAACTGCTCGGCCCAAGACCATAATAAACTACAGAGAGTCGTGAACACAGCCCAGTCCATCACACAAACCCGCATCCCATCCATTGACTCTGTCTACACCTGCTGCCTTGGGAAAGCGGGCAGCATAATCAAATACCACTACCACTCGTGTTATTCTCTCTTCCAACCTCTTTCATCAGGCAGGAGATGCAAAAGTCTGAGAACATGCACAAACAGATTCAAAAACAGCTTCTTCCCCACTGTTACCAGACTCCTGAACGACCCTTTTATGGACTGAACTGATCTCTCCACACATCGTCTCTATTGAGTAGTTCTAAACTCCGGAAGCTTCACCTGATGTCTGTGTTTATGTATTTACATTGTGTATTTATCGTATGTCCTGTGTTTTTACATGTATGGAATGATCTGCCTGGACTGTATGCAGAACAATTATTTTCACTTTACCTCGGTGCACATGATAATAAACACAAACCCAATTGATGGTCTCCACTTATGCTCTCCCAAATAAGAAAATATACACTCTCTTTCTCTCTCTCTCTACTCTATCAAAACCTATCATGATCTTTAAGCCATTTTTCAAGAGAGAAAAGAAACCAGCCTGTCAATTCTTTCTCCAAATGTCCACATACCCATGCGATTTTGCTGTTGTCCGTCTAAATTTTATCTGCACATTCTCCAGCCCTCTGTCCTTTGTATGATATGGCTAACAGAATTGCATGTGGTACTCGTAACTGTGATCTAACCCAAGGTTGAGTATAGGTTTAACATAACATCCCGTCTATCCCTCTAGAAATAAAGCTGAGTGTTTAGGGGGTGGCGCAGTGGTTAGCACTGCTGTTTCACGGCACAGAGGACCCGAGTTCGGCCCCGGGTCACTGTCCGTGTGGAGTTTTCACATTCTCCCGTGTCTGCATGGGTCTCTCACCCACATCCCAAAGATGTGAAGGGTAGGTGGATTGGCCACGCCTAATTGCCCCTTAATTGGGAAAAGAAAAGAATTGGGTACTCTGAATTAATTTTTTTTAAAGTGTTTTAAGTTGGCTTTTTTATGGGCTTGCTGACCTGTGGTACAACCTTTAATAAGTGATGTATTTATACTCTTTTATTCCCTTTACCCAGCCTAGACTTGCACCTTCCAAGTAATAAGTGGCCCCCATAGTCTTCCTCCCAGAATGTATGACCTCCCATTTATCTGTGTTGAACTTCATTTGTCAATTACACTACAAGTTTATTAATATCATTCAATTTGATGCAGTCCTCCTTAATATTGACTTTGCCCCCAATTTGCTGTCATCAACAAATTTAGAACTTACGTAAATTGTGAACGGTAGTGGATCTTGTGGAATACCACTCCACCTTCTACACTCTGAATTTATTCTCACCGTCTGATTTCTGACTTGAAGCCAGCTAACAATCCATTCTGTCACTTGTCCCCTGAATCCACATTCTCTGACCTTAATCCACCTTTTAATAATCCAGCTCACTTACATCTACATTAGCATTGTACACTCTGTTACCACCTCAAAATATTAAATAATATTGATCCAGCAAGATTTTCTCCTTTGAAATCTATGCTCACTAATTATTGCATTTTTATTTTAGTTGTTTTTTCTGTTCTCCTTTAGTAAGGATTCCATTTTAATAAAGACTCCATTGTTACAAATAAATGTAAATGTCAGAATAAATGTTTTAAATATGTTTATAAGTAGAGTTGAATTGGTGTTACTGTTGGTTCTTCAGCTTCTAAGACTTGAATTTGAATCAATTGTACATCATCTCTGAATTGCTCATTTCTAAACCTATCATTGTCATAGGTAAACTTTTATTAACCTAGTCCCCAGCGATTCCAGGCCTACAGCATTGCAATTTCCCTAGTTTGATACACATAGTCAATAGAGGTTAGTCAGAAAATACAAAACATCTAGTAGAGGAAATGTCGATATTACCAAAGTAGCCGATACTCTTTTAAGGTTGAATTCAAGATTGATTGATATTTCACTTAGCATCAGGTTTGGACTGATAAGTGACAAATAAAATTTGTGCCAGGCAATGACCATCTCTAACAAGAGACAAACTAACTTGGCAATCAAAAGTATTCTCATTGCTGAATCTCCAACCATTGATATCCTTTAGGTTTGCCATTGATCAGAAGCTTAGCTGCGCCAGCTAGATAAATACTATGGTTGCAAGAACATGTCAGATACATGGTATATTGAGGTGAGTAATTCAGCATCTGACTCCCCATACCATGTAGATAGTGGACAGGTTTTGGAAAGTCGGGAGGTGAGTTACTCACCACAGAATTCCTAGTCTCTAAATTAGTCTTGTAGCCACAGTATATAAAGGCTGGTCTGCTTAAATTTATGATCAATGGTAACCCCAGGATTTTGATGATGGTAATATCTTTGAATTCTTAGAGTGATGGGTAGATGCATATGGACACCGACTGCTTCAGTATATGAGGAGTTGTGAATGGTACTGAACACAATGCAGTCATCAGTGAAGATGCCACTTCTGATCTTATAATGGAGGGAAGATCATTCATGAAGCAGCTGAAGGTGGTTAAGCCTTGGACACTACCCTGAGGAGCTCTTGCATCACTCTCCCGAGGTTGAGATGATTGCTTTCCAACAACCACAATTGTCTTTTTTTTTGTGCGAGGTATGACTCCAACCAGTGGAAAGATTCACCCTATCTCTTCCCCTGCACACCGTATTCCCATTGTCTTCAATTTAGGGTTCCTTGATGTTGCAGTCGGTCAAATTATGCCTTAATGCTCGGGCAGTCACTTTGGTCTCTTCAATTCATGTTTGGACCAAGACTGCATTGTGGTCTGGAACCAAGTGACCCTGGTGAAATCCAGACTGATCACCGGTGAGCAGGTTATTGCTGTGTAAATCCTGCTTGCTGGCACTGGCAACTACACCTTCTATCACTGCTAATGACCAAGAGTAGACTGATGGAGCGGCAATTGCCTAGATTGGATTTGTCCTGCTTTTCGTGGTTTAGAATGCTGGGCAAAATTTCAAGTAATCTTCTGCCCATCTCATCTTTTAACTATTTAACTCATTACAGTGAGTGGTGTTGGACTACGGGGTAAGAGTAGAGGAGTGGGAATAATTTGGTAGCTCTTTCATAGAGCTGGCACAAGCACAGTGGGCTGATTAGTTCTATGAAGTTTCAGACCTATAGTCAGGAAGAAAGTATTCAAGGTCTTGGGGGCAGCCATTGCAGTATGTGCAGCATTAAATAATATAGACAAGCAGATCTTGCAGTTAGAGGGATAGGATCAGAAAACAAAATTTCAAAGTAACTAGATGCAGGGTTTTTTTTTACTCAAAGGGCGATAATTACTAAGAATTATTTTACAGACAGAGAGGTATAAATCAGTGTATTCAGAATTCAACTAGATTAAAGAATGCTGAAGATGAATTTTGATGGGAGAAATAATTTTTCCTTGTGTACTTTTGATATCATAGTGTCAAGAATTATGTAATGATTGCTGCATGCAATTGTTTTAAAACTCCTCTTTCCAATTGTAGATATGCATTGTTAATTGTGGACAGTGCAACAGCCTTGTACAGGACAGACTACTCTGGTAGAGGTGAACTGTCAGCAAGGCAGATGCATCTAGCACGTTTTCTACGAATGTTGTTGCGACTGGCAGATGAGGTAAGCCTTCTCAAATTTGTATTAATATTTTTTAACAACTTTGAATTCAGAGAGATATTTGTAAACCAAGGTTAAGTAGGAATTAGGCCAGTTATATGGTTTTTGGAGGGGGTGTGCGACATGTGTAGACATGTAATAAATGTCTGAAGGTAAAGGATAAAAGAAGCAACATGCACAGTAATATTGCTTTGAGTTGAGAATCACTGAGCAAGCTTTAAACATTTTGTGTGAATATTAAACCTTGTAGGGGGCAACCTCTGGGTATTGTGGATTCTCATTAAGTGGAATCCAAATAATTGAAAATATTCCAATCTGCAAAACGTTTCAAATGTTTTTTGTTCCTAGACTAGAATAGTTAGGGACGAGCTTCCAGGAATGTTCTTCAGAATCAGAAACATTTACAGCAGAACATAGGCTGTCTAATCAATGTTGCCTGCAGTAGCTCTTTCCTAGACCAATGCATCTAATTTTTAAAACATTTTTGCAGTTAAGGGGCAATTTAGCACAGCCAAGCCACCTACCCTGCACATCTTTGGATTGTGTGCCATTGCATCCAATTTTACAACCCTGTGTTCTCCCTGTAACCTTGTCTTCCAATTTTTCACATTTCTCCACTTTCATGTGATGTACTTTCTGCCTCACTAATTCCTGTGGCAAAGCATTCCATGCTCCAACAACTCTGCATAAGAACATTTGCTCTTAACCTCTGCTTACTCTGATTGTTGACTTTCATCACTAGCTTCCCATCAAAACCCATAATTTGAAATCTTCTGTTCTTTTATTGAAGTAAAGGACACTAGTGCGTAGGTGCACTAAAGAAATTTGATTGGTAAATTGCAGGATTCTAGTTATGAATTTGTATTAAAAACAGAATATGTTGGAAATGTTCAACAAATCACGCAGCATTTGGAGAAAGAGTCAACATTTCAGGTTGATGACCTTTCAAAACTGGTTCTGGTGGTCTGAAATATCATCTGTTTTTCTCCCCATAGGTGCTGCCTGACCTGATTGTTTCCAGCTTTCAGATTTACTTAAATTTGCAGCATTTTGCATTTGTATTAATTTGTATAATTAATCCAAAACCAAAGGGGCTTAACCGCTTTTAATATGCACATTTGACCACAGGGATTTGCAATAGTTTGCAATGCAGCTTCATATTGCATTCCATGAAGATAAATTGCAAGATTGGCACTACACTAAGAACACTGAAAAGTGTGATTCTACTGAAAATTCCATAGCCCTGTTTTCCAACAGTTCAAGTTTGTATGCTTTCAGTCAGTGGGAGGTGTCTGTAGGGTCTGAATTAATTGACACTATATCAGTTCTTACTCTTTCAAATAATGATATGTGCAACAGGGTTCTGTAATTTTGGGTTATTAACTCTGCTGGCAAAATTGTTGTTTGCTTTGTCTCTCTGGAATGTTAATATCTCTGTGTATATATTTAGTGGACCCAAAAGGGACATTAACTGAAAGAGAAGGATTGTGATTTCCATAATTTGTCTTGAGATTGGAGCAGTGTGCATCACACTTTAACATCTTGCACTTATTCTTCTTCTAGTTTGGGGTAGCTGTGGTAATAACTAACCAGGTTGTGGCACAGGTCGATGGGGCAGCAATGTTTTCTGCTGACCCAAAAAAGCCAATTGGTGGAAACATCATTGCTCATGCATCAACAACGAGGTAAGATGATTTTATAAGGTGGTGAGTGCTTGCTGGATTTATGAACAGACAGATGTGATTGCACAAAGTTGACAGGAAGATTTGCTGTTTTTCTGTGTTTAAACCGTTTGAAAATGACATTTCACATGTTTCAACATGGTAGAGTGAACTATCTGATTTAAAATTTGCTTTGCATTGTTCGCAATTGGGATGCATTTGACAAGTGCTTCAAATAAGAGCCCACGGTCTGGTTAATTGGAGTTGTTCAAAAAGACAACTTTGTTGCTAATGATTCAGTTTAATACACTTGCATAAGAACTAAATCAAAATTTGTATCAAATAATACATAAACTGGTCAAAACATAGTGAAAAGCGATAAACATAAAGGCATAAGAAATAAACAATTCAAAAATTCAGGAAGGGAGGAATTCAAGAACGAAACCTCGTCCACGAGGTCTTACTTTTAAAGGAATCCTATGGCCTAATCCCTCATTTACTCATTGGCTTCTAATTCTCAGCTGAAACCTCCTGATTTGTTCACATAGATGTCTGTCACTTAGAAAATGATTTGTTATTCAAGCATTGGCCATTTAAAAAAATTTACTAATGTCCATCAAATTAATTAAATGTCTACATGCACCCGCCACGTATGCCATTCCTACAAAGGTACGGTGTTTGCATTAACCTTGCTATGGCTAAGGTTTTGATACATTTTTATTACTAGATGTGCTGAAGAACAATGGTCTTGTTCATTACGAGAGGCTTTTATGCAACATTTCATGAAACAATGTTTTGAATTTCTGCAGACATAGCAGTGTTTTGAATTTCTGCAGACATGGCACCAAAGTTTGATAGTTTATTAATTATCTAAAACAATGATGGTATTCTCACAGTCAAGACATTTTTAATAATTTCACTCTTTAACTATGCATTCAATTAGCACCTAAAACCATGAATAAATCAATAATCTATCACACGTGTTTCTACATGGTAAAGTGGTCTGATTTAAAATTTGTTTTGCACTGTTTGCAATTGGAACGCATTTGATAAAGTCCAAGTGCTGTGAACCTGTCACCTTAAAGTTGTTCTCCCAATTATTAGTTTCAATTATTTGAGAATTATTGATCAAAATTCTCCAATTGTTTGACCACCACATAAACCCCTAACTCAAATATAGCTCTATGGATGTTGGTCACTCTGACACCATAGAAAAGTGATCAATTTTCGTGCTGGTGGCTGAGTGATTGAGTTTATTCACAGCTGAAATAGACAGAATGTTTAACTATAGGGGAATAGGCAAGAAAGTGCAGTTTGAGTGGCCATAGGACCTCCTATTGCGTTCATATGTGGACCGTGATGCTAAATTTAGGCAGCCTATTCATTATGGAGGATAGTAAGTGATCATTCACTTGATAATAGCTGGATGATAATTGAAATGGAAACCCAGGCAGTGTTTTCTAAATATTTGATCGAACTCTAGGACCTGTCTCCAGAGAATTGGAAGCCAACAGTGTACTAATAATCAAGCAAAATTAATGTCCCATTTGGAAAACCAGTGGGAATTACCTAAGTAGACCTGAGAGATAATGCACAGGGTTGCAAACGGTAGATATCTATGATGAATTTGGCCTACATTGCCACGGCTCAATATGACCAGACTGAGGAACAAATTTAGGAGATAAGTGTGGTATTAAACTTATGCTATTTTTTTTACAAATACACATAAATTACTTTTTTGCTAGTTAAAACCAAAACTTTATTTGCAGAACATGCAGTGTACACTAGGACTTGTGTGACTCCCAAGTGCTGTTATCCATTATTCCAAGAACTACATTGAATATGTAGTTAGATGTCTCCGTCTTATGACTTTAGTTTCCTCTTCTCCCCCCTATCTCGTGTTGCTTCTAATGTAACAGAAACCTTCCCTCCAATGTAAGGTCAGAAGTGGGAATGTTTACCGATGTTCAGCACCATTACTGAATCAGTCCGTGTCCATGTGGACAACGTTCAGTCTTGGGCTGATAAGTGGTAAGTGGCATTTGTGCTACATAAGTGTCAATCAATAATCATTTCCAGAAGAGAATATAACCACCTCCCATGACATTCAAGGGCATTGCCATTGTTTAGTGGAGTACGGGACATTGACATGTACGACTAATCACATGCTATGTTTTGCAAAAAAGTACTAAAGCTGTAAAAATGCCAGGGTTTTTAAAAAATATGACTCACTGTAACATTTCTTTGGTAGTTCCTGGAATAATAAATAACAGCAATAGGGAGTCACACAATGCCATTACCACTGCTGAATCTCCCAACTTTAAAAAAAATAAATTTAGAGTACCCAATTATTTTTTTCCAATTATGGGGCAATTTAGCATGGCCAATCCACCTACCTTGCACATCTTGGGTTGTGGGGGTGAACCCCACGCAACACGGGGTGAATGTGCAAACCCCACAGTGACCCAGAGCCTGGATCGAACCTGGGACCTCGGCGCCGTGAGGCAGCAGGGCTAACCCACTACGCCACCGTGCTGTCCCTGAATCGCCAACTTGGTGACTTGCTTACACTCTGGGGAGGTGGGTTCTGCGAAGGCTGAATAATCCAATCCTGGATACACAGACTCTGCAACAGGTTTGACAGGTGGGTGGGACGCTCTGGATTCTGTGCTCTTTCTGTTGTTCACGCTCGGCCTCCTCGTACTCCACCTTGTGACACTCAAAATGATTGGTACGTTCGCAGATGCTTCTTCTCCAGTTTGTGGGTTCTAAGGCAAGCAATTCCCATGTGTCGATGGGGATATTGCATTTATTTAGGGACGCTTTCAGAGTGCCCTTGTAGCATTTCTTCTGCCCTCCTAGTGATCGCTTGCCTTTGTTGAGCTGGGAGTAGAGCACTTCATAGATTATCATAGAATTTACAGTGCAGAAGGAGGCCATTCAGCCCATCGAGTGTGCACCGGCTCCTGGAAAGAGCACCCTACCCAAGGTCAACACCTCCACCCTATCCCCATGACCCAGTAACTCCACCCAACACTAAGGGCAATTTTGGACACTAAGGGCAATTTATCATGGCCAATCCACCTACCCTGCACATTTTGGACTGTGGGAGGAAACCGGAGCACCCGGAGGAAATGCACGCACACACGGGGAGGTTGTGCAGACTCCGCACAGCCAGTGACCCAAGCCGGAATCGGACCTTGGACCCTGGAGCTGTGAAGCAATTCTGCTATCCACCATGCTACCGTGCTGCCCATGGGCTCCTGTTTCAGGAGTCTTGTGACGGGCATGTGGACAATGCAGTCCAGCCATCACAATTGGTCGAGCGTGATCACTTCCTTGATCTTGGGGATATTGGCCTGGGAGAGGGTGCTCTCATTGTTACACCTATCCTGCCAGTGGATTTGCAGGATTTTGCAGGGGCAACATTGATGATATCTCTGTGGGGATTTGAGTTGTCTGCTGTAACTTGCCCATGTTTCTGATGCAGACTAGAGGTTGGAGATCACAGTTGCTCTGTCGACCATGACCTTGATGGTGGATTTGAGGTCTTGGTCTTCGAACGCTCTGTTCCTCCGGTGTCCGAAGACTGCACTAGCGCATTGGAGTCGATGCTGGATTTCATCGTTAATGTCTGCTTTCGCCAAGCGGAGGCTCATGAGTATGGGAAGTAATCTACATCAGTGTTTTTCAAACTTTTTTTCCCCGGGGCCCACTTAACCAGCCGACCTCCAGGCCCACTTAACCCGCTGGCCAGCCTCTGCGACCCACAATTTTCACTTTTAACGTGACATGCTTGGTCCTCATGATCTCACTTGCTTTACCATTCAATGTTACAATTTATGATCAGGACTTCAGCTGACAATTTAAGTTCTCGCTGCATCCTTTGGAAAAAAATCGAGAGGTTTGTCCTTGAACTCGCCATGCTTAGTCTTCAAATGCCTTTTAAGTTTGAAGATTTGAAGTTTTCACTTGCCAGTACTTCCCTGCATATAACACACATGGGCTTTGCATCCTGATTTGTATTGGCAAGATTAACAATGCATACCGCAAGAAATCATCCTCGTACTGCTTTGTTCCCGATTTCAGTTTCTTCATAAGTTGTTCATCAGAGTTCCTGGAACAATGAATACAGCTCCCACCAGCACTGCTTTGTCTTGCCATGGACTCTCCTAAGAAGCTCTCCCCAGTAGATTCAATTGTGAGATCCTGACTGTTTGTGTCTCTGGCCCTCTCTTCCTTCTTACAAAATGATCCCATCTTCAGTTGTTCACACAGTCCTGTTGCTTGCTGGCAGCCACAAAATGGATGAATCTCTCCTCCGGATTCGGTGCCTAAAATGCGCATCAGTGGATGTGCCAGGTGTGTGACCCACTCTCTGCTGCTGTTTCTGGCGGGAAGACTCCAGCATTCGCATTTAAAGGCCGGTCGCGGCCGGCATTCTGAAAAGCCGGTTGTGGCCATTGGGCGCTTCTTCCGCGATCGAGAAAACCATGCCTGATCACTGTGCGACACCTGCCCATGACCCACCTGCAGGTTGTGACCCTGACGTTCCAGGTACTGCAATTCAGTGGGTGGGGTGGGGTTGGGCTGGAAGGTATCTGTATGTGGATTCTTTTAACGTGGGGTGGTTGTTGCACACCAACCACTCCATGCTGCAGGCAGCGTGAAGTCTTGGCTCAGTGGTAGGGAAATCTGAGGCGACTGGAGACATGTTTTGCTGTAGGATATGGACAAACAAACACTCATCGTCCACCGATCATCTGCCTGCCTGTTAGTGATGTCATTTTTAAAGGGTGATGAGATTTTCCCTCTCTCTTATGCCTTGCGGTCTCGTCAACCCCAACCCTATCCCACCCACTCACTGAATTGTGAGACCTGGAACATCAGGACTCTTATGGACAACACTGATAGCAACAGTCTCCCCCTGCTTGCGCTGCTACTCTCGCCCAGACTGCGGCAGACCACTGTTCCCAGTTCCCTGCGAATAACTCATTCCTGAATCTCCAAAGCCTGTCCACCATCTGAAAGGCACAAGTCAGGATTGTGGTGAAGTTGCATGGATAAGTAAAACTCCACACTTGAGCTTGACTCCATCCAGGGAAAAGCAGCGTGTTTGATTTGCAGATCCACCACTTCAAAGATTCTATCCCTCCAACACTGATGCACAGTGGCAGTAGTATATACCATAAAGAAAGTGCACTGCAGCATCACACCAAGGCTCCTTCAACAGCACCTTCCAACCATGAACACTGCACCACCTAGAAGGATAAGGACAGCAGATGCATTTGAATACTACTACCTGCAAAATTCCCCCCAAACACATACCATCCTGACTTGGAACTATATTGCTGTTTCTCCGCAGCTGCTGTGTCAAAACCCTGGAACTCCCTTCCAAACAACACTGTGGGTGTACACAACATGGACTGCAGCGGCTCAAGAAAGATGCTTACCATCACCGCCTTGAGAGCAATTAGGGAAACTCAATAAATACAGGCGCAACCTCAACACCCACACCCCATGAAGGAATAGAGAAAAAAATGCACATTTCCTCATGATTTAAAATATTTCCACGCCAAATAAGCTGTTGGAAATGTAATTGATGCATTTCATCTCAGCACCATTCTGGTGCTTGTGTTCACTTTGCTGCAGGAGTTTATCTGATTTGTATTGTACTTTGTGTACTATTTAACGACCTCCTGGTTGTTTGTTGGCCAACATTCCATTTGCCTTCCCTATTGCCTGCTGAACTTGCATGTAAGCTTTTTATAATTTAAGCACGAGGACCCCAAATCTCTTTGTGGCAGTTTTCTGCAGTCATTCTACATTTAAATGATATTCAGCTCCTTTTTACTACTTACCAAAGTGCACAATGTTGCATCTTCCTCCATTATTTTTCATCTGCCAAGATTTTGCCCACTCACTTAACTTGTTTAAATCCTTCTGGAGACACTTTGTGTCATCCTTCCCATCTATTTTTGTGTAATTGACAAACTTGGCAAGAGTACATTCACTTCCCTTGTCCAAGTCATTAATATATATTGTAAATGATTGTGGCCCCATCACTGATCCTTGTGGCACTCCAATAGTTACAGGTTGCCATCTTGAAAATGCCCCCTTTATCCCAACTCTTTTCCTTTTGTCAGTTAGCCATTCCTCTATCCATGCTAATGTACTAACCCCAACACCTTGGGCTCTTATCTTATTAAATAGCTTTTGGTGTGGCACCTTATCAAATGCTTTTTGGAAATCCAAGTATATTACATCTATTGGTTCCGTTTTATCATGTTCGTTAGCACCTCAAAGAATTCTAATAAATCTGTCGGGCATAATTTTCCCATCATGAAACCATGTTGACTCTGCTTGATTATGTTATGTATTTCTAAATGCTCTGCTATCAAATCCTTTATAATGGACTCTTGGCATTGTCCCAATGACGAATGTTACGTTAATTGGCCTACATTTACCTGTTTTTCATCTCCCTCCATTTCTGAATTTTTCCAATCCTTGGACTTTTTCAGAATTTAAGGATTCTTGGAAGATTACTACCAGTGCGTCCACTATCTCTCTCTGTAGTTACTTCCTTTAATACCCTAGGATGCAACCCATCAGATCCAGAGGCACTAACGGCCTTTTGCCACATTAGTTTCTCTAGTGATAGATATAGTATTCATTTCCTCTCCCACTTTTGTCTATTTTTATAATACTTGCTAGTTTACCCTCATAGTTTATCTTCTCTCTTTTTGGTCATCTTTTGTTGTTTTTTAAAATTTACCCAATCTTCTGGATTACCACTAATCTATGCCACAATCTACGTGTTTCTTTTTTCAGTTTAATACTATCCTTAACTAACTTGGTTAGCCATGGTTGATGTATCCCCTTCCTACAATCCTCCTTCCTCACTTTATTGTGAGTCATGACTTATTTTCATAAACGTCTGCCATTGCTGATCAACTGTCTTTTCTGCTAAACTCCTTTCCCAGTCAACTACAACCAACCTTGCCCTCATTCTTTTGTAATTATCCTTATTTACATTTAGCACAATTGCTTCTGACCCAAGCTTCTCAACACTCAAACTGAAGGCTAAATTCTACCATGTTATGGTCACTGAGGATCTTTTACCCTGAGATTGTTTATTAAATCTGTTTCATTACACATTGCCAGATTCAAAATAGCCTGATCCATGGTTGGTTCCACAACATATTGCCCTCAGAAACTGTCCCGAAAACAATCCATGAATGTTTCCTCGTGGCTACCTCTGCTAATTTTGTTTCCCCAATCCACATGAAGGAAAAAGTCACCCATGATTAATGCACTGCCTTTTTTTACATGCCCTCATTATCTCCTGATTTAATCTCCATCCTACAGTTTAGGGGCCTTTGGACTACTCCCACCAGTATCGGCTTCCTCTTGTTATTTCTTACCTCAACCCAAATGGATTCCACATCTTCTGATACAAGATCATTTCTTGCTATCGTACCATGTCCATCTTGCACCAACAAAGCTACCCCACCACCCTTTCCTGTTTGCCCATACGAAAAGTTGCATATCCCTGAATATTTAGTTCCCAGCTTTGATCTGGGAGAAACGTTGATGAACAATCTAGTTGTTAATTTCCACCTCTGCAATAATTGCTGCCTTGTACGCATCAAAATTTATCTGCCATCCAAACGCTTACCTATGCTTTTGAATCTTAATAGACTCTTCCTAAACTTTCCTTTGCTGGCCTTTTATCCTCTTCTCTGCAAAATCAAAAGTTCTTAAAGACTGGTGTTTGGAACTTAATCTGCACCATTCAGCTCACCTGTAACCTTTCTGTTGGCCTAGATTGATTCCCAAACCCTTAATGAAAATTCCAAGTTCTTGTCTTTCAAATCCTTTGAGGCTTTGCCCAGCCATATTTTTGCAACTTACTTTAGTTTTACAACTCCTGTCATATCAATTGATCCTCTAATTTTGGCCTTTCACTATCTGCCTTCTCTTTGTCCCACCATTGGTGAAACAGACTTTAATTGTTTTGGACACGTTCTCTGGAAGTGTCTTTTGAAACTCCTCTCTCTTCCTATGAAAAACACTTTTCAAAACTCGTCTTTATAGCCAGGCTTTTGGTAACACTTAGGATCTTTTCTGTAGTAAAGACAGTGCCCAAATAGATTGTGTTCTCTCAAGACATTGTACTTGACCCTGTCAGGAGCATCCAGCTCATTGGAGAGCTAGTACTCTTGTTTTTTTTTGCCAAATTCTTCTCCTCCTTCTTTGTTAAACATTCACATTTTCCTGGAATAGGTTGTTTACTATTCAATTACTTTTGAAATATTGATGTGTTAACAAGTTAGTTCACCGTGGAAGTTGATCCTGTTCTCAGCCAATGTCCTGTTATGAATTTTCAACAGAGGGTATTCAATGGCAATAAAGAACAGCGACTCCAGCTGATCATCACCCTCAAACTCCAACTAACTGTAGCAGCCATCTGTTTCTCTGAGACCAAACCCAATTCCCATCAGGATTTGATCCATTATGACTCAGCTGTCCGCTGAATTAACTAACTGAACCATTTCTATAATAAAATTCTATGATTAAAGGATCCTTTTAAGGTGCCTTTTCGTAATAATGGGGACTAAATATTCTTGTGAATTAAGAGTAAAGGACTGTGAAAAGGCACATCTTTACATAAAGATGACAGATTTTATTTGTGGGGACAGCGGCAAGGTAATTGCACATTTTCTACCTATCCTTCGTTTTTTTTTTCAGGTTGTACTTGAGGAAAGGGCGAGGTGAAACCCGAATCTGTAAGATTTACGACTCTCCTTGCTTGCCTGAGGCAGAGGCTATGTTTGCTATCAATGCTGATGGAATTGGGGATGCTAAAGACTGAATGTGAATGACCCTTCCTCATCTTGTACAGGAAGCTACTGGCTGCAAGTGATCACACTTAAGAGGACAGTCAGTAATACTTTTGTGTAGACATTGCACTGACATGGTGAGTGTTGAAAGCTCTTTGAACTTTGTGTCAGCTTTCAGCTTCAGTAAATAAAGCTGCGCTTAGTTGTCACCTCATGTTTCAGACATTGAAATATTGAAATTGGGAGCCATAGGGCTGATGATTTCTTATGACCCCATGTTTGTAACGTTTGGCAGACATTAAAGTGGGCAGAGAAAACTAAATTGAACAAGAATTCATTTCGCGTTTGTGTTAAATTCCAGGCTCATTAGCTGCAGTTTCAGTAGCAGTAACTTGAACCTCTGCTTTGTGAGACACTACTGTGGAGGTGATTGGTAACAAACTGGAAACCTATTGAATGCAACAGGTGGCCTTGTAAGTACCCTTCTGGAAATGGAAGAGACTGAACCACATAGAGACCATTGATCAACTATAGCAAATTGGCTCACATGCCATCCTATAGTGGGTCACTGAATCTATCCATGCTTCAACAAGATTATTAGAAAGTATATTCCCTTCTTTTGATTTTGTTTCTTTGATTTGTTTGAAGCACCAAGGTTTGTTAAGGGTGTAGAAATGAGGTATATTTAGTGCATAATTTTGTTAAACTGGGTAACAATAAAAACACATTGCTTTAACAGAGGAATTTGCAATGCTTCTGTTTCTTAATGCATCCTAAACAGGGTGTCATTTATCTTTTATAACTAAAGCTAATAACAAGCCATTCTTGGTAATGATGGAAAACTTGAAATTCATGTAAATAAACTATTATGACAATTACGTTAATTTCATCTATGCAGTTTTTAATTTATTAAAATGTGCTCTTCAAGCCAAGGGTTGGTAGTGATGCAGAGTGAACCAAGTTTCATTTTAAAATCACAGTATTCCTGGTGACATCATATGGCATAGTGGGTAGTGTACCACTGGGCCAGAAGCTCTGGATTCAAGTTCCACACCAGGATTTGATGGTCAAGGAAGGTGCATTTGTAATGCAGCAAACAGGTTGAGCTTAACCTGCGAATCTTTCCTCCCTGAACTGTAAAATCGTGAGATATTAAACTCCAACACATGGACATGACCTTGAATTGTAAAATATAAATAGAAAAGCCGCAGCATGACATATAGGAAGTCAGCTATACCGGTATCATCGGATTAATTATAACATCACAGAAGGTTCAGCAAACTTTGGCTATTATGAAACCGGAAGAAAACATTATCACAAACAATGGTGCAAGATAATTGCCATTGCCTAATGCAAGTCAGAGACTGGGAGAGACATTATCACAAACTGTGGTACAGGACGACTGCCATTGTATTCCTCACTTGGGCAGGGATTGTACTGTCTTCTGTTAATGGAACCAGTATGAGAATTGATTATGCCCATCCAGTCCCATCTAGATCAGGACATGGAATAAACTAAATGTTTGGAAAGGTATTTACCACTGGACAATTCAGCAGGATGTCAACTGGAGATCTGTTTGTGACATTGTGATTATGAATCATCATAAAAGGCGGATGGCACTAGATCGTGGTCACTGCAGTCAAAAAAGAACAATGGGATTGGTCATCTTTTGACCCAGGCCGACAATCAACCGCAGTGATGACCAATTGTGCAAGTAATTGTAAGTCCCAGCCAAAAAGAAAGATTTACACTGGGGTCATATTGTAAGTTGCTGTCAAATTGTAGAAGGGCTTTAACTATGGTAATTCATGTAAGTTTTAGTCAACTTTGTATAGGGAGTTTTGTGTTGTGGATTTTGTGAAAATTCCCAACAAGTCGCAGGAGGGACTTAAACAAATCAGCCAAATAAACAAATCAAACTGAAGTTTCCCCAAACTCTGTAGTGTGCATTTTGCTCTTGTAATTATTGCGAACCAAGGACTGGCGTGAGGGGGAATGGGAACCTCATACATATGCCAATGGCAGATGTTAAGGGTGGAGAGATTTCCAGACAACCATGCAATAAAAAGAAAATTGGAACTTTATCACAATTAATAGCAACTCAAACCCCTTGTTGGGGGGAGAGGGGTGGGGGGGGGGGGGGGGGGGGGGGGGGGGGGGGTGGCAGTTTGCTCGGGTTGATTGGACATTTGGTGTGGGTCAGATTGGTGAAACAACATGTGATTTGGTCCCCATTCCAGCTGGTGTGGATTTTGGACCTTCCTCCTTGCCCTACTGTGTTGGAGATTGATGCACTGTGGGTCAGACCAGCCTTCGTGTCGAGAACAGAAAAATTAGCATTACGGGGTCGGATTAGCATGGTTTGCGGAGTAAAGATTCTTCCATTTTTGCCCATTGTGTCTCAGCCGTGAACATTGAAGAACCATGTTAAATGTTTCCTAAATCAGCAATTGATGTTGACACCTCCTCATTTAGGTCAGTTGTATCCATAGCAGCCATGATTTGTTCAGATTATTTTCACTTAAGAATCATGTAACGAGTGTTTATAAGAAGACTCATCCAATCAGTCTGAGCTGGAATTAAAGCCAGATTTTGAAGGTGAAAGACCTATGTGTAACCCAGCAGTTTAACAATTTATCGAGAATTAACAATGAGCCAATTTATGTGACATAATCTACACAAGTATTTATTTCCTTTGCTGCTGCTGATCAAATAGATTTGTTTAGTTAGGCACATTGATATCTTGCAGTGTTCTGTTCTCCTTTGAATTGTCATTTGTGAGTTCTGCAAAGGAAAGGTCTTGTTTGGCCTTTGACGCACTCAATAAGACAACAACAATGCAGGCACCATCACATAGAATTTATAGTATGGAAACAAATTCAACTGGTCTGTTATGTTCCACACAAGGTTCCTCTCACCACTCTTCATTTAACACTGGCAGCACACCTTTCTATTCCTTTTTCCCTCGTACCTACCCAGCTTCCCTTCAACTTGAGTTGAGCACAAAAGGCAAGCACTGATGATGGAGTGTTTCACTGATGGACTTTAGGGGAAAATGTTAAACTGCGGCCCTTTCTGCCCTATCGGGTGAAAAAGATCTCATGGCTCTATTTTGAATAAGAGCATGAGAGTTATTTCCCAGTGTTCTGCCCCCTAATCAGATTCACCACAGATTACCTGATCATTATCACGTTGTTCGTGGGAGCTTGCTGTGACAAAATTGGCTGCCGAATTCCCCATTTGCAACAGCACATAGTCTTCAAAAATACATCAATAGGTATGATGCTGAAAGGCACTATATAAATGCAAGTTTTTTCTTTGTATAAACCTTTACCACGTCTGGTATTGAACTTCATATTCTTACCACCCTTTGAGTGTAGAAAATTTGTCTAAATCCCTTCATGGAATTATTGGCAACTACACTTTTTTGGTCTCGCCAATAAATTGATGCATCTTCTTTATGTTAACCCGATCAAACCCCTTCATAATTTTAAAGACTTCTATTAGATAATCAGTCAGCATTCTCTTTTTATAAAGAAAAGCACCCAGGTCGGTCAGCCTTTCTCAATAAGTATAACTTAGTTCTGGCGTTATCTTTGTAACTCTTTTTTGCATCTTTTCTAGTATCCTATATCTTTTTCATAATATATAATCCAGAAATATGTACTGTGCTCCCAAATGTGATTCAACCTTAGTTTGATGCAACTTTAACATACTTTCAAATCTGTTGCTCTTGAAATGGAAACATAGTGCTTTGTTTGCTGTTTCGTTGTCACTTTAATGATTTCTGTGCTCATAAGGTTCTTTTACTCCTTTCCTAATGTAGATCAGTGATCGGCAACACACCTTGTGAGTGGGCCACCTCTTTCATCTCAGTGGGTTGAAAAATTGAAATCGGGCTTGTTCACTAACCATGACCCCATGAATCACATTACATATATTTAATACATGCTGAATATTTCATAATGAGTGATAGTAAATAGTGAGTCATTTATATATTAATAGAACTACCATCAACTTCCAGTGGCAAAAAGAAAATAAATATTTACACTTTGGATGCAGAGGGAGCATACGACTCTCGCAGTCAATGTTGTGAGCAATCAGACCTTGCTTTATGTGTGTATTACTTCAGTCATACTGGTAGGAAAAACACTACACAGACGGAAATCAGTGGAAGTGCAACCCTGTGAGTTGGCAACGGTCAACAAAATGTCTCTGAATCCAGGTGGGCCGCAGGTTGCCCACCACTGATTTAAATTGTTTTTTATCCAAACAGTAACTCCAGTTGAAGAACATAAGGTTTGCATAGCCAATGTTCCTGTAGTGTTGGCTTATTTGGTTAAATTCACTCATGATTATGATAACTACAAGATCAAACTGCTTATTAGAAAAAACTTGTGACTCAGTGGAACTTCATTTGTATTGTTTGTGGAAAGCTGCTAAACATGTTGTTTTCATTATTTATAGCTGATCTGCTTCAGAATATTATGTGAAGTTAAATAGCTGTTAGATAGCTGTTATAAGGGGCTGGTTTAGCACAGGGCTAAATCGCTGGCTTTGAAAGCAGACCAAGGCAGGCCAGCAGCACGGTTCAATTCCTGTACCGGCCTCCCCGAACAGGCGCCGGAATGTGGCGACTAGGGGCTTTTCACCGTAACTTCATTTGAAGCAAACTTGTGACAAGTGATTTTCATTTTTTGCATTTTCATGCTCTGCCCTGGGTTGTAACTTCCAGCGGCTAAACAAAGTATTGAGCTAAACTTATACTTTGATTACCAAAATAGCCGATTGAATTCCTAATTGCCATATTACAGATATTTATCTAGTTTGATGTGCTTTAGAATGTAATTGGGTAGCACAGTGGTTAGCACTGTTGTTTCACAGCGCCAGCGTCCCAGATTTGATTCCCGGCTTGAGTTACTGTGCGGAATCTGCACGTTCTCCCCATGTCTGCATGGGTTTCTTCCAGGTGCTCCGGTATCCTCCCACAAGTCCCGAAAGACGTGATTGTTAGGTGAATTGGACATTATGAATCATCCCCCCCCCCCCCCCCCCCCCCCCCCCCCCCGTGTACCCGATCAGGCGCCGGAGTGTGGCGACTCGGGGATTTTCAGTAACTTCATTGCAGTGTTAATGTAAGCCTACTTGTGACACTAATAAAGATTATTAATAAAGATTTGTTTTATATTATTGAACTTAATCTTTTTGTGTGTGATAAATAAAGCCTGCAAAAATAGTGTGGCAGAAATGATGCCAAGCGGCTTAGTTATAATTATTTCTACATTTACAAATAATATTATGAATAGCCAGCTGATTATCACATTTTTCCCCTACAGTTTCTGATGTTTGATTTTTGAAAACGTTAATCTTCAAGTTGGCAGAGCCATTTTTAGTTCACAAAATACACATTGCAACGTCAGGTATTGTGTCAGTGTATTACTGGGTTGCTTAGCTTTATTCAGTTCATGCACCATCCCAGAGACGCTCACGTCGGTTGGGTGCTGTTGTGAAAAGACTCATTGGACACTACTTGGTGCGCACCACACAGCTGCACCGTACATCAGGCAGAGGTAGGACCTCCCGAGGGACGAGCTGCCATCCAGGCGGGTTTCAGGATTCTGGAAAGGACAGTCCCATCGATCATGGAGATGCAGTCTCAGAACCAAGGACGACATGAGGGGTTGTCGCCGAGCATCCAGCACCTGCTGGTGCAACTGGAGGAGTCCAACTGCGTGAAGGAGCAGGAGGTGGCGCCGACCATGTGTGCCACCCAGGCGAACACAGCATGGGTGTGTCATCTGCAGGTGCTCGTCGGGGTACATGCATTCTGTTGATCAACCCATGGACCCGGGGCATGTCAGCGATGGCGGCAAACACCACTGCTCTGGTGGCTTCGGTCCACATTGAAATGGATGCATTGAGCTGACTGGGCATATAGGGACGGTGCGGATGCACCTGTGACAGATCCCCACTTGGTGCAGGGAAGGGCCCCATCATGTAAAAGTTTAGGGCGACCAGCATCTTGATGGCCACTGGGAGCGGGTGTTGTGCCCCCATACCCCCGTCGTGCCAGGTGTGCCATGATCTGGCAGTTATGTCTCCTTGCTCAACTGAAGTGTTCGGTGGCATGCTCGACTCGATAGGTCCTTGAATGGATAGACGCTACCGGTGCACATGAGGCCTCATGGGATGCCTCATTTGCACATCCTCCTCCGTGGCCAGTTGGTCAACCAGTTCGCCACCCTGGACAGCTGTCTCCTGTTCCTCTGCTGCAACCTCTGCTGCTGCAGCTTCCTCCTCCTCAAGCAACTCCAGCTCGTACAGCTGCAGGACATCCCCCAGAGCTGCGGCTACTAGGAGGAAGGCTGCGGTCGCTGGTTGAATTCCAGTATCTGCCGGGGGTGAAAGATACATACACCCTGCCCAACCAGCTCTGTCCCATATGTCTCTCGGTGCACCCCTGGTCCTGTCGTTCCCATAAACCGTGGTGGCCTCTGTCCCTGCTGCCAGGGGTACTGTTGGTTGGCACTGCCCTTGCCAATGGTACATTCTGCAGCCTGTAGGGGCTACAGTGGCTGTTGCCCTTGAGTGGGCCGCATAATGGTGGCCAGTTTGAGTGGGGGGTGGGAGTTGGGGGCACCCATACGCCCAGTGTCACTCTGCAGAACCAGGGGCCAAGGTCGGTGGTCAGTGGAGTGCACAGCAAGATGGCTGCCTTGCAGGCCGCGGCAACGGTGGTCCCTGATTGGGCCGCACAGCCTATTCTCTGGGCCCTAGACAGTCCGGTCAGTGTCTGCCTTGGCAATGTACAGTTGCGTTTCTCTATTTCCTACCTCCTCTCCCTCGTCAGCCACAACGCCGGTTTCACGATTTTAAAGGCACAAGTGAATTGTGCCATCAGGAACTCGGCCCATCGGAGGTGGAGATTCGCGGAGACGCTGGAGAATACCGTGTCGGCCCCGCTAATGTTATGCAAACAGCGTTTATTACATATATGTTCCGGACCATTGATGCCGCTAGCGAGGTGATGGAGAATTGCGATTTGGCGTCAAATAGGCGCCTGCCACGATTTTAGTGTCCAAACCGATTATCTGACGGCAGTGATCTCTGTACATCAATATAAATGATCAATATATGCTATGCTAGTACAGGCAATTGAACACGAGATGTCTTGCCATCAGGACCTATATTAAAAGCTTTCCCGCTCTTTCTGAAGGAGTGGGTATCAGGAGTGCAGAGAGATCAGACATAGGAAAGCTAGAGAGAGAAGTTATTAGTTATCAAAGCACTGTATTGTATAATTTGATTAGTTATGTCTACAATTGTTTCTTTGTTTTACTAGTTGAGTATTAAGTAAAAAGAACTCTATTTATATTGCTTAATAAATTAGCTTATCTTTACAAGAAGATGACTCATTTCAACAACTCGGCTGGCTCAAAAGAATAATATATATAACACAAAGTACGGGCAGCACGGTAGCATTGTGGATAGCACAATCGCTTCACAGCTCCAGGGTCCCAGGTTCGATTCTGGCTTGGGTCACTGTCTGTGCGGAGTCTGCGCATCCTCCCCGTGTGTGCGTGGGTTTCCTCCGGGTGCTCCGGTTTCCTCCCACTGTCCAAAGATGTGCAAGTTAGGTGGATTGGCCATGCTAAATTCCCCTTAGTGTCCAAAATTGCCCCTAGTGTTGGGTGGGGTTACTGGGTTATGGGGATAGGGTGGAGGTGTTAACCTTGGGTGGGGTGCTCTTTCTAAGAGCCGGTGCAGACTCGATGGGCCGAATGGCCTCCTTCTGCACTGTAGGATATATGATATGATGATGTAACATGGTACTAGGTTAAATTGGGCTTTTAAGGAAGAGTAGTGAAGAAAATTTTAACAAAAAAGTAGAAAAATCGGAATCAACTATTCGACTGGTGAAGTCATCGCAACTTCGGAATCCTCGGCAAAAACAGGGTGTTGATGGACCAAGTGCAGACATCTAAAGACCATTGGTAATCTGAATTTAAATTGGAAGTTGTTTAAACAAAAAATCCAGCTCTATCTGGAAGCTAGTGATTTAAACGCTGCGTCTGATGCAAGACAAATCGCTTTGCTTTTGACCCTAGCAGGACAGTAAGCACTTGAAATCTATAATTCATTTAATTTTGCTGCTGGTGAAGATAAATTGAAGTTTGAACAAATCATCGTGAAATTCGATGACCATTGCAAGATGCAAACTAATGAAATTTTAGAAAGATTCATGTTTCATAAGCGAGTCAAAAAAGTTGGTGAATAACTTCATTACAGATCTCAAACCTGTAACTGCTGAGCTTCATGATTCTCTTGTAAGAGATCAAATTGTTTATGGAATAACTGATGATACTGTACAAGAAGCTTTAATTCGGCAAAATGAATTAATGTTGAAAATCACAATGGAGAAATGCATCTCCGGTGACCAAAAGTCAGTATTGAGAATTTTATCCCAAAGAAAAAGACATGAAAGTCTACCACAAGGCAGCTAAAATAAAAATGGTGTCACAGGCAGCACAGTGGACTGTTTGGAACAGCAGCTATCCAGCGCATGGATTTTCCAACTCGGGACATGCGCACCTCGCACAGAAATGTGAGACTCTGCAAAAGAGGCCCGCGCATGCGCGAACGTGACTAATACGTCAGAGCGACAGGATTACGTGTCATAGGTGTGGCAATGTCCACTTAAAGGGAAATGGCCCTGCTTTTGGAAAACGCTGTCTGAGATGTTCCAAAATGAATCATTATGCTTCTCGGTGTCAATCATCCGCAAGTTATCCTCCTTCTGCACATAAAAAGAACAAAGTGAGAGCTGTTGACAAAGAGGAACAAATCAACATTCAACAATATTTCACACAAGATGATGAAATTTTCTCGTTAGAAAATACTTTCTTTGTTGGAGTTGATTGAGGTATCCACAAAGACTATCTGCACGCAAGCATGAATGATCTTCAAGCAACAAAAAAAGCTCTTCACGAAAATAAAAAGGATCTTCAAGCAACAAAAGATCAAGAAGTCAACGTCGTCAGCAACGAATGGATGACTACTGTCCATATTAATAATCTTCCAATCTGATTCAAATTAGACACTGGTGCTTCATCAAATTTTCTCAATTCCAAAGATTTGTCTATGAATAAAAGTCATCGTGACATAATTCCTCCAGAGTGTTCTTTAAAAGATTATAATGGCAATCCAATTTTCTCACTTGGCTCGTGCTGTTTGAGTGCCACTAACAGGGACATTCACAAACAAATCAGATTTGAGATAGTGGATGATAGTCATTCTTCACTATTGGGTGCTCAAGCTTGCAAAGATTTGAAGCTCATTCAAAGAATTTTCCTCAATACTTGTGAATCAGCTACAATTAAAGAAGACATCCGGCAACCTTTACATGAATCCCCTGATGTATTTCAAGGCATGGGAACACTGCCATATCAGTGCAGGGTACTTTTGAAAAAAGATGCCATGCCTGTGATACATCCACCAAGAGGTACACCAGCTCCTCTTGGAGAAAGATTGAAGGCTAAACTAACAAGATTGCAATCGCAAGGAATTTTATTAAAGGTAAAACAACCGACTGACTGGGTTAGCTCCCCAGTGTGTGTAAAAAAAAAAACAATGGGTGACATTAGAATCTGTATGGATCCTAAACATCTCAATCGTAATATTAGAAGAGAACACTACCCAATGCCAAAGAGAGAGGAAATCACATCAGAAATGGCCAATGCCAGAATTTTTACCAAACTCAGTGCCTCACAAGGTTTTTGGCAGATGCAGCTTGATGACTCCAGCAAGCTTCTCTGTACCTTCAACATACCTTTCGGGAGGTATTTCAACAGAATGCCCTTCAGAATTATTTCTGCATCAGAAATATTTCATCGTACAATGGAACAAATGACCGAGAACATTGTAGGTGTTCGTGTTTATGTAGATGATATAATCATCTGGTCTGGAACACATGAGTCATCTCAGAAGTGTTCAAGAGAATTCGCAAGTACGGTTTAAAGCTGATCCAAGCTAAATGTATGTTTGCCGCCTCTTCTTTGAAATTCTTAGGTGACAACATTACAGCCAATGGTATCAAGCCGGACGAAGACAAAGTAGAAGCCACCAAGTCAATGCAAATACCGCAAGATAAGAAAGCAGCCTTAGGCTTTCTAAGATTTTCAACTTTCTAGGGAAGTTCATCAAGAATCTTTCCAGTAGAACAACTGCATTATGTCAGCTGATCAGGAAGAATACTGATTTCAACTGGACTCAGAGTCAGACTAAAGAATGGACAGATCTGAAACAACAGTTGATTCAAGCTCCCAGCTTGTCCTCCTTTGACCCGACTAGGCCCACCAAAACTTCACCTGTGCTAGTCAGAATGGTGCAGTTCTACTTCAATGAGACTATTTCAATGATTGATTGGGTTCCCATCGCCTATGCATCCAGATCCATGACTGCGACTGAATGTAGGTACGTCCAGATTAGACTTGTGACTGGAATTTCCAAGTTCCACGAGTATGTTTATGGCTTATCCAGGTTTACTGTAGAGAAAGACCATCGTCCACTTGTCAACATCATTGAAAATAATTTAAATGAGATGACACCAAGACTACAACGACTTACGATGAAATTGCGCAGATATGACTTTAATCTTATATATACTTCAGATAAAGATTTATTCATAGCTGACACCTTGTCCAGATCCATCAACACTGATATTCTTCAAGAGGAATCAATCAATGACATTGATTCTCACTTGCAACTTTTCAGAGAGTTACTTCCGGCCACTGATTCAAAGCTTCAACAAATTTGTACAGAAACACAGAAAGATGCCGCTTTGACCAAAGTTATCCATCATTTACAACATGGATGGCCAAAAGGTCATTGTCCACAATACCAGAGCATACAGTCTGAACTGACCATCTTGGATGGTATTTTGCTGAGACAGCATCAAATCATCATTCCATCATGAAGTCAGAAATACTTACTCGACTTCACAGAGGTCATCTAGACATAGAGAAATATAAACTCCGAACCAGACAATCAATATATTGGCCAGGTATAAATAAAGATATCTCTGACAAGATATCATCATGTTCAACGTGTCAAACACATCAGGGTCAAGAATGCAAGGAAGCATTGCAACAGCATGACATAGTTACGCCACCATGGGTGAAAGTAGGCATCAATCTCATACATTCATTTGGTACGATCATATTTTAGTCATTGACTATTATTCAATTTTTCCAGAAGTCATGAAGTTATATGATCTTGCATCCAATACTGGAATCAAGGCATGCAGAGAAATATTTGCCAGGCATGGTATTCCTTGCACAGTCATGTCTGACAATGACCCATGCTTTTTGAGTTATGAGTGGACAGAATTTTCAACAATTTACAATTTTGAACACATCACCTCAAGCCCTCATTTCCTGCAGTCCAATGAGACGGTTGAGAAAGCTGTCCACATAATTGAACAGTTACTGAACAAATCAAAAGATTCACAATCTGATTTATAGTTAGCACTACTTACTTACAGATATCACCTTTTATCGTCAGGTTTATTTCCAGCTACAATGTTATTTAACAGGAACATAAGAACAACTCTATCTCGGCTACATATTCCTAATCCTGAACAACAACTTGTTGTGAAGAAACTTCAGCAACAGAGACTGAAGCAAAGGCAGATTTTGATCTGCATGCAAAAGATTTGTCAAATTTTTTTTTGAATAAACAATTTTATTGAGGTAGTTTTTGGCTTTGTAAACAGTTAGACATCAACAGAAAGAAAGCAAAAGCAAAAATGTGCAAACATCCACGTACATTCAATACTCCAATCGTAACATACTGCACAAGCCCGCTCCTCTCCCACCGGTACTACCCGCCGTTTTATCCCTCCTACTCTTAACCCGCCCCTGCTGACGCTCACTCTTCCGCAAAGAAGTCAATAAATGGTTGCCACCTCCGGGCGAACCCCTGTACAGATCCCCTCAACCCCCCATCCATACTCACGGGGGCAAACCGATGGTTGTCGCAGATTGGCGCCCAAACCGGCGCCCCCGTCTCCCCTACATGCCTCCTCCACTGGCCCCATATCCGCAGGGTCGCCACCACTACCGGGCTGGTGGAGTACCTGGCCGGCGGTAGAGGAGCCGTGACCAGGGCTGCCAAGCTGGAGCCCCTGCACGAAGCCGCCTCCACCCGCTCCCAGATAGACCCCGTACCCACCATCCACTTCCTTATCATAGCGATGTTGGCCCCCCAGTAATAATTAATCAGACTCTGCAAAGCCAGCCCTCCCTCGCTGTGGTTCCTCTCCAGCATCGCCTTCTTCACCCGCGGGGATTTTCCCGCCCAGGCAAAGCTCATGATTATCCTGTTAACTTGAAGAAGCACTGTGGGAAAGATTTGTCAATTCTAAAGAAAAATGATACTGTTCGATTAAGACTTCCTGAAGGAGGTTGGTCTGACGTTGCTCATATCATTCGACAATTCTCTCCCAGATCTTATCTGATTGAAACTTCAGGTGGTAACATTTATAGAAGAAATCGTCGTGATCTACTTCAAGTCAAAGATCAAACACAGATTTTTCCTCATCTTGACTTACATCACAGAATTTCAAAGCAAATTGAACAACAACTACACTCCAATCTGACAATCAATAAGGACATTGAAACGTCTTCATCACCTTTGAGATTAAGATGATCCACAAGGCGAAGATGAAGACCAAATCTGTGAACGTTTACATAATTCTAGTGATTGCTGTACTGTGTAACCCCTCCATTTCAAATGTAAAATTTTCTTTTAATATTTGCAAGAAAATATTTTAAAAAGGGGGGATGTAGTGATCTCTATATCAATATACATGATCAATATATGTAGTGCTAGTACAGGCAACTGAACACTAGATGTCTCACTATCAGGACCTATATTAATAGCTTTCCCACTCTTTCTGAAGGAATGTGTATCAGGAGTGCAGAGAGAACAGACATAGGAAAACTAGAGAGAAAATAATTTATTAGTTCTCAAAGCATTTAATTATGGATGGGGGGTTGAGGGGATCTGTACAGGGGTTCGCCCGGAGGTGGCAACCATTTATTGACTTCTTTGCGGAAGAATTTAATTAATTATCTCTAAAATTGTTTCTTTGTTTTACTAGTTGAGTATTAAGGAAAAAGAACTCTATATTACTCAATGAATTAGTTTATCTTACAAGAAGATTACTGTTCATTTCATCAACTTGGCTGGCTCAAAAGAGTAATATATATATTACACAAAGTAATATAACACTGCCCAATCGCATTTTCCCAATTTCAGCATTAGCCAGTGGAGAAGCCTGCCCTTTGTGTTACGTTTCACTTAACTAACACGTTAAGTCCTATACACGTTACATTAAGTAGTATTTGGCAAACAAATTTATTCGATGAGGGAAAAGTCCTATGAGGGATGGGCACAGGGAGAAGTACAAGTGAATGCTAGAATGCTGGCTACAACAGATCGCAAATGGCAACAAGGGCTCCACACACATCATCTTGGCGATCCCCAAACAAAGGGAAACGCTGGAGTGCAGGGGCACATCCATATGGCGTACACAATATGGCAACGGCCAAGTTGGCTGACCCCTGGGGAAAAGGAAACCCCAGAGCGAAAGGGAGCAGCCAAATGGTGAGGATGGTGACATTAGCCATCTTGAATGGGCCCCAAACAAAGGGAACCCCGGAGTGCACCCAGAAGGTAAGTAGGACTGACCCTGCAGGAGAGGGCAAAATCCCCCAGCCAGAATCTCCCCGGTGAAAAGAACCAGAGTCTTCGCCCATCTGAAAAGGCTGAGAGCTGACATAGTCTTCCTCCTGGAGACTCATTTGAGGGAGAAGGACCAACTGCAGGTAAGAAAGAGCTAGGTGGGACAGACTTTCCAATTGTGCTGCAGGATAAGGGCTAAGGGGGTGGCCATACTGCTCAATAAGGACAGGATTTACAGAGATGTTACGGACCCAGGGGGACGGATGTCATGTTCAGTGGTGTCCTGGAAGGGGCACCGGTGGTCCTCGACACTGCCAACTGGGACGACATGGTATTCATGAAGAAAAGCATGGCAGAAATCCCCGACATAGACTCATACCACGGTTCGAATCATGCGGAAGATCCCCGTACAGGACCCACGGAGAGTCAGATCAAACCCCAAGTCGGGGAACAGATCAAACATGACAAAGGAATTGCTTTCATGGAACAGATGGCGGCAGTGGACCCATGGAGATTCTCACACCTGTGATGAAATGCATAGTAATGTATATAGTTAGATATCCGACCTCTGACCAACAGGTGGGGACAGATCCACCTTGTGATTCCAGCAATTGGGCTGTTGGTGGTTAGTAGCATTAGAAGTAGCTCCAGGAGAATTCACTTATTCGTTATTGTTTGTATTAAAGTTATCTTTCCACGTGTTCATTTTGTTAATGAACTATCTGACGAGATGTTCTGTGTGCATCTTTACCACTGCCATAACACAGAACCAAGAGTTTTGAACTATTGAAGGTAACTACAGAGAAGACAGGTCGAAACAGAATAAACAAAGAAAAAAGAAAATTATTCCATTTACCTGATAAACTAGGGGCAACTGGAACTCAACGCACGGAAAGACTGTGAAGTTAGAGATGGACGGTCTTCACCAGCTTCAAGTAATGTCAACAAGAATTGCTGTGTTTTTAAGCAGCAATTCATGCTTCATGTTACGGACCCTGGCCTGCAGGCACAGCCTGACGAGAGGTGTGCTTTGCTGCTCACGGTAGTAGATCCTCAAACCATTGGAATTTAAAATACCTTTTCATTTGACAGTGAAGCAGAAAGCAAAACCTTTGAAGTAATAAAATACTTTGATCGACATTGCTCCCCAAAAAGAAATGAAACGTTTGAGTGGTATATCTTTCGCACATATAAGCAGAAGGCTGGCAAATCTATTGATAGTTTTCTAACCAACTTGCAGTTGAAGGCGCAGTCATGCAATTTTAGTACGTTAAAGTCATTGAAGATAGTGTTCAGGATATCGAATGATAAGGTACACGAGAGGCTATTGAGGGAAGAAGCGCTTCAATTAAGAAATGCTATAAACATTTGTCATGCAAGCGAGCAAGCTGCACAGCAGATTAGTACGCTCAACCTGAAACAATTGGCGCAATGTGGAAAAAGACACCAGCACCATAAGCTTAGTGACGCATTCCAATAAAGTTGCCAGTGTGGGCGGCCATTTTAAATGGACGACTGGATCTACCATTTTGTGCCAGCGATATGTGTCAATCGACATGGGCCACGACAATGTCCAGCATTTGGGAAGGTGTGTTCCAATTGTGGCAGAGCAACTGACTTGGCGGGTCAATATTTTTCACGTCAAACAGTGGACCAAACAGGATCAGTCAACGTGATTGATGAGATGTACATTGAAGACCTGTTTGTCGTTGATCTGATTTTGACTGAGGACACATTGAGTCCGAATATGCAAAGTAAAGACGTCTCACCAGTTGCGGTGATAGTGATACTATGGAAGACAGAAGGATAATTCCATTGATGCTAAATGGCACGTTGATCAAATGCAAGCTCGACACGGGAGCGTGTGCCAACCGTATCAGTTTGTCAGATTTGAATGGGCTGCGAGTTAAACTGAAAGTCGTCAATCAAACAAGACTACTGAAGATTGAGATTGCGACGTTGGGAGCATGTGAGCTCGAAGCATAGGTACACAACAGGAGTCACATCATACCATTTTCCATTGTCGACACGGACCAAGAGTGAGTGTAAGGTTACTATATCTCTCGCTCATGGATCAGGTCTCAGTCCGGTTGAATAAGTGTCTAAAGCACTCTTTATTTCTTTAAGAATTTGTTTGGTACAGTTGCACAAAATCAAATCGGCAAACTTTCTGTGAGCACATTGAAATGTCCTTGAGACACTGAAGAGTGAAAGCAGTTAAATGTGACTCCAGATTGACAAATTATAAGTCATTTCAACTTGAGGCCTTTTTAAAAGTAATTTTCACGAATGCTTCAAGGATCTCGGATGGCTAAACTTCTCTCTAATCAGTCATACGGATCACATTCTCAAGGGAATCCTTACCTAGGTTTAGGCCCTTACTTAGTTTCATTGGTTCTAATTCTCAGCTGAGATTTTCAACCGTCACTTACAACATGATTTGTTATCCAGGCATTGGTCATTACTTAAAATTCATCAATGTCCATCAAATTAATTAAATGTCTACGTGCATCTGCCATGTATGCCATTTCTACACAGATAAGGGGCTTGCACTAACCTTGTTTTTGATACATTTTTATTACTAAACAATGATCTATTCATGAAAGTTGTGAACATCATCCAGTCCATCACACGAACGCGCCTCCCATCCATTGACTCTGTCTACACCTCCCGCCGCCTTGGGAAAGCGGGCAGCATAATCAAAGACACCCCCCACCTGGCTTACTCACTCTTCCAACTTCTTCCACCGGGCAGGAGATACAAAAGTCTGAGAACACGCACTATCAGATTCAAAAACAACTTCTTCCCCACTGATACCAGATTCCTAAACGACCCTATTATGGACTGATCTGTTTCTTCCGGCCTTGGACCGAGCAGTTGCCATACCAGGCTGTGATGCAGCCAGATAGGATGCTTTCGATGGTGCACTGTAAAGGTTGATAAGAGTCATTGTGGACATGCCTTATGAAAGTGTCTTCTGAAACAATATTAGCTTTGACCAGCAATTCTCGTATTTCTATCTGAAACCGTGAGTATGGCTTTGTGGATGTTCTATTTTCTGTCCAAGTACTGAATTTAAAAATTATACTGCATCAGTTCTTAAATGTCCCAAATAAATCAATGAAGCAATAAGTAAATCAATTAATCTGTAATCTATCAGCGAGTCTATCACAGGAGCGGAAACATGTGAGGTACTTGAGTTCATTGAGCGGCTGTACATTCCAGACAGCAATGCGACAGAGAATGAATGCAAATGGCAACGAGGTGAAGAAAAGACGGAGCCAAAAGGCATTCCAGAATTCTGGTTGACAGTCTTCATTACGTACACGAAAAGTAATGTCTAATGTTTTTTTTTTTTAATTTAGATTACCCAATTTTTTCCAATTAAGGGGCAATTTAGCGTGGCCAATCCACCTACTCTGCACATTTTTGGGTTGTGGGGGTGAAACCCACGCAGACACGGGGAGAATGTGCAAACTCCACACGGACAGTGACCCAGAGCCGGGATCGAACCTGGGACCTCAGCGCCGTGAGGCGGTTGTGCTAACCACTAGGCCACCGTGCTGCCCTAGTAATGTCTAATGTTGAGGACATTGATCGAGCTAAGAATGCAAGGATTTCAAGATACCGGAATGCAAGTCACTTGCAACTTCAGAAGTGTCCAAAAGTATGCCGACATTAGATGCTTCACCAGTTGATGGGCATGCAGTACAGTGTTCGAGCGCAAGCACCATGGATCAACCAAAATTCCTCAATCCAGTGAAGGCTCATGAAACAGCCATTATAGCAGAAGAGCCAGAAACAACTACAGCAGAAGATCCAGAAGCAGCTATTACAGCAAGGGACCCAAAAACAGCTAATTCCCTTAGCCGAGACCAGTAGCAAGAATGATGCTCTAGGTGCACAGGCAGATGTGAGTGTGGGCCGCACCAACTTCACGGATGATACATACATAGATACATAGAAGATGGGAGCAGGAGGAGGCCTTTTGGCCCTTTGAGCATGCTGTGCCATTCATCACGATCATGACTGATCATCCAACTCAATAGCCTAATCCTGCTTTCTCCCCATAGCCTTTGATCCCATTCTCCCCAAGTGCTATATCCAGCCGCCTCTTGAATATATTCAAAGTTTTAGCATCAACAACTTCCTGTGGTAATGAATTCCACAGGTTCATCACTTTGTGTGAAGAGGTGCCACTAAAGCTCAGAAGAAAAGGAGAAGGAAAGAGCTGATTATGTAAAAATAAATGAACGGTAAGAGAAGAATGGCGGAAACAGTCTGTCGGCCGGGTAGCAGCCATGACAGCGAAGACATGAGCATCGGCAATAAGGGCAATGTACAAGAACACACGAAATAGGAAGCATCATTTCAAAAAGCTGAAAGAGCTGGTGACTCAAAGACTAGCCAGACAGATAACCGGCCTTTCGAAAAATGAAGCAAGATCATGTATTCAGTCAGTGCTCAGGAGACCAACAAGAAGATGCCATTAACCTGAAAGACTCAACCTGTAATGAACTGTGTACTGGGACACATTTAAAATTGTTTTAAAATGTCATGTTTTGTAGAGCAGTTATGTTTGTATATGTTGTATGTTTGAAATTGATATGCATATCATGTTTGGTCGGGCACAGTTATATTTGTTAAATTTTCACATTTCCAAAGGAAGGGGGGGTGGTGATATGCATATATATAGTTAGATATAAGACGTCCAACCAGCAGGTGGGGATGTGACTCCAGAGATTGGGCAGTTGGTAGTCAGCCATACTAGAGGACAGTCTAATTAGAAGTACCTCCAGGCGAATTCACTTATTCATTACCGTTTGTATTATAGTTTGTTTGTTATCTTTCCACGTGTACATTTTGTTCATAAACTATCTTACTAGTTAAAGAACTAGATGTTCCGTGTGCATCTTTACCAAGGCCACAACACAGAACATACCAACACCCGGTACATACAGGATATACACCAGGATCAACTTCTTCGTAGAGGGGAAAGTGGTGCTTCCAGGAATAGTATAATTGTAATCTCTGATCACTCTCCACACTAGTCAATGTGAGGTTGGAAACAGGCCAGGCACAACGCCCCCCCCCCCCCCCCCCTTGGAGGCTGGACACTGCCCTCCTGGCTGATAAGGCACTCTGCAAACGGATATAACAGGCCATAGGCGGGTACGTTACCAACATACAAAATGGGGAGGTCTCACCCTTCACATTCTGGTAGGCACTGAAGCTGTGATAAGGTGGGAAATTATTGTGTACAAGTACGCAAAGGTAGGAAGGAGAGAGCAGCTAGACAACAACACGTTAACTCCATACTGGACGTGGATTGGCGGTACTCCTCTGCCCCAACTGTGGCACAGTTGTTGGAGAGGAAAAAGCAAAAGGTGGACTTTGACCTGCTGTCCACTGGGAAAGCAGTGTTCCAGCTCCGTAGACACGGAAGTCTTTTAAGTATATGGAGACAAAGCCAGCCACCTGCTGGCTCACCAGCTGAGAAAGCAGGCAGCCACAAGGGAACTAGCTCAGGGTAAAGACCGAAGCGGCAAGCTAGTCGCTGCGCCAGAAGAGATCAACAAAGCTTTTGCAACCTTCTACCTATACACCTCCGAGCCCCCGGAGGGGGATTCGAAGATGAACCAATTCCTCAAATAACTGGACTTGCCAGTCGTGGGGGGTAGGTAAAAGACTGGGCCTGGAAGCATCATTAGAACTGGGGAAAGTCATGGAGAGTATCAAGTCCATTCAGGCGAGTAAGGCGCCTTGGCCAGATGGATCCTGGCCGACTGAGGGCGCCACGGTAGCATAGTGGTTAGCACAAGGTCCTACAAAGGAGAAGAAACGAGTGAGGCCTGGCCTTTCCGAACCTATTGGGCGACCAACCCAGAAAGGGTTGAGTTAAGGAAGCGGGAACAGGGGGTGGCACATGGCAGAGTGGTTAGCACTGCTGCCTGCGCCGCTGAGGACCCGGGTTCGAATCCCGGCCCTAAGTCACTGTCAGTGTGGAGTTTGCACATTGTCCCGTGTCTGCGCACAGAGCGCACCTAACCAGACCTCGAATGAGTAGGTTCTTTCCAGAGGTGGAGGACCAATGCGAACGGTGCCTGGAAGGGCCGCCCAACCACACCCAATGTTCTGGGCATGCCCCAGAGGTTTTGGTTACTGGACGACCTTCTTTGAGGCACTGTCCAGGGTTGTGAGGGTGGAGCCATGCCCACAAGCGGGAGTATCCGATCAGCCAGAGCTCTTCATGGTGGGGTTCAATGGCATAGCCTTTGCAACCCTGATCGCCCGCTGGAGAATGCTGCGCGGCTGGCGATTGGCAGCACTCCCCAAGGCTGCAGGGTGCTATCCAACCTGGCGGAATTTCTCAGGCTTGAGAAAAACAAATTTCCATCTGGGAGTCGGAGGAAGGCTTCCACAAGATGTGGAAGCCGTTCACCAACATGTTTCAAGTCAGCAGCCAAGAGAGTAAGGGGGGGGGGGGGGGGGGGGGGGCAGTAGGGGAAGGCATGGTGGGGGGGGGGGGGGTGGTTTGATGGGGTAGAGACACGGTTGGGCAACGGGACAGAGGAAAAGGAAAGAGGAGAGGGAAGGGCGGCAAGGAGGGGGGGTGAAGGCACGCAAAAAAACCCGAGGGACAAAGCTTTAGGGGACTGGTTCGAAGGCAAGCTAAGGCCCAAAACAAACTGTAAATAGACAATTCTAAATACGTGCTCTGGCCATATTGAAGATTGTAAATTATGTATACCGTCTAAAGGGTGGCCACAGCTACAGTTGTAGGGAAGACACTTTCTTGTAAATAGATTTAGATTAATGAAAATCAATATCTGTAAGGATTTGGGAGAGGGTGTGAGACTGACAAACAGCTGTGTCTTCCACATCGGGATCTTCTATTCCCCCATTGATCCCCACACCCAACAACCCTGCCCACGATACTGTTCATCAAAGTTCAGGACAGAGCTGAAAAATGCTGACCTGGTGAAGTCAGCTAATGAAAATCCAGAGATCTGTAATAATCATAAGGATGGTGACATCTTCCTACCTGTGAAGTAATTGCAAAACAACTCGTGGCTGGACCCCTGAGAGATTGTGTGATAATTTAAAGGCACGTGGCTATTCAAGACAAATGAATTACTGAAAAGAGAATTAGAAATCCTGGAAGTGGATCCGTGCTGGAAACATTGAGAGAAAATATTGTTTGAAAGAAGGTTCAAAGGTGTGCCTTTTCAAAAGTGGAATTTGGAAACACTTGTGTGGAAGCCGGAGTCCAGTGAGATCAGTTGGCTCAGAGTGTTATAATTGGAGGGATTTGAGGAGAAATCTACAGAGGTTCGATTGGGTGGTTTTAGAGTAGCGTGTGTCTGACCACAATTAACCTGGTGGATTACAGAGACCATGGGTTGGATTCTCTGATTTTGGGTCTATGTCCCCACGCCGGCATTTTACACCAGAAAAAATGACGCAAAAGGCAATTGATTCCCCGTTTTGCTGGGGGCTAGAAGGACGGCAGCCTAGAGCACCCGGCTGTAGCTGCCGATACAGCCTGGAGAATTTCCGGGTCCGTGGCTGCACACGGCAGCGGCCGTGCCATGCTACATGTCGGAGGCCACTCGCGGATCCGGCCCGCAAAATAGTCCCTCCCTTCGGCCAGCTCGCGCGCCCCAAACCACCACGCCACAGTGCCCCAGCCCCAAATAATGTCCCCCCCCCCCCGCCCGTGGATCGGCCCTACCCCAACTGTGGCGGCGCTGGACTGAGTCCGCAGCCACCACGCCGAGTTCCCGACGGGTGAGACCATGAGAGACCCACACCGTCAGGAACCCGGCCAGTCGGGGGTCGGGCCTCAGGCAATGTCCTAAGGCCGTCGATTCGTTGCAGGGCGTACTCACAGAGTATGACGCTTTGGAGGGGGCGGAGCTTTGCAAAAGTGGCGCCGACCCCGATTTTGTCCGGAACCCGGGTTTCTCCGGTCATTCACCAAATATTATTTTGCCGACCAGCGAGACCAGCCCCATGTGTTCAACATTATTCAGCTCTGTCCTAAACTTCGATGAACAGTGTCGTTGTTCAGTTTCTAGTTTCTTTTTTCCTTTAACTTCAGTTTCCTGGAACTTCTCTTTTCATTCCCTGGTTTCTAGAACTAACTGCCCTTTAGTTTCTGGGACTTGCATTCTTGCCTATCACGCCATTGTTCTGCTTCTGACTATAAAATAAGATATATCCTTTACCCTGAGTTCTTAAAATTTGTGGGGCTAGGTGGGAATGAAGGTGTATTGTATTATAGTCAAACTTTTCATGTTTAATAAATGTTTTTTTTCTGGTCATCCACATTTTCGAAAAAGAAAGTAAATGTTGTGGTGCTGGATTCTTCACTGTCGGGATTCTTTGTTGCGCCGGCAGCGCACCGACGCTCAGGGATTTCCCGACAGCATGGGGCTGACCACGATGGGAAACCCCATTGGCCGGCTGGCGGAACGGAGAATCCCGCTGCCAGAAAACTGATGCAGTGGAAGGAGAATCCCGCCCATGGTCATTTGAACCAGGGTTCTATTCTGGGACCTTCCCATCCCATTAGTAACATTAACTCGGATCGTAACACATTCAAGATTCTGAAGCGGCGTGAAAAGATGAGAAATTTCTTTCCACTGGTCAGTGAATCTAATAGATGGGGGCACAGTTTAAGGATAAGGGGCTGATTATTTAGCAATGAGGGGAGGAGAAATTACTTTGCTCAAAGGGGTGTGAATTTTTGGATTCCTACTCCAGAGAGTCATGGATGCTCAATAACCAAATTTGTTTAAGGCTGGGATAGACAGATTTTTGGGGTCTCATGAAATGAAGGAATACGGGGAACAGGTTGAAAAGTGGAGTTGAAGCCCAAGATCAGCCAAATGGTCTCCTTCTTCTATGTCTTGTGGTTCTTGTATGTCCTTGTGAGAAGGCAGAAGAGACCAGAGTTGCAGGAAGAGAGGGGTCTGGAGAAGGTGTTGTTCGGCAGAAGTATGTTACAGGGCTTGCGAGGGATGAGGACATGAAGGGATTTTAAAACATGTGAACTTTAAATTGGAGGCATTGCATGGCCATAGGAGAATGAAGGACAGCGGTGATGGGTAACTGGGAGTTAATGTGGGATTGGATACAGGCTTTGGATAAGCATAAGTTTAGAGTATGTCGAGAGTGGAACATTGATATAGATGCAAGTTTCAGTAGCAAGTGGGCTGAGGGCACAGTAGCACAGTGGTTAGCACTGTTGCTTCACAGCACCAGGAACCCGGGTTCAATTCGCGGCTTGGGTCACTGTCTGTGCGGAGTCTGCACGTTCTTTGTCTGCATAGGTTACCTCTGGGTGCTCCGGTTTCCTCCCACAGTCTAAAGATGTGCAGGTTAGGCGGATTGGCCATGCCAAATTGCCCGTTGTGTCCAAAGGCTGGGCGGGGTTGCGGGGAGGGAGGGAGGGTGTGGGTTGAGTGGGGTGCTCTTTCAGGGGCAGGTGTAGACTCAGTGGGCTGGGTGGCCTCCTTCTGTACTGTAAAACAAAAATTCTATGAAGGCAGCAGAAGGCCTTTTGCCCCATTATGCTTGTGCATGGCTTTTGAAAGCTATCTTAATTAGTCACACCCTACTGTTGTTTCCCTATGGTTCTGTAACGTTTTTCCCTTCAAGTAATAATAATAATCACTTATTGTCACTAGTAGGCTTCAATTAAGTTACTGTGAAAAGCCCCTATTCGTCACATTCCCGTATAGTTATCCAATTTACTTTTGAAAATTAAGATTGATTCTGCTGTATTCCACAGACTGCCTGTTCATAAAATCAAGGATCTTTATACATTTTCCTCAATTCATCATACATGTGGAAGGTGACCCTATGCCTTTGGAGTAAATCACCAATGGGCAACTTGTAAATGAGGAAGCAGAGAGGCTCTGCCTGGATCCTTGGGAGTTTTGCAGAGCTGGCTGGGTCGTCAGGAAGGGAAGCCACTGCTCTAGATGTGCTGGCTGGGCAAGGCTGAATCAGGCGATGACAGTCCCATTGACCTGGGTAATCAGAAAAATATTTGGAGGGGGTTTGATTATACATGTCATGGTTGCAGAGGTTAAAGAGATTGAGCATAAAAATACAGGGGAAAATGTGTCATTTTTAAGGGCTAACATCTATTTACATTGGAAACAATTATTGTAGGACTATATCTTCTTTGAAGAGGTAATGTTTCCTCAGGTCTCTTACAAAGACAAGCAATGTTTCCAAGATTATATAATTAATCAGATATTTTTTCTGGATTTGGAAAGTTTAATGATTTTGCCATTGGCTTGTGGGTTAACCTATAAATCTATCTTCAAAAACATTTTTAGATGGTTTGATACTTTCTAGTAATCTGGTCTCTGGGCACCACATATCCTGTTCCTCATTTTCTCACTGAGCTTCAAATTCTGAATCTCTTACTCATCCAGGAATTTAATCAGTGCATGGCAAACATATAATGCAAAAAACATGGATTTGGCAGATTTTTAAACTCCTTTGAACAGTCTTAGCACCTTATGACTGATCCACTTTCTTTTTCAGCTTAATTGGCATGGTACTTCAGTTTTATCTCTGGCCTCCTGGGTTTCTACTGGCTCGCTGTACTGCTTGAAGAGTTCTAGCCAGCTACAAGTTCGTCCTGCATTTACCCCAAATATTCTGGCTCCAGCCCAGCTCAAATGTACTATCTGCCAGATGCGCACAACTTGTCTTTTGAGAAACGGTTGAGGACTCTGGGTCTGTACTCGTTGGAGTTTAGAAGGATGAGGGGGGATATTATTGAAACTTACAGGATACTGCAAGCCCTGAATAGAATGGACGTGAAGAGGATGTTTCCACTTGTAGGAAAAATGAGAACCAGAGGACACCATCTCAGACTAAAGGGACGATCCTTTAAAACAGAGATGAGAAGGAATTTCTTCAGCCAGAGGGTGGTGAATCTGCAGAACTCTTTGCCGCAAAAGGTTGTGGAGGCCAAATCACTGAGTGTCTTTAAGACAGAGATAGATAATTTCTTGATTAATAAGGGGATCAGGGGGTATGGGGAGAAGGCAGGAGAATGGGAATGAGAAAATATCAGCCATGGTTGAATGGCGGAGCAGACTCAATGGGCCGAGTGCCTAATTCTGCTCCTATGTCTTATGGTCTCAATTGACCCAATATTTTTGAAAGTTCCCATTAAACCTTGCTTTTTAATACAAGAACAATTTTATTTCCTGAGCACCTTTAACTGAAGCGCTCCAAAGCTATAAAAGCTGTTTTTTTTCCTCCAGTGGTAGTTTGTTATATTTCATTCTGAGTCAGAGTTGCTGTGGATACATGGACCTTAATTTTATAGATGGCAGGAACTCACCTCCCACCATCCAGAATCAGTGGAGAACACATCCCTGCTGACTGCGACTACCCCGTGGTCAATTTAGAGTACTTGAACATTAATGGGCTGCAGGCGGGATTTCTGCCTCTCATTTGGGAGGAAGTCGCGCCTTTGAGAACAGCCAGCCAATCTGATGATAATCTCATCAAAATCGTTGTTACTCTCTATTCCCGTGATATCTTGCATAGGAGTTAGCGAAGCATTGTTTGAAGTTTCATGCCAGATATTTCAGCAGAAAATCTAGGCTGACCTTCAATGCTGCAAAATCAAAGGTGCCGTCATTTGAATGAATCATTATTCAACCTCCACCTGTTCTCTTAACCTGAAAGAGAAGAGCAATATTGATTCTGAAACCAACATTAAAACATATTTTCTGGTATGCAGGGCATACTGAAGGGGGAGGGCAAACAGAAAAATATTGTGGTCCACATTGGTACCAATGATGTAGGCAGAAAAATTGTTGAGGTCCTGAAAGCAGAATTTAGGGAGCTAAGAGTAGATTAAAAATCAGGACCTGGGTAGTACAATCTCTGTATTACCTCCGGTGCCACGTGCTGGTGAGTTTCGAAATAGGAGGTCCGTCCAGATGAATGCATGGCTGGACAAATGGTGCAGGAAGGAGGGCTTCGTATTTTTGGCACAGTGGGACCTTTTTTAAGACCTGTACATGGGAGTGTACCATGAAGAAATGGGTGTTTATCAAATAGCAGCAGTGATGTCATTGTGTGGGTGGAGCTTGGTTGTGTCTCTGGCTTTTACTTTCGTTTTGATCTGGAAGCTGTTTGTGGCTTTGTGTTTTACTTTCGTTTTAGGCAGTTGGAAGCTGAATTCAGACAAGGAAAGTTCATTTTATCTCTCTCCATATTAAAAAGTGTCCAGATCACTTGATAATTTAAAAGTGATAACTGTCTTGTTTAAAGAATTTATACCTACTGCTGTGTTAAAAGGGGGGTTTGGCTTATGGATGTTGTTAGGAATGTTATTAAGGGTTACATATAGAGTACTGTATCTGTGGGGGATAGTTGTGTTGGTAGTTGATAAAATGTTTACTGTGTGTTGATAACATGTTCACTGAATTCATAGAATAAACATTGTTTTGTTTAAAAATACTTAAGGTCTCTGTGGCATAACATCTGGAAAGTAGGCTTTTGTGCTCTTCATAACCAAAATCTATTAAAGTTGTAGGTCAGGTAAACTCCATGATATACTTTGGAGTTTTGTAAACCCTGGCCCATAACACGGTGTCCTGCAGGGAGGTTTGCACGTGCTCTTGGGGATGATTTGAACTAACTTGGCAGGGGCCTGGAATCCTGAGAGAAGCTTCAGCAGTGATAGATGCATGGCCAAAATTGAAAGCGACATCAAGTGAGTCAGGAAGGCATAGAATGTCAAGACCAATTAAGTCGCATGGGAGTTTGGCAAGATTGAATGGTATTTTAATGCAAAGAGTCTGATGAATAAGGCAGATGAATTGAGGGCACAAATTAAAACATGGGGGTATGATGTCATTGCTGTCACCGAGATATGGTTGAGAGAGGGGTATGATTGGCAGCTCAATATTCCAGGATACAGGATCTTCATGCAAGATAGGGAAGGAGGTATAAGAGGAGGTGATGTCACAATATTGATCAGGGAATCAATTACAGCAGTAAGGAGGGATGGCATCATAGAAGGCTCGTCAACTGAAGCCATAAGGGTAGAACTAAAAAAACAAAAAAGGAGCATACACATTGCTGGGAGTGTCCTCTAGGCCTCCTAACAGTCTCCGGGAAATAGAAGAGCAGATAGGTAGGCAAATTTCAGAGAAGTGTAAAAGTAATAGGGTGACATGGTGGAATAGTGTTTAGCACTGCAGCCTCAGAGCACCAGGGTATCAGGTTCAGTTCCGGCCTTGGGTGACTGTGTGGAGTTTGCACATTCTCCCCATGACTGTGTAGGTTTCCTCCGGGTGCTCGGTTCCCTCCCACCATCCAAAGATGTGCTAGTTAGGTGGATTGGCCCTGCTAAATTGCCCATTGTCCAGGGATGTACAGGTTGGATTACAGGGATAGGGCGGGAGTGGGCCGGACGAGGGTGCTCTTTCAGAGGGTCGGTGCAGACCCGATGGGCTGAATGGCTTCCTGCACTGTAGGAGTCTATGATTCTAATAGGGTAACGATAGTGGGGGACTTCAACTTCCCAATATTAACCAGAGTAGCCATAGTGTGAAAGGTTTAACAGGAGCGGAATTCTTAAAATGCATCCAGGAGAACTTTGCATCCAGGAGGACCGACAAGAGAGGGGACGAGAAGTCCTAGACTTAACTTTCGGTAACAAATCTGGGCAAATGGTTGAAGTATCAGTGGGGACCATTTTGAAGACAGTGATCAGAACTCCGTTAGATCCAGGATTGTTATAGAAAAGGGCAAGGATGGGCACGAGATCAAAGTTCTAAACTGGGGAAGGCCGATTTTAATAAGATCAGATATGATTTGGCTAGAGTGGACTTGGAGCAGACGCTTTTAAGTGAATCTGTGACAGAACAGTAGGACGCATTCAAGAAGGAAATAGGGAGAATACAGGGTCAACATGTTCCAATCAAGAAAATGGGTAGGATTAACAAATCCAGTAAATCTTGGATAATGAGGGGTATACAGCATTGGATCAGGATAAAAAGGGAGGCTTACGGCAGATATCGAGGACTCAAAACAGTAGAAGCCCAAGAGGAGTATAGAATGTGCATGAGGGAACTAAGAAAAACCTAAGTTTTACAAGTACATTAAGGGTAAAAGAATAACTAGAGAAAGCATAGGGCCCAATGAGGTAATTCGTTGTAATTCGTGTGTGGACCAGGAGGATGTAGGTAGGGTTCTAAATGAATATTTTGTGCCAGTGTCCACTCGTGAATCAGAGATCAGGGGCGGGATTCTCCCCTACCCGGCGTGACGGGGGGTCCTGGCATAGGGGAGTGGCGCAAACCACTCCGGGGTCAGGCCTCCCCAAAGGTGAGGAATTCTCCCCATCTTTGGGGGCTAGCCCCGCGCTGGAGCGTTTGGCACCAGAAGACTGGCGCAAAAAACCGGCGCACCCGGCAGCGGGGCTGGCCGAAAGGCATTCTCCGGTCGGCGCATGCGCCGGCAGTGGCCGCTGACGTCACCACCGGCGCATGCGCGATGTGGGTTTCTCTTCCGCTTCCGCCATGGCGGAGGCCGTGACGGCCGCGGAAGGAGAAAGAGTGCACCCAGGGCACTGGCCCGGAGTCTGAGCGGAGGGCCCCGATCGCGGGCCAGGCCACCGTGGGGGCACCCCCCGGGGTCCGATCGCCCCCCGCCCCCCCAGGACCCGCTCCGGGGCCCGGGGCTCGCTCGCACCGCCGATCCCGCCGCCACCAGAGGTGGTTCAAACCTCGGCGCGAGAGACCTCCCAGCGGCGGGACTTCAGTCCATCCGGGACGGAGAATCACCGCAGGGGCCTCGCCGATCGGAGTGGCGAGATTCCCGCCACCGCCACTTCCTGGGTGCTGGAGAATCTCTGCCACGGCGGGGGCGGGATTTTCGGCGGCCCCAGGCGATTCACCGACCCTGCTGGGGATCGGAGAATTTCGCCCAAGGACTGTGATAAAATTAAAGAAATTAACATTGACAGTGAAGAGGTTCTGAGCAGTCTGGTGGATTTAAAAATAGGCAGATTTCCAGGGCCGGATGAAATGTATCTCTGGTTGTTGAGTTAGGCAAGGGAGGAAATAGCAGGGTCACTAGCAACAATTTTCAGTTCCTCCCCAGCCACAGGAGAGGAGCCTGAGGCCTGGAGGCTAGCCAATGTGGTACCATTATTCAAGAAGGGATAAACTAGGAAACTACCTCAGTGGTGTGGAAACTATTGGAAGCAATTCTGAGACACCGAACTAATCTGCATTTGGAAAGGCAGGGATTAATCAAAAACAATCAGCATGATTTTGTTAGGGGAGGTCATGTCTGACCAACTTGATTGAGTTTGTCGAAGAGGTGACCAGGTGTGCAGCAGATGGGAAATGCATTTGATGTATTCTACTCGGACTTCAGCATGGCTGATAAGGTGCCACGTGCGAGACTGATAGCAAAGGTAAGAACCTATGGGATCCGATTTCCGGTGGCAGCCATGGTGTGAGTGGTTGCACACAGGGCAGCTCCTGCTTGTAGGCATAGAAATGAGCTCTTTTTACATGGAATTGGGTGCATCTTTAACAGAAAAGTGTAGTTGAAGGTTGGCCGAGAGGTTCCCCCTGGGAGTGGTATGTCTGCTTGTTACCAAACCCGGCAGAAGAAGGTGAAAGATCTGGTCAAGGAGTTGGAAGAGACGTGTGGCGCAACAGCCAGTGGAAAGATGGCTGAGGGGGAAAGGCTTGTGCAAGTTGTAAAGCCCCAGATGGAACAGTTGATGGCCTTCATCAAGGACGAGTTCCGCAAACAGAGGAAGGAGATGCAGGAGAATCGCTCGAAGGGGCTGTGGCACCCCTGAAAGGCTCGATGGTGAGGGTGGAGAAATGCTTGGAGGCACAGGGATCGCAGATCCGAGAGATTGAGAGGGCGATGTCGGGCCACAACGATTGGGTGGTGGCATTGGGGGCGGAGGTGGAGCTCTGAGGAAATCTTTGCAAGAGGTTGAGAATGAAGGAGGAGCAGGAAAATAGTTTGAGAAGGCAGAATCTGCGGATAGTGGGCCTGCCTGGAGACGTGGAAGCTGTTAGTGCCACAAGGTACGTTTCGAGGATGCTGGCTGAGGATGGTAACGGAGGGGGTGCTAGATAAGGCTGAGGTGGACAGGGCACACAGGTCTCTGAGGCAGAAGCCTAGAGTGGGGGAGCCGCCACGGGCGGTGATCGTGAGTCTCCATAAATTTCTGGATTAAGAGATTTTGCAGTGGGCCAGGGAGAAACGGAATTGTGAATGGGAGGGCATCAAGCTCTGAATATACAAGGACATTGGAGCCGAGCTGGCGAAACGGCATGCAGGGTTCAAGGCCAAAGCGGTGCTATATCGACAGCGGATCAGGTTTGGGGTGCTCTACCCGGCGAAACTATGGGTGACGCATGAAGGCCGGGAATATTATTTTGAGACCCCAAAATCGACTGAGGACTTTATCAAGGAGCATAAACTGGGGAAGATCTGAACTGAACAATTTTGGGAGACTGAGGTGCTGGCACTTTGAAATAATTGGGAATATGCGTAGAGTGGGGATAGGGAGTGGGGGGTTTTCTTTTCCTTTGATATGGAGGGACTTTTTCTTGTTTTTTATTTACTGTTGGGTTGACAAAGGGTAGCAAGGGTTAAATGTTTATATGTGATGGCTGTCCCCATTCGCCTCCTGCTGCCTGAGGCTAAACTGGCTTATTTGCTCTTGTGAAAGGTGACCTGTGATTCAAGGTGATTCTTTGTTTGAGTGGGGGAGGGCAAGGTCAGTGGGGAGCCCTTTTCACTGAGCAGAGAGGTGAGGGGGTGGGGGGCAGTGGGAGAAGCTTTTAGGCAGGAACTGCCACGCTGGCAAATAATGCTGGTGAACAGAAATGAGGTTGGGGAGAAGGCCGAGAGAGGTGGCCGTAGTGGGGGAGGGGGAGGGTGACGCGACGAGACGAGGTGGGAGAAGAAACCTGGTCAGGGGTGGAGAAAGGGGTCATCTTGGAATGAGGCAGGTATAGGGTGAAATTAACAGGGCTAGAGCCAAAAGGGGAGGAATGCGGACGGTAGAGAGGAATGAAGGCGTAAGCACCCGATAAAGCTGATAACGTGGAAGGTGTGAGGGCTCAATAGACCTGTTAAAATATCTTCGGTCTATGCGTACCTCAGGAGCTTGAAAGTGGAGGTGGTCTTTCTGCAGGAGACGTACCTCTGCGCGAAGGACCAGGTTAAGCTAAGGAAGGGGTGGGTGGGTCAGGTTTTCCACTCGGGAGGGGGTGGGGTGACAATTTTGATGAGTTTGAGAGAAAGTGAGGGACCCGGGTGGGAGATATGTGATTGTGAGTGGGGTATTAGAAGGTGGTGTTGCTGAATGTGTATGCACCGAATTGAGACAATGTAAGTTTTTATGAGGGGGTTTTTGACAGCAATCCCGGACTTGGCCATGCACCAGTTGATTATGGGAAGAGAGTTTAATTGTGTCCGAGGGCAGGGGGTGGAAAGGTCGTGCCACAGGTCAATGGGTAGGATACGAATGGCAAAGGTTCACGGAACTTTGAATTAGACAGGGGAACAAGGCAGGGATGTCCAGTGTTGCCACTGCTGTTTGCTCTGGCTACAGAGCCTCTGGCAATGGCTCTTAGGGGGTCGGCAGAGGGGCAAAGGATTACGAGGGGACGGAGGCTGTCACTCTATGCTGACGACCTACTGTTGTATGTTTCGGAGAGCATGGAGAGGACCATGGCTTGTTTGGGACGTTCTCGGGATATAAGTTAAATGTAGGGAAAAGCAAAGTGTTCCTGGTGAATGAGTTGGGTCAGCGAGCCAATTTAGGGGTAATGCCATTTAAGGTGGCTAGAGATAGGTTCAGGTACCTGGGGATTCAGGTAGCGAGGGAATGGGCGATGCGTCACAAATGGAATTTAACAAAATTGTTGGAGGGGTTAGGGAGGATCTCAAGAGGTGGGACACGCTGCACTTGACTTTGGCAGGGAGGGACCAAGTGGTGAGGATGAACATTCTGCTGAGGTTCCTGTTCATTTTCCAGACACACCTGATCTTTATACCGAAGGCCTTCTTTTGGAAATTGAACACAATTATTTCAGACTTTGTATGGGCAGGGAGGTGCCAAGGGTTAAGAGGACCATGCTACAGAGGCAGAAGCAGCAGGGAGGGTTGGTGTTGTCGAACCTGCCGCATTACTTTTGGGCGGCGAATGTAGAGAAGGTGAGGCAATGGTGGGAAGGAGATGGGATCGAATGGGTTCGGACGGAGGAGGAATCCAGTAGGCGGTCCAGCTTAAGGGTAATGGTGATGGCAGTGTTGCCAATGGCGCCAAGAAGGTACTCATGCAGCCATGTGGTGCAGTCCACAGTGAAGATTTGGATCCAGTTGAGGACGCACTTTAGGATAGAGGGGATGTCAGTGTTAACGCCGTTATGTGAAAAGCACGAGTTTGATTGGGGGAGGGGGGGGGGTGGATAGATGGCAAATGTAGGAAGTGGAGAGAAATGGTGCTGCTTAAGGTGAGGGCTTTGTATCTGGAGGGTTTGCCAGTATAGATGACTTGAAGGAGAGGGTAGAGCTCCCGAGAGGAAGTGAGTTTCATTACCTGCAGGTAAGGGACTTCGCGCGGATATTGATATTCTCAAGAGCGATCACACAGCTATCCCTGATCTCAACATCCGTCATGTCCTTCTCCCTGGTGAATACCGATACAAAGTACACATTAAGGATTTCACCCACTTCCTGTGGTTCCAGGCATAACTTCTCTCCATTGTCCTTGAGTGGGCCTACTCATTCTCTTGCTCCTAATACAGTACGTGCATTAAACGCCTTGGGATTCTCCTTGACCATGTTTGCTGAACAGAGTAAGAAGTCTTACAACACCAGGTTAAAGTCCAACAGGTTTGTTTCAAACACTAGCTTCTGGAGCACTCCGAAAGCTAGTGATTTGAAACAAACCTGTTGGACTTTAACCTGGTGTTGTAAGACTTCTTGCTGTGCTCACCCCAGTCCAACGCCGGCATCTCTACATCATGTTTGCTGAAGACATTTCATGGCCCCTTTTGGCCCTCCTAATTCCATGTTTAAATTTCTTCCTACTTTCACTGTACTCCTCAAGGACTTCATCAGTGTTTAGATGCCTATATCTATCGTATGCTTCCTTTTTCCTTTTGACTAAGCTTACAATTTCCCTTGTCACCATGGTTCCCGAATCATGCCATTTCTATCCTCCATTTTTGCGGGGACATGCCTGTCCTGCACTTCAATCAACTGGCCTTTAAAAGCCTCCCACATGTCAGATGTGGATTTGCCCTCAAATAGCTGCTCCTAATGCGCATTCCCCAGTTCCTATCTACTTGGATGTGATTAGCCCATGCCCAATTAAGCACCCTCACCTGCAGGCCATTCTTATCCTTATTCTTGACTACCCAAACTCTTATGGAGTTATGGTCGCTAAGCCCAAAATGCTCTTCCCAGTAAAACATCAATCACCTGGCCTGGTCCGTTTCCCAATACCAACTCTAGTGTGGACCCCTCCCTGGTTGGATTGTCAACATACTGTATCAAAAAGCCTTCCTGGACACATCTAACAAATTGCTTTCCACCCGAGCCCCTGGATGTAAGGGATTCCCAGTCAATATGGGGGAAGTTAAAGTCACCCATCACATCTACCCTGATTTTTTCACACCGTTTCAGTATCTGACTACACAGCTGCTCCTCTGTCTCCTGTGGGCTTTTGGGAGGTCTATAGTACACTCCCAACATTGTGATTTCACCCTTCTTATTCCTGAGCTGCATCCATAATGCCTCACAAGATCCCTCCAATGTGTCCTCCCTCAACATAGCTGTGACCTTCCCTAATCAGCAATGCAACTCCCCCACCTCTTGGGCTGGATTCTCCGATTTTGAGGTTATGTCCCCACGCCGGTGTGGGAACGGTGGTATTTTATGACAGAAAAAACAGCCATCAATCCTCCGTTTGGCTGGGGGCTAGCATCAAGGCAGCGTAGAGCACCCGGCTCTAGCTGCCGATTTGGCCCAGGGAATTGCCGGGTCCGTGGCCGCACATGTGCATTCATAATCACAAAGTATGGAGAGAAAGTCATTCAGCTCAGCTAGTTCATACATTTGTAAAGATCTGCACTCTTGAAGGGAAGCAATTCAGAGGGAATATAGTTTTCCCTCTCACTCTCTAACTGCCCTTTGAAAGACACCAAAGACTTGGCCTACACTATCCTACTTGAACATCATTCCAGCTATTAATCACTTTGTGTGAATAAGTATTTTACTTCAATCCTGAACTTGCCTTTTAACAGCTATGTCCCATTGTCCCACAGTTAAAGATTAACTTGAAACATTTTTAAGCTACTTAATATCTTGTAAGTCTCCTTTCATTTGACTCTTTTTAAGGCTGACGAATCCCAAGCTCTTCTTATTTGTCCTCCAAACATTTCTCTATTATTAGAGGTCAGTATTCAAAATGACTTTATACATGCCTGAAAAAATTGGCATGTGCACAAGGCAATGAAGTGCTTTGCTTTGGTGAGAATGGCTTGTAAGTACATTGAAAGAGAAGTGAAAGATCAATCAACTGTCCTAATTATGAAGGTTAAACCACATTTGACAAAGTGTTTGTGAACACTGGATATTACCAACCTCAGTCATTGATGCCTCCTCTGCCCCATACTGCATATACTCTTGTTATAGGCAGTTTGATTATGTTCAGTTAGATTACCAACCTGCACTTAAAGAGTTTCCACAGTGTACACTGTGGTCCAACGAGTCAATATCTTGATCTAAACATTCTTAGCAGATGAGATATAAGGGTTTCTGTGGTAGTCTGTGTAGAGGTATTACGGTACCTAGTAATGCTGGAACACCATTGGTAGATAATGTATGCTTTCCATTGGTCGAGCCTGTATGGTAGCTCCGCCCTGCAAGGCGGGGTATAAGAGCCCGTGCCGCTCCAGCAGCTGCCTTTCTGTAACTGAGCTGCTGGGGGAAACATCTAGCTTATTAAAGCCTTCAGTTGGACAACAACCTCGCTTTAGTAGTCATTGATCGTGCATCAATTTAATAAGCTAGATTTAAAGAATGGAGCTCCGATTCAAGCCGGAGTGTCTGCAACTCAGCCCCCATGCAGTAAACTTGGCGGCAACTTTCAAGCACTGACTGGCGTGCTGCAACGGCTACCTCGGAACGGCACAAGAGAACAGAAACTGCAGATCCTGCACTCGAGGGTGAGCCCAGAAGTCTACATACTCATCGCGGACGACTTCGATACCGCGATGGAGTTGTTGAAAGGACATTACATTCGCCCTGTAAATCAGGTCTACGCCTGGTATCTACTAGCGACGAGGCGACAAATTCCTGGTGAGTCACTGGAAGAATTCTACCGTGCGCTCCTAGTGTTGGGGAGAAATTGCAGCTGCTCGCAAGTTTCAGCAAACGACCACACTGAACTGTTGATTTGGGACGCTTTTGTTGCGGATATGCTGTCCTCTCAAATCCGCCAGCGTTTTCTGGAGAAAGAAACACTAGGCCTCAAGGAGGCACGGGCCCTTGCCGGTTCCCTGGATGTGGCCTCCCGAAACGCCCGCGCCTATGCCCCCAACAGCGCGGTAACCCCCTGGGCCGCATGGAATCCCTCTGCAGCCGACTCCGAGGCAATGCCCCACATCCTCCCACACGCTTGCGATGCAAGACGGCCCGGCAACCCCGGGGGGCCCCGCTGCTATTTTTGCAGGCAAGCCAAACACCCCCGACAGCGCTGCCCAGCCCGTTCGTCCACCTGTAAAGGATGCGGCAAAAAGGGCCACTTTGTGGCGGTATGCCAGGCCCGGGCGGTCGCTGCGGTCTCCGGAAGCGAATGCAGACCGCCACTGCAACTCTCTCCAAGGGCCACGTGCGGCCAGCGAACGCCGCCATCTTCCTCCTCCAGGGCCACGTGTGGCCTCCGGGCGCTGCCTGCTTGTTCCGCTGACGCCGCGTGTGATGGATGGGCGCCGCCATTTTGTGCACCCACAGCCACATGCGACCAGTGGGCGACGCCATCTTGGATGGACTCCCAGGACCTCGGTGCAGATGACCACACACCGCCCGACGAAAACACCCAGCTGCTGCCATGATTAGCCTTGAATCATGCCAGTCTCGGCCTCGAATACTCTCAACTGCTACAACAACGGTGCTAATCAACAGACACGAGACGTCCTGCTTAATCGACTCTGGGAGCACGGAGAGCTTCATACACCCCGACATGGTAAGGCGCTGTTCTCTCCCCGTCCATCCTGTTAATCAAAAAATCTCCCTGGCCTCCGGTTCCCACTCAGTAGAGATAAAGGGGTTCTGTGTAGCAAACCTCACGGTTCAGGGAAGGGAGTTCAAAAATTACCGCCTCTACGTCCTTCCCCACCTCTGCTCGGCCACACTCCTAGGGTTAGACTTCCAGTGCAACCTCCAAAGTCTAACTTTCAAATTCGGCAGCCCTATACCCCCTCTCACTGTCTGCAGCCTCGCGACCCTCAAGGTCAATCCGCCTTCCCTGTTTGTGAACCTCACCCCGGATTGCAAACCCGTCGCCACCAGGAGTAGACGGTACAGTGTCCAGGACCGGATCTTTATTAGGTCAGAGGTCCAATGGCTACTGAGGGAAGGAGTCATTGAAGCTAGCAACAGTCCCTGGAGAGCTCAGGTTGTGGTGGTAAAGACCGGGGAGAAGAATAGGATGGTCATCGGCTACAGTCAGACCATCAACAGGTTTACGCAGCTGGACGCGTACCCTCTCCCCCGCATATCCGACCTGGTAAACAGGATCGCGCAATACAAGGTCTTCTCCACGGTGGACCTTAAGTCCGCCTACCACCAGCTCCCCATCCGCACGAGTGACCGCAAGTACACTGCCTTTGAGGCAGATGGGCGGCTCTACCACTTTTTAAGGGTTCCCTTCAATGTCACTAACGGGGTCTCGGTCTTCCAGTGAGAGATGGACCGAATGGTTGACCGATACTGTTTACGGGCAACATTCCCATATCTCGATAATGTCACCATCTGCGGCCACAACACCAACCTCCGAAAATTCCTCCAGACCGCGAAAATCCTTAACCTTACGTATAACAAGGATAAATGCGTGTTTAGCACCGACCGCCTAGCCATCCTCGGCTACGTAGTGCGAAATGGAGTTATAGGCCCCAACCCTGAACGCATGCGCCCCCTTATGGAGTTCCCCCTCCCTCACTGCTCCAAGGCCCTGAAGCGCTGCCTAGGTTTTTTTTCTTACCACGCCCAGTGGGTCCCCAACTATGCAGACAAGGCCCGTCCTCTGATCCAATCCACAGTTTTTCCCCTGTCGATAGAGGACCGCCAGGCCTTCAGCCGCACCAAAGCAGACATTGCAAAGGCCACGATGCACGTCATCGACGAGTCCCTCCCCTTCCAGGACGAGAGAGACGCGTCTGACGTAACTCTGATGGCCACCCTCAACCAAGCGGGCAGACCCGTGGCTTCTTCTCACGCACCCTCCATGCTTCCGAAATCCGCCACTCCTCAGTCGAAAAGGAGGCCCAGTCCATAGCAGAAGCTGTGTGGCATTGGAGGCATTACCTGGCCGGCAGGAGATTCACTCTCCTCACTGACCAACGGTCGGTCGCCTTCAAGTTCGATAATGCACAGTGGGGCAAGATAAAAAACGATAAGATCTTGCGGTGGAGGATCAAACTCTCCACCTATAACTACGAGATCTTGTATCGTCCCGGGAAGCTAAACGAGCCTCTTTTTTTTTTAGTGTACCCAATTATTTTTTCCAATTAAGGGGCAATTTAGCGTGGCCAATCCACCTAGCCTGCACATCTTTGGGGTGTGGGGGTGAAACCCACGCAGACACGGGGAGAATGTGCAAACTCCACACGGACAGTGACCCAGGGCCGGGATTCGAACCCGGGTCCTCAGCGCCGTAGGCAGCAATGCTAACCACTGTGCCACCGTGCTGCCTGCCTCTTGTTGCCCTATCCCGCGGCACATGTGGCCCGCCTCCGAGCCCTCCACGAGGACCTCTGCCACCCGGGGGTCACTCGCTTCTTCCATTTTGTCAAGACCCGCAACCTGCCCTACTCCATTGAGGAGGTCAGGACAGCCAGCAGGAATCTCCCAGTCTCCCGCTGGCAGGAAGTCCTCCACTCCATCCGGTCACTGCTCTGCACCACGACCAACCAAACACCTCACGAACGTCTCCTTGTTTTCTCCAGGAAGTCCACCACTGGGACCTCGCTCCCGACCTGGCTGGCAGCCCCTGGACCCATCCTGCTCCGAAAACACGTGCGGGCGCACAAGTCGGCCCGTTGGTCGAGAGGGTCCATCTTCTCCACGCTAACCCCCAGTACGCCTACATGGCATTACCCAACGGCCGACAAGACACGGTCTCCCTACGAGACCTGGCGCCATCCGGATCCCCGCGCACACCCCCGCCACCAGTCCCACCCCCCATCCCACCAGTGCATTGTACAGCTGCCCCCTTCCCAGGAGGATCGGTTCTTCCGCCAGCCCCGTCTATGCCCCCCCCCGCCCACCGACGCACCCCGCAGACGCTCCCTTCCCAGGTCAATCAGCTTCCCCACCAGCCCCGTCTAGGGGTGTTGAAGCTACCACAGAGATCAAAACCACGCTCCTGGGAGTCACAGACGCCCGAACCTCCACCGGCGTCACCACCGAAACTTCGACGATCACAGAGGACGACCGGGCCCCCGATCGACTGATTGCTTCATTTTAACGTGTATATAGTTAATTGTAAAATTGTAAATAGTTACGCTAATAAGGCAAAACGCTGTACAGAGGTATTACGGTACTTCCATAACCATAACTTCTACCATGTTGTAATACCAAGCCACCACCCCCGCCAGACTCTTTTTTAACAAGGGGTGAATGTGGTAGTCTGTGTAGAGGTATTACGGTACCTCGTAATGCTGGAACACCATTGGTAGATAATGTATGCTTTCAATTGGTCGCGCCTGTATGGTAGCTCCGCCCTGCAAGGCGGGGTATAAGAGCCCATGCTGCCCCAGCAGCTCCCTTTCTGTACCTGAGCTGCTGGGGGAAACATTTAGCTTATTAAAGCCTTCAGTTGGACTACAACCTCACTTTAGTAGTCATTGATCGTGCATCAGTTTCTATTTGCAGTTGGCTCTTTTTTCCCTCTCCACTTTTGTGGGAGTAAAGTTGAAAAAGAAAAGTAGCACTGTGAAACTGAGGAAATAGCTGCTGAGTTACAAATCCAGTCCGATGATAGGTTTGCTAAATTGAAACATTTAATTTGATTCATGAGTTTCAGTATTTAAGGTATGTGGACATTTTCTGAATCGTAAACCCCACCACGCAATGATGCAGTATATAATATTGGGTTCTTTGCTGTTGACTAGGACCTGAACAGTTGAGCAGTAAAATATGTCTACTCACCATGTACCTTGCACAATTTTCATTTCATAATCCTTATATGAGCGTTAGCTTAGCTTAGTTGGTAGCATTCTCTTGCCAGAGTCAGAAGGTTATGGGTTCAAATCCCAATATAGGGTTACATTATCTTGGCTGTCACTTCAGTGTAGTATTCAGGGTGTGCCTGTTCCAGTAATTTAGTAAAAGGGCGTAAAAGACCACATGCAACTGATGAAGAAGAGCAGTGTGTTCTCACATGTGGCCAAAATTCCACCCTAAACCAACGCCACTGAAAATAGATAACTGGTCATTCATCTCATTTGCTGTGTGGAATTGTGCAGTTTACAGCTTGGCTTTTGTGCTTAACTGAGTCAACACGAACTCCAAAAGTAGTTGAGTGTGAAATTGTTTGGGATGTACTGAGGGACATTGTGTGATTCTATATAATTCTAAATTACTTTTTCAGAACCATCAGTTAATTCACCTTTGTGATGGGTGTTGAAGTCGCTTGGTAATACGGCAAAAAACAACAATGTTTCAGTGTGTTTTAATAATTATTTTGAGACTTCCGGTGGCGGCAAAACGGAGCTAAGCCGCACGTTCGGCAGCTCCCGCTTTGGTAGGACTTGTGGGCTCTTTTAAGGGCCCCAAACGGCGCTGATTCAACGATTCCCGGTGTGTAAAGGGGTCTGGAGTAATACCCCCCGGGATTTATGGTGCAGACCCGGAGTGGGGCGAGGAAAGAAACGGCAGCAGCTCCCCTGGAAAAGCAGGGGAAGGTGGACAAAATGGCAGCCGGTGGAGCCCCCGAGGAGTGGAGGCAGTGGGCGGAAGAGCAGCAGGAGGCCCTTCTGCGCTACTTTACTGAGTGGAGTGGAGTTGCTGGACTCTCTGAAGGTTACGACAAGTAAGCTGCTGGAGACCCAGACAACCCAGGGTGCAGCGATCCTTGAGTTGCAGCAGCAGGCCTCTGAGCGCGTGGGGAAGGTGGAGATGCACGAAGCGCTCCACAAAAAGTAGCATGATCATTTTGAGGAGATGGAGTTTCGGTCCAGGAGGAAGAACTTGCGGATCCTGGGCCTCGCGGAGGGGCTGGAGGGGTCGGACCTGCCGGCTTATGTGGCCGTGATGCTGAACTCGCTGGTGGGGGCAGGATCTTTCCATCTGCCCCTGGAGCTGGAGGGGGCCCACAGAGTACTGGCCAGTAGGCCTAAGGCGAATGAACCCCCGCAGGCGGTGCTGGTGCGGTTCCATCGGTTCAGTGACCGGAAGTGTGTGCTGCGATGGGCCAAGAAGGTGAGGAGCAGCAAGTGGGAGAATTCGGTAGTGCGCATCTACCAGGACTGGAGTGCGGAGGGGCCGGGTTCAACCGGACGAAGGCGGTGCTTCACAGCAGGCAGGTGAAATTCGGCATGCTGCCGCTTGCGCGCTTGTGGGTCACCTACAAGGACCGGCATCACTATTTTGAGTCCCCGGAGGAGGCATGGGTCTTTGTGCAGGCTGAAAGGTTGGACTCGAACTAGGGATTGAGGACTGTGGGGGGTTTTTTGTATCACTGTTTATGGCGTTGCTGGCTATTCTGGGTTTTTTTTCTGCTTTCGGATGGTGTTGGTTATGGTTTTGTGTTTTAAGGGGGGTGTTGGGGGTCTGTTGTTTTGTACGGGGTTGGTGGATGGGTTGGGACTGCTATTTGGGAACTGCGTTGAGGGGGTGGGGTGGGGCAGTGTGAAAACGCGGGCTTTCCTCTGGTTTCCCACGCTGCGGGACGAGGGGGGTGAAGCTGGAGGCAAGGGGCGTGGATATCAGTTCAGTTTTCCCGCGCTGGAGCGGTGCCAAAGAGCTGCTGCGGGGGGGGGGGGGGGGGGGGTGGGGGGGGGGGGGGGTGGGGGGGGGGGGTGACCCCATATCGGGAGGGGTCGGAGATAGGGCGGGAGCTGCCGGGGTCAGCAGAAGTCAGCTGGCTCATGGAGGGAGTGTCGCGGCTAGGAGTGGTCCTAGCCTGGGGGTGGGGGGATACCGGGTTGCTGCTGGATTGGCCAGGGAGGTGCGGGGCGGAGCGGTTGGGGTGTGGTTTTATCGCCATGGGAAACGGGCCGAGTGGGGGGTGCTGGCCAGGGGCGTGCAGTCGATGGGCTATGGCTAGTAGGCGGGGGAGGGGGGGGTGGGGTGCCCCCTGATCCGGCTGATCACGTGGAACGTGAGGGGGTTGAATGGGCCGGATAAGCGGGCCCGGGTGTTTTCGCATCTGAAAGGGCTGAAGGCGGACGTGGCCATGCTTCAGGAGACTTACCTGAAGGTGGCGGACCAGGTTCGTCTGAGGAAGGAGTGGGTGGGGCAGGTTTTCCATTCAGGGCTCCACGCGAAGAACTGGGGGTTGGCGATCCTGGTGGGGAAGAGGGTGGCGTTTGAGGCGTCTGAGGTGGTGGCTGATAGTGGCGGCAGATATGTGATGGTGAGCGGTAAGCTGCAGGGGGAGAGGGTGGTGTTGGTAAATGTATATGCCCCTAATTGGGATGATGCTGGTTTCATGAGGCGTATGTTGGGCCGCATTCCTGACCTGGAGGCGGGGGGCCTGATCATGGGGGGGGGGACTTCAATACGGTGCTGGATCCCCCACTGGATCGTTCTAGTTCTAGGACGGGCAGGAGGCCGGCGGCGGCCAAGGTGTTGAGGGGTTTATGGACCAGATGGGAGGGGTGGATCCCTGGAGGTTTGGGAGGCCGAGGGCTCGGGAGTACTCTTTTTTTTCTCCCACGTGCATAAGGTTTACTCCCATATTGTTTTTTTTGTCCTGAGTAGGGGGCTGGTCCCGAGGGTGGAGGATGCCGAATATTCAGCTCTAGCGATTTCGGACCATGTTCCGCATTGGGTGGATCTGGAGATGGGGGAGGTGCGGGACCAGCGCCCGCTTTGGCGTCTGGACATGGAGTTGTTGGCTGATGAGGAGGTGTGCAGGAGGGTCCGGGGATGTATTGAGAGGTACCTCGAGGCCAATGATACTGGGGAGGTCCGGGTGGGGATGGTGTGGGAGGCTCTGAAAGCAGTGATTAGGGGGGAGCTGATCTCCATCCAAGCCCATAGGGAGAGGGGGGAGAGGAGGGAGAGGGAGAGACTGGTGGGGGAGCTGCTGAGTGTAGATAGGAGGTATGCGGAGGCCCCGGAGGAGGGATTGTTGGGGGAGCAGCATAGCCTGCAGGCTAAGTTTGATTTACTGACCACCAGGAAGGCAGAGACACAGTGGAGGAAGGCACAAAGAGCGGTCTACGAATATGGAGAGAAGGCGAGCAGGATGTTGGCGCATCAGCTCCGCAAGTGGGACGCGGCTAGGGAGATTGGTGGAGTGAAGGATAGGGGTGGGAATGTGGTGCGGAAGGGGGTAGAGGTCAGTGGGGTCTTCAGGGACTTCTACAGGGAACTGTACCGGTCGGAGCCGCCGGTGGGGGGGGGGGGGGGGGGGGGGGGTGGAATGGAGAGCTTTTTGAACAGGCTGCGATTTCCAAGGGTGCAGGAGGAGCAGGTGGAGGGACTGGGGGTGCCGATCGAGTTGGAGGAGCTGGTTAGAGGGATTGGCCACATGCAGTCGGGGAAGGCGCCGGAACCGGATGGGTTCCCGGTTGAATTTTATAAAAAATGCGCGGACCTGTTGGGCCCCCTGCTGGTTCGGACCTTTAACGAGGCATGGGAGGGGGGAGTTTTGCCCCCGACAATGTCACGGGCGCTGATTTCCCTGATCCTGAAGCGAGATAAGGACCCCTTACAGTGTGGATCATATAGGCCAATTTCACTGTTGAACGTGGACGCCAAGTTGCTGGCGAAGATTTTGGCCACTAGAATAGAGGACTGTGTGCCAGGGGTGATAGATGAAGATCAGACGGGTTTTGTGAAGGAGAGGCAGCTGAACACTAATGTGCGAAGGCTGCTAAATGTGATAATGATGTCGGCGGCAGAAGGAGAGGCAGAGATTGTGGTGGCATTAGATGCGGAGAAGGCCTTTGATAGGGTTGAGTGGGGGTACTTATGGGAGGTGTTAGAGAGGTTTGGGGAGGGGTTTATTAAATGGGTGAGGTCGCTGTATGAGGCCCCGATGGCGAGTGTCGCGACAAATGGGAGGAGATCCGAGTACTTCAGGCTCTACCGTGGGACGAGGCAGGGGTGCCCCCTGTCCCCCTTGCTTTTTGCGTTGGCAATTGAGCCTCTGGCCATGGCACTAAGGGAGTCGGGGAGGTGGAGGGATCTGGTGCGGGGTGGGGAGGAGCACCGAGTGTCACTTTATGCAGATGACTTGTTGCTGTATGTAGCAGACCCGGTGGGGGGAATGCCGGAGGTTATGGAGATTCTTGCTGAGTTTGGGAGTTTCTCAGGCTACAAGGTGAACCTGGGCAAGAGCGAGCTGTTTGTTGTATACCCGGGAGATCAGGAGGAGGGGATAGGTAGGCTCCCACTAAAAAGGGCAGTGAGGAGTATTAGGTACCTGGGGGTTCAGGTGGCTAGGAGTTGGGGGACTTTGCATAAGCTTAATTTTACTAGGTTGGTGGAGCAGATGGAAGAGGAGTTTAAAAGGTGGGACATGCTGCCGCTGTCGTTGGCGGGTAGAGTACAGTCCGTTAAAATGACGGTGCTTCCAAGGTTTTTTTTTGTTCCAGTGCCTCCCCATTTTTATTCCAAGGGCCTTTTTTAGGAGGGTAAACAGCAGCATCACAGGATTTGTTTGGGCGCAAGGGACTCCGAGGGTGAGGAGGGTCTTTTTGGAGCGGGGCAGGGATAGAGGGGGGCTGGCGCTGCCCAACATCTCTGGGTACTATTGGACGGCTAATGTCTCGATGGTACGCAAGTGGGTAATGGATGGGGAGGGGGCAGCATGGAAACGGATGGAGATGGCGTCCTGTGGAGGCACGAGCCTGAAGGCACTGGTAACGGCGCCGTTGCCGCTCCCTCCAACGAGGTACACTATGAGCCCGGTGGTGGCGGCTACCCTCAAGATTTGGGGGCAGTGGAGGCGACACAGGGGAAGTGGGGGGCTCGGTGGAGGCCCCGCTGCGGGGGAACCGCCGGTTTGTCCCAGGGAACATTGATGGCGGGTTCCTGGGGTGGCACAGGGCGGGCATAAGGAAGTTGGGAGACCTGTTCATTGTCGGGAGGTTTGCGAGCCTGGGTGAGCTGGAGGAGAAGTTTGAACTCCCTCCGGGGAATATGTTCAGGTACCTTCAGGTCAAGGCGTTTGCTAGGCGGTAGGTGGAGGGGTTCCCTTTGCTGCCCCCGCGGGGGGTAAGGGATAGGGTGCTTTCGGGGGTGTGGGTCGGGGATGGGAAGGTGTCTGACATCTACCAGGTGATGCAGGAGGTGGAGGAGGCGTCGGTAGAGGAGCTGAAGGCTAAGTGGGAAGTGGCGCTGGGGGAGCAGATTGAGGAGGGGACATGGGCGGACGCCCTGGAGAGGGTGAACTCCTCCTCTTCATGTGCGAGGCTTAGCCTCATCCAGTTCAAGGTACTGCACAGGGCTCATATGCCCGGGACGAGGATGAGCAGGTTTTTTGGGGGTGAGGACAGGTGCATTAGGTGTTCGGGGAGCCCAGCGAACCATGCCCATATGTTTTGAGCATGCCCGGCACTGGGTGAATTCTGGCAGGGGGTGGCGAGGACGGTGTCGAGGGTGGTAGGGTCCAGGGTCAAGCTAGGCTGGGGACTCGCGATATTTGGAGGTGGGGGTGGAGCCGGGAGTGCAGGAGGCGAAAGAGGCCGGTGTTTTGGCCTTTGCGTCCCTAGTGGCCCGGCGGAGGATCTTGTTGCAATGGAAAGATGCGAGACCCCCAAGCGTGGAGACCTGGATCAATGACATGGCGGGATTCATTAAACTGGAGAAGGTCAAATTCGCCCTGAGGGGGTCGGTACAAGGGTTCTTTAGGCGGTGGCAGCCTTTCCTCGACTTTCTGGCTCAACGATAGGGAACTAGGTCAGCAGCAGCAGCAACCGGGGGGGGGGGGGGGGGGGGGTTTCAGGGGGGTATTGTTTATGTTAATTAAATTTATTTTAAATTTAATTTGTTGTTCATCGGGTTTGGGGGGGGGTCGTTATATGCGTGGTTACGGGTCCGGGGGTGTTTATTATTGTTATTATTATTGTTCTGTTGTTATACATTTTCCAAAAATTTCAAGAAAAATTATTTTTTTAAAAAATAATAAATATTTTGACTGGGAGAGTTTGCATAATTGGTCCCATTACTAAATTTTATTTGCACTTCTCTTCCAATGAACGTGGTCATTTACTAGGAGTTTGGTTCCACAGTGCCTCACCAAGATGATCAGACTTCAAACCTAACTGAAAAAATGTGTCAGTCAGCTGTTCAAACATGTGTGTCCATTGATGCCAATCTAAAACGCCCTAAACTTAATGTCTATGTTCATGCAATTTTGTTTGGAATTAATTTTAATAACATTTTTCACAATTCATTAAAAAAAAATATAAAAGACATGAACCATAACAAACATTCTTCAACCAGACTCCATCAACAAATACTTTAGACTCTCCCCTCCACCCCCGTCTCTCTGCCCCACCTGAGCAAACCCCCGTGTGAACATGTAAACCCCCCTCCCCTCCTTAAACTCTAGCAGTGACCATGTATTTGACATTTTCAACACACAAGCTCCATCAAATCACCTAAACACGCCAAAGCCTTTGGCGGTGCCACCATCCTCCAGCCCAATAAGATAAGCCTCTGAGCCACCAACGAAGCAAAGGCCAGGACATCAGCCGGAAAAAACTGCTTGACTATAAATATTTTTATTTTCCTTTTTCACATTTTCTCCCAGGTTTACACCCGCCAACAGTAAACAATAATCTGTAACGAATGTAATGTCAACCCCCATATCAATAACAACAATCCCATCCTCCCACCAAACCCCCGAATAGCAGCCCGCATGTTAACATAGACAAATAACAAAAAGGAATCAAGAATCACCTATTGTCACCATTAATACATACAATTTCCCACCCCCCCAATGTTCTATGTAATCCAATTTTCAAAAATGCATAATGAATAGCGCCCATGAATTGTAGAACTGCTCCATCCTTCCCCTCAGTTCACATTTGACCTTCTCAAGAGTCAAGAATTCCAGCAGGTCCCCCTGCCATGCCAGGGCACAGGGTGGAGAGGTTGATCTCCATCCCAACAGGACCTGCCTTCAGGCAATCAACGAGGCAAAGGCTACAACATCTGCCTTATTTACAACCCCGGCTGGTCCGACACCCCGAATATGGCCTCCCGGGGACCCGGGTCCAGTTTCACATGCACCACTTTAGAGATTACCCTAAAAACCTCCTTCCAGTAATCCTCTAGCTTTGGACAGGATCAAAACATATGAATGTGGCTTGCGGGCCACCTCCCTGCAATGTTCAAACATATCTTCTACCCCCTCAAAGAGCCAGCTCATCCTCGCCCTTGTGAGGTGTGCTCTGTATACCACCTTCAGCTGTATCAGCCCCAATCTTGCGCACGAGGTGGAGGCATTCACCCCCAGGAGCACCTCACACCAGAACCCCTCCTCCATACGCTCTCCCAACTCTTCCTTCCACCTTGCCTTGATCCCATCCAGCGGTGCCTTCTCCTCTTCCAAAATAGTCCCGTAAAGTGCCGACACTACCCCTCCCCAGTCCCCTGTCGTCAGCACTTCCTCAAGCAATGTAGAGGCCGGCTCTACTGGGAAACTCCCAAGGAAATCTCCTTTCTAGCAAAGTCTCAAACCTGCACGTATTGAAATATTTTCCCCTGCTCCAGCCCATATCGCTCCCAGCTCCTTCAATCCTGCAAACCGGCCCCCAAGAAACAAATCTTTTAGTGTCCTAATTCCTTTCTCCTCCCATCTCTGAAAATTTCCATCCCACTTCCCTGACGCAAACCTATGGTTCTCCCGAATCGGCATTTCCTTGACCCTGCCCCCAATCCGACAAAGCTATTACTATCGGACTCCCTGAGTATTCCCCCGGGGCCGTCGGGAGTGGCACTGTTGCTCGCGCCTTCAACCCCCTACACAAACACTCCTCCATTCTGACCCACTGGGTGTCAACCCTTCTGACTCAGTTCCGTACCTTCTACAGATTTGCCGCCCAGTAATAATACATCAGGTTTGAAAGACCCAAACCCCCTGCCTGCCTTCCTCTCTGTAGTAGCACCTTCCTAATTCTGGCCACCTACCCTCCCCATTTGAACGAGGTAATCATCCCTTCAATCTCTCTAAAAAATGCCGTTGGCAGGAAATGCGGCAGGCATTGGAAAATAAACAGAAATCACGGCAACACATTGATTTTAACCGCCTATACCCGACCCACCAGTGACAGAGGGAGACCATCCAACCTTGCCAGATCAGCTTTCACCCTCTTCATCAAACTAGAAATGTTGTACCTACGGAGCCCCCTCAATCCCGAGGAACCTGCACCCCCAGGTATCTATCGTGAGTCCCTGCCCTACGGAATGCCAGCCCCCACCCCTGGCTGAGACACCGCAAAATATTCACTCTTGTCTAGATTTAACATGTACCCCGAGAATGTCCCAAACACCCGAAGCAGCTCCAGTATTCCCCCTATTGACACACTCGGTTCCGACACGTATAATAACAAGTCATCGGCATATAAGGACACCCTATTCTCTATAACTCCGCCCCCGCACTATCCCTTTCCATACCCTTGAACTTCTTAACACGATGGCCAATGGCCCAATCACGAGAGCAAACAGCAGGGGGGACATAGGACATCCCTGCCGAGTCCCACAGTGGAGAGGAAAGTATTTCGAGCTGATGCTATTTGTGCGGATAATCGCCCTCGGCTCCTTATACAGAAGCTTTACCCAGTTCACAAATCTTGGTCCAATCCCAAACCGCTCCAGAACTGCCATCAAGTACCCCGCTTCTACCCGGTTAAACGCTTTCTCGCCGTCCAATGCCACAACCACCTGTTTTCTTCCCTTCCGCTGTTGCCATCACCATGTTCAACACGCTCCTAATGTTCAAAAAGAGCTGCCTCCCTCTTGCAAACCCCGTCTGATCTTCACCAATCACCTTCGGAAGGCACTCCTCCAGCCTACCAGCCAGTATCTTCGCCAATATCTTTGTGTCCACATTTAAAAGTGATATGGGCCTTTACAACCAACGCTCCGTCGGATCCTTATCTCTTTTAAGCAACAGGGAAATCGATGCCTGCCCCAAAGTTTGTGGTAACACCCGTTTCCCTATCACCTCCTCAATAATCCCCACCATCAGCGGTACCAGTTTATCTTTGAATTTTTTATAATATTCCACCAGAAACCCATCCACCTTCCCTGACTGCCTCCTCCAATCACATCTTTTATCTCCTGCTCCACTATCGCCCCTTCTAATGTAGCCCTGTCCCCCTCCCCTAATCTCGGTAATCCAGAATTTCCTGCATCTCTCGGCCTCTCCCAGGTGGCTCTGTCCGGAAAACACTGCTGAACTCAGCTCCACACCTGAAGGTACTGAAATCCATCTGCGTCCAAAAGCCCATATTTTTCCTTTAACTCCTCCAAGCTAGCGAGCTGCCCCTCCAAAAATAGATCTCCCACCTTTTCCAACGTCTCTCCTTCCAAGCACTAATTGTGGCATCCAGCCTTGCAGGTTCGAATAAGTGATTGGCGCAGATGGGTGGTACATCCTTTTCTTGTGCCTTGATGTAACTGAAAGGTCTCATAGGTCATGTTATCAGTGCAAACACTCGCAAATGCGGCACCCGCATACCGCAGCCGCACCCAGGACACAAATCGCGGACCCAGCCCAAATTTCTCCAATACACTTTAAAGAGGTATCCCCACTTCACCTTCTCTGCGTCCAGAGATACAATAATCTCCAGTACCGGACCGGTCGCAGGGAAAAGCACCGCATTAAGCAACCGGCGCACAATGGGCGGTACGGTAGCACAGTGGTTAACATTGTTGCTTCACAGTGCCTGGGACCCAGGTTTGATTCCCAGCTTGGGTCACTGCTTGTGCGGAGTCTACCCGTGTCTGCGTGGGTTTCCTCTGAGTGCTCTGGTTTCCTCCCATAGGTCCCGAAAGTCATGTTGTTAGGTGATTTGGACATTCTGAATTCTCCCTCAGTGTACCCGAAATGGCGCTGGAATGTGGCAACTAGGGGCTTTTCACAGTAACTTCATTGCAGTGTTAATGTAAGCCTCCTTGTGATACTAATAAAGATTATTATTATTCACTGACTGCCTCCCCCCTTTCATGAACCCTGCCTGATCTTCCCCTAGCAACTCTGGGAGGACCGACTCCTGTCTTTTAAAAAATGTTTTTATTCGAGGTTGTCATTTTTTACAAAACAAAGATGAAGGTGAACATACATAGAAACTATATACATCGGTTACTATTCACCATGTACATCGGCGACTCCAGACTTAAAAGCAAGATTTTGGCCAGTAATTTGGCTTCTAGGTTCAGCAGGGATTTCAGGCATTATGACCCACGCACTTTGGGGTAGTTTTCCTCCAAAAGCAGCAAAAAGTACGCTTGTCCAAATGTCCCCAGGAGAGCACCCTGCTCCAAAGAGCCCTTAAACATTCCCAACAACAATGGACCTATCTGATTCATAAACATTTTATAAAACTCCAATGAGAACTCTGATTGCATCTTCCCTGGATCTCCTCCAAACAAAGCAGCGCCTCCAGCTCCTCATGGAGCCTGCCACCCACTCTGGGAAACTCCAGACTCCCCAAAACTCTGCCATCCTGCGTTCATCTTTAGGTGGTTCCAATCGATATAACTTCTCAAAAAGCCTTGAAGACCCCATTCACCTCTTCCGGATCAAAGGGCTAGAAGGCCGGGAACAGACAAAGCCTGTGTGGAATATAAGAAAAGTGGGAAGGAACTTAAGCAAGGAGTCAGGAGGGCTAGAAGGGGTCACGAAACGTAATTGGCAAATAGGGTTAAGGAAAATCCCAAGGCTTTTTACGCTACATGAAAAGCAAGAGGGTAGCCAGGGAAAGGGTTGGCCCACTGAAGGACAGGGAGGGAATCTCTGTGGAGCCAGAGGAAATGCGCGAGGTACTAAATTAATACTTTGCCTCAGTATTCACCAAAGAAGGAATTGGTAGATATTGAGTCAGGAGAAGGGTGTGCAGATAGCCTGGGTCACATTGAGATCCAAAAAGACAAGATGTTGGGTGTCTTGAAAAATATTAAGGTAGATAAGTCCCCAGGGCCTGATGGGATCTACCCCAGAATAGTGAAGGTGGCAAGAGAGGAAATTGCTGAGGCCTTGACAGAAATCTTTGGATCCTCACTGTCTTCAGGTGATGTCCCGGAGGACTTGAGAATAGCCAATGTTGTTCCTTTGTTTAAGAAGGGTAGCAAGGATAATCCAGGAAACTCAAGGCCGGTGAATCTTGCGTCAGTGGTAGGGAAATTACTGGAGAGAATTCTTCGAGACCCAATCTACTCCCATTTGGAAGCAAGTGGACGTATTAGCGAAAGGCAGCACGGTTTTGTGAAGGGGAGGTTGTGTCTTACTAACTTGAGTGTTTTTCAAGGAGGTCACAAAAATGATTGATGCAGGTAGGGCATTGGATGTTGTCTATATGGACTTCAGTAAGGCCTTTGACAAGGTCCCTCATGGCAGACTGGTACAAAAGGTGAAGTCACATGGGATTAGAGGTGAGCTGGCAAGATGGATACAGAACAGGTGAGGTTATAGAAGGCAGAGTGTAGCAATAGAAGGGTGCTTTTCTGATTGGAGGGATGTGACTAGTGGTGTTCCACAGGGATCAGTGCTGGGACCTTTGCTGTTCGAAGTACATAGAAATGATTTGGAGGAAAATGTAACTGGTCTGATTAGTAAGTTTGCGGACAATACAAAGGTTGGTGGAATTGCAGATAGCGATGAGGACTCTCCGAGGATACAGCAGGATTTAGATTGTTTGGAGACTTGAGTGGCGAGATGGCAGATGGAGTTTAATTTGGACAAATATGAGGTGATGCATTTTGGAAGGTCTAATACAGGTAGAGAATACACAGTGAATCATAGAACCCTCGAGTGCTGACAGTCAGAGAGATCTTATAGACACATAGAACATACAGTGCAGAACGAGGCCATTCGGCCCATTGAGTCTGCACCGACCCACTTAAGCTCTCACTTCCGCCCTATCCCCATAACCAAATAACCCCTCCTAACCACTAAGGGCAATTTAGCATGGCCAATCCACCTAACCTGCACGTCTTTGGACTGTGGGAGGAAACCGGAGCACCCGTAGGAAATCCACGCAGACACGGGGAGAACGTGCAGACTCCGCACAGACAGTGACACAACGGGGAATCGAACCTGAGACCCTGGCGCTGTGAAGCCACAGTGCTATCCACTTGTGCTACCTTGCTGCCCCTAAGGTGTACAGGTCCACAGGTCACTGAAAGGGGCAACACAGGTGGAGAAGGTAGTCAAGAAGGCATACGGCATGCTTGCCTTCATTGGCCGGGGCATTGAGTATAAAAATTGGCAAGTCATGCTGCAGCTTTATAGAACCTTAGTTAGGCCACACTTGGAGTATAGTGTTCAATTCTGGTCGCCACACTACCAGAAGGACGTGGAGGCTTTAGAGAGGGTGCAGAAGAGATTTACCAGGATGTTGTCTGGTATGGAGGGCATTAGCTATGAGGAGACGTTGAATAATCTCATTTTATTCTCACTGGAACGACGGAGGTTTTGAGGTCTACAAAAGTATGACGGATATAGACAGGGTGGATAGTCAGAGACTTTTTCCCAAGGTAGGGGGGTCAATTACTAGGGGGCATAGGTTTATGATGTAAGGGACAAGGTTTAGAGGAGATGTACAAGGCAAGTTTTCTACACAGAGGGTTGTGAGTGCCAGGAACCTGCTGCTGGTGGTGGTGGTGGAAGCAGGGTTGATAGGGAAGTTTAAGGGGCAGCTTGACAAATACATGATGAAGATGGGAATAGAGGGAATAAAAGATGGGAAGTGTAGATGATTTTAGTTTAGACGGGCAGCATGGTCGGCGCAGGCTTGGAGGGCTGAAGGGCCTGTGCTGTACTTTTCATTGTTCTCTTTGTTCTTTGACCCTCCAAACTGTCTGCTGAGGCGCCATCTTGATTTCTCGGCCTGCTCCGTTCCCGTCGACGCCTGTGTCTATCTTGCTGCTGGCCTTTCCTATAGTTCTGTCCCCTGATTGTTCTGTGAGTTCCCCCTGTCCTCGTTCCCCCCCCCCCCCCACCCTGCTCCTTGTCTCCCCCCTGTATTCTCCCTTCTGCCTTGCCCCCGTCCCCCCTTGGTTAGATGCTCCCTCTCCCCTGACAGGTTCACTGCGGCCCCCCCTTACTGTCTGTCTTGCCGTGCTAGCCCTCCCTGCTAATACGGTGACCCCCCTCCCCGGGCTAGTTTAGGCTTGTATCCGTTATGTCTGCCTGCCTCCATTCGTCTCCTCGCCCCCTCATCTGCTTCCCTGTCCTCGCTCCCTTCTCTCTGTCTTCCAAGTTTGAACTGAGAACGAGGCAGCACAGTCCCGCGCAAACGAGTCCTCACAGTTGTTTCTGGTCCCGCTCTCTCTTCCCATTGCAGTCTTTTTTTCCAGCGCGCCCTCATCGTTTGTTCCTACTCCAGATTGTTTGCTCGGACAAACACGTCGGCCCCCGCCGGGGTGCCAAAGTAGTATTCCTTCCCCTGATATGTAACCCAGAGTCTGGCTGGGAACAGCCTGCCGAACCTCACCCCGTTCTTATAGATAGACTCTGATTCTGTGTCATTCCCATGAGCGCGACTTTGTTTGTTGGGCCCACCTCAGGATCTTTTCCTGGTCCTTTACCGGTGCAACTTCACGATGAGTGCCCACACCTGCTCCCCTGAGTAACCTGTGTGCCCTGTCGAGTTCTGGGGGGCTGGGGAATCTGTCCCTCCCGACTGGGTTGCCCAGCATTTGGGCGATGTAGTCTGTTGGGTCCCTTCCCTTGATGCCTTCTGGCAAACCCACGATATGGACATTTTGGCGTTGGGAACTGTTTTCCCAGTCATAGAACATAGAACAGTACAGCACAGAACAGGCCCTTTGGCCCTCAATGTTGTGCCGAGCCATGATCACCCTACTCAAACCCACGTATCCACCCTATACCCGTAACCCAACAACCCCCCCTTAACCTTACTTTTATTAGCACACTACGGGCAATTTAGCATGGCCAATCCACCTAACCCGCACATCTTTGGACTGTGGGAGGAAACCGGAGCACCCGGAGGAAACCCACGCACACAGGGGGAGGACGTGCAGACTCCACACAGACAGTGACCCAGCCGGGAATCGAACCTGGGACCCTGGAGGTGTGAAGCATTTATGCTAACCACCATGCTACCCTGCTGTCCTCGACCTTCCCCTTGAAGTTCCTTTGGGTTGCCATCAACCACTACCCCTCTGCCTCCAGAGCCATGCTCCTGTCGCACTGATCCGACAACGTCTTTTCCAGGTCCAGGATCGTTCCTTCCTGCATCTCCACCTTCTTTCCCAGGCCGTCTATTGTGTGCTGGAGGGAGGCCATCGCTCCCGTCACCGCCTTCTTCACCACCACCTGGAACTCTATTTTAATCACCTCCCTCATGGCGGCCAGTTCCTTTTTTATGAAAGTCTTCCAACCGACCCTGGAGTGGGGGGAGACGTTGACGTTCGCTCTGGTTCCGCCGTTTGCGTTGCCGATCTTCCCTGCTCCTTGTTTGTCGGGACTTGCGCCTCGTCTCTTCTGTCGGCTGGTCTGTCCGCCCGTTGCACCTGCCCCTTTCCGCCCCTTCTTCTTCTCGTCGGCTCTTTGAGCTGCCATTTGCCGGCATCTTCTTTTCCACTGCGTTGTTATTCGTCCCGTCTAGGTTTGGGAGAGTTTTGGGAGGCATTTTGGGCCAAAAATCTCAGAAGATTCACTATTTTGTGTCTGGTTGGGAGGAGAGCCAGCTGATGTGCGTGTGCTCAAAACGGCAAAGAACTGGAAGGGAATCCGAAGAGGGGGCAGAGAGCATAGAGTCTCGCTCTACGATGATGACCTGCTCATTTACATCTCGGAGCCACAAAGCAGCATGTAAGGAATAATTGCACTCATGAAAGAGTTTGGAGCCTTCTCGGGCTACAAACTTAACATGAGTTAAAGCGAGATTTTCCCGGTGAACCTTCATGGGGGAGGGGCAGAGCTGGTGGGACGGCCATTTAAACAAATCAGGTAGAGATTCCACTACCTGGGGATCCAAATCAGAAATGGAACCTGACCAGACATAGAATTTACAGTGCAGAAGGAGGCCATTCGGCCCATCGAGTCTGCACCGGCTCCTGGAAAGAGCACCCAACCCAAGGTTAGCACCTCCACCCTATAACCCAGTAACCCCACCCAACACTAAGGGCAATTTATCATGTCCAATCCACCTAACGTGCACATCTTTGGACTGTGGGAGGAAACCGGAGCACCTGGAGGAAACCTACGCACACACGAGGATGATGTGCAGACTACGCACAGACAGTGACCCAAGCCGGAATCGAACCTGGGACCCTGGAGCTGTGAAGCATTTGTGCTATCCACAATGCGACCGTGCTGCCCAGATTTGAGCTGCCATTTGCCGGCATCTTATTTTCCACTGCGTTGTTATTCGTCCCGCCTAGGTTTGGGAGAGTTTTGGGAGGCATTTTGGGCTGCCACAGAACATGGGAGCCATTCACCAGCTGTTCTGGGATCTGTTTGTTGTCAACAATTAGGTGGCCAGGGATGAAGAGAAAGTAGCCAAGACACATAAGAAAGAGGGAGGTGGGAGGACCAGGAGAAACAAGAAAGTGCAATTGAACCCAGCACGACAGCCGGCGGGGGGGGGGGGGGGGGGGAAGGGTGGGAACAACAACGATGGGAGCCAGGAGGGAGATAAGAGAGGGAAATAGAGACGGGAAAGGAGACACGGGATAACAATGGCCCCAGCACGCGGCAAGGGGAAAACAAAACAAAAGAGTGAAAAGAAGAAACAATGAAATAAACCCATGTAAATAGCAAAATTTGACCTTAATGTAAATAACATTAGGGGCAGCACCCAGCCAGCCCCCCCCCCCCCCCCACCCTTTCAAAATTCCTATCGTTCTGAGTGTAATTATATTGTGCTATGTATATCAAAAACCCAATAAAAACTTTTTTTTTTAAAATGTATGCTTCTTGTTATGTTCTGTTGTCTTGTCCTTGCATTGATTCATACAGAACTGCTGATGACTTACTTTAGAATGATGATTTATTATGTTCTGGAAAATACAGAATGTGTCATTTGAAACATAGAGGTCTGCCAATATCTGATCGGGGAGAGTGCAGGGAAAGATCCCACAAGAGGTTGGTGGCAGCTGAAGAGCACAGAAACTGTGGGCAGCAATTTCAGCCTGTCAGAATGGTTATTACAACCTGCAGCAGGAGAAAGGGAAAAGAAAAAAGTTTTTAAAAATTTCTTTGTGCTGTTGAAAAATTTAATGGACTGCCCCTTTAAGACCCGAAGTCCGATCCTTATCGGAGGTCCCGATCTCGCGCCAGAGATCAGCCAGCGCGGGCTTCCAGGACTCCTCCTCTCTCTCTCCCCACGAGGCAGAACAGCAGGAACAAAGAGATCAGCCAGCGCGGGCTTCCAGGACTCCTCCTCTCTCTCTCCCCACGAGGCAGAACAGCAGGAACAAAGAGATCAGCCAGCGCGGGCTTCCAGGACTCCTCCTCTCTCTCTCCCCACGAGGCAGAACAGCAGGAACAAAGGGACCAGGACCAGAACACCAGCGGCACCAGAAGAAGGAAGAAGGACAGCAGGAGCAGCAGCAGGAGCGGAGCGGCCCAGGAGAGGGAAGGCCCAGGAGAGAAGCGGCCCAGCGGCAGGAGAGACCCAAGAGCAGACGGCCCAGGAGAAGAATGCGAGGGAGCAGCAGCCAATGAAGACAGAAGACCAGGAGAAAAAGAGAAAACAGCACCAGGAGAGATGACCAGGAGAATTGAAAGAGAGAGAGAGAGAGTCTGAAGGCCTCAACAACCAACCAGACAACATCCAAAAGTAAATAATGTTTTTAATTTAATGAGATAGAAAAGAGTATGTTAATAATAAAATAATTTAACCTGAAAAAGTGGTTATTAGCTTACTTCACTTCCTTAAGAACGCAGGACCCGGGACATCGATGCTATTAAGGGGTAAGTAAGTAAAATTCTTCAGTGAAGGTATGAGTTATACCGGGGGATAACTTGAAAGGAGAGTTTGACCCGAATAGCACTCACAGAGGCCTGTACTGGAGTCAGGGAGGAAGAATCCCTGTTCGCCGTTTTAGAATATTGGCCCTTAAGGTCTTTGGTATAAGGGGAATTCTAAAACATATAGGTGAATTTAGAAAAACATGGCGCCCAACGTGGGGCCTAGAATATTAGAAGTTTCTAGGTAAAGTAAGCCTAGAATATTAGAAGTTTCTAGGTAAAGCGAGGCTAGAATATTAGAAGTTTCTAGTTAAGCAGAGTAGGGGCTAGAATATTAGAAGTTTCTAGTTAAGCAGAGTAGGGGCTAGAATATTAGAAGTTTCTAGTTCCCAAGAAACGGGTGGAATATTAGAAGTTTCTAACCGGCACAAAGGCTAGAATATTAGAAGTTTCTAGTCTATGTGTGAGTCAGACTTTACCTGCCGAGTTTAGTCTGGAAAGTCATGTGTGATTGGCTTTTGTAAGGATATTCTGTGGATCGAGGGGACTGAAGCTCAGGTTGGGTGTGAAAATCAGTAGACTAGAAGATACTGACCCTGAGAAAAAGTCTGCAAGACATTTTGGTGACAGCACTAAAATCTTGCATCCATTACTGGTAAAAGGGGCTAAAGAATAAATCATCCTCAGGGTAAGGCAGATTGTGCGGACATTTTCTGGAAAATAGGGACGCTTATCTTCAGAAACCAATAATCAATCGACCCTTAACTAAAGCAGGAAGATAGTGCCTTGGTCAGCCTTGGATAGGGCCCAGAAAGGGTACTTATCCTTAATTTCAGAGTGCACCTGAAAGGGACAACCAGGAACAGAACTAAAAATCCGAAAATGGCAATTAGGGTAATTCTCATGCCCTGGGATACGGTCAAGAGAAATGTAGAAATGAAAAGGGAATGGAAGAAATTAAAAGAGCAAAAGAAATCCTGGACAAGAGATATGTATCCAGACGGAGATATCTCCCTCTTTGTTAGAGTGCCAAAAGCCCTGCAATATACAGATTCAGTCAGGGTCCTTAAAGCACTTTGTCAGTTTGCATTTGAAAAGCGAGCTGAATCACTAATCGTATTTGGACACAGACAGAAGCATGCAGCTGCTCAAGTGGGCAAAGTGTGTTCCAAACTGATTTAAATAATTGACGGAGTAAACAGGACAGAAATAATACAGATCCCTAGTAAACACAAAAGTAACTCTGAAGTGGTAGGCAAATATATAAAACAACTGCAGAAAAATGAACCATTAGAAATGGAAAGTGACGAGGAATCAGGCCTAGAATCAGATAGCCGAGAGAATTCGGACCCCTGTGAAAATTTCCCAACGGGATACAATTTTCAATACCCAGAGCCAAGTCTGTTTCAGGAAGAAAATTGGCCTCAGCAATCTGCCACACATAAGAAAGAAGCGTTTATCGATCATTTCTTTGAACCACAAGAAAGTGAAGAGGAACAAGGCATAGTTGGGATTATGGCGCCTCCTGTGATGGGACAGGAAGAATTATCATCCTCATCCGAGAATGAGGAAATAGTCAAACAAAAGAGAGGAATAGGGAATAGAAAAAATTCTAAACCATTAGAAATAGGGGATTATAGCGATCACTGGAAACACCAACAACCTTCCACTTATCAACCAGTAAATAAGGATGTACCGTATTATATTTATAATCCAGAAGCAGAAATGGTACACCATAGAGATCAGGAAGGATGGGAAAGAGAGGTTACAGCTAGGGGACTTAAAATAGGAGAAATATTAGGCGGAAGTCAACAAATTGATTCTACGAAATTACTAGAATTACCAAACGTTACCCCCAAAGCTAAAATTTGGCAAATGAGCAAAGGGTATGACAGTTTCGGAAGAGCCATGAGTAGGGTAAGGAACAGCACAGAAACACAAGGCCAGATAATAGCAGCACTAAGACCACAGGAAAGGATACAGAATCGTCCAAGACCCCAAAAAACTGCTCCTACTCCAATGGATAGGGCAAGTTATGCTCCACGAGATAGCCAGGTACCAAGTGCAAGGTTTGAAGAATATATAGAATCGGTGGAAGAGTTTGCACAACATAGTACCCCCTATTTTGAGGAAGAACCGGTACGACGACGGATACATTTCTCCGAATATAGGGACCCAGATAGAGGTGCCCCTTTGAGAACACCATGCCCCAGAAGTGAGAAAATAGTTCAGTCATTTACACCAGGTCCAGAGGAAGGACAGGGAGGCATGGTACCGTATAAAATAGTAGCAGCCGTAATGAAGACAGCAGGCCCAAAGAAACATGGGGAGAGTAGAGTTGAGTATTCACAGAGGTTAAAACAGTTAGCGAAGAAAATGGGGGCATCAGGAGAATCCACCAAATTGATTGATTTACATACAGTGGGAGAAATAGTTACAGGCGAAGTCTCAGATTTAATAAACGAGTTAGATTTGGGAAATGAGAGAGCTAATTTAATGAAAGAGATGACAGAGGCAGCATATGCAGGGGAACACCTCACACCATATATCGACCGAATATATGAGGTTAATAAGGAAGAGGGGGTCGATGTAGTCAGATTCCTGAGGGAATTAGGACCCAAGATTCCAGGAGGAAAAAGCCTCTCAACAATACTGTTAACGACCTCTAGAAGAGAAATAGGAAGAGAACTGGTTAAATTGGATTTGGCAGGCAAAGCATTTAAGGATAAACACACAAAAGGGGAACAAAAAAGAGCAGCTGCCCAAAATAATGTTTCAACACAAAATGCTCAGATTAGACCACCAAACCGACAGATACCTGACAAATCGGAACAGAATCCAGCACAACCAGCAATGCCACAACATGGGTATAATTTGCGGTCACAAGGGCCACCTCCACCACAAAATCTAGATTATTTACCAAGGGGACAATTCCTAGCCCTCAGTCGGGAGGAAAGAGACAGATTCATTGAGGATAGGAGAAGAAGAGCAGCTGGTCAGGGGAGGATTGAGCAAGGTAGATATCAACCACCAGAAGGGTATCCGGGACGCTCGCGAGGGGGATTCCGAGGAGGAGGCCCCGGTATATATGGACAGGATTCGGCTTCTCCCCTTAAACAGGCTATACAAAATCTAACAACAGAAACAGACAAAGGAGAATTAGTAGTAGTATACAAGGGGGAAAGATGTATAGTGGACACAGGGGCTGAGATATCAATGATAAGGGAAGAAGCTGGAAATCCGACAGGAAAGAAATACATAGTAGAAGGAGCATTAGGGAATAAGGATATTAGACCAGAAGTTAGATTGGGAGAATTACTGGCAATATCAGGAACTGATAATCTGATGGCAGGGAAAGATTTAATAAAAATAGATACTGGAAAAATAAGGATATTAAAACCAATTGATAACATGGAGGAAATAAGGAAACAGAAAGAGAAAAGTATTTTAAATGACGAAGCTTGGAAGAAGATGGAAGAAGTACTGATGAGCAAACCTAGCGATAGGTAAGAATGACACAGGTTTGATTAGCCAGCAATTTCAACACACAATTCACGGGGGACAACACAGACCTCAAAAACAGTATCCTTTGCCTAGAGGAGCTAAGAGCGAGCTGGAGATAATAATCAAGGAATTGGAGCAGCAGGGGATTATTCAAGGGGTCACATATGCCTCAACAAATAGTCCACTTCAGGTAGTAAGAAAACCAGATGGTACATTTAGAATGGTAACAAATTACAAAGCTTTAAATAAAGTCACAAAGAAGGACAAGAGATATTTAATAAATCCACAAGCTACCTTAGAGCAAGTCGCGGGAAAAACTTACTTAACTAGTATAGATTTGGCGAATGGATTCTGGAGTGTTCCATTAGACCCAGACAGCAGGGAGAAAACAGCATTCACCTTTGGAACTAAGCATTATGTATATTGTAGACTTCCACAGGGATATGTTAATTCTCCAAATCACTTTCAGGCAATAATCAGGGAGCTGATTAAAGATGATTTGGCTTTGGTATATATCGATGATATATTAATTGGAGATGACGATCAGGACAAACATGTGGAAAGAGTGGCCAGGATCATTAAGACACTTAGTGAAGCAGGCTTTAAAATAGGGCTAAAGAAATGTCAAATTGGGAGAAGCGAAGTCAACTATTTGGGTTATTCAGTATCGAAGGAAGGTAGAGAGGCCAGTATTGAAATGAGGAAGAAGATAGCTGAAATTACTGCGCCTGTTTCGAAAAAAGGGGTTCAAAAAATAATGGGAATGTTGGGATATCTAAGGCCAGTAGTGAAGGACTTCAGTCTCTATGCTAAAGCCATTTATCAAACCTTGAAAGGGGATTTTATTTGGACCAGCGAGGCCCAGAGAGGGTTAGATCAGTTAAAGACAGCAATTGCGATATCGGGGTCATTAGTTGGGAGACAAGAAGAGGATGATTTAAGCATTAAATTAGACATATATAAAAATGGATATGGTATGGTACTTGCTAATCTTAGCAATCAGACACCTATCAAACATCTGACAGGAAACTGGTCGAGAGCTGAACAAAAGTTTTCAAACATCGAGAAATGTCTAGCAGCTATAACAAAGAGAATAGCAGAGATAGAAAACTTGTCGGGTGGTAAGAAAATTTATGTCACAACTGAGTTTTTGGAGTTAAAGGAGCTAACCAAGAGACAGATTTGCCAGCAAGGCGCGAATACAGCTCGATGGGAAAGATGGGAAACCATTCTTCTAAACCCTGACTTAATGTTTGTTCATAACATTCAAAAGGGACAGAAACTTGATGAGCCAGTTAGTAAAACGGAGTTGGTGAATGCTTGGGTATTATATACTGATGGTAGTAAAGTCAAGAAGGACGAAGAACAAGCCAGATGGGCATTCATTTTAAAAAATTCAGGAAACATAGTAGTGGAGGAACAGGGAATAATCATTGGATCAGCTCAGACAGCTGAGGTAGAGGGAGTATTGCAAGGGTTAAAGGAGTGTCACCAGCGAAAGCTGCAGGAAGTTACCGTTGTAACCGACAGCTTTTTCGTGCAGCAAGGATTGGAGAAAGATTTGGAGTTTTGGAAACTAAACGGTTGGACGAACGGTAGAAATAAACTACTGGAACAGAAAGAACAGTGGGAAGAGATAGATAAAATTTTAGCCGATATGGAGATCCAGACAATTCATCAAAAAGCACACACAAAAGGAATTGGGGAACTGTGTAAGGGGAATCAGGAAGTGGATGAATTAGCCAGACTTAGGACAATAATCTTGGGGACTCTTGGGAACTCAGCAGCCGACCATCAAATGATAATTAAGCAAGTACATGAAGCCACAGGACATGGGGGTCATGTTGTAGTCGCAAGGGAGTTGAAGAAGTTGGGAATTAAAATAGCCTATTGGAGACAACATTTAACTGCAGTAAGGAGAAAATGTGAGAGATGTATGGCCTGTGGAGGACAGAGAGGAAATAAAACATGGGAGCATAAAAACTGAGAAACCGATGCAGGAATGGTCATTAGATTATGCAGGACCACTTTTTCCCAGAAGCAGCAAAGGTAATTTGTATTTTTTAGTCAAAGCTGATAGCTGCATGGGAGAAATTGACCTTAGAGCAACCAGCAAAGCAAATGGAGCCACAACCAAAAGGGTATTGGCAGAAATGATGACCTCCAGAGGTAGACCAGAATCGATCCGAATGGACAACGCGCCACACTTTAGAAACAATACTGTTATTAACTTTTGTGCTGACAGAGGAATAACAATCAATTGGGCCGTGAAATATGCACCTGAGAGTAATGGAATGGCTGAGAGGTCTGTAAGAAAAGTAAAGGATTGGATCATAAAGAATCAGAATAATAAAGGCTGGGATAAAGACATTGAAAGAATAGTATTTGATCTTAATAGCAATCTTGGAACCTCTGTCCCCCAGGGACAAGGAGACCCAAGTGAATCTGGGAATTATCAAGTAGGAGACGAAGTTTGGGTGAAGTTACCAACTAAGACTGCGGGGAAAATCATTCGTGAGACTGTAAAATGTAAAGACAAGATTGTTCAGATTCTGGGTACACATACAATTGAATTAGAGAAGCATGGTGTCTGGAGCAAAAGAAATTGTGTCACGCTTGAAACACACGACCCAGTGAGCATCAGAGGAGTTTGAGATTCTTCGAATCTCACTCAGGGGTGCAATGACAGAAGGAGGCTTGACTACATCAAGGATATGGAATATAAACCAGTTCAAAAAGAAATGATGGCAAAAGGAATCCGGAAGTCCTGGAGAGGGCACTTCTGGGATAATCCGAATTAAAGAATAGGGCCCTCTCCACCCTTGATCTGTTCATTTGCTTTTTCAGGTGGAAAAAATTAATAACAAACCAGGTCGCAAGAAGGAAGAGAACTACACTCCAATAACAAACCAGTTCGCAAGAAGGAAGAGAACTACACTCCAATAACAAACCAGTTCGCAAGAAGGAAGAGAACTACACTCCAGAGAAGAATCTGTTCGACAGGATTGGGGGGAAACTAATGATATAATTGGCTACAAATTTGAGGGAATTAAATGACAGAACCCGGAGGAAAACTTTACGGGTTAGAAACAAATTAGAATATCAAATTATAACTGGACAGTGAAACCCCCGGTCAGACATCTCTAACTGGACATTAGTTGATGGATGATCTGTGGTCTCCATGGGGTATGTACTACGCAGTGGAATCATTAAGGTCTCGGCAGCAGATAGCAGCGACTGACGAGGAACCCCAATATGATAAATGATAATAGGTTAAGAATTTTAGTAGCTTGATACTACGGCGGGAAAATTGTTACCAATGCAACAAAACAATATTGCATTGAAGAGCTATAATCGTTGATAAGAAAATTTTTTTTATTTTTATGTAAATTGATAGGGACTGTTGTATATATATGATAAGGGGGGTATGTGTGTCGTTAAATAACTTGATCCGCATTTCTAAACTGTGAATGTTTTAATAGAGGGTTAGTTTAGTATGTAATAATTATTGTTCCAAAAGCCAAGAAGCGATGTTTCGATATTGATATTAAATTGTTAACAGTTGAAAATATGTAAAGTGTAACACACAGTCTATTGGTTAGGTAATGAATAAGGTGTTAAGATAAGATAAAAATTTTACTATGTATAGAACAATAGGGAGAATTTGTTTGGGAAGAAAAAAAAAGAGACGGTTCAATGCGGTTTTGTAAATGCTGAAATGAAAAATATACACGTTGTCAGAAAGATGTTCTCTCATGTAAACCAGGGGTTGGCAGACTTACATGATTCACGACAATGTTAGACATTAATGGGGAAGTTAGGAATACAAGCAGGATCAATTGAACATTTTAAATTAATAAGACAAGGGGATCAGTGGGGGGTACAAGATATCACAGTTACCACAGTCCAATCAGAAATGGAAAACAAGTTGGACTGGAACGGAAGACAAGACTCGTATTGACACTGGTCTGTGATATGCATACAAATGACAATGATCAGGGATGTATGTTAGTACAATTGGATGGGGGGACAATAAACCAAATTATAGTAATGTTTCAAATGTCAAGACGGGGTGTTCTGGAAAATACAGAATGTGTCATTTGAAACATAGAGGTCTGCCAATATCTGATCGGGGAGAGTGCAGGGAAAGATCCCACAAGAGGTTGGTGGCAGCTGAAGAGCACAGAAACTGGGCAGCAATTTCAGCCTGTCAGAATGGTTATTACAACCTGCAGCAGGAGAAAGGGAAAAGAAAAAAGTTTTAAAAAATTTCTTTGTGCTGTTGAAAAATTTAATGGACTGCCCCTTTAAGACCCGAAGTCCGATCCTTATCGGAGGTCCCGATCTCGCGCCAGAGATCAGCCAGCGCGGGCTTCCAGGACTCCTCCTCTCTCTCTCCCCACGAGGCAGAACAGCAGGAACAAAGAGATCAGCCAGCGTGGGCTTCCAGGACTCCTCTCTCTCTCCCCACGAGGCAGAACAGCAGGAACAAAGAGATCAGCCAGCGCGGGCTTCCAGGACTCCTCCTCTCTCTCTCCCCACGAGGCAGAACAGCAGGAACAAAGGGACCAGGACCAGAACACCAGCGGCACCAGAAGAAGGAAGAAGGACAGCAGGAGCAGCAGCAGGAGCGGAGCGGCCCAGGAGAGGGAAGGCCCAGGAGAGAAGCGGCCCAGCGGCAGGAGAGACCCAAGAGCAGACGTCCCAGGACAAGAATGCGAGGGAGCAGCAGCCAATGAAGACAGAAGACCAGGAGAAAAAGAGAAAACAGCACCAGGAGAGATGACCAGGAGAATTGAAAGAGAGAGAGAGAGAGTCTGAAGGCCTCAACAACCAACCAGACAACATCCAAAAGTAAATAATGTTTTTAATTTAATGAGATAGAAAAGAGTATGTTAATAATAAAATAATTTAACCTGAAAAAGTGGTTATTAGCTTACTTCACTTCCTTAAGAACGCAGGACCCGGGACATCGATGCTATTAAGGGGTAAGTAAGTAAAATTCTTCAGTGAAGGTATGAGTTATACCGGGGGATAACTTGAAAGGAGAGTTTGACCCGAATAGCACTCACAGAGGCCTGTACTGGAGTCAGGGAGGAAGAATCCCTGTTCGCCGTTTTAGAATATTGGCCCTTAAGGTCTTTGGTATAAGGGGAATTCTAAAACATATAGGTGAATTTAGAAAAACAATTAGTTAACACATGCAAGGATAACATACAGAATGCTATACAGACTGGATTGCTCTGGAACTACCCAATGTGCGACTGTCCTTGTGTACACCTTACTACCAACTGACGTTAGCCGGATGTCACATGATTGCTCTCTGACGCCGCCTGCTGGTGGAAGGTCGCATTGCTGAGTGTATGCAATATTATTCACAGGCATATCACCACATCCCCTTCCTTTGGAGTTTTTGATCTTTATGTACAAACATGATTACTATCTTTACACATGTGTTTGATGGATAGACAGATTTAACTAATGCATCCATAGACATGGTATGCCTGCTAGATGTGTGTCCTTTGTGCACAGCTCTTCCCTCTCGGGATTGCCCCGCTGGTCGTCTGGGCTCTTGTCAGCTTTTTCGAAGACTGTTTTCTGTGCAAATCTTTTATGTTTTAGCCTTTTATGACGATGCGCCTTGGTATTCTTGTAGTCCACTCTGGTGTCTTCAGCTTCTTCTGTTTCTGTGCTCAATGCTGTTGGCTGCTGCATTGCTGCGTGCTCTTGCGATGCTCTGTTGTGTGGCATCCGGCCTATCAGTCACATTGTCGATGTCTCCTTTCTTGGTGTCCTTGGTGGGACTCTCCTTCCCTTCCTCTTTAGTGTTTTAATGCCAATTTGCGATTGCTCCTATTATATTTTTTACGAGCTATCTTTTGAGTGCTTTTCGTCTTTGGTTTGGCTCTGGGAGCACCCATCTTGTCACTGGCCTGTGCCATGGAATCAGTGTGTTGTGGGTCATCTGCAGAGATGTCTCGTGTTGGCATGCTGCCAAGGGACTGCACGATTGTAGTTAAGTCAGCACCTTCAGCGACCAGCTGCGGAGCCTCATCCTCTGGTATCTGGGATGGATTACCCCCTGGTGTCTGGATTGCCTCACATTCTGGTGTCTGCGTAGGATTAGCATTGTCAGCACTGGGCGCTGCGCCTTCATCTTGTGCTTGAGCCCCAAGTGATGGATCCTCATCACGATATCACTATGCACACTTCATCATTTTCAGATAGCCCGGTGGGGACTCATCCTCATCGTGTGATAGTATGTATTTATCATTCAATGCTGTGGAAATGCAAAAAAGTTGAAAAAAGTAATCAGTACCATTTTCTTGACTGCTTTCTGAGTAGACCGACCCTCATGCAACTTCTTCAGTCTAATAGTTTTCATTGTGACATTTTTTCCTTCCAGTCGATGTGGCAGCCTGTGCACCCCGTATTTGTAAATATGAAGACGCCTGCCCCATCATGCTGCCACTTTATATGGTATGTTTTTATGTGCACGGCATTCGTGAAGTACTCATTCGATTCAAACTTGAACTCCAGAGTGAAGCCCATTGGCTGTCTGGGATCTGAGAAGTTTATTGCAATGTTTTGTAGATGCTTAAAAATGGGCTCATCATGCTCCTGTATCATCCGGCTGAGCATATCTTCATTTTCGAAGACCACTAACCAGAACGCTGCAGTGTCCTTCGGATCCTCCATCTCTGTGTCTGGTTGATCTTCCTCCACTTTTCTTATCGCTCAAATCTTATCGGATAATTGCGCCATTGTATCGAGTTGCGAGTCGCCTCGCTGACTGGGACATACAGCCGATCCACTAGGTTCAGGACCTCACACGCAACCACCCTTAGGATAGACTCACGTTTTGTGTCCGCAATGGAGAATGGCATGATGTGTCTTCTGTTGTGTACCCATGCTTTTTGGACACATTCCCACTGTAGTCGATCAGCATTCTTGGTCGGGTTCCGAGTTTTTGCGAGACTCACAGGCTGTGCAAATCACCCAGACTGAGGAGGTTTGCCTTCACTCCCGTGTCAAGTTTGCATTTTGTCAGTGTGTCCTTGAGCATCACTAGAATGGTCCATCTGTTTTCAACGCTATCTGCTGGATTAGCACTGTTGTTCCAACTGGTTATTAATGCTTTTTTCCCTTTTGTCTTCAGACTCATTATGTCCTTGATTGAGATTAAATGAACAAAAAATAATTCATCAAGAGTCATCTCATCAACTGCATTGACTGACCCTATTTGGCCCACTGTAGGACAGAAAAAACATTGTTTCGCAAGCCTGGAACATACTTTTTCAAAGGCTGGACACTGCTGTGGGCCATGTTGGTTGCCACATTTCTGGCACAAAATGGCTGCTCCTGTCATCCACATTAAATGGCCTCCCACACTGAGACCACATTTCTTTTGAACTGCGTCACAGTGCTGATGGCACTGCAGTCTTCCACTATGTTGGCACCAAAATGTTTCGAGCTGAGTGTACTCATTTATTGTGCAGCCAACTCAGTTGTATGACAAATCTTAATTGCTTTATCCAATATCAAATCTCCTTCCCGCAGCAATCTCTCACAGAACTTGTCATTTGATATGCCAAATACTATTTGGTTGCGGATCATTGAAAATTTCAGATTACTGAAATATCAGGTCTGGGCCTTCAGCCTCAAGTCAGTGACAAAATTGTGGAACGATTCACCAGCTTTCTGGGTACGCATACGAAAAATATATCTTTCAAATGTCTCATTCTTTTCGGGAGAGCAATGCCGATCAAAGTACTCTATCACTTGATCATATATCTTGCTTTCCTTTTCTCTATTGAAAGAAAATGCATTGTAGATTTCTATTTGTTGTGGACCTGCCCTCGTGAACAGCAATGTAATGTGCCTCTCGTCAGACTGTGCCTGCAGGCCAAGGGCTGAGGCATAGAGCTTAAACTGCTGTTTGAAAACGCGCCAGTTTACGTCTATGTTACCTGACACTTGAAGCTGGTGGGTTGCCTTTAAATTCCATCTCGAGCTTCATTGTCTTTTATTGCATTGAGTCGTCACTCCGTAGTTTACCAGGTCGGTTGAAGAATCTTCTTTTTTCTGTTTCGTTCTACAGCCGGGTTCCCTTTGTCTTTTCTGCTGTTTCCTTCAAAACGCCTGGTACCATGTTGTGTTCTGTTGTCTTATCCTTGCATTGATTCATACAGAACTGCTGATGACTTACTTAGAATGATGTTTTATTAGTTAACATGTGGAAGGATAACATAATAATATAATCTTTATTATTGTCACAAGTAGGCATTACATGAACACTGCAATGAAGATACTGTGAAAAGCTCTTAGTCACCATACTCCGGCGCCTGTTCGGGTACACTGAGGGAGAATTAAGAATGTCTAATTTACCTAACATCACGTCTTTCGGCACTTGTGGGAAGAAACTGGAGCACCCGGAGGAAATCCACGCAGACACGGGGAGAATGTGCAGACTCCTCACAGACAGTGATCCAAGCTGAGAATCGATCGTGGGACCCTGGTGCTCTGAAGCTACAGTGCTCACCACTGTGCTACCGTGTAGCTGGGTGTCACATGACTGATGTCTGACGCCACCTGTAGGTGGTGCTCTATGCTGCTCGGCTGCTAGCTTCCAGCCAAAAGGAGGATCGGTGGGTGTTCTAAGCCAAATTTTCGGTCGGAAAATGCCACCGTTTCCATGCCGGTGTGGGGACATAGCCTCAGAATCAGAGAATGCAGCCCCTTATTTTTGAACTTTGTCCTCTAGTTCTAATCTTCACAACAAGAGGGAACATCATCTCAACATTCACCTTGTTGATTCCTCTCAGGATCTTCTATATTTAAATAAGATCACCTGTCATTCTTCTAAACTCCAATGGGTACAGGTGCAACCTGTACAACCTTTCCTCATTAGCTAACCCTTCATCTTTGGATTCAATTGAGTAAACCTATTGAATAATGCTATTATTTATCCTTTCTCAAGCAAGGGGATCAAACAATACACTACTCCAAATGTGGTCTCACCAACACCGAATGTAATTGTAGCAAAACTTCCCTCCTTTTATATTCTATTTCCCTTGAAATAAACATTTGGCTGCCTTTCTAATCATTTGCGGTCATGTCCCTATCCACCCTGATCTCTGTGCTGTCGGGTTTTGCAATCATTCTCTATTCAAATAACATACATCCTTCCTATTCTTCCTGCCAAAGTAGACTCCATCTGCAAGCTCTTTCACCCATTCACTTAACCTATCTAAATCTCTTTGTAAACTCTTTCTGTCCTCGTCATAATTTACTTTTTGCTATACATTTATCAACAATACATTCGGTCCCTTCATCCAAATCATTTATATAGATTGTAAATGTGCATATGTATTTCTGTATCTGGTGAAGCTCGTGGGAGTGTGGAACAAGGCGGACAGGGACACTTTGTCTGGGAGGCCAAATGGCAGCTTCCAGACAGCAGAATAAAAATTGGGAAGTAAGTTAATGGCAGATTAAAGATGAATCACACATGTCACGGTGGTTAGCACTGCTGCCTCACGGTTCCAGGGTCCCGGATTAAATTCCAGTCTCGGGTGACTTGCAGTGATCTCTGTATATCAGTATACATGATCAATGTATGCAAAACTAGCACAGTCAATTCAACACTAGATGTCTCACTGTCAGGTGATATAAAAAGGACTTTCCCGCTCTTTCTGAAAGAGTGCATTAGGAGAGTGAGCAGACAAGACATAGAATAGTTAGAGAGAGAAGTTATAAGTTATTTCATTATTATATTGTATAGTTTGTTAGTTATCCTTATTATATTTTATTTGTTTAATAGTTGAGTATTAAATAAAAAGATCTCACAAATATAATTTATATTACTCAATAGATTAGTTGATCTTTACAGAAAGACTATTGTTTATTTCCTCAACTCGGCTGGTTCAAAAGAGTAATATACTATATTATACAAAGTAATGTAACAATTGTCTGCGGAGTCTGCACGTTCTCCCCGTGTCTGCATGGGTTTCCTCTGGGTGCTCTGGTTTCCTCCCACAGTCCAAAGATGTACAGGTTAGGTGGATTAACCGTGCTAAATTGCCCCTTAGTGTCCAAAAGGTTAGGTGGGGTTACTGGGTTATGGGGATAGGGCTTGGGTAGGGTGCTCTTTCCAAGGGCTGATGCAGACTTGATGGGCTGAATGGCCTCCTTTCACACTAAATTATATGGTTCTATGGTCGTGATTATCAATGGCATGTGTTGAGAACCTATTTTCAACACACTAGCATGCCATGCATGCTCATTATAACACATAGTCACGATATTAAATTGTACCTTTGTGATTAGGTCAGCAGCAAAGAAGAGCAGGTACCTTCAGATTCTCAACTGGTTAAAGGTGGCAGCAGGTGAGGAAGCCTTCTTGGTTGTTTTGGAGTGAGTAGGAATTGCTTTTCTAGTATGGATTACTTTCTTGGACCAGGGAGAGCAGGCTGAGTTGTTACATTGAGCTCGTAGGTTGGCTATCCAGGGAGGTTGTGGCATGGTTCTCCAAGGAAGGGAGGTCAGATTGTGGCAGCCTTGAAAAGGGTTGCAGGGGACAGAGGGAGAGATTTTGACAAAAGTGATGAGGTTAATCTCTAATTCTCAAGCATGTTAGAGGGGATATCAAACCATGATGGCTTGCAGCTGCAGGACTCCAAGTGTGGCAGTTTACGTTCAAAATCCTCCTCTCAGATAGAATGATCCTGCTGGCTTGCAGGGAATGGATGCCTGCCCAGGTGCTGTTTGAATATGACGCATATACCTTACACCACTGTGAGGAAATGGCAGGGTTGATGACTTCCTGCCTACTCCCGCCGCACAATTGGCCTTGCCCCTTGGCCGTCGACAGCTGGCTGTCGCATGAATGCACATGGCTAATCATCCTGCCTCCGAGTGGAGGATCCAGTCACCTCGGATTCTGCTGTCAGTACATTCGAGGTGCAACAGGATTTCGCCCATTCTGTTTGTGCTTTCTTGGTGCATACTGATGTGCTATCTGTATTGGATTAACACGGGCTGCAACTCGATGCAGTATCGCTTGAAAACAGGCTTCCAACGCTGTAGATGGTTCAACACTGTTTTATTGAACTTGCCGAGAATGTACATAGTTCGCTGTGAGTCGACACTCTATCAATCTAAGCTTGCTAACCTTGGTCTGGCTTGCCCAGACTTGCCCTGTGCCATGTGTAGTAGGTGCTGACTGTACATTGCACCCTGACTGCTGCTACCGTGTCGCATCCTTTCGTCCGACGTCACTTCGTCCAACGACACTTCGTCCACGTCTTTTGGTCCAATGTCTTTTTGTCCGCACGTCTTTTGGTCCAATGTCTTTTTGTCCAATTATCCAATTACAAATTAACTCCGTATAAAACCATTTAATTGATAAAATGCAAGTACAATACAGCAAGTGAATTTAATTGCTAAAATGCAAGTAATTGATCAAATGCAAGTAAAATGCAAGTTGAAAAATGCAGTTAAAAAATCTAAAAATGCAGTTAAAAAATCTAAAAGTTTACTATTTACTTAAAATTCCCGAAATTACTTAAAATTGATGTAAATTGTAAGCAACATTCCTCAAGAAATCAATTTTTGTTGTAGAATCATATTCAACGACCAATCTTTTGAGGCGTTCAGTTATTTTCTTATATCGCGTACATGAAGTCGACTGATCTCCCCGAAGATTTGAGCCTTTTTGCTTATTATGAACCCTTCCTCTTCCTTCAGAGTTTTGATTAACCTCCAGATATTCAAATGAGCTCCACCCGCCGAACGCTTTATCGCAGAATGAAACCCCTCAGCAGCATTATTTGTTCTCGGTAGATCTTGTAGAACACGCTGATTAACATTCCATACAGCTGTCGGGAATGTAGGTGTTTCTCTCCTTCGTCTGGCACCACGTCCTCTCACAATGCCTATGTAAGTCAAGTCGAAGTAAACGATGAATTCAGCAGGTATTTCTTCATCGTCTATCAAATCTTCATAAGCCTCTTCGACATCTTCAACGGGGAGGAAAGCTAATGCTGAAAAACATCGAATTTTAAGACAGAATTCAGAGTCTGTATTGTATTTTTCTTTGAGGCCTAAATCGGTAATTTTTCGAAACACAGATTGGCTCAAATGAAACAAACATGCCACGACAGATGAATTAAGGAATGATGAATTAATTGCCTTGTGAATTGCAACTTCGAAATCTGCCATGATATCAATCGGATCTGCATTAGGTTGCATAATTTTCAATTGGTCAAAGAATAATTCGTATGTCTGCTTTCTTTTATTCGGCAGTAATGCAAAGACCCGTGGAAAACTGCTTCCTTTAACTTGTACATGAATGCAGAACAGTTGAAACCACTGTTGTGGCACAATCTTGAATGTCCCATCGCATGCCCAATGACGATATGATGCTAAATCCTGAAGAGCACTTTCTGATGCGAATACTAGTAAGCGCTGTTGATCCTCGGCGCCCGAATCGTATCTCAGAAACTGTTCGCCATTGTCAAGTTTACAATATTTGTCAGGTATTTCAAAACCGTGTCTAGCCACTGGATTAGCGGGAAATCCAGAATTTTTTTGTCGGCACCTTTGAATAGTCCTTCAGACGACAGGCAACCTAGGGAGTTGAGAGCAGGTATTTTCTGATAGCTGCGTAAACTTGGCCGCTAGTATGCTACGCGAACTTGCTGCTATGTTTTCCACTGCTTCATGCTTTATTTCTGCAACTGCTTTTCTAGCATTTAACAAATCAACATCAGCTGGATGAAGGTGCTCATTAGAGAAATAAATAATTTTCGGCTCATTGTTTTCCGTTACCGTGTGAATCTGCACTGAACACAGCCTTCTTTTCTCACATCTCCAGTATTCTTTTCCTAGGTTTGGACTGCTCAAATGAAAATCGTAGATATAGTTATTTCCATCAGCTACCTTCCTTTTACTCTTCGTTGACACAATGAACTTTGCCATTTCGGGATGGGCGAATTAAGAAAGAGAACGATAATATCTATCCTTTAACGAGGCTCGTTAAAGGAAAGAGAACGATAATAACTATCCTTTAACGAGGCTCGTTAAAGGAAAGAGACCGGTAATAAAAATCCTTTATTGCATATTATACCTTGCTATGTGCATTAGAGAAGATTTCTATTTACAAAAAGTTAATGTGTGGAGTGGAGTGCTACTAAGCAAGTTACAAAAAGTCAAGTTACAAAAGTCTTTGACAAAAAAAATCATCCGACAAAAAAACGTAACAAGTCACAAAAAGTCTTTGACGAAAAAAATCATCGGACAAAAAGACGTTGGACCAAAAGAAGTGCGGACAAAAAGACGTTGGACCAAAAGACGTGGACGAAGTGTCGTTGGACGAAATGACGTCGGACGAAAAGACATAGCACCGCTGCTACAGCTATCACCAGTACGAAGAGGCCGAGCCTTCCTGCCTCGTGTGTTTTATACTGGTAATGTACCCTGTAGTGTCCTGCCTGGTTATTGGTTCTGTATTCTGTGTGGTGATTGGTTCCTGTGTGTGTCCCTCACTGCCTGTCTGTATCTCATTATGAACATGAGTGCATATTATGACATCTTCCCTTTTTAAATACATTTTCGATGCTTGTGGCTGTGTGCTTGTATTTACATGTGTGACTATGTGCAAAATGGTGAGTGAGTGAACGTATATACATGGGAAGGTGTCTATCGTACATATACAGAAAAATGTGAACAAAATTAACACAGTTAAAGTCTATAAATCCAGTCTTTGTGGTGGGTGGCAGATTCCTGTCGACCTCCTCAGAGGTGGCAGGGGGATGCCGGAGTCTCGACAGGCGTGATTGCTGCCAGATTGGCGGGCTTGTAGCTTGAAATGTCCGGAGGAGGCGCCTCGACATACAGAGGGGTGTGGTCAGGTGGTGGTGGGCGGGCAACTTTGCGCAGTGCCCTTCTGTTGCGCCTGAGAATGGAGCCATCAGCCATGCGAACAACGAAAGACCTGGGGGCAGCCTGTCGTAGAACAACAGCTGGGGCTGACCAACCTCCCTCAGGCAGCTTGATGCGAACAACATCTTCTGGATCCAGCATAGGCAAATCAGTGGTGTGAGCATCATACGTGATCTTCTGCTCGTCCCTGAGTCGCTGCACTTTTCTTAGCACCGGGAGGTGATCAAGGTCTGGAACGTTGATGGCTGGAATAGTTGTCCGCAGGTTGCAATTCATGAGTAGTTGAGCCAGAGACAGACCAGTCGACAGGGGGGTTGCCCTGTATGCCAACAGTGCAAGGTTGAAATCAGATGCAGAGTCTGCAGCCTTGCGGAGCAGCTGCTTGACAATGTGGACCCCTTTTTCCACATTCCCGTTTGACTGCAGGTAGTGGGGACTGGATGTGACATGTTTGAAGTGGTAGGATTGTGCAAAGTTGGATCACTCTTGGCTGTGGAAACGTGGACCGTTGTCGCTCATCACTGTGAGTGGTATACTGTGCCTGGCAAACGTCCCCTTGCAGGCCTTGATGACTGATTTTGACGTGAGGTCTGACAGCTTCACAACTTCTGGGTAGTTTGAAAAGTAATCGATCAGAAGTACATAGTCACGCCCATTTGCGTGAAAGAGGTTTATTCCCACCTTGGACCATGGAGAGGTCACGAACTTATGTTGTTGGAACAACTCCTTGGCTGAGATGGTTGGAATCTCTGGCTTGTGGTGCAATTGAGGACCATATTGGAGATATCCTGGCTGATCCCAGGCCAGTAAACTGCCTGTCGAGCTCTGCGTCAGCATTTCTCGATTCCAAGGTGACCCTCATGGATCTGCTTGAACACCATGGCCTGCATGCTGTGGGGGGATAACAATTCGATCCAGTTTCAGAATGATCCCTTCAACAACCGTCAAATCATCCTTGACATTAAAAAACTGGGGGCATTGCCCCTTGCACCACACATTTGCGAGTTGATGCATTACCCTTTGCAGCAGAGGGTCTTTGGAAGTTTCTGCTCGTATCTGGATGACACGTTCACCAGTGGCCGGGAAGTTGCTGGCGCACATCTGCACCTGTGCCTCGATTTGGCGGATGAAGTCTACATGTTCGCAGGGCGTGGTGATGGATCTGGATAGGGCATCCGCGATTATCAGCTCCTTGCCTAGTCGAAATCATATCGGCGGAGTCGCAGAAGAATGCGCTGTAGCCGGGGCGTCATGGCATTTAAGTCCTTCTGGATGATGTGGACTAAGGGTCTGTGGTCTGTTTCCACTGTGAACTTTGGCAGACCGTATGTGTAATCGTGGACTTTAACGATTCCTGTTAGGAGACCTAGGCACTCCTCTTTTTTAAAAAAATAATTTTTATTCAAATTTTTGCATAGTACTGTAGCAACAACAAAAGGAGAGAATTTTTTTTCTTTTACAAAGAACAGAAAGAACAGTCCCCCCCCCCCCCCCCCCCCCCCCCCCACGCATACACAGCGGAAGAGATAAACTAACACCCATCATTCCCCCAAAACATCTGCCCGTCCTGTCAATAGACAGGACAGAACCCCCCCCCCCGCGTATACACAGAAGAGGAAATTAATTAATGCCCGACATTGTCACAGAACAACTATGCCCGTCCCTTTAGTACAAAACAACAAAACATCCCCCTCCCTCCCCCCCCCGGGCTGCCGCTGTTGCTGGCCTGTTTCTATCGTTTTGCCAGGAAGTCCAGGAATGGCTGCCACCTCCTGAAAAACCCCCGCACTGATCCCCTTAGGGCAAATTTCACCTTCTCTAGCTTGAGAAACCCTGCCATGTCGTTGACCCAGGCCTCCACGCGTCCTTCCACTGAAGAAGAATCCTCCGCCGGGCTACCAGGGACACAAAGGCCAGAACACCGGCCTCTTTCGCCTCCTGCACTCCCGGCTCCTCCGCAACCCCAAAACCTGCGAGCCCCCAGCCCGGATTGACCCTGGATCCTACCACCCTCGACAACGTCCCTGCCACACCCTTCCAAAATTCCCCCAATGCTGGACATGCCCAGAACATATGGCCATGATTTGCTGGGCTCCCAGAGCACCTACTACACCTGTCCTCACTCCCAAAGAACCGGCTCATCCTTGTCCCGGTCATGTGATCCTTGTGCAGCACCTTAAACTGTATGAGGCCAAGCCTCGCACAAGAAGAGGAGGAGTTCACCCTCCCCAGGGCGTCCGCCCGCGTCCCCTCCTCAATCTCCTCACCCAGCTCCTCCTCCCATTTACCCTTCAACTCCTCAACCGAGGCCTCGTCCATCTCCTGCATCACTTGGTACGCCGCCGAGATCCTCCCCTCCCCAACCCACACCCCCGAGAGCACCCTGTCCTGGACCCCACGCAGCGGCAGCAGAGGGAACCCCACCACCTGCCGCCTGACAAACGCCCTCACCTGTATGTACCGAAAGGCGTTCCCCAGTGGGAGCCTCTCCAGCTCAACCAGGCTCGCAAATTTCCCGTCTATAAACAGGTCCCCCAACCTCCTGATACCTGCCCGGTGCCAACTCAGGAACCCGCCATCAATTCTCCCCGGAACAAACCGGTGGTTCCCCCGTATTAGGGATCCCATCGAGGCCCCCACCTCCCCCCTGTGCCGCCTCCATTGCCCCCAAAGTTTGAGGGTAGCCACCATCACCGGGTTCGTGGTATACCTCGTTGGAGGGAACGGCAGCGGCGCCGTCACCAGCGCCTCCAGGCTCATGCCCACACAGGACGCCATCTCCATGCTCTTCCATGCTGCGCCCTCCCCCTCCATCACCCACTTACGCACCATCGCTGCATTGGCAGCCCAATAGTACCCACAGAGGTTGGGCAGCGCCAGCCTCCCCTATCCCTGCCCCGCTCCAAGAACACCCTCCTCACCCTCGGGGTCCCATGTGCCCACACAAACCCCGTAATGCTCCTGTTAACCCGTCTGAAAAAGGCCTTCGGGATAAGGATGGGGAGGCACTGAAACAGGAACAGAAATCTCGGAAGCACCGTCATCTTGATTGACTGCACCCTACCCGCCAGAGACAGTGGCAACATGTCCCACCTCTTAAGCTCCTCCTCCATTTGCTCCACCAGCCTTGTAAGGTTAAGCTTATGCAGGGCCCCCCAGCTCCTGGCCCTAGGCACTCCTTCTCAATCTGTGCGTACCTTTGCTGGGTCGGCGTCATGGCCCTGGATGAGTATGCCACTGGAGCCCAGGACGAGGAGTCATCTTTCTAGAGGAGCACCGCACCAATGCCGTCCTAGCTTGCATCTGTGGATATTTTAGTTTCCTTGGCCGGGTCAAAGAAAGCCAGGACTGGGGCCGTGCTGCGCTTTGCCTTGAGCTCCATCCTCACCGCTTGATGTGTTGGTGTCCACTGGAATACTGTGGTCTTTTTTACTAGATGCCGGAGGGCTGTGGTTTGGGATGCCATGTCAGGAATGAATTTTCCCAGAAAGTTCACCATCCTCAGGAAGCATAGTTCCGCCTTTTTGACCTCTGGGGTCTTCATGGCATTGATTGCCGTTACTTTGTTGGAATCAGGTTGCACACCCTGCTGGGATATTTGGTCACCCAAATATTTGATTGAAGACAGACCAAATGAGCATTTGGCCCTGTTTAGCTTGAGGCCATTCTCGTGGACCCTTTTAAAGACCTGTTTGAGTCGATCTGTGTGCTCTTCGGGGGTCATGAACCAGATTATCACGTCATCCACATAGACTCGCACACCCTCGATGCCCTCCATCATTTGCTCCATTATGCGGTGAAAGACCTTGGAGGCTGAAATGATACCGAAAGGCATGCAGTTGTAACAGTACCTGCCGAACGGAGTGTTAAACGTGCAGAGCTTCCCGCTGGAGTCGTCCAGTTGTATTTGCCAGAATCCACGTGAAGCGTCTAGCTTGGTAAAGAATTTGACGTGTGCCATCTCAGAGGTTAATTCTTCCCGCTTCAGGATCAGGTAGTGCTCCCTCATGATGTTGCGATTGAGGTCTTTGGGATCGATACAGATTCGTATTTCGCCTGAGGTCTTCTTCACGCAGACCATGGAGCTGACCAAGTCTGTTGGTTCCGTGACCCTTGAGATGATGCCCTGGCTTTGGAGCTCTTGCAGCTGCGCTTTTAAGCGATCCTTTAGAAGAGCCGACACCCGGCATGGTGCGTGAATGACTGGTGCATCCACCGTGAGTAGTATTTTGTAGCGATACGGGAGAGTCCCATCAAACACATCGGGATATTGCGTGAGGATGTCGTCTGTGTCAGCCTATAGATTCACATGAGATGAGGCAGTCGGAGGTGCAATGGACACAGCATGGATTCGCTGTACCAGATTAAGGAGTTTACATGCACGAGCACGGAGCAGGGATGCCTTGTCAGGCCTGACAATCTCAAATCTTAACGAGGCCGTGATTGCCTTGTGGGATACAACTAGATGACATGATCCACTAGCAGCTATGGCATTGCCATTGTAGTCAAGGAGCTGGCAGGCTAGTGGAAGAATTTTGGGTTGGTCTCGGATACTGTCGAGGTCTGCCTGGGATATCAGGTTTGCAGACACGCCAGTGTCTAGTTTGAATTGGATTCTGCGCTGATTCACTTTAACGACAGCGCGCTATTCGTACTTAGGCAAATGTGAGCGAGTTAAAGATGTGGATGGCGTGATCCCCCGCCGTCGCCTGGAGCAGTGAGATTTTCCTGGCATCTGATGCTTCCTCAAGGTTGGATACTGTGAGGTGTAGGAGGAACGTCTATCTGAAGACCCTCCAGTTGGCGCCGAGGTTGCCGGAGATCCGGGGCTGCGGAGGGGCCTGGATCTTTTCCATACCGCTGGCTGTTTGCTACTTGCTTCTCCAGTCGTTTCAGATTTACTCGAGGTAGGTCCATTAGAGTTGATAGTTTCCTGGTACCATGATGTGTTATCTGTGTTGGATTAACACAGACTGCAACTCGATGCAGTATCGCTTGAAAACAGGCTTTCAACACTGTAGATGGTTCAACACTGTTTTATTGACCTGGCCGAGCAATGTACATAGTTCGCTGTGAGTCGACACTCTATCAATCTAAGCTTGCTAACCTTGGTCTGGCTTGCCCAGACTTGCCCTGTGCCATGTGTAGTAGGTGCTGACTGTACATTGCACCCTGACTGTTGCTACAGCTATCACCAGTATGAAGAGGCCGAACCTTCTTGCCTTGTGTGTTTTATACTGGTAATGTACCCTGTAGTGTCCTGCCTGGTGATTGGTTGTTCAGGTATTCTGTGTGGTGATTGGTTCCTGTGTGTGACCCTCACTGCCTATCAATCTCATTATGAACATGAGTGCATATGATGACACATACTTTACTTGGCACACTTTGCTATATGTCTCATTTGTCTATATGCAAACTTTTGTCAAACATGAAAATAATAATAATAATTGCTTATTGTGACAAGTAGGCTTCAATGAAGTTACTGTGAAAAGCCCTGAGTCGCCGCATTCCGCCGCCTGTTCGGGGAGGCTGGTACGGGAATTGAACCTGCGCTGCTGGCATTGGACTGCATTACAAGCCAGCTGTTTAGCCCATGGTGCTAAACCAGCCCCTAACAAGCATGAGAGAGAGGACCAATCATTTATATTTCTCTCAATACAAGATACCAAGATACCATCTTGACTCAGGAGCTTGAATGTATCCTACTTTCTCATGTCCCTCTTACCAGGAATATATTTTTTAAAATACAAATTTGATTTGTAACACAGACTATTTCAAATGTTGCGAACGGTAATGATCACAAGTCTTATCTTTGTTTCTTATTTAGCTAATTTACTGAAACCTCTTATATCTTGCTGCTTTCCTTTTGTAGCTGCTTACTCCTGAGAAAGGGTGTTAAATGATTTGTTCACCACCTCTATTATATTCGCACACAACTCCAATAAATCATATTTCAAATGTTTTTATTAAAGAACTGTAATTTTAGTTATTTTCCAGACATCTGCTTCTTGCCTAACATTTAATATTTATATTGCTAGTTCCAGACATAATATTTGATGCTCTGGGCTGGTGACTTGCGTAATATTGTGAAACTATTATGAAAATCAGTTATAGAATACTGTAGGGTTACCACTACAATTCGTATAGGTTAGCTGAGGTATGTGCTTTTTTTGCCCCAGAGCCATAATTGTGCAAAGTCTTTTAAAAACAAACAGGTCAAAATTTTCTAGCTCCTGAAAACGAGCACAGGGATTGCAACGTGCGATTAATGTTGTCCGTTACTTCAGATGTAGGCAGTATTTCAATTTTGTGCTGCCTACTAATTTGCATGATTACGTGTAAGTGCTAAATGCACTATTGAGTGGCAGTATGGCTCAACTGTAAGCCAAGCTTTCTGCAAGAGAGATCCATTCCAGCTGAGCAAGTGCTGAAATTGTTTGTAAAAGAGTCTGAGCAAAGATGAGAGTAAATTATGGTACAATGGGAGAGCTACAAAGTTCTCTGCTGCTGCACTAGACCCCTTGGTGCAGGAGGTGGATAGGAGAAGATATATGATCTATCCACAGAAGGCTCTCTGGGAATACTTTGCAAAGGCAGTGGGATCAGATAACCGTGGAGGCTCATTACTAGGACTGAGTCCCAAGGACCTGATGCAATGCCGCAAAGATGTCAATAGCTTCACAAGAGTGGTCAAGATCCATGAATCCATGCTCAAGGGTCATACATCACCAACTTCACCATTAGCCTCACACACTCTTCTGCACAACAGCTGCCAAACATAACCCATACTTCACATTCACAGTGTCACCTCAACTCACAAACTTCGCACTGCTGGAAGACAACCCCCATCTCATAGGATCATAAAATTTACAATGCAGAAGGAGGCCATCGAGTCTGCACCGGTCCTTTGAAAGAGCACCGTACTTAAGCCCACGCTTCTAACCTAACCCTGTGACCCAGTAATGTCACCCAACTCAATCTTTTTTTTGGACACTAAGGGCAATTTAGTATGGCCAATCCACCTAACCTGCACATCTTTGGACTATGGGAGGAAACCGGAGCACCCGGAGGAAACCCACGCAGACACAGGGTGAACGTGCAGACTCAGCACAGACAGTGACCCAAGCTGGGAATCGAACCTGGGACCCTGGAGCTGTGAAGCAACTGTGCTAACCACTGTGCTACCATGCTGCCCATGATTGCACACGCTCTCAGCTATTCAACTATGACTCCTCTAGAACCCAAACATACTGCACTGCCCATCGGATATACCTCTCTCTCTCTTGCAAGACAAGGTGGCACATAACCAGAGGCAGCAGGACCTAATCGACAGGTACAACTATATGACCTTACCCCTATGGAGGAGAAAGTGTTTTAGCAGCCATTACAGAGGCCGTGATCAGTAGTGGGGTTGAAATCATCCTGATATCTAATCTTCCTCTTCACATTCCACTCATCCCACCACATCCTCCCAACAATCCTACCCTTATTCCTTTCACATACCCATGAACTGTGACCTTGACAAACAATGCTGGGAGAACAACATATGGAAGAACAGGAAGACAATTTTAAAAAGAGGAGCTGTCGCTCAATCTCAAACTTGCAGCTACCCGCTCAGATACTGACACTATGTATACTTTAGGGGATAGTACAGAGGTGGAATCTGCATGTAGTGAGACACTAGTAAGAGTGACATACAGCCAGGGTAGAAGCAAGAGTACTAGGTCACCAGAGGATGAATTTGCACACAGGTTCTGCAGAGAACCCATTGAACACTATGATAGGTTGAGCTGCAGACGAAGCATGATGAGCATGCACAATGAAATGCTTGGTGCTTTGACAAGTCTGACAGAAAGCATGTATTCAATGCCAAGGAGGTGAGGGAGATTGGCAGCAATTCTGTACAGTGCTTTGCACAGAGCTCAGAGTCCATCCTTTCCAGCATGGAAAGTGGTGGCCATCTCTCTCAGCATACGTGCAAACCCAGCATTAACGCGTGGTATCTCAGCTACTCGTGCCCTTGCTACTTGAGGCACCTGCAGTTTCTCCCACTAAAAGTCACACCTTTCACCAGCCATGCTGCAGCCACTGGGGTCGGAGAGCTTGGAAGCTCAAAGACAGACTCTAAGGGAATACACAAGGGTAATTGGTTAATGTCTGTATTCAATATGACATGGTCTGATCAATAAATTTGTTTTGGGATGTTTAATTTGTGTTGGCTTTTATTTTTGCAGTGACCAAGCGATGGTCAGCAACAGAGTGAAGATGTTGTGGGATTGTTGATAAATGAAGAATTGGAATTACTTTTACTGGTATTGCAGTTGAATGAGTCATTCATGGGCAGCCAGGCTGGAAAAGGGCTGTCCTGACTTGACTGCATCTTTCATTCCTCTTTCTTGAGATCTTTCTGCTGCTCAATTGCTCTCTATATACCCAGTAGCAAGGGCTGTGCCTTCATGATAGGAAGATTGAACAGCATGCAGCAGGTGCCTAGGACTCTTAACACCGACTCTCCTGTGTACTGCAGAATGGTCCAGTCAGCAGAAGTGCTGTTTCAGCATGCTCTATTACATTTTGTGTGGCAGCATGGGTTTCATGTGCTGCACACTTCTGAATGGTTTGCGCACCAGACTCTTCCCTTCTCCCACCATCAATAACACATTTTCCCAATATCTGTTTCATAAATGACCCCAGAGATTCATAGAATCATAGAATTTACAGTGCAGAAGGAGGCCATTCAGCCCATCGAGTCTGCACCGGCTCTTGGAAAGAGCACCCTACCCAAGGTCAACAACTCCACCCTATCCCCATAACCCAGTAACCCAACCCAACACTAAGATTTAGAGCAATTTTGGACTCTTGAGGGCAATTTATCATGGCCAATCCACCTAACCTGCACATCTTTGGACTGTGGGAGGAAACCGGAGCACCCGGAGGAAACCCACGCACACACGGGGAGGATGTGCAGACTCCGCACAGACAGTGACCCAAGCCGGAATCGAACCTGGGACCCTGGAGCTGTGAAGCGATTGTGCTATCCACAATGCTACCGTGCTGCCCAGATTCAATTTACACCACCTCATCCAGAAATCTACTGCATATGCTGACAACTGTGTAATAAACTTGATCATGCCAACAGTGCTGAATTTGCGTTTTGATCAGTTTTGCCTCTTTGACTCCAACCTTTGTCCCTTTGTCCGGACTAATTATTGGACTTTCATTCACTTTCCCTCCACCTTATAGTAGACATATGTTCTTACATTGTACCTCTGAATGTTAGGTCAATAAACAAAATTCAAAAAGGTCTCCAAATACATTGTAGCTCTGCATACAGAGTTATGGTAAGAAGAGACAACAAGGAGATTGGACGCTAAAATAAAAGAAAAATACTGCAGATGCTGGAAATCTGAAAAATAAGCACAAAATGCTGCAAAACCTCAGCAGATCTGGCAGCATCTGTGGAGCCAGAAACAGAGTTACTATCTCAAGTCCAAATAACTCTTCCTCAGAGCTGCCAGTTTCAAAGAAGAGTCATATTAGACTAAAAATGTTAACTCTGTTTCTCTCTCCACAGATGCTGCCAGACCTGCTGGGGTTTTCCAGCATTTTCTGTTTTTAAAAGCAGATTGGACCCGCCCCCTGAGTTTCTGACTACAAATTCAGACCTGCCAACCTCTTAAGTGCTTGATTGATGTCCTTCCATCTACACTGGATGATGGGAATGTAGCCTCAGAACTTTGGTGAGATCAGATGAGATCTTCTGTTGCACTTTGGATGCCAAGCATGAACTTGTCCCTTGGCAATGGTGCAGGATGATCTCTACTGACACCGGGTTTGCAGGGCAGAAGTTTGCTGTGGAGTTTCTGAAACCACTTTGAGGTTCACAACTGGTGTCACCATTTGCAGAAATCATCAGATAGTGTTTCCCACTTTTTGTCATTGATGAGGGCTTTTATGTGGTCTTTTGACAGCATCCTTGAATTGGCGCTTTGGGTACAATGCTGGTCTTTTGGCATGGGCTATTAGTGTTAGTGTAATTTGTTAGTGTGAAAGCTGAAGTAAATTAAAAAAATATATATTTTTATTCTCCACCTTTTTCACACTTTCATCCAAATTTACACCCACCAACAACACAATGTCAATCCCCTGGCCAATAATTCCTTCCTCCCACCAACCCCCAAACTATCCTCAACATTTTAAATTCAAAGAAAAGGAATCAGGAATCCACCATCCACCCATACATAGTCACCAACAACATACACAGTCAACACTCTTCCCCCCCACCCCCCGCGCCAACACCTCCCCCCTAATGTTGAATGTCATCCAAATCTTGAAAGTGCATAATAAACAAAGCCCATGAATTTGGAACCCTTCCACCCTTCCCCTCAACTCAAACTTCACCTTCTCGAGTGTTAAAAACTCCAACAGATCTCCCTGCCACGCTAGGGTGCAGGGTGGAGAAACGGACCTCCACCCCAACAGGATCCGCCTTCAGATGATCAGCGAGGCAAAGGCTAAGACAACTTCCTCCGCACCCGCTTCCAACCCTGGACAGTCCAATACCCCGAATATGGCCTCCAGAGGACCTGGCTCAAGCCTCACTTGTACCACCTTCAAAATTACCCTGAAAACATCCCTCCAATACCCCTCCAGCTTTGGACAGGACCAAAACATATGAATGTGATTTGCAGGGCCCCTCCGCAAAGTTCACAAACATCCTCTACCCCCTCAAAGAGAGACGGTTCATCCCCGCCTTTGTGAGGTGCGCCCGATACACCACCTTCAGCTTATCAGCCCCAACCTCGCGCACGAAGTTCAGGCATTCACCCTCTGGAGCACCTCACACCACAATCCTTCTCCATGCCCTCTCACAACTTTTCCTCCCACTTTGTCTTAATCCCCTCCAGCGGTGCCTTCTCTTCTCCAAGAATCGTCCCATAAATTGCCGACACCACCCCCTTTTCCATTCCCCCTGCCGTCAGCACCTCCGCCAACAGTGTGGAGGCCGGTGCCACCAGGAAGCTCTGTATCTCCTTCTTAGTGAAATCTTGGACCTGCATATACCTAAGCATTTCCCCCTGCCCCAACCCATATTTCACCCCAACTCCTTCAATCCCGCAAACCGGCTCCCTAGAAACAAAATCTTTAATGCCCTTACTCCCTTCTCCTCCCATCTCTGAAAACCCCCGCCCCACTTTCCTGGCTCAAATCTGTGATTCCCCCGAATCGGCATTTTCTTTGACCCTCACCCCCAGCCTAAAGTCCTGGCGCAACTGCCTCCAGATTTTCAGCGTCACCAGGACTACCGGACTCCCTGAGTATTTCCCTGGAGCCATCGGGAGCAGCGTTGTTGCCAACGTCCTCAGCCCTGACCCCTACACAGACTCTCCTCTATTCTAATCCACTGGGAGACCCCACTTTAACCCAGCTCCTCACCTTCTCCGCGTTCGCCGCCCATTAATAATATAGTAAATTCAGAAGACCCAACTCTCCTGACTGCCATCCTCTCTGCAACAGCACCTTCCTAATTCTAGCCACCTCCCTTCCCATAAAAATGAGGTAATCATGATAAATTTCCCTTAGTGTCCAAAATTGCCCTTAGTGTTGGGTGGGGTTACTGGGTTATTGGGATAGGGTGGAGGTGTTGACCTTGGGTAGGGTGCTCTTTCTAAGAGCTGGTGCAGGCTCAATGGGCCGAATGGCCTCCTTCTGCACTGTAAATTCTTTGATCTATGAACACGATCCTTGAAAGCAAAGCTTGACAAATGTGTCCAACAGCCAGAAGAATCTGCTGACTCCTTCATTATGGTCGGCACAGTGGTTAGCATTGCTGCCTCACAGCACAATGGATCCAGGTTTAATTCCCGCCTTGGCTGTGGAGTTTGCATGTTCTCACTGTGTCTACGTGGGTTTCCACCAGGTGCTCAAGTTTCCTCGCATAGTCCAAAAACGTGCAGGATAGGTAGATTGGACATGCTAAATTACCCCTTAGTCTCCAGGGATGTGCAGTTTAGGTTATGAGGATAAGGCAGGGTTGGTGGGGCAGTGGACCTGGGTAGGCTGCCCTTTCGGTGGGTCAGTGCAAACTCAACGGGCTAAATGGCCTCCTTCTGCACTGTTGGGGGAATTCGATGATTTAGAATAATGAGCTGTACAGAATGGTGAAGTCTGTGATTACTGTGACCTGAACTCAGGGCTAATCAGGGGCAGAATTGTTGTTGGGAGTGATGGGCAATGAACTCTCAGACGTGCTTCATGCTCAAGATGATTTAAGCCATTCAGATTGTAAGGCAATCCCAAATCTGTTTACAGAACAGCAGCAGCTTCTTCATGTTGTTAACTTGGTTCTTCAGTTCTTCAGTGCTGCTGACACCTCATCCTGCGATAATATTTTGCATTGTGCTTCCTGCAGGGTGGCCTCCATTTTAGAAAGCTTGTGTATGAAGGGAGAAGGAGTAGCTGAGTCTCCTTCCTCTGGAACTGAGTCACCTGTGCGATGCGCTCCTGGTATTTCCTGCAGATCTCGAATGGCATTTTGAAGTTCTTCTTTTCATAGTCCGCCAGTACCAGGCATTTGCAGGCCATTCAACTCCAAAGATAGGGAAAGGAGAATTAAAATCAACCGACCAAACGCTAGAATGACCACATTCAATGTAACCTCCTATGCAGCAAGGTTTACCCTGTACAATGGAGTCCAGCACTCCTTCAACCATTGTAAAGACATCGGGAAGAATTATAAAGCCTCCAGACTGCCTGAACATGTAAATACAAAGCCTTGGAGGGAGTGGGGTGGTGGTGGGGGATGGGTGGGGGGGGGGGGGGGGGGAGAGAAAGGGGTCGTAGAAGTAATGTGAATATGTTGGGTAAACAGGAATGCACTGCAAATACTAAAATAAAAACTAAATACTGCATACTACAGATGCTGAAAATCTGAAATAAAAAGTCGAAATACTGGAAAAATTCAGCAGCATCTGAGGAGAGAGAAACAGGATTTAATGTTTTGATCTTCAGATCATTGTAAATACGTTGGAAAACAATTTGGGGGGAGGTGTAGTGTCAGGGTCTGGATTAGGAATGATTACATGGCACTGGGTGAAGTACTGCCCACACATGACCCGAGTCTAGAGGGCAGTCTTGTACAGGACAGATACGTGTGTAGAGGCAAACATTGAGATAGCTCCTAGTTTAGATACTGCATATATTTATATAGTTATGAGTAGTTAATAAACACCTACTGTTAAACTATAAAACACTCAGAACTGTACAGATCTTACTGCATGTACTAGCAAAGTTAATGTTTATCCTAGAAAGTACTGCTTCAGTGGTGACCTTGTCTTCCTATGTGATGCCAAGGATGTATTACATAGAACATAGAACAGTACAGCACAGAACAGGCCCTTCGGCCCTCAATGTTGTGCCGAGCCATGATCACCCTACTCAAACCCACGTATCCACCCTATACCCGTAACCCAACAACCCCCCCCCCTTAACCTTACTTTTATTAGGACACTACGGGCAATTTAGCATGGCCAATCCACCTAACCCGCACATCTTTGGACTGTGGGAGGAAACCGGAGCACCCGGAGGAAACCCACGCACACAGGGGGAGGACGTGCAGACTCCACACAGACAGTGACCCAGCCTGGAATCGAACCTGGGACTCTGGAGCTGTGAAGCATTTATGCTAACCACCATGCTACCCCGCTACCCCTATTGTCGACATTGGAATGGAAATTATTGAGCCTTTTTTTTTGTGGCAGTGAGTTGTCCAGATTTTGTGGATTCAAGGTAACAGAATTTGCTGACTGCTTAGAGTGCTTGTTGAGTCTAATCACAGACAAAATATACTCATAATTACACCTCCCAAGTGAAGTGATGACCAATTTCCATGATATGCAACATGGAACATATTTGTATTCCCATAATATTTCCTCATAAATCATTGTTCTTATTACAACTCCCGCGGAGGTCATGGGATGTGGATCATTTGGTTCCCTGTGACCACTACAGAGTATGAACGTCCCCAATAATGGGTGTTATGGGAGTGTCCCTTTAAGAAAGGTTTTTGTCCTTTCACATGGCTTCAGTGATGTCATTGTGTAGATGGAGCTGGGCTGTGGCTTGTGAGTTTTACTTTCGCTTTTGATTTTGACTGCTGTGGACTCAAAGAGAGAAGTATTTTCTCTGTTTTTATTTTTTTTCAAACTGTTCCAGTAAAAAAAATCACCTTGCTGGTGGTGGGCTTGGAGATATAATTGCTTTCTGGAAGGAATTCAAATCTGATGGTTGAAAAGTGGAACAGAGTTAGTTTCAGTAACAACAGTATTAGTCAGTGAGAATACAGTGTTCTGGGCCACGCCTTTGAAAAGGGGTTTCTAGTTATAATTGGATTTTGTTGTTGAATTGGAACAGTTATGGGGAATTCATTAAGAGTTATCGTAGATTACTGTAGCTGGGTTGGGTCTTTATGTTTGTAATTGATAAAATTCTTGCTGTGTGTGTTTATACAAATGTTAACTACATTTTTAGAACAAAGACCTCCAGCACTGGTAGCACCAGCTGGCAATGGAGCGTCAGGGGTTAGCTCCACTTGCATCTCCAACCCCTGAAGTAGCCTGGGTGCCACCGGGCCCCCTGAGGGAGGAGGAGGTGATGAAGCTAAGCTCGTGCCGGTGACTCCCACAGGGGTGGTGCCGGAACACCGCAACACCTCGGTCTTCCTCCCTCCTCCAATCTCTGGTGCATCACATACGCAGTGGGGAGAACAAGACAGCACCACGCCACCTGGGACACCCGATCAGCAGCCAGTCCCATCCATGCCCGGTTGCCCCATAACACAGCCGCAAAAGGGAACCAGGTCACAGGACGGGATTCGCAGCAGGCCGCCTCCACTCCTGATGTACCATCTGGGGATCCACTTAGGTGTACCATTAGGACCCGTAAGGCCAGAAAAGTAGACACCAGTTAAGTTAGCATGGGTGCAGGGCACAGTTTAGCAATAGGGATGAGGGCACAAACCTGTATATATTTTCACATCAAACCTGACCAGTTCTCCACCGCCCCAAAAGTCAGTGAACCTAGTTGGAGGTGAACACATTTTGCGACCACCCGTGCATTCCGGGCCCATGTCTTGCCCATCCTCACCAGCCCCGTGATGTTATACAGAATGCAGCAGGCCATCACGGTGAAGGCGACTCTCCCAGCACTATACTGGAGGGCCCCTGCATAACGGTGCTGGCACCTGAACCGCATCTTCAGGATGCCAATGCAGGTCTCCGCATCAGTCTGCAGCCTCCGGATAGGTGTTATCAGCCACAGCCGCAATGGATAACCCCTGGCGCCCAGGAGCCAACCACCCATCTGGGAATGCGCCTCGAAAAGGCCAGGAACCGTCGAGTGTGCTCGGATGCACACTGCCTGCATTGGGCACAGACATGCATGATGCGCAGTTGATGGTCACACATCAGCTGCACATTCATCGACTGGAACCCCTTTTGGTTTGTGAAGATCGGCCTGTCATCTTCAGGTGCTCGTAAGGTGACATGCATCTCGTCAATCACCCCTGGACCCGGGGCATCTCGGCCATGGCAACGAATCTCGCTGCCTGGGCATCCTGGTGGACTTGGTCCACATTAAAATAGATTAATTGTGCTGACTGGGCATATAGGGCGTCCGTGATGGAGTGGATGCACCTGCACACTGAGGTCTGTGAGATTCCCGAGAGGTCCCCACTCGGTGCTTGGAAGGACCCCATGGTGTACACGTTCAGTCTCTTTGACGGCTACCATGACCGGGTGCCCTCCCCCATTTCCCCACGGCGCCAGGTGCACCATGATCCGGCAGTTATGTAGCACTGACCCCCTGCTCAGCCAGAGTCTTCGACGACATGCCTGGTCCGCAGGTCCTCTAATGACAGTCGCTGGCGGTACACAGGAGGCCGTATACGACGCCTCCTTTGTACCCCCTCCTCATCCTCTTTGGCCTGTTGGGTGACTGGCTCTCCATCCTCTCCAACTGCGTCCTGTCCCTCTGGGGCATGCTCTGCTGCTGCGGCTTCCTCCTCCTCGAACAGCTCCAGTTTGTGCAGCCGCAGTGCATCGCCAGGGCTTCGGCAACAAGGAGGAAGGCCACCATTGCTGGTTGAATTCCAACATCCATGGTCTGCAGGGAGTGAAAGGCTGACATGTTAGCATGGTGTGTCCCCCTGTGCCCAACCAGGTCCATCGGGCTACACGGTGGGCCTGGTCATCACTGCGGATCCTGCCCTCGCATGTCCCCTTCCCCCTCCCCATCCTCTGGAGACCTCTGGCCCTCGTTCCCATCTGCTGCCAAGCTTATCATCGGCTGAGGGAGCGGGGCAGCCTGGGACTGGGGTGGTATCCAGGCACGGGCAGCAATACAGTCCGCAGCCCGTGTCCATGCCTCCCTGTGGGGGCTACTGTAAGCATTGCCCTTGGGTGGGCCACGTGATGCCCAGCTGGTGGGTGGCTGCCGGTTGGGAGTGGTATGGCAAAGAGTAGGGTGCAGGGGTGTGGGCGAGGAGGTGGGGGCTTAGTTGCGGGCTTGGTGGGGTGGGACCTGGGGTCCAAGGGTTGTGGGGTGGGAGAACCCATACAGCCGGTGTCACGCTGCAGGACCACGGCCACGGTGGGTGGTCAGTGGGTTGCGCAGAAAGATACCCGTGCCTGGACAGCACCCCAGTCCCAGGGGTGGTCTCCCTGATCCTATGGCCCATCCTCAGTCACCCCTTCCCTGCCAGGCATCCCCCGCCCCTCAAGCCTGGCCAGTGTCAGGACTGGCAGCCCACTGTTGTGCCTGTGTGTGTCCTACCTCTTCTCTCTCTCTCATCAGCCATGGCACCTGTTTCACAATTTTCAAAAGCACAAGTGAACATCGCCGTCAGGAATTCCCCCAAGTGGAGGCGGAGAATTGCAAAGGCCTTGGAGAATATTAGCTCAGGTCGGTTAGTGATATACAAATGCTGTTTACTGTATATGCAGAGTGGAACGAATAGACGCCGCTGTCAAGATATCAGAGTATTGCAATTTGGCATGAACTCGACGTCTGCCACGATTGTGGCGTCAAAACTGCCCAATCGCATTTCCTGATTTTGACGTTGGCCAATGGAGAATCGCAGTCTTTAGTGGATTTAATCGAGGAACATTTTAACCCCAAGCCACCAATAATTGTAATTTGGACATTCCGAATTCTCCCTCAGTGTATCTGAACAGGCACTGAAGTGTGGCAACTAGGGGCTTTTCACAGTAACTTCACTGCAGTGTTAATGTCAGCCTAATTGTGACAATAGAAATTATTATTATTAATTGTCCGCTGTTTTCGATTTCACACGCCAATACTTAATCAGGGAGAAACCATTACTGACTCTTTGGCCTGTTTATGAAAATTTGCTGAGTTCTGTGAGTTTGGAACGACGTTGAACGAAACCCTGAGGGACCATTTGGTTTGTAGAATCCACGGCGCAGCAACTCAACTGAAGCTCCTAGCGGAAACTCACTTGGATCAGCAGCAGGCGGTTGAGATAGCCATCTCCCATGAAAGAGTTGAACAGAAACTTAAGACATGGCGGTCTAGAACCTAGGCATCCCGAACGAGCGCCATGCAGCCTTTCCAAGGCCTGAAGAGACATACTCCTGACCTTGGGGCCGTTACTGCGGGGATGCAGACCGCTGCCACAGAGGTCGGAGGGCCGTCGAGCAGTCTCCCCCACTCGACCGAGAAGATCTGTACCACAGAGATGGAGTGGCTTTCTCCTAGGTAAAAGAGCAGCTCTCATTATTCCGGTTGTTGACCCATTTCGACCCGGAATAACTGCTCATACTGACATGTGACACATTTCCTTACGGAGTTGGGGCTCTCCTCAGCCACCACACGGATGACGGGTTGGAGCGCCCCATTGCGTTCGCCTCCAGAACACTCGTTGACGCAGAACAGACGTTTTCAAGGTGAAGAAATTTCACCAGTATGTTTATGGACATGCATTCACGGTGTTCATGGACTACAAGCCTTTGTTGGGTCTGTTTAGGAAGGATTCACCCCCATAGAATCCGCATGAATCCGACACTGGTGGACCCTGCTGCTGGCCGCGTACGGGTACATACCGGAACACTGTTTGGGGACGAATTTCCCCACTCAGATGCATTAAGACTCCTCCCTACCAAACTGCTGACGCCTGCCTCTGCCGGCGAAGTCATCGTCACGTTGCATTTTATGGACTCTTTGTCCATAACAGCATGTCGCATTCGGGTTTTGATCCAGACGTGCCCTTATCTGTCCCACGTCAGGCACATTACCTTATCGGGCCCAAAACGATGATTTGCCAGGTGACCTGAGGACCTATATGACCAAAATCCGAGAGCTGAGTCTCGAGGACGGCATTATCATGTGGGGAACATGAGTTGTGGTTCCGGAACGTGGGCATGGTCCCCTCTTACAATGGGCACCCGGGTGTTTCCAAAATGAAGATGTTGTCCCGCAGTTACGTTTGGTGGCCTGGAACAGATGGTGGCATTGAAAAATTGGCCCAGAGTTGTGTGCCGTGCCAGAGGTTGCCATCCAGAGGCCCCCGTCCACCCGTGTAATGGCCGGGTCAAGCCTGGCCCAGCCCCTGGTTGTTGTGTGGCTTCCTGTTCCTCTAGGACAGGCTCTGCTGCTGCAGGGTCCTCCCTGAGCAGCTCCTGGTCGTACAGCCTCAGTGCATCCTCCAGGGCTGTGTCGCCTCGGATGAAGGGCACCATTCCTGTTTGGATTCTGAAGTCCATTGTTTGCATGGTGTGTATCCCTTTGCCCAATCAGGTCCAATGGGCTACATGGTGGCCCCAGCCTGCACTGTAGTCCTGCCCATGCCCACACCCACATATGGCCATTCTCCTGGCACTTTGCTCTCCTCCCCACACCCGTGCCCCATCGGTGTCGAGCACCGCGGGGGCCTCTGGCCCCAGCACCTGCCCCTGCTGACAGGTACTTGTGGCTGGCCCTACCCAAGTCAGAGGTACACTCTCCGACATGCGCCCTGGAGGGGCTATTGTGAGCTTTGCCCTTGGGTGGGTTGCGGTGCTGGTTCTGTGTGGGGGTGAGTGAGATTCGTTGGGTGGAGGGGAAGTCTGAGTGAGAGTGGGGTGGAGACACCCATATGGCTGGTGTCACTCTTCGCAACAACAGGCCATAGTTGGCGGTTAGTGGGATGCGCAACAAGGTGACTGCTTTGCAGGCCGCAGCAATGGCAGTTTGATCATGGGCAGCCCGGTCCCCCACCCTCTCTCTCTCTTCCCCCCTCCCCCACCCTCCAGTCAGCCCTGCCAGCGGTACGTCCGGCAGCACACAGTTGCGCCTCCAGGAACATGTCCTACCTCCTGACTGTCCCTCAGCATCCACGGTGCCTTTTCCCCGATTTTATTAGACCACAAGTGAACCTCACCTTCAGTAATTCATCGTGGTGGAAGCGGAGCATCGCGGGAGCCCGGGGCAATACCGGGTCAGGCCCATTAATGCCAACGGTGGTTACTCTACGTGGGAGTAGAATGCATTCATGTCGCTGGCGATTTTGCATGGCGCCGGCTACGGTCTTTGGCACACGCACGATTCTCCACCCTGTCATGTTTCGCGATTCCGGTGTTGCTGCACGGAGAATCCCGCCCCAGAATTTTTTCAGCAGGAAGACAGGATTCATCTGCTACATAACATTAATATATTAAATCATTTGAGAGTATAAGCTTTGCGCATGTGAAGGAGACACAGCCTGAGTGAGTGAGACAGAGCCAGAGTGGGAATTGAAATTTGGTAATTTGGGCAGTGTGGTAATTTGGCGCGGAGTGGAGGAGGTGCTGTTTCCCTTTTTGTTCTGTTTCCTTCGTTTGGCTTTGTAACTGGTAATCAGCAGGGAGAGATCCAGAGTGCATTCCGGGAAGCAGGGTGAAAAACAAGGAGCACCCTGGGAAGGTAGGTGATATAAAATCTTAGCCCCAGGTTCCAGCGGCCTTCATTTTCGGGAGCAAGAGAGAGAGGGACCCGGGGAGCAGCTTGGGAACAGGTAAGTGATAGATATTCTGCTATTCTGAGTGATCCGATTCGGGGGGTGATAGATTTATCATGCGGTACGAGTAGCACTTTGCGACTACTAGAACTCAGTAGAAATTTAAGTTAAAATTTCTCAGGTGCAAATAAGAATAGTTTTATTTGTCTTCTATTGATTACAATTTAAAGTCTTTTAAAAGGCAATTCGTAGACAATTGAAACTTTCAAAGAATCACAGAAATTATTTTTTTGTTTAGGCAAACAGCTCACAATAACAAAATATGAAGACAGGGAGACAGCGAATAGTTCAGTCAAAGTATAGATTAATTCCGGAAAAAGAGAGAAATCCAGCTAAAAATGGCCGACCAAAACTTCACAGTTATACTGTATCATATCTGTTTTTAGCCATCTAATTACACCCCAATATAATCCTAATTGGTTTGGGTTAGATTCAAATACGCTTGATTTGATGGTAAGCCGTCCATCTTTAATATGCAACATGAACCTGAAATGAATTCCTGTATGAGTTATGGAATGCTGTTATCGCAAATGACCTGAATTGGTTTGTTACCAAATACAATAGTGCCTTTAGGTTCCTGTGGCATTGCCATGGAGACTGCCCTGTCCTTGGTCACTTTATCTTGCAAATATATTTGTTAGCTGAGTAGGTATTTCTGTTTGCTGCTCTGTTCTTGAAATGCTGAATGTGTGTTTTTAAATGACCTGAGGTTATGAGTGATTCAATAGACCAGGACCTCAATACTAAATAGCTATCTTTCGAACTATCACTTTTATCTATTAGATGTGTTGTGGGAGAGGTGTTTTCAGAACCCCAAAATGTATCATGGAGTTCAACCAACCCCCCACCTTTAATGGATTGTTGCTTTTGAAGCACACGGCTTGTTCCCCAGGTGCAGTATTACAATTATGGACACGTGGCTTTTAAAACAAAACAATGTTTTTTCCATGAACTCAAATTAACCTTTTAAATAAACATTGGATCTCTTAACACCCCTTACTTCAAAGATAACCCCGAAAATAATACAACACTACCCAATCCTGCAAACTGTTCCTTTACACATCCAAAAGACAAATCCTTCAAACATTAGATTTATATTCAATACTGAGACCTTTTTACATTTCCGATTTCACCAAAGGATTAAGAGATAGTCCTTCATGGCAGAGATCACCAGCAAAGCAGCTCATAGCCACACCCGAGCTTTCTTCAAACTGAAACTAAAACTCCCAAAAAGCAGAACTGAGCTCAGCTGCTCCCCTCCCCCCGTGACATCACATCAGTAATATGATCAGCTTCATTTCTTAAATGTACATTTCTTAAACATCCAATTCTTAAAGGCACTTTCACATGACAGATGTATTAGAAAACATTGGGCTTCTACAGGGGGGTGAGAAATCTGAAAAGTGACGTCACAGAAAAGCTGTGACCTGATTGGCTGATAGGGAATCTGCACTAAATTAAAAAATTAAACATTGCTGAACTAATTAAACATAATTAATTAATTACTTAATCATAATTTAGAGGGGTACCTAAGCCAGAGATCAGAGAGTACTGTATTTAGCATTTACATTTGTAGTAGAAATCTAGTGCTGGGAAACATAGTTAACAGTAGAGGGCAGCAGAGCAGAGCTACTGATCAGCTGTTCTGGGGAAATTTGCATACGTGCAGTGCGGTCAGCCTAAGTTGAAGGTGAATCTGCAAAGGAGACCCGAAGAGTTTGAGTGAAGGCAATCATCCAGCAGAGGGCAGCAGAGCAGAGCTACTGATCAGCTGTTCTGGGAAAATTTGCATACGTTCAGTGCGCTCAGCCTAAGTTGAAGGTGGTTTGTGGAGGGGCTGTTGGCAAGTGACAGTTAAACCCGAAACACTTCGTGAGTGTTTCCCACCCTACCTCCTCTTCTAATCAACCCCCCCACCCCACGGTGGTTGGGAAGCGGGAGCAGGGGCCTGTCGTGAAGGTGAGTGAGTGCCTTTAAATTTGCTTACCTTTCAGCGGGAGCAGGGTTTGAGGTAATATCAGGTAAGCTCTTCCTTTCTTTTTCTTTTTCTTGTTTTTTTTAAATCTAGAGGTGATGTCAGGGAAGGCAGTACAATGCTCCTCCTGCAGAATGTTTGAGGTGAGGGACGCCGTCAGTGTCCCTGCTGATTTCATCTGTGGGAAGCGCACCCAACTCCAGCTCCTCAAAAACCGTGTTAGGGACCTGGAGCTTGAGCTGGATGAACTTCGGATCATTCGGGAGGCAGAGGGGGTCATAGATAGGAGCTTCAGGGAAGTAGTTACACCAAAGACTGGAGATAGATGGGTAACTGTAAGAGGGACTGGGAAGAAGCAGTCAGTGCAGGGACCCCCTGCGGTCGTTCCCCTGAGTAACAAGTATACCGTTTTGGATACTTGTTGGGGGGATGACTTACCAGGGGTAAGCCATGGGGTACGGGCCTCTGGCACGGAGTCTGTCCCTGTTGCTCAGAAGGGAAGGGGGGGAAGGAGTAGAACATTAGTAATTGGGGACTCAATAGTCAGGGGCACAGATAGGAGATTTTGTGGGAGCGAGAGAGACTCACGTTTGGTATGTTGCCTCCCAGGTGCAAGGGTACGTGATGTCTCGGATCGTGTTTTCCGGGTCCTTAAGGGGGAGGGGGAGCAGCCCCAAGTCGTAGTCCACATTGGCACTAACGACATAGGTAGGAAAGGGGACAAGGATGTCAGGCAGGCCTTTAGGGAGCTAGGATGGAAGCTCAGAGCGAGAACAAACAGAGTTGTTATCTCTGGGTTGTTGCCCGTGCCACGTGATAGTGAGATGAGGAATAGGGAGAGAGAGCAATTAAACACGTGGCTACAGGGATGGTGCAGGCGGGAGGGATTCAGATTTCTGGATAACTGGGGCTCTTTCTGGGAAAGGTGGGACCTCTATAGACAGGATGGTCTACATCTGAACCTGAGGGGCACCAATATCCTGGGGGGGAGATTTGTTAGTGCTCTTTGGGGGGGTTTAAACTAATTCAGCAGGGGCATGGGAACCTGGATTGTAGTTTTGGGGTACGGGAGATTGAGAGTATAGAGGTCAGGAGCACAGATTTGACTTCGCAGGAGGGTGCCAGTGTTCAGGTAGGTAGTTTGAAGTGTGTCTACTTCAATGCCAGGAGTATACGAAATAAGGTAGGGGAACTGGCAGCATGGGTTGGTACCTGGGACTTCGATGTTGTGGCCATTTCAGAGACATGGATAGAGCAGGGACAGGAATGGTTGTTGCAGGTTCCGGGGTTTAGGTGTTTTAGTAAGCTCAGAGAAGGGGGCAAAAGTGGGGGAGGTGTGGCGCTGCTAGTCAAGGACAGTATTACGGTGGCGGAAAGGATGCTAGATGGGGACTCTTCTTCTGAGGTAGTATGGGCTGAGGATAGAAACAGGAAAGGAGAGGTCACCCTGTTGGGAGTTTTCTATAGGCTACCTAATAGTTCTAGGGATGTAGAGGAAAAGATGGCGAAGATGATTCTGGAAAAGAGCAAAAGTAACAGGGTAGTTGTTATGGGAGACTTTAACTTTCCAAATATTGACTGGAAAAGATTTAGTTCGAGTACATTAGATGGGTCATTCTTTGTACAATGTGTGCAGGAGGGTTTCCTGACACAATATGTTGACAGGCCAACAAGATGCGAGGCCACATTGGATTTGGTTTTGGGTAATGAACCAGGCCAGATGTTAGATCTGGAGGTAGGTGAGCACTTTGGAAACAGTGACCACAATTCGGTGACCTTTACGTTAGTGATGGAAAGGGATAAGTATACCCCGCAGGGCAAGAGTTATAGCTGGGGGAAGGGCAATTATGATGCCATTAGACATGACTTAGGATGTGTTGGTTGGAGAAGTAGGCTGCAAGGGTTGGGCACACTGGATATGTGGAGCTTGTTCAAGGAACAGCTATTGCATGTTCTTGATAAGTACGTACCAGTCAGGCAGGGAGGAAGGGGTCGAGCGAGGGAACCGTGGTTTACCAAAGAAGTGGAATCTCTTGTTAAGAGGAAGAAGGAGGCCTATGTGAAGATGAGGCGTGAAGTTTCAGTTGGGGCGCTTGATATTTACAAGGAAGCGAGGAAGGATCTAAAGAGAAAGCTGAGACGAGCAAGGAGGGGACATGAGAAGTCTTTGGCAGGTAGGATCAAGGAAAACCCAAAAGCTTTCTATAGGTATGTCAGGAATAAAAGAATGACTAGGGTAAGAGTAGGGCCAGTCAAGGACAGTGGTGGGAAGTTGTGTGTGGAGGCTGAGGAGATAAGCGAGATACTAAATGAATACTTTTCGTCAGTATTCACTCAAGAAAAAGATAATATTGTGGAGGAGAATGCTGAGACCCAGGCTATTACAATAGATGGCATTGAGGTGCGTAGGGAAGAAGTGTTGGCAATTCTGGACAAGGTGAAAATAGATAAGTCCCCGGGGCCGGATGGGATTTATCCTAGGATTCTCTGGGAAGCCAGGGAAGAGATTGCTGAGCCTTTGGCTTTGATTTTTAGGTCATCATTGGCTACAGGAATAGTGCCAGAGGACTGGAGGATAGCAAATGTGGTCCCTTTGTTCAAGAAGGGGAGTAGAGATAACCCCGGTAACTATAGGCCGGTGAGCCTAACGTCTGTGGTGGGTAAAGTCTTGGAGAGGATTATAAAAGATACGATTTATAATCATCTCGATAGGAATAATATGATTAGGGACAGTCAGCATGGTTTTGTGAAGGGTAGGTCATGCCTCACAAACCTTATCGAGTTCTTTGAGAAGGTGACTGAACAGGTAGACGAGGGTAGAGCAGTTGATGTGGTGTATATGGATTTCAGTAAAGCGTTTGATAAGGTTCCCCACGGTCGTCTATTGCAGAAAATACGGAGGCTGGGGATTGAGGGTGATTTAGAGATGTGGATCAGAAATTGGCTAGTTGAAAGAAGACAGAGAGTGGTAGTTGATGGGAAATGTTCAGAATGGAGTTCAGTTACGAGTGGCGTACCACAAGGATCTGTTCTGGGGCCGTTGCTGTTTGTCATTTTTATAAATGACCTAGAGGAGGGCGCAGAAGGATGGGTGAGTAAATTTGCAGACGACACTAAAGTCGGTGGAGTTGTAGACAGTGCGGAAGGATGTTGCAGGTTACAGAGGGACATAGATAAGCTGCAGAGCTGGGCTGAGAGGTGGCAAATGGAGTTTAATGTGGAGAAGTGTGAGGTGATTCACTTTGGAAAGAATAACAGAAATGCGGAATATTTGGCTAATGGTAAAATTCTTGGTAGTGTGGATGAGCAGAGGGATCTCGGTGTCCATGTACATAGATCCCTGAAAGTTGCCACCCAGGTTGATAGGGTTGTGAAGAAGGCCTATGGTGTGTTGGCCTTTATTGGTAGAGGGATTGCGTTCCGGAGCCATGAGGTCATGTTGCAGTTGTACAAAACTCTAGTACGGCCGCATTTGGAGTATTGCGTACAGTTCTGGTCGCCTCATTATAGGAAGGACGTGGAAGCTTTGGAACGGGTGCAGAGGAGATTTACCAGGATGTTGCCTGGTATGGAGGGAAAATCTTATGAGGAAAGGCTGATGGACTTGAGGTTGTTTTCGTTAGAGAGAAGAAGGTTAAGAGGTGATTTAATAGAGGCATACAAAATGATGAGAGGGTTAGATAGGGTGGACAGCGAGAGCCTTCTCCCGCGGATGGAGGTGGCTAGCACGAGGGGACATAGCCTTAAATTGAGGGGTAATAGATATAGGACAGAGGTCAGAGGTGGGTTTTTTACGCAAAGAGTGGTGAGGCCGTGGAATGCCCTACCTGCAACAGTAGTGAACACGCCAACATTGAGGACATTTAAAAATTTATTGGATAAGCATATGGATGATAAGGGCATAGTGTAGGTTAGATGGCCTTTAGATTTTTTCCATGTCGGTGCAACATCGAGGGCCGAAGGGCCTGTACTGCGCTGTATCGTTCTATCTATTGGAAATTTAATTTACTAATTAATTAATGCAATGCCAATTAGAGAGGTGCAGTGCTCTGACTGTGAGATGTGGCAGGTCCGGGAGGCTTCCAGCATCCTGGATGGCTACATCTGCAGAAAGTGCACCCAACTGGGGCTCCTCACAGACCACATGGTTCGGTTGGAGCAGCAGTTGGATGCACTTAGGAGCATGCAGGTGGCGGAAAGCGTCATAGATAGCAGTTATATAAATGTGGTCACAGCCAAGGTGCAGGCAGAGAAATGGTTGACCATCAGAAGGGGCTGGCAGTCAGTGCAGGAATCCCCTGTGGTTGTCCCCCTTTCGAACAGATATACCCCTTTGGATACTGTCGGGGGGGGGAAAAGCCTATCAGGGGAAAACAGCAGCAGCCAGATCAGTGGCACCACGGCTGGCTCTGATGTTCAGCAGGGAGGGTCAAAGCGCAGAAGAGCAATAGTCATAGGAAACTCTATAGTCAGGGTCACAGATAGGCCCCTGAGGACATGAAAGAGACTCCAGGATGGTATGTTGCCTCCCTGGTGCCAGGGTCCAGGATGTCTCAGAACGGGTAGCGGGCATCCTGAAGGGGGAGGGCAAACAGGCAGTGGTCGTGGTACATATTGGTACTAACAACAAAGGCAGGAAGGAGGATGAAGTCCTGCAGCAGGAGTTCAGGGAGCTAGGCAGAAAGTTAAAAGACAGGACCTCAAGGGTTGTAATCTCCGGATTACTCCCTGCGCCACGTGCCACTGAGGCTAGAAATAGGAAGATTGAGCAGCTAAACACGTGGCTAAACAGCTGGTGTAGGAGGGAGGGTTTCAGTTATATGGACCACTGATAGCTCTTCCAGGGCAGGTGTGACCTGTATAAGAAGGACGGGTTGCACCTAAACTGGAGAGGCATAAATATCCTGGCCGCGAGGTTTGCTAGTGTCACACGCGAGGGTTTAAACTAGTATGGCAGGGGGGTGGGTACTGGAGCAATAGGTCAGAAGGTGAAAAAATTGAGGGAGAACTAGGAAATAGGGCCACTATAGCTCTGAGGAAGAGCAGACAGGGAGATGTTGCTGAAAACAGCGCAACTGCTGGCCTGAAGTGCATATGTTTTAATGCAAGAAGTATAACAGGTAATGCAGATGAACTTAGAGCTTGGATTAGTACTTGAACTATGATGTTGTTGCCATTACAGACACTTGGTTGAGGGAAGGACAGGATTGGCAACTAAACATTCCAGGATTTAGATGTTTCAGGCGGGATAAAGGGGGAAGTAAAAGGGGCGGAGAAGTTGCGCTACTGGTTAGGGAGAATATCACAGCTGTACTGCGGGAGGACACCTCAGAGGGCAGCGAGGCTATATGGGTAGAGATCGGGACTAAGAAGGGTGCAGTCACAATGTTGCAGGTTTACTACAGGCCTCCGAACAGCCAGCGGTAGATAGAGGAGCAGATAGGTAGACAGATTTTGGAAAGCAGTAAAAGCAAGAGCTGTTGTGATGGGAGACTTCCCCAATATTGATTGGGACTCACTTAGTGCTAGGGGCTTGGACGGAGCAGAGTTTGTAAGGAACATCCAGGAGGGCTTCTTAAAACAATATGTAGATAGTCCAACTGGGGAAGGGGCTGTACTGGACCTGGTATTGGGGAATGAGCCCGGCCAGGTGGTAGAAGTTTCATAGGGGAGTATTTCAGGAACAGTGACCACAATTCAGTAAGTTTTAAAGTGCTGGTGGACAAGAATAAGAGTGGTCCTCGGGTGAATGTGCAAAATTGGGGGAACGCTAATTATAACAATATTAGGTGGGAACTGAGGAACATAGATTGGGGGCGAATGTTTGAGGGTAAATCAACATCTGATATGTGGGAGGCTTTCAAATGTCAGTTGAAAGGAATTCAGGACCTGCATGTTCCTGTGAGGAAGGATAAATATGGCAAATTTTGCGATCCTTGGATAACGAGGGATATTGTAGGCCTCGTCAAAAAGGAAAAGGAGGCATTTGTCAGGGTTAGAAGGCTGGGAACAGCCAAAGCCTGTGTGGAGTATAAGGAAAGTAGGAAGGAACTTAAGCAAGGAGTCAGGAGGCTTTTGCATGTACATAAAAAGCAAGAGGGTAGCCAGGGAAAGGGTTGGCCCACTGAAGGACAGGGGAGGGAATCTATGTGTGGAGCCAGAGGAAATGGACGAGGTACTAAATTAATACTTTGCATCAGTATTCACCAAAGAGAAGAAATTTGTGGATGTTGAGTCTGGCAAAGGGTGTGTAGATCGCCTGGGTCACATTGAGATCCAAAAAGACGAAGTGTTGGGCGTCTTGAAAAATATTAAGATGGATAAGTCCCCAGGGCCTGATGGGATCTCCTCCAGAATACTGAAGGAAGCAAGAGAGGAAATTGCTGAGGCCTTGACAGAAATCTTTGGATCCTCACTGTCTTCAGGTGATGTCCCGGAGGACTGGAGAATAGCCAATGTTGTTCCTTTGTTTAAGAAGGGTCGCAAGGATAATCCAGGGAACTACAGGCCGGTGAGCCTTACGTCAGTGGTAGGGAAATTACTGGAGAGAATTCTTCGAGACAGGATCTACTCCCATTTGGAAGCAAGGGGTCGTATTAGCGAGAGGCAGCACGGTTTTGTGAAGGGGAGGTCGTGTCTCACTGACTTGATAGAGTTTTTCGAGGAGGTCACAAAGATGATTGATGCAGATAGGGCAGTGGATGTTGTCTATATGGACTTCAGTAAGGCCTTTGACAAGGTCCTGCATGGCAGACTGGTACAGAAGGTGAAGTCACACGGGATCAGAGGTGAGCTGACAAGATGGATACAGAACTGGCTAGGTCATAGAAGGCAGAGAGTAGCAATGGAAGGGTGCTTTTCTAATTGGAGGGCTGAGACTAGTGGTGTTCCGCAGGGATTAGTGCTGGGACCGTTGCTGTTCGTTGTAAATATAAATGATTTGGAGGAAAATGTAACTGGACTGATTAGCAAGTTTGCGGACGACACAAAGGCTGGTGGAATTGCGGATAGCGATGAGCACTGTCAGAGGATATAGCAGGATTTAGATCGTTTGGAGACTTGGGTGGCGAGATGGCGGATGGAGTTTAATTCCGACAAATGTGAGGTGATGCATTTTGGAAGGTCCAATACAGGTGGGGAATATACAGTGAATGGTAGAACCCTCAAGAGTATTGACATTCAGAGAGATCTTGGTGTACAGGTCCACAGGTCACTGAAAGGAGCAACACAGGTGGAGAAGGTAGTCAAGAAGGCATAGGGCATGCTTGCCTTCATTGGCCGGGGCATTGAGTATAAAAATTGGCAAGTCATGTTGCAGCTGTATAGAACCTTAGTTAGGCCACACTTGGAGTATAGTGTTCAATTCTGGTCGCCACACTACCAGAAGGATGTGGAGGCTTTAGAGAGGGTGCAGAAAAGATTTACCAGGATGTTGCCTGGTGTGGAGGGCATTAGCTATGAGGAGAGGTTGAATAAACTTGGTTTGTTCTCACTGGAATGAAGGAGGTTGAGGGGCAACCTGATAGAGGTCTACAAATTATGAGGGGCATAGGCAGAGTGGATAGTCAGTTTTTCCCAGGGTAATGGGGTCAGTTACTAGGGGCATAGGTTTAAGGTGCGAGGGGCAAGGTTTAGAGGAGATGTACGAGGCAAGCTTTTTACACAGAGTAGTGAGTGCCTGGAACTCGCTGCCAGAGGAGGTGATGGAAGCAGGGACGATAGTGATGTTTAAGGGGCATCTTGACAAATACATGAATCGGACGGGAATAGAGGGATACGGACCCCGGAAATGTAGCAGCATGGTTGGCGCAGGCTTGGAGGGCCGAAGGGCCTGTTCCTGTGCTGTACTTTTCTTTGTTCTTTGTTCTATAACCACAAAAGAGTTTGAATAGTTTCAATAAATATGGGCAGCGTGTTTCAAGGGAGTATTTTTTGAGATTGCTATATTCTTGGCCAAAGACACGTGATTTCTAAAGTTTTGGATATGCCAATATTTTGTAACATGTAACAGGCATCCGTGGGAAAATATATTGGTGCCAATCTTGGGTACTAATTTAGAGCATTCGTTCAGAATAGGGTAAGACGTGGAGGATCAAGGACATATGATGATGTCTTGTGTGTATGAACAGAACTAGATTAATATTTATTCAAATGAAACTAAATATTTGATATGATTTTCAACAAAAATTAGATTGGAATTCTGAAATGTAAATGTCGGAAATTAACATTTTGGGCTGAGTGGCTCCGTCTCAAACTGGATACTGGCCATATAAGAATGTCAGTTTGACCGAAAAAATAAGCTTCTTATCTACAGTCTTTCTTGGAATTGAACCAATTTTTGCTGAAACCAGTTGGAAGTGTCAAGAGATTATAGGCGGTACTTGGAATTTTTCTAACTTGAGAAAACAAGGTCCAGGGCATAGTGCAGGACATCACCAAATTCAGAAAAAAATAGTAAAAGAGAAGAGGTAAAGTACAAGGAACAGGAATTAGTTGACTCCAACTTTGTGTTTTTAGGCTATTGGAGTGAAAATGTACAGCACCGCCACAGTCGGATGGGGGCCGTGCTGCAGGTCGTGCTGCTTTCACGAGGGCGGGGGGAATGGTGGGGGTGGCGAGGAGGTGTCCAGGGGGGCACTATCTAGCAGGTCGGGTCTGCACACGGCCGGCGCCATGTTGTATGGCGCAACCGCTGCAGGTCGTCGCCGTGCGCATGCGGGACTACGGACCTGACCATTCTCCAGCCGTTTATTTCGTGGAGGCCGGGAGTTTTAAGTGGCGTGGCTGCCGGCCCCTCATTGGTCGCAGCATCGGTGAGGGGGTGCCACCGATTTTTTTCCATGTAAAACATCATGGATCCTCCGCACTTAGCCTCAGAATCTCTCAGCTGACTCCAAGAATGTATGTGACATTAGTTTGGCGCAGTCCTAATCAAACCCCTGATAGCCTAAAACACAGCACAACCCATAATTTGGTATTAATTAATATTATTCAATATTAACACTCACCAAGCACCAGGTTAGCTGGTGTAGGGTATGGAAGCATTGCGCTGGTGCAGGAAGTGTTTCCTTTCTGGGGTTATAACATCTCAGCCATATATGAAATCCAAGATTTAATAACATTCTACATGTGTGCCATTCTACAACATCCTCCCAACCTTAATAAATGAGAATTCAACCCAAAAAAACATTTGTTATTTACTGCGCAGCTAGGATAATGGTTGTATGTTGACCTAATAGTTCAGCATTTCACTGGAACAACTTTGTTGGTTACAGAGCGACAAGAATCCCGGGTTGTGTTAACGGTTCTCCACAGGGTGAGTTTCTCTTCTCTGTTGTGCCATTAGAGTGTGAGATTGAGCTGATTATAAGATGCTTTTATTGCCATCATCCCTCCCTTTCTTTCTTTTGAGCAAGAAAAGAAGTGAGTGTGTGTCAACCTCAGTGACTCTTACATGCCTCTTCATAACTACAGACAATATTGGCAGAGTTCAGAGAACAGCTTGTCTTGGTCAGGAATTAAGTGTGGTTTTTAGAATAGTAGAATTAAGGCAGGGAGGAAAAAATTGCTTAAAATGCGTATTACGTTTTAGAGTGAAGGAGATTAAATATTATGCCAACCCTTAGTTATCTAAGGGTCAATTCACTTCAAATGGCTGTACAAAAATGGGAGAACCCTTTTTAAAACTCGTAAAACAAAATTTCTCTTAAGTGTTTTCTTTCTTCAATGTGGTTAAAGACTTGCTGTACCTGAAGGCATTTCTTTTAACAAGTGCTTGTTTAAATTATTTTTTCGGGGTTCCTGTGTTCTAACTACTGATACTTGGAAGTTACAACTACTGAATGGTTATGGACACATTTTTGGTCCTGACGTGCAAAGATAACTTAGTCCCATGAGAACACACAGCAGAAACTCTCAGGGTGACTTTTATCTATCCCAGTTCAGAAGAAATCGTATTTGGCTTGAAAAGTTAAGTTTGTTTCTCTTTCCGTAGATGCTTCCAGACCACTGCTGAGTTTTTCAGCACTTTGTTTTCACTTTTGAATTTTATCTATCCTTGATTCAGTCATTAAGTGGTATAAAGGTTCAAATTAGTAAAAGACTAAATTGGGAGATATGTGAGGAAGGCTCCCTATGGTAGCTGTGTTCTTGAGACACAAATCTGTCTTCTTTGAATACGTCTTGCAGAAGCATTTAGAACATAAGAACTAGGAGCAGGAGTAGGCCATCTGGCCCTTCAAACCTACTCCGCCATTCAATGAGATCATGGTTGATTTTTTGTGGACTCAGCTCCACTTTCCCACTCTTTATTCCTTTATTCTTCAAAAAACTATCTATCTTTATCTTGAAAACATTTAATGAAGGAGCCTCAACTGCTTTGCTGGGCAGAGAATTCCATAGATTCACAACCCTTTGGGTGAAGAAGTTCCTCCTAAACTCAGTCCTAAATCTATTTCCCCTTATTTTGAGGCTATGCCCCATAGTTCTGCTTTCACCCGCCAGTGGAAACAACCTGCCCACATTTATCCTATCTATTCCCTTGATAATTTTATATGTTTCTATAAGATCCCCCACCCCCCCATTCTTCTAAATTCCAACGAGTACAATCCCAGTCTACTCAACCTCTCCTCGTAATCCAACCCCCTCAACTCTGGGATTAACCTAGTGAATCTCCTCTGCATACCCTCCAGCGCCAGTACATCCTTTCTCAGTTAAGGTGACCAAAACAACACAATACTCCAGGTGTGACCTCACTTGCTTTCTCTGTCAAGTTTCCATTTACATGCTTTAACATGGTACTGCAGAATTCACAAAATTTCAATGTCACACTTGCATCTGATTAGTTGAAATTTCATAATTATAAAAAAAGCTGGAAATCACAAATAAATAGACAAAGAACAAAACAATCCATGTGTAGGAGGCAATGATGAAAAGTTCCAATCAATAATTTCAGAAATATTTAGCAACCAGTATAAATTACTAATAGCCAGGAGCTGAAGAAAAAGGAAAGGCTATTGGTGCAAAAGCCTTTGAATGTCCTTTCATCTGTTGTCTTGCTTTCTCTAGTAAACTGAGCATTTATTGTTGGAAACAAGGCTGTAAACCTCCTCCAAGCTGTTGCCTCCTGTAAAGTCTCAGTCAAGCGATAATGCGGAAGCGATGACTATAGAAAATGTTAGGTTTATTTCCTTATATTTTTACACCACGCCGTCCATACTTGCCTCTGGGTATTTATGTCCCAGTAATCTCTGGTTTAAGGGGGTAGATCCGCCCCACTTATCTGAGCAGATCATACTCAGGTGAGGCCACAGGGAATCTTTGAGTTTGCAGGTCCATGGGCCTCCTGTCGGGTTATAACACCTCCCATGCCAGTGTAGGGCGGCACTGCAGCACAGTGGTTAGCACTGCTGCTTCACAGCGCCAGGGAGCCTTCCGGCTTGGGTTACTGTCTGTGTGGAGTCGGGATGTTTTCCCCAGGTCTCCGTGGGTTTCCTTAGATGCACCCATTTCCTCCCATAAGTCCCGAAAGACGTGCGTTGGGTGAATTGGACATTCTGAATTCTCCCTCAGTGTACCCGAACAGGCGCCGGAGTGTAGTGACTAGGGGATTTTCACAGTAACTTCATTACAGTGTTAATGCGAGCCTACTTGTGACACTAATAAAGGTTATTATTATAACTTTGACAGGTGTGTAATGTTTCGTAATTTTAAAAAATATACTGGATTGACAAGAAAATGAAATTTAGCTCTACAGCAGAATTTACTCTATTTCAAATGCCCCAATTCATTTATCATTGGATCAAATTAAGAAGTGTGTGGTTGAGTTGATAGGATCGAGATCCCTGGTCCCGTTAGGGGCCACAGTCCTGGAGACATTCAGGACATGCTAATGGGCCAGCAGTCTGCCCACGCAAAAGTTGTGCAATTTCAACTAACGCCGGCGTCAGATTCGCAGGAGCTGGATTTGACACTGAAGAGCTTGGAAAGCTGGAGCTGCATATAAGCATTTGATGCTGCACACACTCGCATTCCAGCCAGGCCAGGAAGATGTCACCTAGGAGAGCGGTCCCAAGGTTCACGGATACTGAGCTGGAGATGCTGCTGGAGGCTGTGGAGGAGAGGCCGGACACCCTGTTCCCCAGGCTGGACAGGAGGCTACCACCCGCAGACGTCAACTGGGCCTGGGTGGAGATGAGGATGGGCAGCCCCCCTAGCCCAGCCAAGGTGTGCGGCCACCTCTTTGCCCCTGGCATCACCCCTCTCCATCAGGTGGATGGGTTGGCAGTGCTGTATGAGGATGGACAACCTCTCCCTCGGCCAGCCAGGTGTGCCACCATGACTGCGCCTCTGGCATCACATCTGCCCCACACCATGCATGACCCCCCCCGTCCCCCAGAAGGTGATCAAACCCCAGCCACCATCAGCCCCCTTGCACCCCACCTATAATAATCTTTCTAATAATCTTTATTGTCACAAGTAGGCTTACATTAACACTACAATAAAGTTACTGTGTAAATCCCCTTATTGCCACATTCCGGCGCCTGTTCGCGTACACTGAGGGATAATTTAGATGTCCAAATTACCTAACAGCACATCTTTCAGGACTTGTGGAAGGAAACCAAAGCTCCGGGAGGAACCCCACGCAGACACAGGGATAACGTGCAGACTCCACACAGACAGTAACCCAAGCCGGGATTCGAACCTGGGACATTGGAGCTGTGAAGCAACAGTGTTAACCACTGTGCTACCCTGCACCACACGCCAACATCTGCCCGCCATAGCCGGGTTCCTAGCACACACAGGCCAGTATCTACAGACCCCCTGTGTCTTACACTGCATTATCTGACTTCACCCCCTCCCCCCACCTCCGCCCTCCAGCAGAAGACAGCCCACAACCACCGGGAAAGGGAAAAGATCGGAGGGGGCCTGCCGGATCTCACTGCTGCAAAGCAGTGGGCATTGGAGCTGGTCGGGGAGATGGGAGAGTGGGCTGTCCCCCAGGCGGAGTTTGGTATGGGGCAACTAAGTGAGCCCCCAATGAATTGCAATGTCCTTATGGCAAGTGAGTCATTACGCCTACCCGAGATCTCACCATGTGTTTTGTCGTACAGGATCACCATCAGGCGGGGCTGAACTGTTCGGTATATCTCGCCCACTGCTGCAACCATGCAACGCCCCAGAGCACCAGTCCGGGGACAACACCACTTTTCGTCACTGCTGTCACCCACACCTTCCACCATCCCACAGACTCTCACTTCAGTGGGTCATTTTAGTGAAGAGGCTCCTGGGGCACTGTCTGGTGTGCACGTCACACATACTGTGGTACATCAGGTGGAGGTAGGAACCTCCAAGGTTGCGGACAGTTGGAGGGTGACCCAACCCCAGAGACTAGCTGCAGTCCAGATGGGTCTCACACTTCTGGAAAGTACAGTGCCATCAATGTTGCAGATGCAGATGCAGAGCCAGGATCTTCAAGAGGGAGTGTCTGCAACTTTCCAGCACCTTCAGGTGCAGTTACAGGAGTTCAACTGTCAGCAGGAGGTGGTACCAACGATGCGTGCTACCCAGGTCAACACCAAATGGGTGGCATCTGCGGTGGAAGCCTTCATGGCCATGGGACATGATGTCCAAGGCATGGGGCCACTGTGCTGCGGTGACTGGGAATCAGGACATGGAGACTTAAGCAGAATAAAGTTTAAGGCCATCAAAGCTAGCTACTTTTAACATATCACCAAAACAAGATGAGGTATGCTGAAACTGATGTGTTCATTCTGATCTACAAAGTTCTCTGACCATCAAGGTAACTAACTTCTGACCAGAATTTGCATTTAACAGTTTTGTGACAATGGAACACGGCTTCACCTTAATACATACATGATATAAGACCCCTGCCCTTACAGTCAGTTTATATCCAGCTTACTATGAGCATTCCACCAAAGCTTTTGATGTATTTTAGCAGACATGACATTGCATGTAGTGAATTTGAAAGAGGGGAAATGAGTAATGGATGGAACGTTGCAGGAGCCAAGTGCAACTTTTCATGGAATTTTGCACTATATACCAAGCTTTTAACAAGTTATAGATAGAAATAGGTGCATAGACGTACTGGTTATACATAGATAGTTTTGCATAGAAATTATGGTTTTAATTGATGCATTTCATTTTAAAAGCAGTGTGCTATTGTTATTAAATCAGCAGACTGCTAACATCCAGTTTGAAAATTATATAGATGAAGAAATGAAATATAATGGCCTGAATCTTCTGTTTAGGGTCAGAACCCATATTACCAACCCTGAGCAGATAAGAAACTGCACACTTACCTTCCTCAGATTTTTTAGGACAGTCTTCCAATGGAGGAGGATCCTGAAGTACTGGCACAGTGCAGGAAACCTTGATGGGAGCAAATAGAGGTATGTGCCCGGAAGGTTCTGCTGCAAATAGGATGGGACACTCTCTTTATGACACTAGCTGTCGTATTTTGTAAGCGCTGAGTTTAAGGGCCAAATTTTCGGACGAGTAGCAATCACCTTTGCATGAAAAGCTCAAAATGAGAAATAAATGCTAGTGATGCTCACATTCCAAAAATTAATTAAAAATCACCTTTATTTTGCAATGGCAGTGTGTCTTAACTCCATCGTCCTTCAGAGGTCTATATGCCACTTCCATTTACTGTGCCAACCAATTTATGCCTTTTATAAAGAAGTTATAGATGTGCTTACTATGATGCTGAAATTACTGCATTTTACTTTTTTGCTTTGAGTCAATTTCTCTCGGCATGTCCTTGGTCCAGTGAGTGTCACTTTGGGTTGGTTTAATAAACTGCTTCAGTCAATTAGCTATTTCAGTGAATATTTTGTGCGGTGTTAGAGCAGAAGGAACAACTGTTACCATCAAGCGATCAGTTTACAGACTCTAAACAAATGTCCTAACTTAACATGAATTGGGGGTGGCACGGTAGCACTGCTGCCTCATGGCGCCAAGGACCTGGGTTCGATCCCGAATCCGGATCACTCTCCGTGTGGAGTTTGCACATCTCCCCGTGTCTGCATGGGTCTCACCAACCCAAAGATGTACAGGGTAGGTAGATTGCCCATGCTAAATTGCCCCTTAATCGGAAAAAAATAATTGGGTACTTTGAATTAAACAAAAAAATGTAAATTTAAAAAACATCAACGTGAATTGGATACAGTGGATAAATTTTCTAGCTTGCCAGCCAAGTAAAATTCTGACATTACAGGTTGGAATGTAAACCGAAAGGATGGTGTAATGGGCGGCCAATTCACAATGCCTGTTTTACACCAGGGAGGCACTTTAGAAATCAACCCAAAAAGGTAACGCCCTTATGCTGAATGTTAGCTCCACGAATGTAGTTATTCAGCCGGCCTGACCTTTTGGTCATATTAAAGCAGAAGAAGAAAGGAAAAAATATCGCTGACAGGTGAGTGACAGCCTGGTAAATGCCTGTCACTGATTGTACTCCATCCTTCGCTCATGAACCATAGATATCCTTCCAACTGCTATATTTTCTTCCAAAAAAATGACTTCCGGTTGTGACCATGGAGTGAGTGGTCATACACAGGGCAGCTCCTGCTTAAAGGTACAGAAAAGAGCTCTTTTTACCTGATACTGGGTTGAATTTTGATGAAAAGGCGTAGGTGAATGGTGGAAGAGTAGTTTCCCCCGGGCTATCAGACCCAACAGAAAACAGTGAGAGAGTTGGCTGAAAAGTTGGAGGGAGCCTTTGCTGCAGCAGCCATTGTAAACATGCAGGCGGTGGAAGGGCTGATTCAAGCTGGAAGGCCCCAGATGGAGGAGCTGATGCGATTTATTAAAGACGAATTCTGCCGGCAGACTGAGGAAATGCGTGAGGATCGCTCAAAGGCCATCAAGGAGCTGTGGCACACCTGAAGAGTTCTCTGGAACAGGTGGAGAGGTGTTTGGAGGTGCAGGGTCGCAGATTCGGGAGTTCGAAGGAGTGACCTCGGTCCACAGCGATCGTGTGGTGGCTCTGGAGGCGGAGGTGGGGCTCCTAGGGGACCTGTGTAAAACATTGAGGGCAAAGGTCGAGGAGCAGGAGAATGCCTTGAGAAGGCAGAAACTGTGAATAATAATAATAATCGCTTATTGTCACAAGTAGGCATCAATGAAGTTCCTGTGAAAAGCCCCTAGTAGTGGAAGGTGTGAGTGCCACGAGGTATGTGATGTGCCATCAATTGCACGAGAGACGAGTTGCTTTACAAAAGTTAGGCTTTAATAAACTAGAACTTAGCCCTGCGGTTGTCTACAATAAAATGGACGACCGCCGGGCGTTTGACTATTTATACCTCGGCAAGGAGGCGTGGTTAACTCAGCCTCTCGACCAATCGGTCGAGAGGCACATGACCGACCAGGGCCAATGGTAAGCCGGTGTTCTGCCCCAATGGCAGACAGGTATGCAAATCATATCACCACAGTATGTCTCGAAGATGCTGGTGGGGCTGGTGGCAGAAGGGGTGCTGGATAAGGTGCCTGAAGTGGACTGAGCGCAGAGGTTCCTGAGGCAGAAGCCTAGAGCTGGGAAGCCGCTACGGGCAGTGATCGTGAGACTCCACAAATCTGTGGAGAAAGGGAAGATTCTTTCAAAAAAAACTTCCCTAACCACCTCTAGAAGCAACTTTATATTGTATGTTTCGCAGCCTTTCCTGGTAACTTATTCCACCCATCTATTACTCTGTGGGGAGGTTGTGCGCAGTGGTAGTGTCTTACCCCTGGGCCAGAAGCTCTAGGTTCAAGTTCTATTTCAGGACTTGACCAAATGCTCCCTTACGTCATGGTACCCGAAGGAGGAGGAGGATTATTCTATGGATTTAAGCATTCCATTGGATATTCTTATGAAAACTGCATTAGATAGGAATGGAGATCCCCTGATATGTGAATCGCAGGAGGAAAAATCAAAGAAGTCGCACAACTCAAGAGATCACTGTTTTTTTAGTTAGGTAAAGATATAAAGAGATTTAGAACAAAGGCAGAAAATGAAGTTGAGACGTGGATCAGTCACAGTCTTTTTGTTGCCCATCACACTGCTATTAACTACCTTTGTCTTGTGCCCTACACATCCTTGTGCAACCTCTATTAGGTCCCATCTATCACTGACCTTCTACTTCGCTCCACCAGCTCTTGCACACAATAAAAGCCATCATATTTCTCCCTCTCTTTAGCTCCAAAGCAGTCATTCAGACTCGAGACATTAACTCTGTTTCTCTCTCCACAGATGCTCCGGACCTGAGTTTCTCCAGCATTTCCTGTTTTTATTTTAGATTTCCAGTGTCCGCAGTATTTATCACAATTTTTTGTTCGTCCGTTGAGGTGAAGATGACCATATTCATCTGGAGTGTTTGGTATGTTTTCAGTAGGTACGTAGGTGACAGCTAAGGCCGATCTGTGCCCGGAGGGTTCTGCTGCAAATAGGATGGGATACCCCAGACGATTGAGTTTTGCCTGGGTTGCTGGCTCAGGATTTCCTCTGCTTGCAGTTCTCTCTGTTTCTGATATGTGTATGCTTTTGATGGATTCTGCACAATTTTATATTTGTTGTGCCAGGTGCACTGATCCTGGTTGAGCTTCTCCTAGGACTTGTAGTCAATATCAAAATTTCTAAGTGAAGCCTTCAGATTGTCTTTGTAACATTTCCTTTGATCACCGTGCGAGCGCACTCCAGACTAGGGCTTTGGTAAGTGAGTGTCAGTGTTCTGGTCAGCGCTTGGCTCTCTCTCTGGCACCTTGGCACTGCCAGCCTGGCACTTTGGCACTGGGTGCCAGGGTGCTGAGGTGGAACTGCTAGGGTGCCCGGCGCACATTGCCAAAGCTCAGGGCCTGAAGGGGGCCATGCCCATGAAATGGTGGATGAAGTGGGCTATGAAGGGTGGAGGAATGAAGGGCGGGTATGAAGGGGGCACCATAAAGGTTTGGGGGGGCAGGGTTAAGGAATCTACCTCCTTCACCTCGGAGATCTTGGGCGAGCGCCGCTCAGTTCTGGTCTCCACAAATGGGGACCTGATGGAGCGGCACTTGTGGGGGTCTCCCAAGGGATCTGAGACCCCCAGCTGCAAGCCCTTTGGGCAGGGTGATACCCTGGCACTGCTGTTGCCACCCAGGCACCCTGGTACTGACAGCCTGGCACTGCTGCGAGCGCCAGGAAACACACAGCTAAACGTGCTCGCTATGGGACTTTGTTCCCATTTAGTTAAATCCCGGGCTCAGTGTATAGCAGTGTGAGTCTCACCCAAAATACTGGCAAGAAACACCCCACAAAACTCGCCCAAAATGACAATTAGAAATCTTTTGGTTAAATTCCACCACTTGTGTATATAGACCGCCTCAAGGCATTTGATAACATAATAGACTTGCCAGCAAAGTTGAAGCCTTTGGAATAAAGGAGACAGTAGCAGCATGGATACAACGTGTCAAGGAATAGTGGCGGACTGTTGTTGGGACAAATTGGATAACTTTTCAAAGAACTGCAGAGGTATGCTGGACTGAAAGGCCTCCTTCTGAATTTTAAGATTCTGTGACTGGGAACAAATTCTGGTTCCAAAAAAGATTAAGTTATATATGACTGCGACTCTCAGCAGTTCTACTTGGACCAGCACGAGAAGCAGAATAATGCGATAAAGGTCTGGCTGTAAATCTGAAAGTCTAACACAGTTTTCATTGCCAGTTTGCATGTTGACTGCACTGAGATCAGATTGGAAACAATAAACACGGCTACACATTGTTAGCGTCAATGAATCCACTCAGATTTTAATTCAGCTTGGTGTATATGTTTGTCTATCACAAACAGATATTTGAAATAAATATCAAATTCCTCGCCCCAGCTGTTTACTGTCATTGCACTTCCCTTTCCTTCCCTCTTTGCAAGCAGCTGTTTCATGTGATTTTAATGGATGCAAAGTTTCCTGTCTGGAAAATTGGAAAGCATAATATTCTTAAATTGATGCAAAATGGTCAATAATTTACACTGTCCAGATATAGACCAGCTTGTTTCCATACTTATTGCAAGTAAAATACAGTCCATCTGTTATCAGTGCTGTGCTGATTTCCCTCGCCACTCCACCCCCTCACTTTTCGTCCATTGCAACTGAATTAATACTTCAATTTTGCTTTTTGAAATTCTGTTTCATGGCGACATGACTAGCTGGCTAGTCTTGGTGCCAGTACCAAAATTAGTGCATTGACCCTGAGTGCCTTAATTTTGAACGTCTCTGTTCAGTACACCCTTATATCAGTAAGGGCATAGAACTTTCTCCCTACTCTTAGTAATATTACGCAGCAGTACATCACAGAAATACACGCAATTTTGCAGCACTGAAACAGACCATAATTCCAGGCCATCATATCAGTGCTAACCCAAACCTGAACCCTATTCTCCAAGGGACAAAGAGATCCCAGAGCTCCCTTATATCAATGCCCATATCCCTCCTTATTGGTGCAGTACTTTAATGGTTAGCAATCCAGAGAATTTAATTTCAAATCTTAACATTGCAATCGAAGAGTTTGAATTCACTTTTTAAAATAATATGCAAATTAAAACTAGTATTAGTAAAAGTTGTCATAAAACAATCAGATTGTAGTAAAAATCCACCTGGAAACCTGCTACCCTTTGCCTGTCTGGTTTGTATGTGATTCCAGCTCCATACCAGCATGGTTGACTTTTAACTGCTCTCTAAACTTCGGAACATAGGAATTTGGAGCAGCAGTAGGCAATCCAGCCCCTCGAGTCTGCTCCGCCATTCAATCAGATCATGGCTGATCTCTTCCTGGTGTCAAATCTACCTTCCTACCTGTGCCCCATTTCCCTTTAACCCGTTTCTAAAATCAAGTACTTTACCCCTAATCCCCTGCAATCTCACCTTCTGGGTCAGTCTTTTATGCAGCACCTTGTCAAACGCCTTCTGGAAGTCTAGATATACCATATCCACAGGTTTCTCATTATCCACCTTGTTGGATACATCCTCAAAGAACTCAAGCAAGTTTGTCAAGCATGACTTACCCTTCATAACACCATGCTGACCATGGTGGATTGAGCTTTATCTTTCCAAATGCTCAGTCATCTCCTTAATGATTGAGTCCAGCAACGTTCCCACCACAGAGGGGTGAATAGGGGTGACATATTAGGGTGTTTCCAATCCACCGGAATTCTTCCAGATTCCAGGGAATTCTGAAATATCATAACCAATGCATCAACGATTTCTGCTGCTACCTCCCTAGGGTACAGGCCATCAGATCCCGGAGACATATCTGTCTCTAATCCCATTAGTTTCTTCAATATCGCCTCCCTAGTGATGGTTATTGCCCCAAGTTCCTCTGCATCATGCGTCGGAAGCCTCTCCCGGCCCCCTATTCTCCCCTCCCCGGGGGGATAGGAGGGCCGTACCGGGAAACTCGGCCGCCGGGCCTTGTCCCTGGCTTCAAGGCCCGGCGCGCCAAGAATGATGCCACGGCGGCGTCTAATGACGTCAGCCCCGCATGCGCGGGTTGGGCAGCTCAAACCCGCACATGCGCGGTTGTCGTCTTTCCCCTCAGCCCCCCCGCAAGACGTGGCGGCTTGATCTTGCGGGGCGGCGGAGGGAAAAGAGTGCGTCCCCTTGAGACGCCAGCCTGACGATCGGTGGGCACCGATCGCGGGCCCGTCCCCTCCCGAGCACGGTCGTAGTGCTCGATCCCCGATCCGCCCCCCACAGGCCCCACACTTACCTGGCGCGCCATGTTCACGACGGCAGCGACCAGGTGTGGTTGCCGCCGTCGGGAACGGCAGGCCGCTCGGCCCATTCGGGCCGGAGAATCACGGGCCGCCGTGAAAAACGGCGGCCCGCGTTTCTCCGAGCGCCGTGTCGCAAAACCGGACACACCATTTTGGGGGGTGTGGGAGAATAGCGGGAGGAGAATACCGAGTTTCCCGGTACGGCCCTCCTATCCCCCCGGGGAGGGGAGAATAGGGGGCCGGGAGAGGCTTCTGACGCATGGTCCTCCTGCTATTCTTCCACCCATCGTGGTTGTGGAGAATCGCGCCCAGAATTTCCCGGAGGAGCCGGCCTCCAAATTGCTGGAGGGGATGCTGACGGCAGGAGAAGGGGGTTGTGTCAGCTGTCTACAGAGCTATTTTGGAGGAAGAGAAGGCACCACTGGAAGGGATCAAGGCAAAGTGGGAGGAAGAGTTGGGAGAGGATATGGAGGAGGGGATCTGGTGTGAGGTTCTCCAGAGAGTGAATGCATCCACCTTGTGCGCGAGGCTGGGGCTGATACAGCTGAAGGTGGTATACAGAGCACACCTCACGAGGGCGAGGATGAGCCGATTCTTTGAAGGAGTAAAAGATATGTGAACGTTGCAGGGGGGACCCCGCTAACCACGTTCATATGTTTTGGTCCTGTCCAAAGCTAGAGGATTACTGGAAGGAGGTTGTCACAATATACATCCAGGTATATGATGGAGTGCAGACAGGCAGTGATTGACACACAGGATGACCAGTGAACACACAGAACACAGCAGCCAATCACCAGACAGGACACGACCACTATAAAGCCAGAGGGCACTAGTTTTCCCGCTCTCTCGGGATGCCGCCTCTGAGACAGTTGGAGCCTATGAGCAGCTACTAGAACAAACACCATGTGGTAGGAAGATGGTCTGGTCAGGTTAGCCTCAGGTCTCCAGTCAAGTCAGCATCGTGTCAACCCACAGTTAAAGCATGTATGATAGTTAAGTGTTCAATAAAATCGAGTTGCATTTCTTCAAGTGTTGGAAGCCTGTCTCTCTCACCACTGCAGTAAACGCAGTCCTCGCAGACCCAGCTTACCCAACACATCAGAGGTTTTTAGGATAATTTCTAAAGTGGTGCATGTGAAACTGGACCCGGGTCCCCGGGAGGCCATATTCGGGGTGTCGGACCAGCCAGGGTTGGAAACGGGTGCGGAGGCAGATGTTGTAGCCTTCGCCTCGTTGATCACCCAAAGGTGAATCCTGATGGGATGGAGAGCAACCTCTCCACCCTGTGCCCTGGCGTGGCGGGGGGATCTGTTGGAATTCTTGACTCTTGAGAATGGGTGTTAATGGCGACTATGGGTGATTCCGAATTCCTTTTTGTCAGTTGTTTATGTGAACATGTGGGTGAATATTTTGGGTTTGGTGGGAGGATGGGATCGTTGTTATCGATATGGAGATTGACATATTTGTCACTGAATATTGTTTATTACTGGTTATTGTTTATAGTTGGTGGGTGTAAATTTGGGAGAAAATGCGAAAAAGGAGGAGAATAAAGAAATATTTTTTTATAAAGTCCTGCACCTGCATTATTTTAAATTCACTCCCCTTCGGCAACTCAAACCTCTACCGCAACTCATCCAGACCCGCAAACTGCCCTTCCAGATACAAATCCCTCACCCTAACCAGCCCTGCCTCCCTCCACTTTCCGTACCTCCCATCCATCTCCCAGGGCTTAAACCTATGTTTCCCGCACAGTGGTGTCAACACCGACATCCCCTCCAACTTAAAGTGCCTCCTCTGCTGATTCCACACCCTGGCCAGTGACTGTATCACTGGGCGCCCTGTATATTTCCCTGGAGCTAACGGCAGCGGAGCTGTCACCATGGCCATCAAACCGGATCCCCTACAGGACACCTCCCCCATTCTAACCTACTCCGCAGCCCTCCCCCTATCCTCACCACCACCACCATCGCCTCACCTTCTCCACGTTTGCTGCTCAATAGTAGTGCAGCAGGTTTGGGGGCACCAACCTCCCTTTCTGTAGCAGGGCCCTCTTTATCCTTGGCACCTTCCCCGCCCATATGAACTCGAAAATCACCATCTCCAATTTCTGAAAGAAGGCCTTCGGGAGGAAGATTGGAAGGGTCTGGAAAACAGACAGGAACTTGGCAGCACATTCATTTTCACAACCTGCAACCTCCCTGCCAATGTCAGGTGTAGTGTGTCCCATCTCTTAAAATCCCCCCTAATCTCTTCCACCAACGTTGTCAAATTCCATTTGTGGATTGTAGCCCATTCCCTCATCACCTGAATCCCCAATTACTTGAACCTCTCCCTAGGTACCTTAAAGGGCAACACCCCCTGAGTTGGCCCCCAGCCCCGCCACATTCAACGGAATCACCTCACTCTTCCCGACATTTAACTTATACCCGGAGAAGACCCCAAACCTCTCCAATATTCCCATGATCCTACCTATAGTCCCCAGCGGGTCCAACACAAACAACAAGATCGTCCACGTACAAAAACACCTGGTGCTCCCTGCTCCCCCTCACAATCCCCTGACACTCCACTGACCCCCTGAGGGCCATTGCCAAGGGCTCATCGCCAGCGCCAATAGCAACAGCGACAGCGCACACCCCTGTCTCGTACCTCTGTGCAGCCCAAAACTCCGTGAACTCGTCCCATTTGTATATACACTTGCTAGCGAAGCTACATATAACAAGCGCACCCACGCCACAAACTTCGGGCAAACTCAAACCTACCCAAGATCTCAAATAAATACCTCAACTCCACCCGATAAAAAGCCTTCTCTGCATCTATAGTGACAATGACCTCAGGCACCCGCCCCGCCGACAGAGTCACAGCCTCCTGATGTTGCTGCCTGCCCTTTACAAAACCCGTTTGGTCCTCCGCAGCACCCCTGGCACACATCCCTCCGTCCTTCCCACCACCAGCTTAGCCAGCACTTTCACGTATGTGTTCAGCAACAAAACGGGTCCATACGACCCACACTCCAATGGATCCTTCCCCTTCTCCAGGATTAGTATGATTGATACCTGCATCAGTGTCTCTGGCAGATCCCTCTTCCCCAATGCTTCACTAAACATCCCCAACAAATGCGGTGCCAACTACATTGCAAACGCCTTATAGAACTCGGCTGGAAAACCATCCGTCTCCGGAGCCTTGCCCAACTTCATCCCCTGAACGCTGTCAATCACCTCCCTCAGCCCCAGCGGCTTCTCCAATGCCTGCCTCCTCTCCCTCCAACTTTGGAAACTCCAATCCATCCAGGAACCATCCCATATTCCCTTTCCCTCCACCCGGCTCCACCCTGTATAACTTTTCATAATACCCCCTGAACACCTCAGATATCTTCCCCAGCGCTGACACTACCTCCCCTTCTCCATTTGCACCTTTAAAATATCCCTGGACGCAGCCTACTTCCTCAGCTGGTGGGCCAGCATGTAGCTTACCTTCTCCCTATATTCATATTACACCCGCCCTTGCTCTCCTTAGCTGCCCCACTGCCCTTCCCGTCATCAACCTACCAAACTGCCCTTGTAACCTCTTCCTTTCCGTCAGAACCCTTTAGTGAGGGCCCCCGTGTATCTTCTATCCACCTCGACTATCTCCTCCAACAGCCGTCCGTGCTCCTCCTGTCCCTGTGTGCCTTGAACGAGGTAGTCTCCCCTCGGACCAACGCCTTCAACGCCTCCCATAATTTGTCCGTCGACACCTCCCCGTTCCGATTGATTTCCACTTACTCCCTGATCGCCTGCCTCACCTTTTGACAGAACCCCTTATCTGCCACAAACCGGAATCTAGCCTCCAACCCAGCCTCTGCACCTGCCCCTCGCTGAACCTCACAACCAGCATGATCGGATATCACAATCCTCACGTAATCCACCCCCAACAACACCCCTCGGCTCACCACAAAGAAACCAATTCTCGAGTACACCTTATATATATGCGAGAAGGAGTACTCCCACCATCCCGGATTCTTAAACATCCACGGGTCAACCATTCCAATCTGGTCCATAAACCCTCCCAATTCCTTTGCCATCGTTAACCTTCCCATTGACTTGGGGCTCGACCTGTTGTTCTTGGTTCCATCAGGCAAATTAAAATCTCCACCCGTAATCAATTGGTGTGTATCCAGATCCGGGATCACTCCAACAAACCCCTCACAAACCCTATATTGTCCCATATACGTATATGAGCACCACCAGCGTCCCCTCCAGCGCCTCACTCACTATCACATACCTTCCCCGCGGGTCCCAAACTTCCTTGGCCACCACAAACCTTGTTCTTTTGTTCAACAAAGCGGCCAACCACCCCCCCCCCCCCCCCAAAACTTTGAGTCAAACCCAGAGTGGAATATCTGTCCCACCCATCACTTCCTCAGTCTATCCAGGCCCTTCACTTGGAGGTGCGTCTCCTGTAAGAAGATCACCGAGTACTTAATCTACAGAGTGTGGCGGCTCCTGAAACAAAGCTTCCAGGTAACTCTCCCCCTCCCGGATGTGCCGCAGTGCCTGAAGCTCAGACTCCAGCTCATCAATTCTGAGCATAAATTTCTCGAGAAACAAACACTTGCTGCAGATGTACTGCAGCTCGCAATTGGATCGGTCAGCTCCCATGTCATGCAGCTGCAGCACATTGTCTGCCCAGTCATCTCTACTTAGTTAATTAATTAATTCGATTTCCAGTGTTTTGTTTTCAAATTTTGCACAGATTCCCTACCAGCCAATCGGGTCACAGTTTTTCTGTGACGTCAACTTTTCCGTTTTTTTCAGCTTCAGATACTCACCACTCCAATGCTCTGCCCTCCAAAACTACTCCCAGGAGACTAGGCCACGAATCCCCGAGGTAAATTACTGTATATACTCACCACTCCAATGCTCTGCCCTCCAAAACTACTCCCAGGAGACTAGGCCGCGACTCCCTGAGGTAAATTACTGTATATACTCACCACTCCGATGCTCAGCCCTCCGAGACTACTCCCAGGAGACTAGGCCACGAATCCCCGAGGTAAATTACTGTATATACTCACCACTCCGATGCTCAGCCCTCCGAGACTACTCCCAGGAGACTAGGCCACGAATCCCCGAGGTAAATTACTGTATATACTCACCACTCCGATGCTCAGCCCTCCGAGACTACTCCCAGGAGACTAGGTCACGGATCCCCGCGGTAAGTTACTGTATATATTCACCGCCCCGATGCTCCGCCCTCCGAGACTGCTCCCTGAAGACTAGGCCGCGAATCCCCAAGGCTAGTTAGTTTATATATTCACAGCCCCGATGCCCCGCCCTCTGAGACTACTCCCAATAGATGAGGCCGCAAATCCCCGAGGTAAATTACTGTATATACTCACCGCTCCGATGCTTTGCCTTCTGAGACTACTTCCAGGAGAATAGGCCGCAAATCCCCAAGGTAAATTACTGCATATACTCACCGCTCCAATGTTCCGCCCTCTGAGACTACTCCCAGGAGACTAGGCCACAAATCCCCGAGGTAAATTACTGTATATACCCACTGCTCCGATGTTCTGCCCTCTGAGATTACTCCCAGGAGACTAGGCCGCGAATCCCCGAGGTAAATTACTGTATATACTCACGGCTCCGATGCTCCGCCCTCTGAGACTACTCCCAGGAGACTAGGCCGCGAATCCCGAGGTAAATTACTTTATCTATTCACCGCTCTGCTGCTCCACACTCCGAGACTGCTCATTGGTGACGAAGCCCAGGGTGGTATAGTAAGTTCCTCGACACAATGGTTAGTACAGCTGCCTCATAGCGCCAGGGACCCGGGTTCAATACCGATCTTGAGTCACTGTGTGGAGTCTGCACGTTCTCCCCATGTCTGCGTGGCTTTCTCTGGGTGCTCGAGTTTCCTCCCACAGACAAAAGATGTGCAGGCCAGGTGGATTGGCCATGCTAAAAATGCCCCTTAGTGTCCAAAGATGTGCAAGCTAAGTAGGGTTACAGAGATATGACGGGGAAGTAGGCTGAGTTAGGGTGCTCTTTTGGAGCGCCGGTGCACACTTGATGGACCGATTGGCTACCTTCTGTACTGTACTGTGTGGTGAATGCAATATATGAATGTATATATACTAATTCACACTGTTAGGTACTGGTTAGGGGCTGGTTTAGCTCACTGGGCTAAATCGCTGGCTTTTAAAAGCAGACCAAGCAGGCCAGCAGCACGGTTCGATTCCCATACCAGCCTCCCCGGACAGGCGCCGGAATGTGGCGACTAGGGACTTTTCACAGTAACTTTATTGAAGCCTACTCGTGACAATAAGCGATTTTCATTTTTCATTTCATTATTGTAAGCACAGTAGCGCCATCCTACCACTAGGGGGAGTAGCGCTGGGAGCACTTAGGAACTTGTACTGGGCTCCACCCTTGGTTCTGCCCACGACTCCTCTCCCTAGTGCAGCTGTACAAGTATCCGTGTCCAGAGTCAGCCTGGGTCACTACGAGTTCATCGACAGGTAACAGGCTGGCTCTGAAGTAAGTCGATTAAAGCCTAGATTCACATCGGAAACACGTGTCTGGTGAATTGATGGTTCCATCAATTTAATCGACTTAAGAACAGTAAAGATCGATTATGGAATCGACCCTCAAGCCTGGACGCCTGGAACTCAACCCGCAGGATGCAGATGCTAAGGAAATCTCCCACTGGATCCGGTGCTTCAAGGCCTACCTGGCCGAAGCGAGCACAGCCGAAACTACAGAGGATCAGAAGCTAAGTCTACTGCACGCGAGGGTGAGCCACAGAATCTCTACGCAACTAAACTCGGCCAGTTCGTATACTGCGGCGCTAGCAGTTCTCGAATTAAGGCCCATTAATGAAGTTTACGCTCGCCATGTGTTCACAACTCGCCATCAGCGGCCTACGGAATCACTCGCCGAATTCCTGAGAGAACTTAATAATTTGTCCAATGACTGTAATTACCAAGCGGTTACCGCGGCTGAACACAGGGAATTGGCGGTACGCGATGTTTTTGTAGCGGGCCTCAGGTCTAACGATATGCGCCAACGGCTGCTGGAAAAGGGGGCCCAGGACTTAGAAACGACTGTGGAAGCTGCTACCACGATGGAGGTTTCCTTCCGCAGCCTTAACTCATTCCCTGCGGACCCCGCGACCCAATCATGGGCCCCCGACCAGCGACTCCCCCAGGCCTGTGCTACGCGGCCGCCCAGCCACCATGCTGCCCCAGCCAGCCACTATGCTGCTCCAGCCAGCTACTATGCCGCTCCAGCCTGCCACTTCTGTGGCCAGAATCAGCACCCGCGGCAGCACTGCCCGGCCCGCAACGCGACCTGCAGCAGCTGTGGGCGAAAAGGGCATTACGCAAAAGTGTGCCTCCCAAAAAGGGTCCCAGCTTCCAACTCCCCAGGGACTCGCAGTAATCGCTCCCCTCACTTGCAGCCCCGCGGGGCCTGAAACGCTGCGGCCTATGCCCCGACTCCGCCCCCTCCAGCCACGTGCGATCCATGGGGGTGGCCATCTTGGAAAACCTTCACCACGCGGCCGGCCACGTGCAACTCATGGGGGCCGCCATCTTGGACGCCATCTTCCTCGCCGCCCGACACGTGCGACTCATAGGGGCCGCCATCTTGGATGCCATCTTCCTCGCCGCCTGCCACGTGCGATCCACGAGCCCGATCGGCATCTCCGCACTTGGACAACTCAGCGGAGGAATTCGAATTAGACTACAAACTCAGAGGGCAGTCACCACGGTGCCACTCCAGCACAGCTGATCGAGCCGCCGACTACCCGCAACTCAGCGCGGTCACCCTAGACCAATCTCGACCAAAGAATCTACGAAACTCGATGGCAGAGGTCCATATCAACGGGTACAAAACGCCATGCCTCTTCGACTCCGGGAGCACAGAGAGCTTTATACACCCAGACCTGGTAAGACGCTGTTCGCTCCCCGTTTTCCCCGCGCACCAAACTATTGCGCTCGCTTCAGGCTCCCATTCGGTCCAGATCCAGGGGCGCACCGCCGCGACACTCACAATCCCAGGCGCTAGCTACTCAAAATTCAAACTCTATGTTTTGCCCGAACTCTGCGCGCCACTCTTATTAGGCCTAGACTTCCAGTGTAACCTCAAGAGCCTCACCCTCAGCTTCGGAGGGCCCCTGCCCCCACTCACGATCTGCAGCCTCGCTACGCTGCGAATCCCCCCCCCCCCCCCCCCCCGCCCTCCTCTCTTTGCCAATCTCACTAAGGACTGTAAACCCATAGCCACTCGTAGCAGGCGGTATAGCCTGCAGGATAGGGTATTTGTCAGAGCAGAGGTCCGAAGGCTACTCAGTGAGGGGGTTATAGAGGCCAGCAATAGTCTCTGGAAAGCTCAGGTGGTGGTCGTTAAGACTGGGGAAAAATTCCGTATGGTGGTCGACTACAGTCAGACCATAAATAGATTTACGCTCCTCGACGCGTATCCCCTCCCCAGGATTGCAGACATGGTAAACCAGATCGCCCAGTACCGGCTCTTCTCCACGGTGGATCTGAAGTCTGCATACCACCAGCTCCCAATCCGCCAGGAGGACCGCCACTACATGGCATTCGAGGCCGATGGCCGCCTCTTCCATTTCCTTCCGGGTCCCTTTCGGCGTCACTAATGGGGTCTTGGTGTTCCAGCGAGCAATGGACCGAATGGTGGACCAGTACGGGCTGCGGGCCACTTTTCCGTACTTAGACATTTTCACCATCTGCGGCTATGACCAGCAGGACCATGACGCCAACCTCCACCGTTTTCTCCAGACGGCACACAAACTGAACCTCACGTACAAGGAGAAATGCGTTTTCCGCACATCCAGACTAGCCATCCTCGGCTATGTCGTGGAAAACGGAGTCCTGGGCCCCGACCCGGACCGTATGCCTCATTGTCCCAAGGCCCTCAAACGGTGCTTGGGATTTTTTTCTTACGACAGTGGGTCCCTCAATATGCGGACAAAGCCCGCCCACTCTTTAGGACCACACGATTTCCCCTGTCAGCCGAGGTACGCCAGGCCTTCGACGGCATCAAGGAGGACATCGCCAAAGCGGCCATGCGGGCGGTGGATGAATCCACCCCATTTCAGGTAGAGAGCGACGCCTCAGAGGTAGCTCTTGCAGCCACGTTAAATCAGGCAGGGAGACCCTTTGCATTTTTCTCCCGTACCTTCTCCACTTCAGAACACTCCTCAGTCGAGAGAGAAGCACAAGCCATTGTGGAGGCTATCCGTCACTGGAGGCACTACCTCGCAGGTAGGAGGTTCACCCTTATCACCGACCAAAGATCGGTTGTCTTCATGTTTGACAACTCCCAAAGGGGCAAAATAAAAAACGATAAAATTCTGAGGTGGAGGATCGAACTCTCCACCTACAATTACGATATCAAATATCGACCCGGGAAGCTCAACGAGCCTCCGGATGCCCTATCCCACGGGACATGCGCCAGCGCGCAGATCGACCGATTAAAAAGTATCCACAATGACCTCTGTCACCCGGCTCGCCCACTACATCAGGGCCCGAAACCTGCCTTTCTCCAACGAGGAGGTAAAAGCGGACACCAGGGACTGCCTGATCTGTGCGGAGTGCAAACCGCACTTCTAAAGACCAGACAGGGCCCACCTGGTCAAAGCTTCTAGGCCCTTTGAAAGCCTCGCGATTGATTTCAAAGGGCCACTCCCCTCAACTAACAAGAACATCTACTTCTTAAACATCGTAGACGAGTTCTCCCGCTTTCCATTCGCTATCCCGTGCCCCGACATGACCTCCCACACAGTCATTAGGGCCCTGCATAGCACCTTCACCCCGTTTGGTTTCCCCAGCTACGTACACAGCGACCGGGGTAAGTCCTTCATGAGCGACGAGCTGCGTCAGTACCTGCTCAAAAAGGGCATTGCCTTGAGCAGGACTACCAGCTACAACCCCGGGGGAACGGGCAAGTGGAAAGGGAGAACGCGACGGTCTGGAAGACCGTCCTACTGACCCTCCGGTCTAGAAAGCTCCAAGTCTCCCAGTGGCAGGAAGTCCTCCCAGATGCGCTCCACGCTATTAGGTCTCTCTTGTGTACGGTGACCAACCAGACCCCTCACGAGAGGCTCTTCATTTTCTCCAGGGCCACTACCACGGAGGTCTCACTTCCGGCATGGCTGAGGACGCTGGGCCCCGTACTCCTGAGGAAACACGTCAGGGGGCACAAAACCGACCCCCTTGTTGAGAAGGTGCGCCTGCTCCATTCCAACCCCCAGTACGCATTCGTCGAGTTCCCTGACGGCCGTCAGGACACTGTATCCCTCCGGGATCTGGCACCCGCCAGATCCAGCGCCCCCTCTGCCCCCACAGAAGGATCTCTCACCCTACACCCCATGCTGTCACCCCCTTGCGCTCCCGAGCCCACGAGCTCGCTCCACCAGTCCCGCGCACCCGCGCCGGCCAGCCCCCAGCGCCCCCAATCCCCGGTCGAACCAGGAGAGTATGAAGCTCGAATACAACCCTCACTGGAGTCCGCCATCGTACCCCAACACACTACACCCGTCCAGCCACCGCAAGAGGCTGCAACCCCGATGCTCCGCAGGTCTCAGCGGACAATCCGACTGCCGGACAGACTGACGTTATAGACTAGACCACCACCCCCGCCAGACTTCATTTTTTTGCAGGGGGTGAATGTGGTGAATGTAATATATGAATGTATATATACTAATTCACACTGTTATTGTAAGCGCAGTAGCGCCATTCTACCACGAGGGGGAGTAGCGCTGAGAGCACTTGGGAACTTGTACTGGGCTCCACCTTTGGTTCCGCCCACGACTCCTCCCCCTAGTGCAGCTGTATAAGTATCCGTGTCCAGAGTCAGCCTGGGTCACTACGAGTTCATCGACAGGTAACAGGCTGGCTCTGAAGTAAGTCGATTAAAGCCTAGATTCACATCGGAAACACATGTCTGGTGAATTGATGGTTCCTTCATACTGCTAATGCAGAACAGAAAGATTCACCATATCAGCGGTTCAGAGGATAACCCACTAACACCTTCTGAGGCCTCTTAGGGGCAGGTAATAAATAGCAGCATTTCATTGATGTCTACATCCCATAAATGAATTAACAATAAAGGTCCTTGTCTGTGTCCGTAAAAGATAACCATGCTACACAGTTGGGATACTGACACCCAGTACATATGTTGTACCAGAATGTATCTTTTGTGCCCTCCATGCTATACATTCAGCTCTGACAACTAACCTCCAAATAATACATAATCTTGGCCTTATCTTTGGTTAGAAGCTTAGAAATAAAGGCACTTCAATAACATTAGTGATTCAAAAATTGATGGGCAGGTGAATAGCAGTCCACTGTATGATGACCAGAACATCATGGTTAAACACTCTTCCCTCTCACCACCACACCCTTCCCCAAATCCACACAAAAGCACACTCCTACTCACCTGTGACTTACACCTACCCCCATAGTCATGTAATCACCCAGAAGATGCAAAAATAAAATAACTAGAACCAATGAGTGAAAAACTCTCTCAGAATCCCTTGGAAAATCAAAAACAGTTCCTGGAGATCTGGTGAGCCAAGAGTTCTGTATAAAGACACAACTTTTATATGATGCAATCTCTACCCTAGCCAAGAACCAGTCCAGCTTGCTCTCAGAAACATAGGGTAAGTCAGAAACTCTCCTATCAGCTGGCAGTGTATTCCTGGGGAAACCTGAACTACCAAAAATCGGTCACCTCTAAATCTAAGTTGATCTAAAGGTCCTTAAACCAATCTGCGTAGTTAGGTTCTCGAAGCTGAAAATCACCCTAGTAACTCTGGTGTAGTCCTTCAGAAGGACAAATCACCCACCATGTAGGGAACCAAAACTGGACATAATACTCCAGATGAGGTATGATCAGTAACCTTTTTAGTGTCAAACTATTGTCTTTTGTGCTATACTGAAAGGAGATATTAATAACCTGTTCGCTATAGTTACAGTTTCTCGACATAGGTCATGAACCTTTAGTAATGTCTGCAAGATCTTTATTTTTCTCAACATTCATTAATGTTTCCTGCAAATTATATGTTTATTTTACATTGGCTGTACCAATATGCCTAACATGACATTTATCTAAATTAAATGTCATTTGCCAAGTCTGGTTCACTTCCCTAGCACATTTAATTCATTTTGAATTTGATTGCATTCTTCCAGCATCTTAACCCTTGCATTGATTTTTGTTTCCTCTGCAAGTTTACTTACTATACTTCCAACACTGCTTCCCAAATCTTTAATAAAAACCATAAAAAGTAGTGGAATCAGAACTGATTCTGGGAGACATAACTAAGAACATACCTGTAGGCCGGACAACATTTGTAAACTGGAACATTTGGTTGTGGATTGGAGTCTATTCCAAATCCAGGGTTTTATCCCTCTACTAATGCCCCTAGATGCTATTTTGTGCCGAAACCTACTTGAGGTCGCTTACCAAAACTTTATGTAACAACTATTTGTTGGACTCTGTTGGGAATTTCTAATTTTCCAGTGATCATAATGAGTCTCTCTTATGATCCTTTGCAACATTTACCCAATAATAGATGCCAAGGATAGTTCCCTGACTCTGATTTTGCCCCTTAATTTGCTACAAAGGATAGCATCAAGTAGCTGAAACAAAAACAGAACATGCTGGAAAATCTCAGCCGGTCTGACAGCATCTGCGCAGAGAAAAGGGAGCTAATGTTTTGAGTTGGGATGATTCTGATGAGAGTTATACAGATTCGAAATGTTAGCTCCCTTCTCCCCACAGACTATGTCAGACCTGTTGACATTTTCCAGCATTTTCTGTTTATATCTCAGATTCCAGCATCTGCAGTAATTTGCTTTTATCTTAGCATCAAGAAGCTTCCAGTCTAAGGCAGCCATCCTAGACTCTATTTGAACTATAGACTATCTATACTCATAAGGAGTGTAGCTACTTGCAGCAATAGAAACAACAAGGGCCTCACAGAAGATCTGTCCCAAATCTTTAATCACCCTGCTTTATCTCTGCAGCCTTCTGTGCCATAATGGCTCTATGATTTGTGCCATATAAATTTTGAGCTTTCCTCACAAAACGTTACTGTCCATTTTAATATAAATGATGGAATTCAATGCAGAACAGCAAACCCCCACCGCCCACCAATCTGAAACATAAGGATTCATTTTTGAAGTATAGACTGATTGTCATGGCAATGTGTTGTGTGAAATGTGCAAAATAATCATTAATTTCATTGGCTGGTGCAATGATGTGATGCAGACCCGGGGAGGCGGTCGAGGCCAGGAGAGATGTCCTGTTCCCCGAGGTTCCAGGACGGTGAGCCACAGGGCAACCAGTGCCATCTGGGATGACGTGGCAGCGGCTGTCAGCTCAGGAAGTATGAGTGCCGTAAGAAGGTCAACGACCTAAGTCGGGCCACACAGGTGAGTTGGCACCATGGCCCCTGCTCTCCCACCCCGAATCCACCATGAGCCTGCACCTGGCACCCACCGGCAACGTGGCTTGCCGTGTCCCGGCCATGCTGCTCCCTCCCCAAAACCCTCCTGGAAATGTCCTCCCCAACCCACCTCCCCAACCATGCCACCTCCAACCCCCCAGAATCATCCCCCCTCCCACCGGACTGAACCTCACGTGCGGCTAACAATACTCTCTTTGCGTCTCTGCAGGAGGAGCGGTCCCACAATTGTCCGTAGAGGGCCCAGACAGGCCGCGGTGTGCTGGATATTAGAATCCGCACTTCCTTCAAGGAACGGGCCCTGGAGGTTACGGGGTAGCCGAGGACAGGGCGGTCACCAATGCGGAGGTTGGTGCATGCCGCAGAGGTGAGGATCCACCGGGATCCACCCAGATGGACTGTCACACGTGAGTTGTTAGTGCAATACTGAATGACCCATTCCTCCCACTGACCAGATGTCCATTCTCCCACATGTTCTCCAGCCGATGGTGCCAGCCCATCCTCCACCCTACCCCCCATGAGCCCACTTTGGAGGAGAGCTCCGAGGATGCCACCATCGATGCGTCACAGTTGTCATTGCCACCCTCCACCAGCGCAGAGACACGCACCTGGGTGGGCAACGTTAGTGGACAGGCTTCTGTTGCACATTCTGGTAAGCACCACACAGTTGCTGATACACATCAGGCGGAGGCAGTAATGCTCAGGCAAGACAGTACTCGGAGGTCTGCTGGATCCCAGGTCCCATTGCATCCCAATCAGATGCTGAGCCTCTGGAACTGGTTTACCCGGAACTGATGAAGACGTTAGGGTATGGCCGGGACATTCAGAAGGAGATGTCAGCGACCCTCCAGCAGGTCCAAAGCCGATTGGAGGAGTCCCAGAGGCTGCAAGCGCAGGGGATGTCACTGGCAATGCATGGCACTGAGGCCAACACTGCTAGAGTGGTGAACGCAGTGGAGAGCCTGATTTACATCGTCAGCAGCGTTAATGGAGGTGTCCAGAGCATTGCACAGTCAGTGATGGCCATGGCTGAGTGCCTTGGTAGACTATCTGACGTGATGGGGGACGTGACCCAGTACTAGACGGACCTTGATTAGGTTTTGTGGACATGTCCGTCTCAGATGAGAATGACTGAGATGCTGTGTATTTTGTCCCAGTCGTAGGTGGGCATTGCCAAGGCACTGCAGAGCATTCCCAATCACTGAGGAACATCTCCGAGGGCATCGACATTGGGGAGATGCCAGGGCTGGCAGAACCAGATGACCCAGGGGCAGCCGGGGCTCAAACTAGTTGCCACCCCGTCCCAAGGTGAACCCTGTGGCCCTATCACCCACTGGGTGGATGGGTGCCAATCTGGACACGTCCCCTGAGTTCTAGCCTCTGACAACAATGCCTCTCGCAGTCAGCACCCGGGACATGGTGGCACGGCTGTACATGTGCACCATAAAGTTCACCGCGGCCCTCAGGCTCCAGAGCTTCCAGAGGATGCCCGCCAGGGACATCGAAGGCCACGGGAAGTGGTAAGCAGTTGGTTGCCTCCACCTCTGATGTGCATCCAAAGACTGGAGGAGCTGGCGGGGGAGCATGAGGAGCAGTCCACCTCAATGGCAGCAGAGATAGGGCTGCCGCGTGACCAGCAGAAGCGACTGCTGGAGAAAGTGGAGGACCTGGAGAACCGTTCTCGGAGACAGAACATTCGGATTGTGGGTCTGCTGGAGGGAAAAGAAGGATCAGATGCTGGTGCGTATGTGGCGGGGATGTTGGAGAAGCTTCTGGGAGAAGCTGCATTTGATAAGCCGTTGGAGGTGGACTGGGCCCACAGGGCACTTATGCGTAAGCCCCGGGGGGGGGGGGGGGGGGAGAGCATCCATTCCTGGACAAGGAACGCATTATGAGGTGGGTCAGGCAGATGAAGCGCTGTACGTGGGAGGATGCTGAGATCCGGGTGTACCAGGACCTGGGAGCAGAACTCGCAAAGAGGCGATCGAGTTTTAACAAGGTCAAGTCGGCCCTGTATGAAAAGGGAATAAAGTTTGGCCTGCTGAACCCGGCCCGCCTATGGGTGACCTATGAGGGTCGGGAGCTGTACTTTGGCTCGGCGGAGGAAGCGGTGGACTTTATGAAACATAATAAACTGATGAGAGAAGAAAGAACTTGAATCTTGACTGTGGGGAACTGAGTCACGTTTTGTCAAACTGCTAACCTTTGACTTGCGATGTTCAGGCTGACTTTGGAGGTTCTGCACGTATTTTTTCCGTTTTTCTTTCGGTTCTGTTTGGGATTAGGTTAACAGATAGTACTTTGTTAAGGGAGGCGGTGTGGGCCTTTGAGCTCGGACATTGGGAGGGACTGTTTGTTTTTGCTTCTTGCCATTGTTTTGATTGTTTGCACTAAGAGCGGGGGTGGGGGAGGGGAACCAGAGTGGGGGTAAGATGTTAGGCACATGGGGCAGGGGCTGCTTGGCTAGCTGCGAGGGCTAGTTCACAGAAGCAAAACAGGGGTCTGAGCTGAAGTCCAATGTGGGGGGGATTTAGACTACTGAGGGGGAGAGAATTTTTAAATTGGTGGAGGAGGAGAGCTGATGGTGGTAGCTGCCAGGGGGCGGGCCAGGTGAGATGCGGTGTGTGGTGAATGTGATTCACACTATATATAGTTGCCAATATCACTCCATGTATATATGTTCGTTATCTACCCGTTGTAGATCAATGCTGTATATAGTTGCCAATATTACTCCGTGTATATATGTTCACTATCCACCATTGTAAGTGCAGTTGCACTATCCGACCACCAGGGGGAGTCACTCTGGGAGTACGCGAGGGTTTGTACTGGGCTCCTCCCTTGGCTCCACCAAGGACTCCTCCCCCTGGGACCGATGTATAAAGATCAGTGCCTTAGAGCCAGCCTGCAGTTCATCTGAAGTTCAACGACGAATAGGCTGGCTCTGTTGTAAGTGTATTAAAGCCTCTGTTCAGATCCAACTACACTTGTTCGCTGAATTGATGGTTCCATCACGGGGCATGGGCCAAGAATTGGCATAGGAGAGGTTATGGCTGACCGGCAGAGGAGGGGGTTGAGGTGCCCCTCGACTAGGTTGGTCATGTGGAATGTTTGCGGGCTAAATGGGCCGGTCAAATGGACCCGTGTGTTCGCACGTTTGAGGCAACTGAAGGCGGAGGTTACCATGTTGCAGAAGACACACTTGAAGGTGGGAGATCAAGTTAGGTTGAGGAAGGGATAGGTCGGACAGGTGTTTCATTTGGGATTGGACTTTAAAATGAGGGGGGTGGCATTCCTGGTCTTTAAATGGGTGGCATTCGAGGTGGGAAAGATAGAGGCAGACCCGGGGGTAGATTCATCATGGTTAGTGGGAAGCTGGAGGGAATGGCTGTGGTATTGGTGAATATATATGCCCCAAACTAGGATGATGTCGAGTTCATTAGGGAAGATCCCGGACCTGGATTCACATCGGCTGATTATGGGGGGAGACTTTAACAAGGTCCTGGATCCGAGACTGGAGCGGTTGAGTCCCAGGTCATAAAGGTCAGCAATGGCAAAAGAGCTATGGGGGTTTATGGAGCACCTGGGAGGGGTGGACCCGTGGAGATTTGGGGGGCCAAGGAGTAAGGAGTTTACATTCTACTCCCATGTGCATAAGGTGTACTCCCGGATAGATTTCTTTGTGCTGGACAAAACGCTGCTGGCGGAGGTGGTGGTTACTGAATATTCAGCAATAGTGGTGTCGGACCGCGCCCCATACTATGTAAACCTGCAAGTGGGCAAAGGAAAGGCCCAGTGGCCGCAATGGAGATTAGATGTATGTCTGCTAGCGGAGAACGAGGTGTGAGCAGGTGAGGGAGTCCATTCGGGGGTACATAAGGATCAATGATACGGGTGGGGTCTCGGCAGGGGTGGTATGGGGGGCACTGAAGGCGGTTATCAGGGGGAAACTTATTTTGATTTGGGCCCATAAGGAGAAGGCTGAACGGGCGGAGTTGGACAGGCTGGTAGGCAAACTTTTACAGGTGGACAGGACGTATGCGGAGTCTCCGGATGAGGAGCTTCTGAAGGAGCGTCAGAGACTGCAAGTGGAATTTCGGCTCCTGTCCACAGGTAAGGCGGATGGGCAGCTGAGGAGGGTAAAGGGGGTGGTGTATGAAAACGGGGAAAAAGCCAGCAGGATGTTGGCGCATCAGCTGAGGAGCAGGAGACGGCGAGAGAAATTGGGAAAGTAAAGGATATAGGGAGGAAGGTCGTTGTGTATCCGGCGGGGGTGAATGATGTGTTTCGGGAATTTTATAGTACACCATACAAATCAGAACCCCCAGCCGAGGAGGAGGGAATGAAGCAATTCTTGGGGGGGATTGGAGTTCCCAAGGATAGATGAGGAGCTGGTGGAAGGCTTGGGAGGCCCAATCAGGCTTGGGGAGATTATAGACGGACTGGGGGCGATGCAATCAGTTAAGGCTCCGGGACCTGATGGATACCTGGTCGGGTTCTACAAAAAGTTTTCTGGACTGCTGAGGCCGCATCTGGTAAAGGCTTTTAATGAGTCCAAGGAGCTGGGAGTGCTCCCCCCAACGTTATCGTAGGCATCAATTTCCCTTATTTTGAAGCGGGTAAGGATCCAGAGAACTGTGGATCGTATAGGCCAATCTCTCTTTTAAATGTGGATGCAAAATTGTTGGCAAAGATCTTGGCCACGTGCATAGAGGATTGTGTCTTGGAGGTGATAAGGGAGGACCAGACGGGGGTTGTGAATGACGTCACCTGACGTCGAACATCAGACAGCTCTTAAATGTGATAATGATGCCAGCGGAGGGGCGCGAGGTTGAGGTGGTGGTAGCCATGGATGCAGAAAAGGCCTTTGATCGGGTAGAGTGGAAGTACCTGTGGGATGTCTTGGGAAGGTTTAGGTTCGGGCAGGGATTCGTTGACTGGGTCCGGCTGTTCTATCAGGCACTGATGGCGAATGTAGGGACCGACCGGGTCTGGTCAGAATATTTTAGTTTGTGTAGGGGGACAAGACAGAGGTGCCCACTCTCTCCACTATTATTTGCCCTGGCCATAGAGCCCTTGGCAATGGCACTTAGGTCACCGAACATCTGGCGGGGGATAGTGAGAGGGCAGGGGGTGGAGCATAGGGTTTCACTCTACGCGTACGACTTGCTCCTTCACATAACAGACCCGTTGGGGGGGATGGCTGGGATCATGGAGATATTGGAGGAATTTGGTCGGTTCTCAGGCTACAAATTAAACATGGGTAAGAGCGAGGTGTTCGTGACTCAGGCACGAGGGCAGGAGGGGAGACTGATGGAGTTACCGTTTAAAGTAGTGGGAAGAAGTTTTAGGTACCTTGGGATTCAGGTGGCAAGGGACTGGGGTCAGCTCCATACGTTAAATTTGGGCTGGGCTGTTGAGCAAATGAAAGGGGCGTTCCGCAGGTGGGACATTCTCTGCTGTCATTGGCGAGGAGGGTGCAGACTGTGAAGATGTCAGTCCTCCCGAGATTGCTATTTGTGTTTCAATGTCTTCCAATTTTTATCTCTAAGGTATTTTTCAGGAAGATGAAAGTGGTGATCTCAGGTTTTGTATGGGCTGGTAAGGCCCCGAGGGTGAAGAAGGTCCTTCTGGGGAGCGGGTGGGGGGCTTGCCCCTTCCGTATTTTTATTGCTGGGTGGCGAATATATCATGGTTGGGAAGTGGGTAGTGGGGGAGGCGTCAATGTGGGAGCAAGTAGAGGAAGCATCCTGTAAGGGTGTGAGTTTAGAGGCTTTGTTAACGGCACCTCTGCCATTCCCGCCGGCTCGGTACTCCACAGTGGTAGTGGAGCCCTGAGGGTGTGGGGGCAATGGAGGCAGCATATGAGACTGGAGGGGGCGTCGGTGTGGTCACTGATCTGTGAGAACCACCGTTTTGTTCCGGTAGGGCTGGACGGGGGCTTTAGGAGATGGCAGCGGGCAGGCTTTGAGAGATTTGGTGATCTCTTTATTGAAGAGGGTTTTCCGAACCTGGAGAGATTAGAGGAGTTTGAGTTACCGGGTGGGAACGGATTTCGGAACCTGCAGGCACGGGACTTTGGCAGGTTCCAAGTTTCCCTCGCTTCCCTCTAAGGGGACTACAGGATAAGGTGATGTCAAAAACAGGGGTTAGGGAGGGGAGTGTCTCGGAAATATATACGGAATTGACGGAGAGGGAAGGGGTCGAAATCGGGGAGGTGAAGAGGAAGTGGGAGGAAGAGTTGGGAGGGGAGTTGGAAGTCAGACTATGGGAAAAGGTCATGGGTGGAGTCGATTTATCCTCGTCGTGTGCCAGGCTTGGTCTGATCCAGTTCAACGTGGCCCACAGGGCTCATATGACTGTGGCCCGGATGAGTAGGTTTTTTGAGGAGGTGGAGGACAGATGTGGGAGGTGCGGGGGAAGTCCGGAGAATCACATACACATATTTTGGACGTGTCCGAAGCTGAGGGGATTCTGGCAGGGATTTGTGGACATCATGTCAGAGGTCCTGGAAGGGAGGGTTACTCCGAGTCCAGAGATGGCAATATTTGGGGTGATGGAAGGTCCGGGGGACCAGGTGGGGAGAGGGGCCGCCGCTCTGGCCTTTGCCTCCCTGGTGTCCCGTAGACGGATTTTGCTGGGATGGAGGGACTCGGAGCCTCCAAAGTCAGGGGTGTGGGTCAGTGACATGGCAACATTTCTCAGGCTGGAGAAGATTAAGTTTGCCTTAAGAGGTTCAATTCAGGGGTTCGCTCGGAGGTGGCAGCCGTTCATCGACTTCTTTAAGGACAACTGACCGTCAGCAGAGGTGGGGAAGAGGGGGAGGGGAAGAGGGAGACATGGCATTGTAGGATAAGGATAGGGAATCTAATATATGGGCAGTCAGGAGGTAGGGCGGGGGGGGGGGGGGGGGGGGGGGGAGTTGGGTATGTTATTGTGATGTTGCATGTGTCTCACCACACTGTTTAAATGTTAAAATTATAAATACTTCAATAAAATGTTTCCTTAAAAAAAGAAGTTGGAAAGATTTTGGAAGAGGGTATTTAGCACAATCTCGGGGGTTTTGCACATGAATGTGGAGCCTGGAACCCTAGAAGCCATATTCAGGTGTCTGCCTGGCCTGTGTTGCAGGCAGGAGCGGGGAAGATGGTTTAGCTTTCACCTCACTGATCGCTCGTACGCAGGTCCTGTTGGGGTGGAGGTCAGTCTCTCCACCCTGTGCCTCAGCGTGGCGGAGGGACCGGTTGGAGTTTTTAACCCTGGAGAAGGTGACGTTTGAGCTGAGGGGGCGAAAGAGGGGTTCTACAATTGTTGGGGTCTGTTCATTATGTACTTCCAGAAGTTGGTTACTGTTGAGTGGGGGATCAGAGGGGGGATTTGTGGGTTTGGTTGGGATTGTTTCTTTTTACATATTGTTGGGGTTGTTCCTGTTCTTCTTTTGTATGATGAAAATATAGCAAATAAAGATATTTTTAAAAATATTATGGCATAGATTGAGGAGCACCAGCGCTCTCTGTGGGTTATCATCAACTCCCTGCCCTCGACAGTGACCCACTGACAGGACTGATACAGTCCCATCACCCTGGAGTGATGCAACCCAGTCCCTGGCAGGGTGGAAAATTGGTGGGGAGGGGAGTAAGGGTAGTGTAGATGGACCTGTGGTGATATGCATCACTGTAGATACACAAGGGGTTAATGTAAGTACACGTAGACTAGCTAGACACTAGAGGGAGCACCAGAGACATGACACACAGACACTCAACCAATAGGTCAGTCAGATTGACACGACCAATGGGCATTCACGATGTACACAGAGGTGACACTACCACAGGGGGGCATTACACCAACCCATATATAAAGGACACAGCACACATGATCTTCCTCTTTCCAGTGGAGCCACTCAGTGAGTACAGACACAGGGTTGATTCAACATCACACCCACCACGTGGATTGTAGCAGATTGGTTCTTCAGTCTGAGTAGCTATAGAAGGATTAACAGTAGAGGCGAATCCGAGTAGGAGAATTGTTAATAGTTTAATAAACGTGTTGAAGTTATCTCCACATCTGAACCTTCCTTTGTCAGAGTGAACATCAAGGAAGCAGCTTATGTGATGCCAAGAGCATAACAAGACAGGACCAGGCCATGTTCTGTGTGAAGTAGGCGAGTATGAGGGCCTCTCTGGCCCTCCGGGCTTGCCGGACTCTCGCTGTTGCCGCCTATCCTGCAGCGGAGGAATCCTGCTGGTCCTCCGGTTCCTCCCCAGGATCATCCTCCAACCTGGTCCAGCACCACCTCATCAGACTCATCTTCCTTCTCCTCAGAGATGGCCGCACGTTCCTCCCCTTTGCCTCCAGCACTTCACCCCGCTGCTGTACTAGGTTGTGAAAGTCACATAGAGCACAAAGCAGGCAACCCTGCAGGAAGTGTACTGCAGGGCACCACTAGAGCGTTTGAGGCATCGGAACTGCACCGCTCAATGGCAGCCCAGATGGCCACATGGGCCTCGTTGTACCGGGTCTCCTCATCGGTCACCGGCCTCCGTACTGGTGTCATTAGCCAGATCCTCAGCAGGTACTTCTTTTTAAAAAAAATTTTAATAAATTTAGATTACCCAATTATTTTTTCCAATTAAGGGGCAATTTAGCGTGGCCAATCCACCTACTCTGCACATTTTTAGGTTGTGGGGGTGAAACCCACGCAGACACGGGGAGAATGTGCAAACTCCACACGGACAGTGACCCAGAGCCGGGATCGAACCTGGGACCTCAGCGCCGTGAGGCGGTTGTGCTAACCACTAGGCCACCGTGCTGCCCTAGCAGGTACTTCTTATCATCCATGGGCCAACCAGCCATCCTGGGATGGTCCTCAAAGAGGACGGTGATGTCTGACTGCTCCAGGATGTAACTGTTGATTCACAAAGCCACCTATAGAACTCCCTAAACTCCTCATTCGCTCCCACTGGATCCAATACCACTCCACCCTTGCCAGCCTTCAACCTGCCAATCTCCCTCACCGCCTCTTGCTTCCTGAGCTGGTGGGCCAGCATCTTGCCAGCCTTCTCCCTGTACCCATACACTGGCCCTCCATAACTGCACCACTGTCTTCCTATGGACACCACTCCAAACTCCATCTGGAGCTTCTGCCTCTCCTTCAACAATCCTGCCTCCGGGGCCTCCGTGTACCTTCTGTCCACTCACACGATCTCATCCACCAACTTTGACATCTCTGCTCACTCCTCCTTCATGCCCAAACCCCCCCCCCCCCCCCCCCCATACCTTCCCCCAAGCCGATCAACCATACCCGTTCTTAGGCCATACCCCTGCCCATGCCACGTGACCGTGAATGCTCACCCCTGGATGTCCAGGCCCAGGATGTTCCCTGCCTGCATTGTCCCCATGCCCTCCAGCACGTCCACCAATCCAATGTGAGCTCCCAACCCTCTACCAGGGCCTCCACAATCCTGGGGAATTCCAACCCATCCAAAAAATCCTGCATTCCCTCCCCCAGTTCCTCCCCGGTCGGGGGCTCCGATTCATAAAGCCGCCTATAGAACTCCTTAAACTCCCCATTCGCTTCCACCGGATCCAATACCACTCCACCCTTGCCAGCCGTCAACCTGCCAATCTCCCTCACCGCCTCTTGCTTCCTGAGCTGGTGGGCCAGCATCTTGCCAGCCTTCTCCCTGTACCCATACACTGGCCTTCCATAACTTCCTCTCATATAACGCCATATCAACAACCCCTTCGTCAACAGACCTCCTCCCCTTCCACTAAACAAACCAACAGCCCCATCCCCCTCTGCTACACTACCACCTGATCACCCCCCCTCCCCCACTCCACTCCCGTTAACTAGCCTGCCCAGCTAGCCTGGCAGCCCTTGCCCAAGGCGCCTCAGCCTCCTACCCCTTCCCACTGATGCCCCTCCCCCCTGCTCGCACACCTCGCAACCAACAATGCAGCAATAAAAAACAGAAGAGGGACAAAAAGAAAACCAATAATCTAAATGGTGCACCCGCTCCCTTTTCGCCTCAAAACATCCTGGAGGAGAAGAGTTCCCCAACCACCAACTAAACAAAAAATACAACAATTACTAAAGAACAGGAAAAAAGAAACCACATTCATCTCCATGCACCTCCTCCACAGTTCAATGTCCTCCTTCACCTGTCAGTCCATTGTCTGTCACAAATTGCCTCACCTCCTCTGGTGTCACAAAATAGTGCTCTTTATTATTAAAGGTCACCCAGATCATCCCGAACCTCACCCCCTTTTTAAAGAGGCAGCTTTCACCCAATTAAACTTGGCCCTCCTCTTTGCCAAATCCGAGCCCAGGTCCTGATATACTCGCAGCTCACTCCCCTCCCAGGTGCATCTCCTCGTCTGCCTCGACTATCTCAAGATCTTTTCCTTGTCAAGGAACCAGTGAAGACGCACCACCATTGCCCTTGGCGGCTCGTTCGTCTGCGGTCTCTTCATTAGCACCCTGTGCGCTTGATCAACCTCCAGGGGCCGGCCAAAGGCCCCCTCTCCCATCAGCTTTTCCAGCATTCCAGCCACACACATGGCAGTGTCTGCTCCCTTGATGCGTTCAGGCATCCTTACAATTCTCAAGTTCTGCCTCCGGGCGGGATCTGGGAATTTTAAAAATCTTTTTAATATATCTTATACTTTTACCAGAGTGAGCTTTAACAATAAAACTAACTGCTTACTTGTTAATTGAAGAGGTCTGGCTGGCTTCATTTTTCAGATGATCAAGTACATAGGGCGAAATTCTCCGACCCCCACGACGGGTCGGAGAATAGCGGGAGGGCCTTCCCGACATTTTTCCCGCCCTCCCGCTATTCTCCCCCCCCCCCTCCGCCCAACTCCCGACACGAATCGCTGCCGCCGTTTTTTTACGGCCGGCAGCGATTCACAGCTGTTCGATGGGCCGAAGTCCCAGCCCTTTACGCTGTTTTTACGAACGGCAAACAGACCTGGTCTGGCCGTTCGTAAAAACGGCGGGAACAACTCGCTTTTTATAACCATGGCACCGATTGGCACGGCAGTACCACGGCCGTGCCAAGGGTGCCATGGGCCCGCGATCGGTGGGCACCGATGACGTGATACGCGATGACGTCATCCGCGCATGCGCGGGTTGGTGTCTTCCAATCCGCGCATGCGCGGCTGACGTCGTATGACGTGTCAGCCGGCGCTAACTCCGGCAAGCGGGCTTAACGAAATTCGTTAAGTCCGTGATGCCGGAGCTTGCGGCGTCGGGCTGCTAGCCCCGACCGGGGACCAGAATCGGTTCCCGGTCGGGAAGGGGGGGGGCTGGCGTCAAACCCGCCCGGGTTTGACGCCAGCCTTACGATTTCTCCCGTTTTGGGAGAATCGCGGCCATAGTGAATTGTAAAAGTTGGTGGGCGGGAGTCTCTGTCTTACCAGCCCCGTTTTCAGACACGACGCGCCCTGCTGGCAATGGGATTCTCCGTTCCAGCAGCCAGCCAATGGGGGTTCCCATTGTGGGCCACCCCACGCCATCGGGAAACGCACGGGCTGCCGGCAGGACGGAGGATCCCACCGACGGAGAATCCCGCAACACAACTTTTAAAATTCAAACTGTCATAACCAACCTCAGGAGTAGAAAATAAATTAATCAATTTATTCACCTCGCCAGAGCGTTTTGTCAAACTGATGCACAATAGTAATTTAGTAGCTTTGCTATGACCTGAGAGTCAGTTTGAATCTGCCTTATATTAACTTCTTACAGCCAGTTTGTGAAAGAGGAGATCTGAAATCCATCTTTACTCAGGTTCAGATCTATTCACAAATGGCTCATTATGGGGAGGGAGGGATTTTGCACCCATGTTTGCTGCAGACAGAAATGGTGAAAGGGGCATGATATTTCGTGGGCGGATTCTCCCCTGCGGGGCGGGGGGTCCCGGCGTAGCGGAATGGCGCCAACCACTCCGGCGTCGGGCCTCCCCAAGCTTTGGGGGCTAGGCCCGCGCCGGAGCGGTTGGCACCTCGCCAATTGGCGCCAAAACCGGCACCAACGGCCTTTGACGCCCGCCGCCGGGGCTGGCTGAAAGCCCTTCACTGGATCGCGCGTGCGCCGGTGGTGACGTCAGTGACAGCTGCCACTGACGTCACCACCGGCGCATGCTAGCTGGGGGATTCTCTTCCGCTTCCGCCATGGTGTAGGCCGTGGCGGCGGCAGAAGAGAAAGAGTGCCCCCACGGCACTGGCCTGCCCACCGATCGATGGGCCCCGATCGTGGGCCTGGCCACCGCGGGGGCACCCCCCGGGGTCCGATAGCATGGTGGTTAGCATCAATGCTTCACAGCTCCAGGGTCCCAGGTTCGATTCCCGGCTGGGTCACTGTCTGTGTGGAGTCTGCACATCCTCCCTGTGTGTGCGTGGGTTTCCTCCGGGTGCTCCGGTTTCCTCCCACAGTCCAAAGATGTGCGGGTTAGGTGGATTGGCCATGCTCAATTGCCCGTAGTGTAAGGTTAATGGGGGGATTGTTGGGTTACGGGTATACGGGTTACGTGGGTTTAAGTAGGGTGATCATTGCTCGGCACAACATCGAGGGCCGAAGGGCCTGTTCTGTGCTGTACTGTTCTATGTTCTATGAGTGTTCTCCACCTGTACACACATAACCTTAATTTATGCAATTGGTAGGTTTTCTTTTCCCTTTTAAAAATAAAACTGATCAAATTATATTTCAAAAGAAATAAAAAATGATTTCCCATATTTTCTACAAGGCATTACATCACAAGACACCCTTCTTGTAGGAACCCCAATGTTTTAGTACAAGCATCCCTAAACCATATTCATGAAACAATGGCTTGCGTCAAAACATTTCATCTTGGAGATTTCTGTTTTTTTCTTTAGTAAGGGGTGTCTTTAATCTTATTGTCCTCTACTTTTTGTAGCGTGAACAATAACACATAAGGAATAGTTTTCTATGAAGTATTCAGAGCAGCCATCGACAATGAGGTGGCCTGCATCAGAGAGTTAAGGATCCTCTCCCCCTCACCCAGATGACCTGCCTCAAATGAGTTGTTCATGTCAGGCAAAATGATCCTTCCCTCTCACTGACCACGGGCGAAATTCTCCGATCCCCAGCAGGGTCGGAGAATCGCCTGGGGCCGCCGAAAATCCCGCCCCCGCCATGGCAGAGATTCTCCGCCACCCGGGAAATGGCGGCGGCGGGAATCTCGCCACTCCGATCGGCGAGGCCCTTGCGACGATTCTCTGGCCCGCGATGGGCCGAAGTCCCGCCGCTGGGAGGCCTCTCCCGCCGCCGAGGTTTGAACCACCTCTGGTGGCGGCGGGATCGGCGGCACGACCGGGGCCCTGGGGGGCGCAGGGCGATTGGACCCCGGGGGGTGCCCCCACGGTGGCCAGGCCCGCGATCGGGGCCCCCTGCTCAGACTCCGGGCCAGTGCCCTGGGTGCACTCTTTCTCTGCCATGGCGGAAGCGGAAGAGAACCCCACATCGCGCATGCGCCGGTGGTGACATCAGCAGCAGCTGGCCGCTGACGTTACCGCCGGCGCATGCGGCGACCGGCGCATGCGGCGACCAGCGAAAGCCTTTCGGCCAGCCCCGCTGCCGCTGGCGCCGGTTTTTTGCGCCAGTCTTCTGGTGCCAACCGCTCTGGCGCGGGGCTAGCCCCCAAAGGTGCGGAGAATTCCCCGCCTTTGGGGAGGCCCGACCCCGGAGTGGTTGGCGCCACTCCCCTACACCGGGACCCCCTGTCACGCCGGGTAGGGGAGAATCCCGCCCCACATGTCCATTGTCTCACAGGATCTCCATCTGATGAGGCCGGTCCATCTTGTGTCATATTCCCACACCACCACCACCACCCAAGAGACCACCTCAGAGGTGAGCTCAGAGGAGACCACCAGCGAGGCTTCACAGCTGCCACCCGCACCTTCCACCAGCGCAGAGACACCACCTCAATGGGCGACATTAGTGGACAGGCTCATGGGGCATATCTGGTGTGCACCACATGATGCACGATCAATTGTACAAAGACTAAGGTTGGATAAAACTGTGGCTTTATTGCAGTAAGATGTGTGGCCTCCCACAGCAGCTGGCAAAATGGCTGCTGAATAGAGGACACGCTCCTACTGTGCGGAGCCAGCAGGTAGGGGCTATCGGCGAGCCTGTAGTACAGGTCCTACCTAATACAGGTGTAACAGTGGTTTACCACATTCAACCCCTGTTAAAAATGAGTCCAGCTGGGGTGGTGGAGAACTATATACAGTAGTATATTTATGTACAGTGTTTTATCAGGGAAAAGAAAAAAAAAATGTCCTTTGAAAGTCCAGTGCCAGTTAGAGATTCAACTGGTCTGGTGCCTTGACGTTCTGCTGGGCGCGACGTAGCGGTCACGGCGATGTCGATGCTAGCGATGTCGATGTTGGCCTGATGTTGGATGACTCCGGGAGTGTGCCGAAATCCTCTTCATCCTCTGGTGTGGGCAGGGGAAGGAGGGATGGTCCTGGTGGGGTTAAATGTTGAGAGCGCCGGGGGAGGAGAGGGTGGCGCCGGGCCGGAGAAGTGTGTTTGGTTGGAACCTGCTGGTGCCAGGTCCCTGAGGGAGACAGTATCTTGGCGGCTGTCGGGGTACGCCACATAGGCATACTGTACTGGGGGTTGGCATGGAGCAAGTATACCCTATCCACCAACGGGTCCGCCTTGTGGAGTCGGACGTGCCTACGGAGCAGGACCGGTCCTGGAGCTGCGAGCCAAGTGGGGAGCGACACCCCGGATGTGGACTTCCTGGGGAAGGCATAAAGATGTTCATGGGGTGTGTTATTCGTAGCGGTGCACATTAGTGACCAGATGGAGTGTAGTGCATCAGGGAGGACATCCTGCCATCGAGAGGCTGGGAGGTTCCTGGACCGTATGGCCACTGGACGGCCCGCCATACCGTCCCGTTCTCCCTCTCTACCTGCCCGTTTCCCCCGGGATTATAGCTGGTCATCCTGATGCTGAGCAAGAACTGACGCAGCTGATCACTCATGAATGAGGTGTGGAGGAATTTGGCAAGGTTGGCATCGTGGTCCTGCTGATCGTGGCCGCAGGTGGTGACATTGTCTAGGTACAGGAAGGTGGTCTGCAAACCGTACCGGTCGACCATTCGGTCCATCTCCCTTTGGAAGACCAAAACCCTGTTAGTGACGCCGAATGGAACCCTGAGGAAGTGATAGAGACGACCGTCCACCTTGAAAGCAGTGTATTGTCGGTCCAATTTACGAATGGGAAGCTGGTGGTAGGCGGATTTGAGGTCTATCGTTGAGAAGACCCGGTACTGCACAATCTGATTGACCATATCAGATATGCGTGGGAGGGGGTACCTGTCGAGCTGCGTGTACCGATCGATGGTCTGGCTGTAGTCTACGACCATTCTGTGTTTCTCCCCAGTTATGACTACCACTTGGCGTCTCCAGGGGCTGTTGCTGGCCTTGATGATGCCTTCCCGAAGCAACCGCTGGACCTCGGACCTGATGAAGGTCTTGTCCTGGGTGCTGTACCGTCTGCTCCTGGTGGCAACGGATTTGCAATCCGGAGTTAGATTGGCAAAGAGGGAGGATGGGTTGACCTTTAGGGTTGCAAGGCCGCACACAGTAAGGGGTGGTAGGGGCCCGCCGAACTTGAGGGTAAGGCTCTGGAGATTGCACTGGAAGTTCAGGCCTAGTAATAGTACAGCGCAGAGATTAGGAAGGACGTAGAGGCAGAAGCCGCTGAATTCCTACCCTCTGGATCGTGAGAGTGACCATGCAGAACTCCCGGATCGCGACGGAATGGGATCCGGAGGCCAGGGAGATTCTTTGATTGGCGGGGTGGACCGCGAGGGAGCAGCGCCTTACCATATCCAGGTGAATGAAGCTTTTGGTGCTCCCGGAGTCCAGCAGGCAAGAGGTCACGTGACCGTTGATTCTCACACTGGTCGAAGCGGTGGCCAGGTTGTGCGGACTTGACTGGTCGATCGTCACTGAGGCGAGCTGCGGTTGGTCGTCGCTGGCGTCAGAAGGTGGAGAGTGTGGGGGGCCCAGGTCATGGAATGCTCTTCATGTCCATACCCCGTGGGGAAGACAAGATGGCGGCGCCTGAAGACCCTGCGGGGGACAAAATGGCGGCGCCCATGGGCCGCACGTTGCGGGGGCTGGACAAGATGGCGGCACCCATGGGCTGCACGTTGCAGGGGCTAGACAAGATGGCGGCACCCATGGGCTGCACGTGGACTGAGGGGGGAATGATGGCGCGCCCACTGGCCGCATGCGGCCCCGGGAGGTGAAGATGGCGGCGCCCACTGGCGGCGCCCATTGTATGTAGGTCAGAGGGGAGGGGGCGATAGTGGCGACTGCGTGGGCCTGGCACACCGCGGCGAAGTGCCCCTTTTTGCCGCAAGCCTTGCAAATGGCAGTGAGGGCCGGGAAGCATTGGCGGGGGTGCTTCTGCTTGCCGCAGAAGTAACATCGGGGACCCTCGGGGTGCGCGGGTTGGCGTGTGGCGCAAGCGTATTGGCTGGGTGAAGCCCCAGCTGGAGCGGCCGTCTGTGGGGTCCACGACGGATAGGACGGGTGGACCGCACGGCCGGAGAAGTAGGCCTGAGCATTACGTGAGGCGACTGTCATGGAGAGTGCTAGCTTTTTAGTCTCAGCCAGGTCGAGTGTGGCCCCTTCTATCAGTCTTTGGCGTATGAGGTCTGACCCAATCCCCGTTACAAACGCATCGTGCAAAAGAAGGTTGGAATGTTCGGTGGCCGGACAAGTGGGATTAGGGCCTGCCAGAAGTCTTCTATGGACTCACCAGGGAGTTGAGAGGAGTGGCGAGTACGTGCCTGATGAAGAGTGTGTTCGTTTTCTGTGCGTGAGGAGCGCCATGGTGTCTGCGTAGGTCAGGGCGTCCTTGATCAGCGGAAACACGTTGGAGCTCAACCTTGAGTACAGGATCTGTTTCTTCTGAGCCTCCGTCGGAGGGGTGGTTGCTGAGTTGATATAGGCCTTGAAGCAAGCTAGGCAGTGATTAAAGTCCTTTATGGCGTCGCTTGAGTGCGGATCCAGCTGCAGGCGATCTGGTTTTATTTGGAGGTCCATCTTTTTAAAAATCTTACTGCAATAAATTGATGCACGATCAATTGTACAAAGACTAAGGTTGGATACAACTGTGGCTTTATTGCAGTAAGATGTGTGGCCTCCCACAGCAGCTGGCGAAATGGCTGCTGAATAGAGGACACGCTCCTCCTTCCGCACAGAGCCAGCAGGCAGGGGCTACCGGCAAACCTGTAGTACAGGGCCTACCTTACATCACCTAATACAGGTGTAACAGTGGTTTACCACACCACACAGTTGCTGATGCACATCAGTGGAGGCAGGAACATGGGGGGGGGGCGATTCTCCGATCTCGAGATTAAGTGTCCGCGCCGCTGTGAAAGCCATCGCATTTCACGACGGCACGAAACGGGCGCAGGGATGACCGATTCTTTCCCCCACTGGGGGCCAGCACGGTGCTGGAGTGGTTCACGCCGCTCCAGTCTCCCTTCCCGGCACCAAATGGCACCCCGCTAACCCGCGCATGCGCAGTTGGGCCAAGCGTGCCAGCCCCTACGCAATGTGGCGTGGGGGTTTAGGGGCCGGCCATGCAACAAAGTAGGCCTGGCAGGGGGAGAGACCCCATCGGAGTCCCCCCCCTGGTGAAAGAGCGCTTTCCCCCGCCCCACAAGCTGCCACCCCTGTCCTACGCGCAGAGTTCCCGCCGGCAGTGACCAGGGGTGAACGGCGCCAGCGGGAATCTGCCATTTCTGCTCGGCCCATTCGAGCCGGAGAATTGGCGGCCCCGCCGATTCCAGCGGCCCGCGACAGTTGTCGCGCCATACACGGCGGTGCAAATGGTGTCAAAAATCGCGCGCCCGGATCGTGACGCAGTTGTGGCGATTCTCCGGCCCGCGCGGGGCTCGGAGAATCGTGCCCAAGGTTCTCCCAGAGCTAATGCAGATGATAGGACACAGATATGAGATTCAGGTGGGGGTGTTAGGGACATTCCAGCAACTGCAATGCCGATTGTAGTAGTCCCAAAGGCTGCAGTGCAGTAGGTGTTGCCGACAGTGTGTGGCCCTGTTGCCAACAGTACTAGGGTGGTGACTGTAGTGGAAAACCTGGAGCACGACGTCCATGTCTTAAGTAGTGATATCCAAGTCTGTGACAGCCATGGCTGAGGGCCTCGACATCATGTCCCAGTCGACAAGGGATATGTCCTTGATACAGGCGGGCATTGCCAAGGCATTCCAGAGCGTGGCCCAGTCACTCAGGATCATTGCTGAGGGCGTCAAAACAATGAGGCCAAACCGGGGCCTGCCACCAAGGTGAATACGCCGATCTCCAGTTCTTCTGCATCCCCCCCTTCTGAAACTGGCGCATCTCAAGAGCAGCGGGCAGAACAGGGTGGCACGGTGATGCCAGTGACACCAATAAGTCGACTAGGCCCAGCTCCAAGCCCTCCATAGGATGGGCAACAAAGGCCACAGGGCGCGGAAGGCAGCAGGATGCCTCCAGCTCTGATGTACATCCTGGGGACACATCTAGATGGAGCACTAGACCACAAAAGACCAAGAAGAGTGAGGAGCATTGAATGGGACTGGTGAGGTCACTATTTGTAGTTAGGGCGAATGGAAATGTGTCACAGTAAAATGTTCACTATTAAAACATGTCACAACTCATACATGCTCTTTAGTGTTTAATTGTTGACAGCTGCCTCTATGGTGTTGACAATCCGAGAGTTCAGGCACAATGTTCAGACATCAAAGTTTGCTGGACGTGAAATTCACTACTCATCCTCTGAGACCTGGCATGTGTGTCCTCATTTGAAATAGCCATCATCTGTGAAGCTAGAAGCTGCTCATAGGGAGTGAAATTGAATTGCAGGATAGAAGCCACAGCCAGGGCTCTGTCCTGGAAGTGTTTGATACGAGAAACAGGCTGCAGCTGTGACTGCCCCTGTTATGGGTCTCCGCAATATTTAAAGATGGCTTGAAAGTCTCACAGATGCAAAGCCGCTCAACCCCTCAAGAGCAGCATGGTAGTACACGTTGCTATCACTGTGGCTTCACAGTGCCAGGGTCCCAGGTTTGATTCCCCACTGGGTCACTGTCTGTGCGGAGTCTGCACGTTCTCCCCGTGTCTGCATGGGTTTCCTCCGGGTGCTCCGGTTTCCTCCCACAGTCCAAAGACGTGCAAGGTTATGTGGATTGGCCATGCTAAATTGCCCTTAGAAGGGGTTAGTGGGTTATGAGGATAGGGTGGAAGTGAGGGCTTAAGGGGGTCAGTGCAGACTTGATGGGCCGAATAGGCTCCTTCTGCACTGTATGTTCTATGTATTTATGTAACCCCAATGGCCCAGGGGTGACCCCCAACCTGGAATGTTTCATCCCCTGACCAAGCTCAACGCTCCCGAGGAGCCCCCCTCCCCCGAATACTGGAACAGCAGCTCTGGTCCCTTGATTTGCAAGCTGGAAAATGGAAATGGCTACTCACCTCCCCTCAGTAGCCATTGAGTCAGATTCACGTTTTTGAAAAAGAGTATTAAATGACGCCCGCATGACTTCCCGGTGGGGAATCGATAATTACCGTGAGGCCGCTGCATTCAACTTCAATCTCATTAATGACATCGCAATGAATGCAAGTGAGGGTAATGACATTCTTGTCATGTTTGGGCGATATCCGGAATTCGCCATCGGGAGTGGGCCGGGTGAATCGCAAAATGGATCGGGCCCGGTGCAAATCTCAATTTTGCCCTATTGCACTATTCACCACCGGCCGCAATGTGGTCACTGTATCATGCCCTATATCCCAGAATTAAAGTCTATCTTGGGCAGTCTCTTACAATACCTTAGAGCTCTCCGAATTTGCTCTGAGATCTCAGCCTTGGTGTAAACCCTTCTCCCTGCATGTAATGCATGTGCAGAAAATAGGATTAATTGTAGTCCCCTTTGGGGCAAGGGGACCGTTGCCCAGTACCTAAGATAATTTTGGATTTCTGCAAAGATCAATTGATAGGGCCTGTATCCTCCCAACATCGAAAAACATTTTTTTGAATCAACCACCCATGTTGTCAACTTGCAGTTAGTTTGATTTACTACGGTTTTAAGCACCATTTCAACTATTACTGCATGATTCAGCCCACTGCTGAAAAGATGGCTGGCTGTAGTATTAATGACCACAAATGCTTTCAGACATGTCCTCTAAACTCATCATAAGCAAATTCCCTCCATTACCTGTCAGAAATTTAGCCAGTGCCCCAGGCTAGGCGAGTGGGCAATGAAGTGGCAGATTAAATACAATGTGGAAAAGTGAGGTTATGTACTTTGGAAGGAGGAAAAGAGGCACAGACTATTTTCTAAATGGGGAAATGTTTAGGAAATCAAAAGCACAAAGGGACTTGTGAGGCAGGTTGGGTGATTGCTTTGCTGAGCACCTTCATTCTGTGCGTATTCAGGACCCTGCTCTTCCTGTTACTTGCCATTTTAACACAAGACCCTGCTTGTATGCCTACCTGTCTGTCCTTAGCCTGCTGCAATGTTCTAGTGAAGCTCAACGCAACCTGGAGGAACGACATCTAATTTTCCGGTTAGGCACGGTACAGCCTTCCGGTCTCAACATCGAATTCAACAACTTCAGATGATTAGCTCTACCCCACCCCAACCCATTTGTTTTTGTCTCATTTCATTTTAACTGTCTTTTACCATTTCTTTCTCTCTTGTCTCTTTATATATATTTAACCCCGCCCCCATCTTATTCACCTTCCCTTACCCTTTCTCCCATTTGCTTCCTCCTTCCCCTCCCCTCACATCTACATCTGTCATAGTTTACCTTCTGATGTTAGTTTCTCTGCTGTTTGACCTTTCACATCTTTTCTTCTCTCTGGGGACTGCCATTAGCACTCTTTCACCGTAGTTTCTGTGGCTATTAGCACCCGGTTTCCCTGGGTTTCTGTGGCTATGACTCATCTTTCATTCTCACTCCACAGTATAAATATTTCCCACTTTCTCTGTCTTATAGCTTTAACAAAGAGTATTCTGGACTCGAAAGGTTCGCTCTTTCTTCTCCCTACAGATGGTGCCAGACCTGCTGAGATTTTCCAGAATTTTCTCTTGGGCTAAAGGACTTGGGAGTCCTTGTTCACGATTCTCTTAAGGTTAACGTGCAGGTTCCGTCGGCAGTTAGGAAGACAAATGCAGTGTTAGCATCCATGTTGAGAGGGCTAGAATACAAGACCAGGGATGTATTTCTGAGGCTATGTAAGGCTCTGGTCAGACCCCTTTTGGAGTACTGTGAGTAATTTTGGGCCCCGTATCTAAGGAAGGATGTGCTGGCCTTGGAAAGGGTCCAGAGGAGGTTCACAAGTATGATCCCTGGAATGAACAGATTGTTGTATGAGGAACGGTTGAGGACTCTGGGTCAGTACTCGTTGGAGTTTAGAAGGATGAGGGGGGATCTTATTGAAACTTACAGGATACTGCAAGGCTTAGATAGAGTGGATGTTGAGAGGATGTTTCCAATTGTAGGTTAAACTAGAACTAGAGGACACAATCTCAGACTAAAGGGACGCTCCTTTAAAACAGAGATGAGGAGGAATTTCTTCAGCCAGAGGATGGTGAATCTATGGAACTCCTTGCCGCAGAAGGCTGTGAAGGCCAAATCATTGAGTGTCTTTAAGACAGAGATAGAGAGGTTCTTCATTAATAATAAATGGATCAGGGGTTATGGGAAGAAGGCAGTAGAATGGGGATGAGAAAACTATCAGTCATGATTGAATGGCGGAGCAGCATCAATGAGCCGAGTGGCCTACTTCTACTCCTATGTCTTATGGTCTAAGTCCACTCCCTATCCATTTCTCCATGACTTTATCTACAATAATACTTTTGTCCTTGCCATGTAGAAAGATTAAATCTGGTTGCCATATCTATTGAGTGTTATATTAAAATACTGGTAATTAAAATATTGGTAAAATACTCCGATTCTGCTCCGCATCGGGAAAGCCGTTGTGAACTCGGTCGAGTTCAACGACGGCGCGAAATGGCCCCAATCGCGACCTATTCTGGCCCCAGGAATGGGCTAGCATCGGGGCCGCGCGAAACACGGGGGGGGGGGGGGGGGGGGGGGGGGGGGTGACGGCGGAAGTGTGCGACGCCCGAATGACGCCGCTCCGCGTCGTAAAAGGGCGTGATCTACGATAACAAAGGGGGGGGGGGCAAATGTTGGAGCCATGGAGGGTTGCCCCGAGATTCCGCAATACGGACCTAGAGACCCTCCTCGATGAGGTGGAGCAGCGCAGGGGCATCATCTGCCCAAGATGAGGGCACGCCACCCTTCCAGCGTTGTGCGACGGGCCTGGCGTGAGGTGGGCACGGCAGTCTGTGCTGTGGGGCAGACCCCTCGGTCTGGGGAGCAATGCCGCAAGAAGCTCCACGACCACACCAGGGCTGCCAGGGTAAGTGCCACAAGGGTGCCCCACTCTACCCACTGGACCCCCACATCCTCTGTCCCCTCACGCTCTACCCACTGGACCCCCCATCCTCTGTCCCCTCACACTCTACCCACTGGACCCCCCATCCTCTGTCCCCTCACACTCTACCCACTGGACCCCCCATTCTCTGTCCCCTCACACTCTACCCACTGGACCCCCCATCCTCTGTCCCCTCACACTCTACCCACTGGACCCCCCATCCTCTGTCCCCTCACACTCTACCCACTGGACCCCCCTTCCTCTGTCCCCTCACACTCTACCCACTGGACCCCCCATCCTCTGTCCCCTCACACTCAACCCACTGGACCCCCCCATCCTCTATCCCCTCACACTCTACCCACTGGACCCCCCATCCTCTGTCCCCTCACACTCTACCCGCTGGACCCCCCATCCTCTGTCCCCTCACACTCTACCCACTGGACCCCCATCCTCTGTCCCCTCACACTCTACCCACTGGACCCTCCTACGCCCGGCCGAGCGTGTCTAACTAACCCCGTATTATTATGTTCCCTAGGGCGTACTGACGAATGTCCAGGGCCGTTTGCTGCCATACACAGGTGACCATCTACGACAACCACCGCACCCAGGACCGCACGCCAGAGAGTGGCAGAAGGTCGGCCAGGAGTGCCATCCTCAAAATCCAGGACTCGAGCAGGACGTACAGAGGACGGACAGTGACGACTTTCATGGCTGTGCGTTGCCCGAAGGTCGGGCCGTGAGACAGGACAGGGTCAGTGGACCCAGACGCACAGAGGATGGCGACACAGTCAATGGACTCACTTGATGCTGAACCAGACATGGGCCGCGTGCGCCCTGCGCTGGGATATGACTGGGACCAGGACACTCCTGAATTTCTGATGGACGAGGAGCTAGAGCCTGTGGCACTGCTGTCTCCCACACTATCCACCATCCCAGAGACAATCACCTCGGTTGGGCAATTAAGTGATGAGGCACCTGGGTCACCGTCTGGTGTGCACCACACAGCTGAGCCAGTACAGCAGGTGGAGGTCGGAGCAGCCGAGGGGCTGGATGGTCGGAGGGCAGCCCAGGCCCAGCATCCAGCTGGCGGCCAGACGTTTCCCGGGTTCCTGGATTTACTCGACCCACCTAGACAGCCGATGCATTTTGAAACCCAGGGACACAATGACGAGATGAGAGCCGTCTTCTAGCAGCTGCAGACGCAGTTAGAGGAGTCAAACCGCGTCCAGGAGCAGGGAGTGGTGCCGCTCATGGCAGCCACCCAGGCCGACACCGCACGGGTGGCATCCGCGGTCGAGGCAATGGGTGAAATGGTTTTGGCCATGGGTCAGGTTCTGCAAGGCGTTGGGCTTCATGTGCACGTGTCATCCACGGCCCTGGAGAGGGTTACCCTTTCACAGGCAGCAATGTGCCAGAGCCAACCTGACATTGCCGGCGCGCTACGGGCCCTGGCCGAGTCTCACCAGGCCATGGCCCAGTCCCAGCACGCAATGGCACAGTCCCAGAAGGCCATGGCACAGTCCCAGCAGTCAGTCGCGGAGAGCATCGACCGCCTGATGCACGTGCTGGATGGCGTCGCGCACTCACAGGTTGAGGTCGCACAGTCCCTGGCGGGAATGTCTCACTCCCTGGACTCCGTCTCTGCAAACGTTCGGACCCTGGTCAATACCATTCCAGGACTGGCAGCGCCAGGTGTCGGTGGGGCAACGGGGCACCTCTCCGCTCGCACCTCCATCCCACAGTGAGGCCCGGGGGCCACCGGGCTCCCCGAGGGAGGAGGAGGTTCCGGGGCCCATCCCATTAACTCCATCACGGGACGTCCCGGGACGCTCGGCCTCCCCCCGTCCCATCACTGGTGCATTGGGTGGGCAGCAGGCAGAGCAGGATGGCACCATGTCATCCGAAATGCCCGCGGAGCAGCCTGGCTCATCAAGGCCGGGTCGCCCCAGGGAACGTGTGCCGACGGGGAGACATGTCGCGGGGCGTGATTCTCAGCAGTCCGCCTCCACTCCTGCTGTACCATCTGGGGATTCACTTAGATGTAGTGGTAGGGCCCGTAAGGCAATGAATAGGGACACATAGTAAGTTGGCACGGGTGAAGGGCACAGTTTAGTTGTAGGGGCTAGGCCATCTGTACTTAATATTTACCATTAAACTCACTTTTGCATCTAACTTGTAAGACTGTGTGATTTTTCCATTGCCACGGGGATCGCGATGGTGACCGAGTGTCGCTGGGGTTGACGAGCGGTGAAACTTCGGTGCCGGGTGTGCAGTCCCTTCCCCACCCCCCCTCCCACAGTCGGACACCGTAGTCCTTGGCACTCCGACGCCAGCTACCCCTCGCGGGCACGTGATGGAGAGTCCCTGACGAACTCAGTGGCCACCGAGATGGATGGTTCAGCTATTGTCATGAGTCAGACTTTGTATAACGATTCTGAGCTCACAGCTCATCGCAGAGCGGGATGCCATCATTCAACATGGCACTGATCACACCCGCTGACACAGCCATGAATGTCGTGCCATACCGTTTTGCCGCAGTGGTAAGGGTTATCTCGAAGTGGAGCAGCGTACACGGAGCGGGGTGCGGGGGTGTGGTGGTGGGAGTTGTGTGCTGACCGTCTGCACGACTGGCGATGCAGGTGGTAGTGGTAGTGTTCAGCGATGCCGTCGCACACGACGCGTGAATCTTGCAGCCACCAACGCGTCGCGTGCCCGCTGTCCTCACCGGTGCATCCGTGCAGCCTCCAGGACATTACCAGCACCCGGGTCGTATGTGTGTGCTGCGCCCGACGCACCACCAACCTCCTCCACCTCCTCCTCCTCCTCCTCCTCCTCCCCCTCCTCCGTGTTGGCACCACTGCCAGTGGCTTCTCCCTCTGACTCCTCCACCAGGGCATCTCCCCTCTGCATTGCAATGTTGTGCAGCGCACAGCATACCACAACAATGCGAGCGACCCTCTCAGGCTGGTACTGCAGGGCCCCTCTGGAGCGGTCCAGGCACCTAAATCTCATTTTCAGAAGACCACAGCAGCGCTCCACCACACCCCTGGTTGCTTCATGGGCCTCATTGTAAAGGGTCTCCGCGTTGGTCTGAGGCCTCCGTATGGGCGTCATCAGCCAACACCTCAGTGGATAATCCCTGTCACCCAGCAACCAGCCCCTCAGCCGGGGGGGCCGTCCCTCAAACAGAGCAGGGATGAATGATTGTGCAAGAATGTATGCATCATACACACTCCCAGGGAACCTTGTGCACACGTGCATGATCTTCATGTGGGGGTCGCATACCACCTGGATATTCATAGAGTATGTCCCCCTCCTGTTAATGAACATTTCCCTATTGCCTGCAGGCGGGCGCATGGGGATGTGAACACAATCAATCACTCCCTGGACCATCGTTATCCCGGCCACGTTGGCAAATCCACGGGCTTGTGCTTCTTGATTTGTTCAGTCCTCGGGAAAGGTGATGTAGCGGTCAGCGTTGGTCACATCCCCGATACACCTGTGCACCGATGCCTGCGATATCCCGGATAGGTCCCCACTCGGAGACTGGAAGGAGCCGGTAGCATAAAAGTTAAGTGCCACTGTCACCTTGATGGGAACTGGTAACGCGTGTCCTCCTCCCGTTCCACGTGGGGCGAGGTGCGCCACGAGGTGACAGATATGTGTGACCGTCTCTCTGCTGAACCGGAATCTCCTCCTGCAGGTGGTGTCCGGCAGTGTCTCGAAAGAGATCCGGGCACGGAATACCCTAGGCCTCGATCGTCGCCTCTGGGGCCCTGGCTCCACCATCAGTGTCTCCTCCTTCTCCCCCATGCTGCTCGACATCTGTGCCCGCATCCTGTGCCATCCTCAGCGTTTGGGGGTCAATGTTCCCCATGGCATCCCCCTGGACATGCCGGCCATGAGCGCCTGCGGCCTGTACGGCGGCGACGGGCCACTCCGTGGCCATTCCCTCTGCTGCTGCAGCTGTCCCTGCATCCACTGTGGGATGTCGCTGTGAACGCTGCTGGATGTCCAACTGCAGTGCAGCGGCCCCAACCACTGCGCTGAACATAGCCGTTCTGTTCGAATACATTATGGTCACCTACAGAAGGGTGGTGGGGGGCAGAGAAACAACATGTTAGACGGAGGTTATTCGACACCTCGGCAGCCGTCTGCCACGGGATACCTGTGTGTCCCGGTGGCAGGGTCGCGCTGCTGACACGTGGCCAGCCTAACCCCTGGTCACTTTCTGCGTCCAACGGGCAGTTAACAACGTCCTCCTCACCGGTGCGTCAGTGGGCTGTGCCCATCAGCCACAGGGCGACCAGCAGCCGTGTCCTCATCACCGCCATGGCAGGGCGGCTGAGATGTTGCAGCCACTCCACTCACTCCCTCTCCCCCCCCCCCCCACTACTCCCTCTCTCCCCACTACTCGCTCTCTCCCCCCTCCCACTAATTGCTCTCTCCCCCCCCCATTACTCGCTCTCTCCCCTCCCACTACTCCCTCTCTCCCCCACTACTCCCTCTCCTCCCCCCCTCCCACTACTCACTCTCTCCCCCTCCCACTACTCGCTCTCCCCTCCCACTACTCGCTCTCTCCCTCCACTACTCCCCTCTCTCCCCCCACTACTCCCTCTCTCCCCCCCCTCCCACTACTCACTCTCTCCCCTCCCACTACTCGCTCTCCCCCTCCCACTACTCACTCTCTCCCCCTCCCACTACTCGCTCTCCCCCTCCCACTACTCGCTCTCTCCCCCTTCCACTACTCGCTCTCTCCCCCCACTACTCCCTCCCCCCCTCCCACTACTCGCTCTCTCCCCCCCCACTACTCCCTCTCCCCCCTCCTCCTCCCTCTCCCCCCCCACTTCTCACTCTCCCCCCTCCCACTACTCGTTCTTTCCCCCCCCCCCCACTACTCGCTCTCTCCCCCCCCTGCACTGGCCGCTGCATTCTCGGGGATGCCTTCCCCAGTTTGCGAAGACTCCGGGACGGTCCTCTCACCGCTGGCTGACAACTTTAAAAAGCAGGTGTGGACGGCGACGGCATGAACTGGGGTCACGCCGTCGGGACTTCGGCCCATCCAGGCCGGAGAATAGCTGAGGTTCCGGAGAATCGCCATTTTGGGTGCATCGGGCGATTCTCCAGGTTTTGGCACGCGGAACACGACGGAACAGATTTGGACGTTTCAGAGAATAGCTGGAGCGCGTCGGACCTGCGTCGCGTGAAAAACTGGCGCGGCCCGCTATTCTCCCAACCGCCGTGACATCAGAGAATCGCGCCCCTTGTCTTTGTCCCATACTTTTAGATGTATGGAAACTACCTTATTAAAGCTATATGCCAATGGAAGGTTTCAAATAGGACGTGGCAAAATTGTCCAGTATGTCTTACAGATTTAGTATTTTCCACTAATCTCATTGATGAGCCTTGAGGGGCTGCACGGTGGCTGGGTTAGCACTACTGCCTCATGGCACCGAGGACCTGGGTTCTATTCCAGCCCTGGGTCACTGTCTGTGTGGAGTTTGCACATTCTCCCCATGTCTGAGTGGGTCTCAGGCCCACAACTCAAAGGTGTGCAGGGTAGGTGGATTAGCCATGCTAATTGCCCCTTAATTGGAAAAATTAAAAAATATATATTTTTAAAAATGTGATGAGCAACTATATCTGCCTCTTCGACTAAAAAGTTGAGCAAATTGTCTAGATAGCTTTAAGAAAACTTGCAGTTTCCCCCAGCGCCGGCCCTAGGGTTGCTGGCGCCCCGGGCAAGCTGAACTTCGGTGCCCTTCGGGGGGGGGGGGGGGGGCCGGAGGAGGGGGGAGCCGGAGGGGAGGGGGCCGGAGTGTCCACCGGCAAGCCTGGATCCATCCGCCATGTTTTTGCGGGGCTGCCTGAGGGAGGGCGGCCACCGCGCATGCGCTGGTTGGCACCGGCCCAACTGCGCATGCGCGGGACCCGAGTCTTTTACGCGCCGCCCCTAGCACATGGCGCCCCGGGCGACTGCCCGAGTTGCCGGCACCTTGAGCCGGCCCTGGTTTCCCCCCTTCTCACCTGATGCTATTGGTACTTCTCTAACATTCTAATTAGAAACACCAAGTTAGAAGGGATACAATAATGCAGATCCAATGACTTACCTAAAACAATTGTTTTATCATGCTCCATAACCAGTTTCACTTGTGCCTTTTTCATCGGAGGCTTACCTAACAATAAAGGTATTTCACGATATCAGTATTAAAACAATGGCTTGCTCCAGCTATTTTGCTTGGAATCACCATTCTTTTTTTGTTCCTTCAATGTGTTGACATCCGCCACAAGTATAAAACAAGTAGAACTTTCATACTTCCTGACTTTACATTGATCCTTGTTACTGAATGAATCTGGATAAACCTTTAGCTAATCTGAATTGCAACCATTATCTAATATTGCACAGTTAAATAAATCCACAACTAATTCACTTATCATTGCACTAAAGCTTCTTGTGGCTGGTACAATTCCTTCAGACTAATTGTTATCACCTTCAGCCTATTTTTTGTGTCCTGCATTGCTTCAAAAACCCCGCTGTTCCGCTTTGGACAGTTCATTACATAATATTATTTTCAGTCACAACTAAAGCACCTGTTAAATGTTCCCCTGCATTCCTGGGGGAGGGCGGGGTGGGGGTGCATTCATTCACCCAGTATTGCCGCTCCAATTCTGTCATCTGCTAAAAGCATTTCATGCTCATTCCTTCTGTCTATAACACCTTCCTTGTTCTGCCACAAGTCTCCAGCATCTGGATGACCTCAAAGTGCTGCAGGGGCTGGTTTAGCACAGGGCGAAATCGCTGGCTTTGAAAGCAGACCAAGGCAGGCCAGCAGCACGGTTCAATTCCCGTATCAGCCTCCCCGAACAGGCGCCGGAATGTGGTGACTAGGGACTTTTCACAGTAACTTCATTTGAAGCCTACTTGTGACAATAAATGATTTTCAGTTCATTTCATTTTTTCATCATTGAGCCCTCCATCTTTGTGACACCTCAGAATGTCCCATTTGTGCCACCAAAGCTGCTGGAAATGACTGCTATCCCAGGACTTTTCAAGGTAGCAAACATGTTCTCCAAAAGGGTATCTCTTTCTGAGAACTGAATCCAAGTTAAGGCCAGGAGCCTATCCGTATGCAACACTAGTACAAGCTAGAAATGTACGTGTAAGCACTGACCAAGGAATCTCCAAATTAAAATTTTGCAATCTTTTATACAGTCTGTTAAAGTTCATACTATATAAAGGGGTGGCACAGTGGCTAGCACTGCTGCCTCACGGCATTGAGGATCCGCATTCAATCCCGGCCACCAGTCACCGTCCGTGTGGAGTTTACACACTCTCCCCGTGGCTGCGTGGGTCTCACCCACACAACCCAAAAGATGTGCAGGGTAGGTGAATTGGCCATGCTAAATTGCCCCTTTTAAATAAAAAGTTAATGATATATTCCTCTATGGAATGACCACTATTTTTCAAAGTCCCACCATGCCTTGTGGACATCCAATAGATCATCTTCCTGGTAATTTTCACCCATAAAACCTCATTGAAGAGGCAAACTTTCTTCATTATCCAACTGATGGGCTTCCAGATCTCAGAATACTTTGGGCGGAATTCTCCGCTCCCGGGAAAAATCGGGAGGGCCGTTGTGAACTCGGCCGAGTTTCACGACGGCCTCGGAGGCCGCTCCTCGCCCCCTATTCTCCCCTCCCGGCGGGGCTAGGAGCAGCGCTCCGTAACTCTCGGCGCGCCTAATGACGTCAGCCGCGCATGCGCAGGTTGGCCGGCTCCAACCCGCGCATGCGCGGCTGACGTTATGACGCTGACGACACGAACCCGCGCATGCGCGGTGGCCATCTTTCCCCTCAGCCGCCCCGGAAGACGTGGCAGCTTGATCTTGCGGGACGGCGGAGGGGAAATAGTGCGTCCAATTTGGACGCCGGCCCGACGATCGGTGGGCACCGATCGCGGGCATATCCCCTCCCGAGCACAGTCGTGATGCTCTTTCCCCTGTACTCCCCCCACAAGCCCCAAACGGGCATATCTCACCCGGTTCACAACGGCAGCGACCAGGCGTGTTTGCTGCCGTTGTGAAACGGGCGCGAACGGCAGGCCGCTCGGCCCATCCAGGTCGGAGAATCGCCGTTCGCCGTGAAAAACGGTGAGCGTCGATTCTTCAGAGCGGTGGGGGGGGGGGGGGGGGGGGGGGGGGAGAATCGCAGGGGGCTTGAAATTTGTCGGGGGGCCCTCCCGCGATTCTCCCACCCGTCGTGGGGAGCGGAGAATCGCGCCCTTTGCTTCTGATTTTACTTCTGTTAGCAAGCAACAATACCAAAGCAATACTTTGTTTCCTCTTTGATAAGGACATGACCCTTGTTCACATTTATTTCTTCCACTGGTCATAAGGTTCAGAATCTAAGAACATCAGTGGGTCCTCATACCACGACAATTAAATTCTGAGGCAGCTAAATGCACGATTGTCTTCTCTTTTCTTCCTTCTTTACATTCCCTTTGTCATTTATAGCTACAAGAGAGCACAGAAAGAAAAACATGGTTGTTTGGCCCATTGGGATGTCTTCTTCCCCAATACAGACACTGGCTGGGATTCTCCAATCCTGCGGCCAAGTTCTGATGCCGCCGTCAAAAGCAGCGCGAGCCACTCCGGTGTCAATGGGCCTCCAGGTCCAGGTATTCACCCCTTCCTAGGGGGCTAGTAGGGCGCTGGAGTGGTGTCTTGCTGCTCCGGCGGTCTAAAGCCAGCATGCCATGTCTGGCGCGAGTCCGCATATGCGCGCCACGGCCGCCGCAGGTCCGCGCATGCGCGTGGGTTCCTGTCTCCACGCTGGCTCCCGGGCAACATGACAGAGACTACAGGGGACTGGCGCGGAGGAACATAGGCCCCCCCATGGAATGAGCCCGCCCACTGATCGCGGGCCAGGCCACCGTCGAGGCCCCCCCCCGGAATCGGATTCTCCCCCCCCCCCCCCCCCCCCCCCCCACCAGGATGGCCTCCTGAGCCAGAACTCCGAGGTCAAGCCGGGTGGGACCATACGTAACCCACACCGGCAGTTCTCGGCCCAACTCGGTGGGCACTCAACAGCCCCCGACCGGCGCAGCGGCAACCCCACAGGCGCCGGAAAATCGGCAGCCCGTTTTCGCAGCAGCGTGGCGTGATTCTTGCACCCCCCCACCCCGCCGATTCTCCAACCCGGTGCGGGATCGGAGAATCCCGGCCACTATCTCCAATAAAGAGAATGAGTACAAATACCCAAGAGGCCACTAACGTATTAATTGGCAATATTCAGAATGATGCAGCCACATCTTCCATGAAGTGGACATTGATCTGCCACAATTTCAGGACATTCCTAAGCGATTTCCAGCCAGTGAAATCATTTGAAGTGTAGTCACCTTTGTATATGAAAACATGGCAGCCAATTTGTATACAACAAGGTTCCATCAAAAGCAATCTTATAAATAACCAAATCTGTATTGGTTGTTGGTTGAAGAATCAACATTGGCTAGGACACCTGTGAGAACTCCTTTGTTCTTTTTCAAATAATGCCATGTGATTTTTACATCCACCTAAAGTGGCAGTCATGCCCGTAGTTTGATGTCTCATCCAAAGATGGCACCTTCCCCAACCTGGATTATGGGGGAGGTGATCTCATTAACACCTACAAAATACTTAAAGGGATAGAGAAGGTGGATACAGGTAAGATATTTCCCCAGGTTGGGGAGTCTGGAAGCACAATTTCAAAACAATGGAGAAGTCACATAGGAAGGAGGAGAAGAGTGATTTTTTTAACTCAGAGGGTTGTGAACCTTTGGGTTTCTCTTCACCAGTCACTGAGCTCTTTGAAAGTAGAGATTGACAGATTTCTAAATACCAATGGCAAAAAGGGAAATGGAGAAAATCTGAGGAGAAAGCATTGAAGGAGATGATCATCCATGATCTTATTGAATGGCAGAGCAGGCTCAATGGGCTGAATAGCCTACTCCTATGTTTCTGTGGCTTAAGTCTTTGGAGTGGGGTTTGAACATGCAGATTTCTGACAGAGACAAGAGTCCTACCCATTTAAAAAAGGAAATTTTAGATTAATCCAATACTATGTAGCAAAATGAAAGGGAAATGGTTGGAATAATCATATATTTATGTACTATGTGCAGATCATAATTCCACAGGGATGTTGGCCACAACCTGGCTCTAAAATGAATGAAAAATGTTGCAAGAAAAGCATGTTCTGCGAAGTGGAGATAGACACTATTTCATTTGAACAAATGATGGAAATTAGTAGCCACAGCCTTTGTGATCTCACGCATCAGGGAATCTTGTCTATCCCAAAACTGCTCAACAGCTGCTAGAAATCCCCTTAAAAGGGCAAAGATCCTTCTGTTCATTTTCTCAGCTGCCTGGAGAGTTGTGTTTTATATTTAACATTCCTCGGCACTTGGAATCCAAGGTGGAAGAGTTTTTGTTAGTTTGGCAAGAGCTTGTGCTTCCCATACAGTGACTCAGTTGTAAACACTTTGCCACACTCTATTCATCCTCCCCGACAGTACCACCCTGTCAAGATCTGTGATGTGGCTGCACTCCTCTATCTGAGGAAACATGCTGTAATCTTATCTGATGGATTCCAGAGACTGTTATTTCTCTGCAATCCACCATGTTGTTGACATTTGTAATTCACTGTCAGATTATAAAACAATTCTCTGGCAACTGCAGTTTTTAAAAATCTCAACAAGAAAGTCAGTCTGGTTTTCTTTTTTTAACTCCACACAACCTTCCTACTTACTTTCCTGTAAAGCCTTTGCCCTGTGCTCCCTTTGTACTTGGCACTGTTGTGCAGATAGACAGTTTCCATAGATAGCATCACAGGTGCTCCTTAGTTAGGAAATATGATTGAGGGATTTAGGATGAGACTGTCAGCTTCACTCTGAATATTTTTGGGTTGCTCCCTTTTCTTTCAGACGATCTTATAAGACCCGCACCCTTTAAGTGTCTGTGTTTGTAGCACTTTCACTCCTGAGGCTGGAACCTGTTGTGTTATGTACTCTAGGTTAACACAGCTGCAACTGGATGCAGCTTGAACCAAAAGATACTCCAGACCTTGAAGTTAGTTCAATCAGATTTATTGAACCAGTAGCACAGTTCTCTATGAGTTTGACTCTCTGCTAACTTAAGTGTGGTTACTCTGTCTGACTGGACCAGACTAGCTCTTAGCCACGTGCTGGAGGTGTGATACTCTAAATACACCCTGACTCACTCTGTAGATGTTCATCAGTGGAAAGAGGTGGAGTGTGAGTGCCTCGTGCCTTTTATAGTGAGATACCACCCCTGAGTGTCCTGCCTGCTCATTGGTCATGTCCTGTTCTCTGTGTTCATTAGCTGCCTGTCTGTGCCTGTATGTATATCATTATCTGCAGTCTGCATATCATGACAGAACCCATGGATTAAGTGCCACTCCAGAGACCTGAACACGTAATCCAGGCTGACATTCTAGTGAGGTACTAAGCACTGCACTGTACAAGTTTCCATCTTTCAGAATAGGTATTAAACAGCTCTCTCCAGTGGGTATAAAATATCTCATGACGTTATTCAGAAGAGAGTGAGGGATTTCATCTAGTAATCCGGCCAATAGTTACCCCTCAACTAACATTACTAAAGCAAATTATCTGGCCTTTATTACGTTGCTGTTTGTGGGACCTTGCTGAGCACCGATTGGCTGCTGTTTCCTGCATTACAACAGTGACCATACTTCAAAATGATATATATGGCTCAGGTGCTTTTGGGACATTCTGAGATTATGAAGGAGACATGTTTGACTATCCTCCATTAGGGCCATTAGCACAGTGTTGCAGCTAAGGCAATCATACCCATTCCTTCCCCAAAGGAATCTCAAGTGACTCTCTCTTCCCATGTATGAAACTAGACTGCAAAAAAAATTACTAAATGTTTAACTAGTGTATTTAATTAACCCTACATTCTCACAGAAGGGAAGTAATTTCTAAACTGAATTTAGGCCAAACTATGGAAGCACTGCTGCCCTAATCGCATGATTAATCAGTGTGTACATTTTTGGGTAAAGAATAGTTTCATTTCTCAGTTCTGACATTTCTTGCACCTTGTTGCGCCAGAATGAACCAACCTCCAGAATCACAGAAGTACTTTGGAAGGCCTCAGGTTCATCTGATCTCCTGGTTGAAGCAACAGTGGGTCTGTCACAATTGGGTCAGCTGAATCTGGGAGAGAAACCTCTCATCCTTCAGGTTTACATAGTGACCCTCTCCAATGGAAGGGTGGAACAGACCCATGCTGAGCAGTTACACTCCACATTGGGCATTAATTATCTGGGCTTGCAAAGCAGAATAGTAATTTGGGGAAAATTACAACTGGGGCAATATATCTCAGCAATTGTCAATTTCTTTCAATGCCAAATGTTACATAAAAGTCAAACCTTCGATAAGTCAGGATCATTCCTACAAATTGAAAAGTTCAGCTCCAAATTTATTTTCACTTTAAGTAAATCAGAGGTTATTTTGGTTTCAGTATTTTTTTTTTTAGAAAATATTTTGTTGAAGCATTTGTAATTTTCACAATTTAACATGTTGACATTTCTAAAATAACCGTGCGGGTCGATGCAAAAAATACCCCCTAAAAGAACAACAAACAATAAACCACGTCCCCCACTTCTTCCGCTTGGTTTCAGTATTACACAAGCCTTCTGCTTAAATGGTATTTAGTGAAGACAGAGACTTGTAAATTGAGATGTTTAATAACTGCTTGTCAATTTACTGAGACAAATGGGAGGCAAACCAGAGTGAAGCAGGCCAAATACCTGACTGTGTGAAGAGAGAAGACAGCAATATCCCTGCAATATGAGGGAGTTATTATTGTGAGGCCTGAAGTGACAACCCTTGGGGAGGGTACTGAATAGCTAGTGCTGGATTGACTACATAACTAAATGGTGACCAGATGACAAAAGAGTCTGCCTGGTAAATTACATGTGCATAATGTGTGGTCTAACATACAACAGCCTCTCAGCAGCCACACCGGGTGGGAGGGCCGCTCTGGCACCCCCAGCGATTCTCCCATCCCCCCAAAAATGGCATGTCGCATTTTGGGACACGCCACTCGGAGAATCACGGGCCGCCGTTTTTGACGGCGGCCCGCGATTCTCCGACCCGGATGGGCCGAGCGGCCTGCCATTCACGACCGTTCACACGGCGGCAACCACACCTGGTCACTGCCGGCGTGAACATGGTGCCAATACCTGGTTTGTGGCTTGTGGGGGGCGGAGAGGGGAGTGAGCACCACGACCGTGCTTGGGAGGGGACTGGCCCCCGATCGGTGCCCACCGATCGTCGGGACAGCGTCTTAAAGGGACACACTCTTTCCCCTCCGCCGCCCCACAAGATCAAGCCACCACGTCTTGCGGGGCAGTGGAGGGGAAGACGGCAAACGCGCATGAGCGGCTGACGTCATTAGGCGCACCGGCCGCGTCATTCTCGGCGCGCCAGGCCTTGACGCCAGCGACAAGGCCCGGCGGCTGAGATTTACGGGACGGCCCCCCTAGCCCCCCGGGGGGGGGGGGGGGGGGGGGGGGGGGAGAATAGGGGGCCAGGAGTGGCCTCCAACGCCGTCGTGAACCTCTCTGGGTTACACAACGGCGTCGGGCCTTGCGGAGAATTCCGCCCGAGATTTCCACAGCCAGCCTCTACTAACTCTTGGAATCCTCTTAGTTTTCTGACCAGTATATACCCTCACTAACAATAACAACTTGCATTTATATAGCACCTTTAAAACAGTGCAATGTCTCAAGAAGCTATACAGGTGCATAATCAGACAAAAATTGATGCTGAGCCAAAGGAAGAAATATTAGCACATGTGACCAAAATCTTCATGAAAGAGCCACTTAAAGTAGGAATGGACAAAAAATGCTAGCCTTTCCTGCGATGCCCCGTCCCATGAAAGAATAAAGAAAAATAAACCCCTCCAGTTGATCAAGGAAAGGCTAGCATTTTTTGTCCATTCCTGATTGCCCTCGAACTGAGTGGCAGTTAATAGTCAACCACATTGCTGTGGCTCTGGCATCACATGCAGGCCAGACCAGGTAAGGATGGCAGATTTCCTCCCCGAAAGTACATTCGTGAAAGAGATGTGTTTTTACAACAATCGACAATGGTTTCACGGTCATCATTAGACTTTTAATTCCAGATTTTTATTGAATTCAGATTTTGTCATCGGCCATGATAGGATTCAAACCTGTGTCCCCAGAGCAGTATTCTGAGTCTCTGGATTATCAGTTCAGCGATAATAACTACGCCACCATCTCCAGAACGTGCTGTTGTAAGAAACTTCACGAGGGCACTTGATGTGAACCTGCGTTGGAAGACCCAGGATTTGATTCCCATCTGTGATCCCAGTCAAAGGCACCAAAGTGTGTGTTACCATTGTCATTAAAAGCCTGGGAAAGGGAGCAGATAATCTGGGTACCTATTCCGGATCCCTATCCCAGCTGGAAGATGAATTCATTGATAGATGAGGTCGGGTTTGGTTGTGATGCCTGGCTTACCCAAAACTCAACTGCTCCAGGACCATACCGGGAAAAATAATTACTTGGACAAAGGAACAGAGGGCTGATTGTAACCATAGAATCATAAAATTTACAGTGTGGAAGGAGGCCATTCTGCCCATCGAGTCTGCTCCAGCCCCTGGAAAGAGCACCCCACCCAAGCACACACCTCCACTCTATCCCCACACCTCCACCCTATCCCCATAAACCCCCCTAACCTTTTTGGACACAGGGAGCAATTTATCATAGCCATTCCACATAACCTGCACCTCTTTGGACTATGGGAGGAAACCGGAGCACTCGGAGGAAACCCATCCAGACATGGGGAGAACATGCAGACTCCGCACAGACAGTGACCGAAGCCGGGAATCGAATCTGAGATCCTGTGAACCAATTGTGCTACCGTGCCTGCCCCGAGCACAGTGGTAGTGCCATACAACACGATGGAGGGTATCCTCAATGTGAAGACGGGACTTTGTCTCCACAAGGATTGTGCGGTGGTCACTTCTACCGATACTGCCATGGACAGATGTATCTGCACAGGCAGATTGGTGAGGATGTGGTCAAGTATGATTTTTTTCTCTTGTTGGTTCCCTCACCACCTTTGCAGTCCCAGTCTAGCAGCTACGTCCTTTAGTACCCGGCCATCTCGGTCTGTGGTGGTACTACCGACCCCACTCTTGGTGATGGACATCACCACCTATTCTGCACCCTTGCCATCCTCAGTGCTTCCTCCAAGTGGTGTTCAACATGGAGGAGTACTGATTCATCAGCTGATGGTGGCCGGTACGTGGTAATCAGCAGGATTGCCCATGTTTAACCTGAATTCTGGATTTCATGGTCCAGAGTCGATGTTGAGGACTCCCAAGGCAATCCTTCCCGTGTACCACTGTGACGCCACCTCTGCTGGGTCTGTCCTGCCTGTGAGACAGGCCATGCCCAGGAATGTTGATCGTGGGACATTGTCTGTAAGGTATGATTCCGTGAGTATGACTATGTCAGGCTGTTGCTTAACTAGTCTCTGAGACAGCTCTCCAAACTTAGGCACAAGACCTCCTCTTAGTAAGGAGGACTTTGCAGGGTTGGGATTTGGCATTGTCGTTTCCGTTAAAGTGTCAACCGGATCTAGAGTTTCATGTAGGCCAGACAAGGATGGCAGGTTTCCTTCCCTAAAGTGAACCAGATGGGTTTTTCCGAACAATCATTAGACTTTTAATTCCAGATATTTTATTGAGCTTAAATTCCATCACCATGGTGGGATTCGAACCAGTGTCCCCAGATCATTATCCTGGGTCTCTGGATTACTAGCCCAGCGACAATATCACTGTGCAATCTCCTCCCCATGTAAACATAGGCTAGCAAAAGCCTAGCAAGAAAGCTGAGGAGAAAGGGCACAATGGAATTAAAATTTAAACTGCTTATTTTTTGTTTGAATTCTTGTTCCCTGAGATCAGCCCAGACAATTGGAAGCGGGTAGGCAGCAATGGACAGCAGGATCTATTTTTTTAATATACATTTAGAGCACCCAATTATTTTTTTTCCAATTAAGGGGCAATTTAGCGTGGCCAATCCACCTAACCTGCATATCTTTGCGTTGTGGGGATGAAACCCACGCAAACATGGGGAGAACGTGCAAACTCCACATGGACAGTGACCCAAGGCCAGGATTCGAACCCGGGTCCTCAGTGCCACAGTCCCAGTGCTAACCACTGCACCACGTGCCGCCCCTCGCAGGGTCTGTTTTTATCCAGCGCTGAGATTTTATTTTCTATGAATGCTCTACTTCTCAACCGAAAATGTGGAATCCTTCTGGGCACTAGTACATTGCCCAAGTGGCTATTTTGAGTGTAGGCAGTGAGCTGCACTAACTATTTAACCATGGCAGCCTCAACAATGAACGCGACATGAAGCTGATGTGTATGAACTGTGCTGGTTACATTGCTGGGCTGTGCAATCCAGAGATTGTGAGTTCAAATTTCCCTGTGATGTTTTTAAGGAATTACATTTAGTTAAAAAAAACCTGGAACTAAAATAAGGGCCCAGACCGATGCTCCTTCCACTCTCATGTTTCCTCCACTGCCCCCAGACTCTCAGGGCCGCCACTACCACCGGGCTTGTGGAGTAACGAAAACGTTTTTCAGGGCGCAATTTAATGGAAATGTTTCTAAGCATGGTAGCGAGCGGAAACTGCTACGAGTTTTCTGATGTGCGGCTCAGTGAGGCCGTCACCGCTATAAAACTTTAATTGGTCCACTTAACAAGGCCTCACGGGCTTCACACCGGAAATGATGATCCCTCGGCTGATTCGCTGGAACTGCTGGTGTCAGCCCCCCCCCCTCAACAAGGGAGACCAGCACAAACAGCCCCTGCACAGCCAAACCCACACCTCTTGTAGCATGCCTCTGAGAAGACAAGCCCTACGATTCAAGGATGCTGCCCTGGACAGATTATTGGACGTGGTCGAGGCCAGACGGGAAACCCTGTACCCCTGAGGGTCTCAGAGGGTCAACCACAGGGCAGCCAGTGCTGCCTGGGAGGAAGTGGCACTGGTTGTCAGCTCGGGGAGAGTGACCAGGAAGACCATACCCAGTGCCGTTAGATCAACAAGCTCTAATGGGTCACATGGGTGGGCTGCAACTGAACACCCCCCCCCCCCCAAGGAGAATGCACCTGGTACAGCCCCCACCCAGCGCCGTTCCGCGCCACGGCCCACCCATGTCCAGGAGCGCCGCCCATGCTGGCCCAACTCCCCATCCCCCATACTCCCCATTCCCTCCCCGTCCATACTCCCCTACCCCGCCAAAACCGTCACACCGAACCCACCCCCCCCCCCCCCCCCCCGCCTCAATCGATGGGCGACGTATGGGGCTGATGATTCCCCCTCTGTGTCTCAGCAGGAGATGTTGGCCTCTAGAAGACTGGAGAGGGTCCAGTTGGGCAGCGAGGTGCCGGACTTCAGAGTCCTCACCCCCTACAAAAACAGGCCCAGGAGGTTGCGGGTGGCCAAGGACAGATCTGTCACAAATGTAGAGGTCAGCATACGGCGCGGAGATGAGGGTCCACTGGCCCAGATGAACTGTCACACATAAGTTGGGTCAGAATGACCCATCCCTCCCACTGACCACATGTTGTCTCAAGTGGGCATAGCCAAGGCACTGCAGCGCATGTTTCTGTCGTTGGTGGGCGTGTCCCAGTTGCAGGTGGGCATTGCCGGGACACTCCAGAGCATGTCCCAGTCACTGAGTAGCATCGCCGAGGGCGTTGACACCATACCATTGGGGAGATGCCAAGGGTGGCAAAGCCAGATGATGAAGAGGCATCCAGGGCTCGATCCAGTTGCCCTCCATCCCGAGGTGAACCCCAGGGCCCCATGAGCACCAACCGGGAGATGGGGCAATGGGTGCCAACCCGGAGCCACCCTACGCACCAAGCACCAATCCCATGCCCCATCTTCCCGGTCATGATAGTCCTGGATGCCTCTTCCCACCCAGCCCCCAACCCGGTACACCACGTGCAGGTGGTGGGTGTGACCAAGCATTCAGCAGAACCGCAGGGATCAAATTAGGGCATTGAATGAGGAGCATCAGCTCTCTGTGAGTTATCTTCACCCTCCTGCACTCGACAGTGACCTGCTGACAGTGCCAGCACAGTCCCATCACACTGGAGTGATGTTACACAGACCCTGGGAGTGTGGGAAATGGTTAATGGGGGCACGGGGATGGTGGTCAAGGGTAAAGGGGGAGTGGGGAATGGGAGTAGGCTGAGGGGTGGGGGAGGGGAGGGCAGTTGGGGAGAGGGGGAATTACGGGCGAGGCCAAGTACTTTATGTAGCGGACGAGGATGCGAGCCTCCCTGGCCCTCCGGGCTTGAGGAGGGATTTCTACTCTCAGAGGGTGGTGAATCTGGAATTCTTTACCTCAGAGAGCTGCAGAGACTGGGTTGTTCAGTATGTTCAAGGCTGAGATAGCCAGATTTTTAATCAGTAAGGGAATCAATGGTTATGGGGCTGAGGTGGGAAAATGGAGTTGAGGATGACACCAGATAAGCCCATGATCTCATTGAATGGTGGAGCAGAGTCAATGGGCTGAGTGGCTCCTACATCTTATGGTCTTATGGACTAATTTTCCACTTGGCAATGACCTCCTCCACCAGGACACCCAGCACTCTTCAGAGAAACCCATTGGACCTGGCACCCAACATGTTCCCACCCCATGCAGTGTAAACCCAACCAGCGGGATTCTCCGTTTTCCAGCGTTGGAATCGCGAAACACGATTGGGTGGAGAATAGGTTCCGACGCCAAAATTGTGGCGGGCACCGATTTGAGGCCAAATTGCGATTCTCCTTCACCTCGACAGCGGCGTCAATGCGTACCGGAATGCACATACTGTAAACACCGCTGCATATCATCAGTGGGACCAATCTGGTATTCTCCGGGGCCTCCACAGTTCTCCTCCTCCGATGGGCCGAGTTCCTGATGGTGCGGTTCACTTGTGCTTTTAAAAATCGTGAAACTGGGGGGGCTGATGAAATGGAGAGAGAGGAGGTAGGACACAGAGATGAGCAAGTGTGGGCTGCCAGGCCCGACACTGGCTGGGGTGGGGGAGATGGAGGGCCTACCAGAGCCGGGTAAGGGAATGGACAGGGGAACAGGCCGAGTGGCCGGGGTGACCTCCTCCCGTGGGACTGGGGCGGGCCCAGGCACACACTGCCATTACTGCGGCCATCTTGCTGACCACCCATCTTGGCTACTGGCTCTGCATAGTGACACCAGCCGTATGGGGTGGAGACAGGTCACCGATGAAGCAGCTGAAGATGGTTGGCCCTAGGACACTATTCTGAGGAATTCCTGCAGTGATGTCGTGGAGCCGAGATGATTGACTTCCAACCACCAGAAACATCTTTTGTGCCAGGTATGACTCCAACCAGCAGAGAGTTTTCACCCTGATTTATATTGACTCCAGTTTAGCTAGGGCTCCTTGATGCCATACTCGGTCAAATGCTGCCTTGATGTCAAGGGCAGTCACTCTCACCTCACCTTGGGCATTCAGCTCTTTTGTTCATGTTTCAACCAAGGCTGTACTGAGATCAGGAGCCAAGTGACTCTGGCAGAACCCAAACTGAGGGTCCATGAGCAGGTTATTGCCGAGTAAGTGCCGCTTGACAGCACGGTTGAGGACTCCTTCCATCACTTTGCTGATGATGGAGAGTAGATGATAGGGCGGTAATTGGCTGGATTGGATTTGTCCTGTTTCTTGTGTACAGGACACACATTGCATCTACCCGGCAATGTGGGAAATTACCCGTGTTGTAGCTGTGCTGGAACAGCTTGACTAGGGGTGCAACAAGTTCTGGAGCATATTCTTCAGCACTATTGCTGGGATATTGTCAGGGCCCATAGTCTTTGCAGTATCCAGTGTCTTCAGCCATTTCTTCATATCACGTGGATTGAATCGTCTTGGCTGAAGAATGACATCTGTGATGCTGGGGACCTCCGGAGGAGGTCGAGATGGATCATCCACTCGGCACTTCTGGCTGAAGATTATTGTGAATGCTTCAACCTTGTCTTTTGCACAGTCCAAAAGACTGTGGTGAATACTTCAGCCTTATCTTTAGCACTGATGCGCTGGACTCCCCCATCATTGAGGTTGGGGATATTTGTGGAGCCTCCTCCGATGTATTGTTTAATTGTCCATCACCATTCATGGCTGGATGTGGCAGGACTGTAGAGCTTAAATCTGATCCGTCATGTGTGGAATCGCTGAGCTCTGTCTATTACTTGCTGCTTCTGCTGTTTGGCACACATATAGTCCTGTGTTGTAGCTTCACCAGGTTGACACCTCATTTTTCGGAAAGCCTGATGTTGCTCCTGGCACGCTCTCCTGCACTCATTGAACTAGGTTTGATCCCCTGGCTTGCTGGTGATGGTAGAGTGGGGGACTATGCCGAGCCATGAGGTTGCAGATTATGGTTGAATACAATTCTGCTGCTGCTGATGGCCCACAGTGCCTCATGGATGCCCAGTCTTGAGTTGCTAGATCTGTTCGAAGTCTATCCCATTTAGCACAGTGGTAGTGCCACACATCACGATGGAGGGTATCCTCAATGTGAAGACGGGACTTTGTCTCCACAAAGATTGTGTGGTGGGCACTACTACCGATACGGTCATGGACAGATGCATCTGCAGCAGGCAGATTGGTGAGGATGAGGTCAGGTATGTTTTTCCCTCTTGTTGGTTCCCTCACCACCTGCTGCAGTCCCAGTCGAGCAGCTATGTCCTTTAGGACCCGGCCAGCTCTGTCTGTGGTGGTACTACTGAGCCACTCTTGGTGACAGACATTAAAGTCCCCCACCCAGAGCATATTCTTCGCTCTTGCCACCCTCAATGGGCGCAATTCTCCGCACTCACGACGGTGCGGAGAATAGCGGGGTTCGTAAATTTTTACGGCCACGCTAGTCCGACGCCCTCCCGCTATTCTCCCCCCCCCCCCCCCCCCCCCACGCCCAACTCCCGATACGAATCGCTGCCGCCGTTTTTTTACGGCCAGCAGCGATTCTCAGCTGGCCGATGGGCCGAGTTCCAAGCCCTTTACGGCCGTTTTTACGAACGGCAAACACACCTGGTCTGGCCGTTCGTAAAAACGGCCGTAAAGTCCCGATTTTGAAAACCATGGCACCGATTGGCACGGCAGTACCACGGCCGTGCCAAGGGTGCCATGGGCCCACGATTGGTGGGCACCGATCGCGGGCAGCGGGACCGATTCCCGCGCACTCTTTGTCCTTCCGCCGCCCCGCTGTATCACTGTATCCCGGCCCGCGCATGCGCGGGTTTCGCGCAAATGCGCGATGACGTCATCCGCGCATGCGCGGGTTGGAGTCTTCCAATCCGCGCATGCGCGGCTGACGTCATGTGACGCGTCAGCCGGCGCAAACTCTGGCAAGCGGGCTTAACGAAATTCGTTAAGCCCGCGATGCCGGAGTTCACGGCCGCGGCATACTAGCCCCGACCGGGGACCAGAATCGGTTCCCGGTCGGGGAGGGGGAGGCTGGCATCAAACCCGCCCGGATTTGACGCCAGCCTTACGATTTCTCCCTGTCTGGGAGAATCGCGCCCAATGTTTCCTCCAAGTGGTTCAACATGGAGCATTGATTCATCAGCTGATGGTGGCTGGTATGTAGTAATCAGCAGGAGGTTTCCATGCCCATGTTTAACCTTAAGCCATGAGACTTCATGGAGTCCAGAGTCGATGTTGAGGACTCCCTCCTGACGGTATACCACTGTGCCACCTGGGTCTGTCCTGCCGGTGAGACAGGACATACCCAGGAATGGTGATAGTGGTTTCTGGGATATTGTCTGAAGGGTATGATTCTGTGAGTATGACTAAGTCAGGCTGTTACTTAGCTAGTCTGTGAGACAGCTCTCTCAGCTTTGGCACAAGCCCCCAGATGTTAGTAAGGAGGACTTTACAGGGTCAACAGGGCTTGGTTTGCCGTTGTAGTTTCCTGTGCCTGGTTTGATGCTGGGTGGTCCGTCGGTTTCAGTTATTTTCTTGTGATTTTTATAACAGTTGAATACAATTGAGTGGCTTGCTAGGCCATTTCAGAGGGAATTTAAGAGTCAACCACATTGCTGTAGGTCTGGAGTCACATGTAGGCCAGACCAGGTAAATATGGCAGATTTCCTTCCCTAAAAGGACATTAGTGAACCAGATGGTTTTTTACGACTATCGACAATGGTTTCACGGCCATCATTAGACTTTTCATTCCAGGATTTTTATTTCCAGGTTTTTTATTGAGTTTAAATTCCACCACCTAACATGGTGGGATTTGAACCCAGGTCCCCAGATCATTACCTTGGGTCTCTGGATTACTAGTCCAGTGACCACCAGACCACCACTTCCTCATATTAGGTTTTCTTGTTTTTTTTTAAAAATCACCAGACCCACTCCATCCAGCGAGGGCAAGATCCTGATCAGCATATTTAAGTGAGCCATTAGGCTAATTTAAATATCCTGACGCCAGATTCACCTGGTTCCCGGGAAAAAGCAGCTGCTCCTGCGCGAGCTCGCCATTTAGTATTGGTCCACAGAAACGTGGGCCAGGAGTGATGGCACCTTGGGGGGGTCTCACAGGCCATTAAAGACCCCTGGATGATCGGAGACAAGGCTGGGTTGTACCCTCACATTCCCCCTGACACCAGGGCACTTTGGCACTGCCAGCATTTGGGCCGGGGGGGGGGGGGGGGGGGGAGCAGGGGAGAGGTGTGGCTCCCAGGAGCCTGTACAAGGTTGAAGGATGAAGGAGTAGGGTGGTCAATAAAGTGAATGGGCCTGAATGGGGGGTGGGGTGGTCAATCAAGATCAGCTCGCCCGCAGGAAATCTCTCTCAATTGTGGCCTCAACGGAGAGGAACTTCCCGAGGCCTTAAAAAAACGGCAAAGTGCTGTTGAATAACGAGGTGATTCTTGGTGCTGCAGCCACTGTGTTTAAACCAGGGGCTGGTTTAGCTCACTCAGCTAAATCGCTGGCTTTTAAAGCAGACCAAGCAGGCCAGCAGCATGGTTCAATTCCCGTACCAGCCTCCCCGGACAGGCGCCGGAATGTGGCGACTTGGGGCTTTTCACAGTATCTTCATTGAAGCCTACTCGTGACAATAAGCGATTTTCATTTCATTTCATAAATAAGCACTTGAAAGGACATAGCATACAACGCTACTGACCAAGTACTGGAAAACGGAATGAGTGCAAATAGATGCTTGATGGCACGGCGCAGACACGATAGGCCGCAAGGCCTCTTTCTGTGCTTTAAAACTTTTTTTTTTTATAAATGTTTTTATTCAGTTTTCGTATTTTATATTGAACAAATTACAAATTGTTAGGAGAGAGAAAAAAAAAACAAACAAAAACAAACACGCAAAAATTAACATACATATTTACAGGTAAGCATCTTCGTAGTAGTAACTGCGCCCCCCCCCCCCCCCCCTCAACATGTTTATTTAGCTTGGTTTTGGGCCTTAGCTAGCCATCGAACCCCCGTAACGAACCTGTAGCCCCCCCCCCTCCCGCTACCTTCCCCCGACTATTCTTCCTCTTGTACTTTGGCCACAAATAGGTCCCGGAACAGTTGCATGAATGGCTCCCACGTTCTGTGGAAGCCGTCGTCCGACCCTCGGATGGCAAATTTGATTTTCTCCATTTGGAGAGATTCCGAGAGGTCGGACAGCCAGTCCGCAGCTCTGGGCGGTGCTGCTGACCGCCAGCCAAACAGGATTCTACGGCGGGCGATCAGGGAGGCAAAGGCAAGGGCATCCGCCCTCCTCCCCAGGAATAGATCTGGCTGTTCTGAAACCCCGAAGACCGCCACTATCGGGCATGGCTCCACCCTCACTCCCACCACTTTGGACATTACCTCGAAGAAGGCTGTCCAGTACTCCACGAGTCTGGGGCAGGACCAGAACATGTGGGCGTGGTTGGCCGGGCCTCTTTGGCACCGTTCACATCTGTCTTCCACCTCCGGGAAGAACCTACTCATACGGGTTCTTGTTAAGTGGGCTCTATGTACCACTTTTAGTTGCGTCAGGCTGAGCCTTGCGCACGTGGAGGTGGAGTTGACCCTATGCAGTGCTTCGCTCCAGAGTCCCCACCCGATCTCCATCCCCAGGTCGTCCTCCCATTTCCTCCTTGTTGCGTCCAGTACGGTGTCGTCCCTATCTACCAGTCGGTCATACATGTCACTACAGTTCCCTTTCTCTAGGATACTTGCGTCCAGTAGGTCTTCCAGTAGTGTCTGTCGTGGCGGTTGTGGGTACGTCCTTGTCTCCTTTCGTAGGAAGTTTTTGAGCTGCAGGTACCGTAGCTCGTTCCCCCCAGCTAGCTGAAATTTCTCTGTCAGTTCGTCCAGTGTTGCGATCCTGTCGTCCGTGTATAGGTCCCTGACTGTCAGTGTCCCCCCGTCCTGCCTCCACCTTTTGAAGGTGGCGTCGGTCAGTGCTGGTTTGAACCTATGGTTGTTGCAGATGGGAGCCCTGTTCGACATTTTGGTCAGGCCAAGTTGCTGCCGCAGTTGGTTCCAGGATTGGAGGGTGGCTGTCACCACTGGGCTGCTGGAGTGTTTTTTGGGTGGGGATGGGAGTGCTGCCGTGGCGAGGGCCCGGAGGGAGGTTCCCATGCAGGAGGCCTCCTCCGCACGCACCCACTCAGCTTCTGGCTCCTGGATCCATCCCCTTACTCGCTCGGCTGTTGCTGCCCAGTGGTAGAATTGTAGATTCGGGAGGGCTAACCCTCCCCTGGTTTTTGTTTTTTGTAAGACCTTCTTTGGGATCCTAGCATTTTTACCCCCCCATACGAACGCCATGATGAGTTTGTCCAGCGCTTTGAAAAAGGCCTTGGGGATGTAGATCGGAATGGATCTAAACAGGAAGAGGAACCTGGGCAGTACGTTCATTTTGATCGTCTGAACTCTCCCCGCGAGGGAGAGCGGGAGTGTGTTCCATCTTTGCAGGTCCTTTTTAACTTCCTCCGTCAGGCTGGTGAGGTTCCATTTGTGGATCCCTTTCCAGTCATGGGCTATTTGGATCCCCAGGTAGCGGAATTTATGTCGGGCTTGTTTGAACGGCAGCCCCTTTAGTGCTGCCCCCCCCCCCCCCCCCCCCCCCCCCCCCCCCTTGCGGGTGTAATGGGAAGATCTCACTTTTGCTCATGTTGAGTTTGTAGCCCGAGAAGGCTCCAAACTCTTTCAGGAGCGCGATGATTCCGTCCATGCTGCTTTGTGGGTCCGAGATATAGAGGAGCAGATCATCCGCATAGAGTGAGACTCTGTGCTCTCTACCTCCCCTTCGGATCCCCCTCCAATTTTTTGCTGCCCTGAGCGCGATTGCTAGCGGTTCGATTGCTAGTGCGAACAGCAGCGGGGACAGTGGGCATCCTTGTCTGGTGCCCCTGTGCAGCTGGAAGTATTGGGAGTTGGTATTGTTGGTCTGTACACTCGCCATGGGAGCGTTGTACAGGAGCTTTACCCAAGCTGTGAACCCTGTTCCAAGCCCGAACCGCTCCAGTACCTCTATGAGGTATATCCATTCGACTCTGTCGAAGGCCTTTTCTGCGTCCAGGGAGACGATCACCTCTTGTGTTCTCTCCCCGGAGGGGGTCATTATCACGTTCAGCAGGCGCCTGATGTTCGCGGTCAGCTGTCTACCTTTGACAAAGCCCGTCTGGTCCTCTGTGACCACCTCAGGTACACAGTCTTCTAGCCTTTTGGCTAGGATTTTGGCCAGTATTTTGGCGTCTGCATTCAGCAGAGATATGGGTCTGTATGACCCACATTCCGTTGGGTCTTTGTCTTTCTTAGGTATCAGCGAGATTGAGGCCTGTGCTAACGTGGGTGGCAACGTGCCCCTAGCTAGCGAGTCTGTGAACATCTCCCGCATGTGCGGGGCCAGCGCTGTCGCAAATTTTTTGTAGAAGTCCGCCGGGAATCCGTCCGGTCCCGGCGCCTTCCCCGCCTGCATGGAGCTAATGCTCTCCATGATCTCTCCCAGTGCTAGTGGTGCTTCCAGATCCCGTTTTCTGCCCTCTCCCACAACTGGTATGTTCAGTCCGTCAAGAAACCGGTTCATCCCAGCCTTCCCCGTTGGGGGCTCTGAGGTGTACAGCTCTTGGTAGAAGGCCTTGAAGGTTTTGTTAATCTTCTCTGGTTCTGTTTCCAACGTGCCTCTGGTATCTCTGATTTGCGCAATTTCTCTGCTGGCTGCCTGCTTTCTCAGCTGGTGGGCCAACAGGCGGCTGGCTTTGTCTCCGTGTTCGTATAGGGCCCCGCGTGCCTGGCGGAGTTGGTGTACTGCTTTCCTGGTGGAGAGCAGGTCAAAGTTCCTTTGTAATTCTTTTCTCTCCGCCAGGAGTTCTACAGTCGGGGCCTCGGAGTATTTATGGTCTACCTCCAGTATGGAGTCGACCAGCTTCTGCCTAGCCACCCTTTCCTCCCTATCTCTTTGCGCTTTGTAGGCTATGATTTCCCCTCTTAGTACGGCCTTAAGCGCTTCCCAGAACGTGGAGGGTGAGACCTCCCCGTTTTGGTTGATCTCAGTGTACTCCGCTATGGCCTGCGCTATCCTTTCGCTGAAGGCCTTGTCAGCTAGTAAGGCACCGTCCAACCTCCATTTGGGGCGCTGGGCCCTTCCCGTCTCTATCCGCACATCCATGTAGTGTGGAGCGTGGTCTGATATCACAATTGCGGAGTATTCCACCTTGTCTATCTCTGGAAGCACCGTTTTCCCCACCACAAAGAAGTCAATTCTGGTGTACACGTTGTGTACTGGGGAGAAGAAAGAGAATTCTTTCTCCCCCGGGTGGGCGAATCTCCAGGGGTCTACTGCTCCCATCTGCTCCATATAGTGGCTGAGTTCCCTTGCCATGTTTGAGGTTTTCCCCGTTCTGGGGTTTGATCTGTCCGTCGTTGGGTCCTGTACACAGTTGAAGTCCCCCCCCATGATTAGTCGGTGCGTCGCTATGTCCGGGATTTCTGCCATGGTCTTTTGGATGAAGCTCGTGTCGTCCCAGTTGGGCGCGTACACGTTAACTAGAACTACCGGCGCCCCATCCAGGGCCCCGCTGACCATGACATACCGTCCCCCTGGGTCCGTAACCGTCTTTGTCGCCCTAAACATTGTCCTCTTGCCAATCAGGATCGCCACCCCCCTGGCCCTTGCCCCATAACAGGAATGATAGGTTTGTCCCACCCAGCCCTTTCTTACCCGCAGTTGGTCCTGCTCCCTCAAGTGCGTCTCTTGGAGGAAGACTATGTCGGCCCTCATGTTTCTAAGGTGGGTGAGGACTCTAGATCTCTTCACTGGGCCGTTAAGTCCCCTTACGTTCCAGGTGACTATTCTGGTGGGGGGCTTCTGCCCCCTTGCTCCTGTGGGGTTAACCATATTTGTCCGGTGGACGCGCCCCTGCCCTCTGGGGTTTCCCTATGTTAGGGGGCCGTCCAGGATGTCCACTATCACTGCTCTCCCCATGCGGTCGGGTCCCTGCGCTCCGGGGTTCCCCCTTGTCCCGGGGACACCCGCCATGGCCGTCCACTTTGTGTCCGCCACGCGGGTAGTCCCCTGCACTCCGGGGGGCCCCTTCACCCACAGACCGTACTGGGTGGGTGCTTGCAGCAGTTCCCTGTTTCGAGCCCTTGTCTGTGGCACTTTGTGGCCCTATTCCCTTACTGGCCTCTTTTGTCCCTTCGTCCCTGCGTTTCCCCTCCCTGGTCTCTCGCCCCCCGGGTGCCCCCCCCCCCCCCGCTCTATCCCTTTCGGGGATACCCCTGTGTACCCCTCCATTGCCCCTCTCTCCCCCATTCCTGTCCCCATTTGCTCTCCCACCTTTGATGGGTGATCCCCCCCCTCCCCTGCCTGGCGCCTTCCCCCCTGTTGGGGGTGCGCTGCGGCCCTGCTCTGTTGCGCGCCCCCTTCGCTAGCTTTCCTGCTAGCACGGTGGCTCCCCTCTCGGAGGTTGCTGTCCCGCTTCCCCTCTCCCCTCTCCAGTACTCCCGTTCCCTCGTGCCGGGGCCTGGCCTCCCACCTGGAGCGGGCCCTAGGGCATTGGGTTGTTTTCCGTTCTGGGAGTTCCTGCCAGGGGGGAGGGGGCTGGCTTTGCCTCGCCCCTCCCCACCCCCCCGTCGGCATGACGTGTCTCCTTGCCATGGGCCCCTCGTCCCTACTTCCCATGGCGTTTTTCCAGCCCGTGCTCCTCGACGAATCTATTCGCCTCGGCAGGGGCTGTAAAGAAATATTCCTTGTGTTGGTATGTGACCCAGGGTTTTGCTGGGTACAGCATACCAAAACGTACTTTGTTCTTATAGAGAGCTGCTTTCGCTCTGTTGAACTCCGCCCGTCTCTTAGCTATGTCCGCTCCAAAATCCTCGTAAATTCGGATGGCGTGCCCGTCCCAATTGCAGGCTCTATTCTCCTTGGCCCAGCGCAGGATTGTCTCCCTATCCCGGTACCGGTGCAGTCTGGCTATAACTGCTCTCGGTTTTTCCCCTTCCTTGGGCTTCGGGCGCAGTGACCGATGAGCTCTGTCCATTTCCGGTGGGGTGGGAAAAGTTTCCCGCCCCACTAAGGAGCCCAGCATCGCAGCCACGAATGTTGTGGGATTTCTACCCTCTATCCCCTCTGGCAGGCCCACTATCTTGATATTTTGCCTTCTCGAGCTGATCTCCTGGTCGTCTACCCTGCCCTTCAGGCTCCCCTGTGTTGCACTCAGTTTCACCATTCCCCTCTCCAGGGATATGACCCGGTCGCTCACGTCAGTCGCTGCCTTCTCCAGCTCTTTAATGGTTGCCCCCTGGGCTTCCAGTATCTTCCCTTGGGCTTCCAGTATCTTCCCTTGGGCATCCACTTTCTTCTCCAATCTGGTCAGAACCTGCTGCACCCCTGACATGGCCCTGGTCACTGCTGCCTGTGCTGCGGCCTCTGCGTCTGCTTTTAACTCTGCCTTGAATGCCTGCAGCTGCTCCCTCACCACCTCGGCAAAGGCTTCCTTCCAATTCACGCCCCCCTCTAACCCCAGGGGAGAGGTTGCCCGCCCGTCCAGCTCTTCTGGATGCGGCGAAGCATCCTTCCCGCCGCTTCGCGTGTTGACTCGTTCGCCCGAGCTGGCTTTCCCTTTGCCCAGTCTACTTCCGGTGCCCCCTTTCTCTTGGCTCCTTTCTGGCACTTTTTTCTCCCCCTTCCCCTTCATCTTTTCTTCTCTCCTTGTTCTTCTTTTTCCCCCTTTTCCGCACCCTATTTTTATTTTATTTATTATTATATATCTATATATGTATATATATATATATATATATATTTTTTTTTTTTTTTTTAATTTATTTCCCCTACCCCTTTTCTCTTTACCAGTTTTCTTTTGGGAAGAACAGAAATACAAGTCTCTTTTTTCTTTTTTCCCCACTCAACCAGGAGAGAGAGTCCCTTTGTCTTTGCCACGTGGTGGTCACAGCAGTTGGGGGGGGGGGGAGGGGCGAGTGGGCCGGGGGTCGCTGCTGGTTGGGGGGGGGGGGGGTCCCCGCTGCTGGCGGGGGGGGGGGGGGGGGGTTGTGTCCCCGCTGCTGGCTGGGGGGGGGGGGGGGGGTTGTGTCCCCGCTGCTGGCTGGGGGGGGGGGGGTTGTGTCCCCGCTGCTGGCTGGGGGGGGGGGTTGTGTCCCCGCTGCTGGCTGGGGGGGGGGGTGGTTGTGTCCCCGCTGCTGGCTGGGGGGGGGTCCCCGCTGCTGGCTGGGGGGGGGGGAAGAGAAGAGGGGCCGCCGCACCGCTCCTGGCCCGCGTGGGGGGGGGGGGGGAGAGAAGAGGGGCCGCCGCCGCCGCACCGCTCCTGGCCCGCGTGGGGGGGGGGGGGGAGAGAAGAGGGGCCGCCGCCGCCGCACCGCTCCTGGCCCGCGTGGGGGGGGGGGGGGGAGAGAAGAGGGGCCGCCGCCGCCGCACCGCTCCTGGGTCGCGTGGGGGGGGGGGGAGAGAAGAGGGGCCGCCGCCGCCGCCGCACCGCTCCTGGCCCGCGTGGGGGGGGGGGAGGGAGAGGGGATGGACCTGCTGCTGTTGGGCCCCCCTGTCGCCGCTCCGGCTCCTCCGCTCCGGCTCCTCCGCTCCCGCTCCGGCTCCTCGGCTCCTCCGCTCCGGCTCCTCGGCTCCTCCGCTCCGGCTCCTCGGCTCCGGCTCCTCGGCTCCGGCTCCTCGGCTCCCGCTCCGGCTCCTCCGCTCCTCCGCTCCGGCTCCTCGGCTCCTCCGCTCCGGCTCCTCGGCTCCTCCGCTCCGGCTCCTCGGCTCCTCCGCTCCGGCTCCTCGGCTCCTCCGCTCCGGCTCCTCGGCTCCGGCTCCTCGGCTCCCACTCCGGCTCCTCTGCCGGCGCTCCTCCTCCGCCGTCCGGCCTGTCGGGGGGGGGGGGGGGGGGTTGTTCTTCTTGTTGTCTACCGCTTGCGGGAGCCCCTCTCCCTGCGACCTCCTCGCTCGCCGCCCGGAAGTCAAGTCCTGTGCTTTAAAACTTTACGCTGCATCTATGATGCCATCATTAGGGCAGACAATCCATTTTAACAATGGTGTCAAATACGTTCCACCAACACCAGACAACAGCAACAAAGATCAAATCATAGAATGGATAGGAGGGATTACTGGAGTTACCGAAGATCAGCGAGTCGGAGGGGAGGTGGGGTTGAAGTTACGGGGGGGGGGGGGGGGGGGGGGGAGGGGGAGTCACAGAAAGGGGGAGAGATTACTGGGTTTACTGAGGGTCAGAGAGTGGGAGGGGCAGGCTGGAGTTATTGAAGGTCACTGTAAAGTTGAAATGTTTTGGGGTTACAGAGGGTCACTGAGATCCAGTGGGGTTACTGGGAATTGCAGAGAAGAAGGGACAGGCTGGTGTTCCTGACGGAAAGGCAGGAAGGTTCAGACTGGAGTTACCAAGGGATCACAGAGGGAATGGGCTAAACAACCCAGTAGGACTCGGTTAACCCTGATGTAAGGATATAAAGAACTACAGCAATTGAAAATATCCTAATTTGGACAATAAATTTCATAAGCGACAATGTTCCAGACTCATTTCCAAACTCCCGTGCTCTTATAACTATTCTTTTATTTTCTGTCAGGATGAGCTTCTCTGCACATCACACCACATGGTGGTGCTGTGTCACTGAACACCACAATTTCCCTGGGTTACAGGGCACAGGCTGGGAATAAATTGCTGGTCATGGGCCTGGAATTTGAGAGATTCTGGTCCAGAGCCAGTACTTGTCCTGAGCTCTCAACTACTGTTAATGCAGCTGTACAGGGACTAAGCGCTTCTCTACAATTCCTAAATATCCATCCATTTATCCAATTAAAAGTCAACAATTAAACAGGTTTTATAATAGAAATTATCCACTATACAAAGATCGTTATGGGGACATAGGGTGCGATCTACCGACCGCATCCCGCCCGAACGGGGGCTCAACATGGCCGGTAGATGCCGGGGAGGCCTGTTCCTGGATTTACCCGGCTTGCCTCGCGAGATCTAACAGGATCACATGGGACGTCACGATCTGGGCGGGATCAGTATTTGGCAAATTTGCATATGAGAGTGAACCTCTAATTAGAGTCATCAGGGTGATCCGACCATCCCCAGTCCATCACCACCGGCTTTGGGGCATCCTCTCCCACCCCCTTCCCCCCCATCATCACCGGTATCGGGTCACCATCCCCCACCCCCACATCGCAGCTGCACCCCCCACATAATGGGAACACCCCCCATAGGGTTACCTAAAGACCCCAGCCCTGGCTCTACCTCTGGCAGTGCCAGGGGACTGTGCGAGAGCACTGCCCAGCCATGTCTCTCAGCACCCGGGGCTATACTCACCTCGGAACCTTTGGCATGGCCATCATGACTGGTTTCCTTTTTTGGAAAACAGTAGTAATTCCTGCCAGCATGACATCACATGCATGGGGAGAAGGGAGGGGGAACATTTGACAACACTAGAAGCAATGGCATTAAGCCGGTTAAGAATATTTAAAATCAAGTTCATGCCCATTATGTCGCCAGTGTGGATTATCTCAAACTGAGATCTCAATGCCGCAAATCCCATTATAGCCCTTTTGTGATTGTTAGCGTCCATAACGGCATTTGCACCCATGGCGAATGAGCACATAAACTCTCGGGCCACATGTAATTTTGATTGTACTGAGTCTTTTCAGCATGTCACATGCTGTATAGAAAGAATTTGAACTATTGTACTTTCAGTAAGTGTCCAATTTGAACTATTACGGAATGTCATTTTTCCAAAATTCTCGGAAGGGAGTATATTTTGGGGAGGCAAAAAACAGGGAAAGGAAGTTTCAGACGGCAACTCATTTCAACCTGGAATGCACTGTTTGAAATGATCGTAGATTCAATAGGAAATTGTACATACGCCTAACAAGGGAAGATTTGTCTGGCTGTAATAAAAGAGCAGATATGTGTAACTAATTGCAACACGGATTTCCGGTGGCGGCCATGGATTGAGTGGTCACACATTTGACAGCTCCCGTTTGAGGCGTTTTGTTCAGTCCTTTTTCCCGGTTGCCGGGTGAATGTTTTGGAGAAAAAAAGGTGCAGAGGTGGTGGAGGAAAGATTTTCTCCACTGGTGAGGTTGATGGATGAATCCGGGGAGCAGAAGTGGGTCCAGAAGAAAGGAACTGCAGGAGCAAGAAACTCTTTGTGCGACTCAGGGGAAGGTGGCGGAGGGTAGAGGGTCGGCCCTACCAGCCCCACGGTCGACGGAGCAGTTGGTGGACTTTCTGAATGAAAAGTTCAGCCAACAGAGGAGGGGAGACCTGGCGATGGTGGTCGACCCATGTGGTAGTATGACTAGGGGTATTACGGTACCTGGGAGTGTGAGCTGCCATTGGTGCAGAGGGCTCGCTGCCCATTGGCCCAAGTATTGTGTACTCTGTATTCTCATTGGTCGAGAGGAAGGTAGCCCCGCCTAAGAGGTGGGGTATAAGAACCCGTGGCCCCAGCAGCCAGGCCATTTCTGTACTCCTGCTGCTGGGCTCACCTCTCGCTGATTAAAGCCTTTCAATTCGGACTACACCTACGTTTCGTGTCCATTGATTGTGCATCAACCCACTGAAGGCTGGGATCAACCAGGTGGAGCTGAGGCTGGGAACCCAGAGGCAGGCATCCAGAAGGTGGAAGAGGTGGTGGGGGGACACGGGGAGCAGCTTACCTCGTTGGCAGCTGAAGTTGGGATGCTGAGGTAGACCCAGAAGCGACTCGGAGAACTGCTCCCGGAAGCAGAATTTGAGAATAGAGGGGATGCGAGGGAGCAGACGCAGGCTCTTATGTGGCCAAGATGTGGAGCAGCTAATAAAGGAGGGGGCCTTTGACCGGTCCCTGGAGGTCGATCAAGAGCATAGAGCACTGATAAGGAAGCCGCAGTAGAATGACCGCCGAGGGCGAGGATGGTGAGGCTACACCGGTTCTTGGATAAAGAGAAGATCTTGCGGTGGGCCAGGCAGATGAGGAGATGTACCTGGGAAGGCAACAGCTCGGGGTATACCAGAACCTGGGCGCGGAACAGAGGAGAGCTGGATTCAACCAGGTCAAGACTGCCCACTATAAGAAGGGGGTGAAGTTCGGGATGCTATACCCGGCACGCCTTTGAGTTACCCACAACGACCGCAAATATTACTTTGGAACACCGGAGGAGGCAACGGAGTTTCTGAGAGACAATGAACTGGCAGGAGATGGGGGACACTGAACTTTGGAGGAAGTGTGAGGTGGTATTGGTTCTGCCTGACCCTCTTTTTGTGGCATTGCTCCATGTTCTTTTTTGGGTGATGGCCAGGGGAGAACCTCTCTTCTCTTAAGGGCTGTTTAGCTTTTTCATGGGGTTCTTTGGTGGGAGACCGGAGGACTGCGGAGGGCGAAGACACCTTTTATTCTTCTTTTCATTGTTATTGCTGTTTTTACTATGGTAGTGTGTGAGCAAGGATGGAGGGGGGGGGGGGGGGGGGGGGGTGGAAATCAATGGGGGTGATCAGGTGGTCAGAGTTTCAGAGGGGGATGGGATTGTGGTGTTGCTTTGGGGAGGGGGTGGGCTGTTGGTGTGCAATAAGGATGAGTTGGTGACGGTGGACATCTGACGGCAGACCTGGCTGGTTGTGGGATGCGAGCTGACCCAAGAATGGGTCTGGTTGATCGGCAGAGGAGGGGGGCAGGGGGGCAGGGCCCCCCCCCCCCCCCCCCCCCCCCCCCCCCCGGGCTGGAAACCATGGAATGTGAGAGGGCTGAATGCGCTGGTCAAATGGTCGCGCATGTTCGCACACCTGATGAGCTTAAAGGTGGATGTGGCATTTCTACAGGAACTGCATTTGAAGATTGAGGACCAAATTAGGCTGATGAAAGGGTGAGTAAGACAGGCTTTTCACTCAGGGTTGGATATGAAAGCGAGGGGAGTGGCAGTGCTGATAAATAAACAGGTAGCGTTTGAGGTGGGGAATATAGTGGCAGAATCGGGTGGAAGGTTTGTGATGGTGAGCAGGAAATTGGAGGGGATGCCAGTGGTCCTGGTGAACGTTTATGCCCCAAATTGGGATGATGCAAATTTAGGAGGTCGGTGTTGCGGAAGATTCCGGCTCTGTATTCACACCGGTTGATCATGATTTGAGTTGAACCGGATTGTAATACGGTTATCGAGCCGAGATTGGACCAGTTGAGTCCGCGATCGGGGAGGGTGGCGAAGGAGGGAGTTCATGGAGCGCATTGAGGGGTGCAAATCCATGGAGATTTGGGAGGCCGAGGGCAAAGGAATGTTCTTATTTCCTCCATGTGCACAGGGCGTATTCAGGGGTATTCAGCGATTGTGGTTTCTGACCACGCACCGCACTGGGTCGGCAGTGCCCGCATGGAGATTGGATGTGGAATGGTGTGTGAGTGAGTGAGAGCTTCCATCTGGGGGTATGTGGAGCTGAATGACACGTGTGAGGTATCGGCCCCCATGCTATGGGAGGCGCTTAAGACAGCGGTCAGGGGGAGTTTATATCGGTTTGGGCGCACAGGGACAGGACGGACCAGCCAGAGATGGCCCCCGCCACATGCGTTCCCCTCAGTAAATATTCATACCTTGCTGATATTACAATCCCAGACCAGATCCTAACAGTTGCTAGGATACTGGACAGAAACCCCAATATTTGACTAAATTTGCAAGAATGTGAGGAGAGGACACTTCGCTCCTGGAGTGACTCCATACACGAACAGGGATATAGTACAGGAAAACAAACTTTATTACTAACATAGTATTACTAACTTTAGCATCATAGAGAAATTAGCTTACCCATTAAACAATGCTTAACAATATTATGAAACAATAACTCCTAACTGTATTCTACCTCCGCTCAAAAAACATGCAACTCAGGTCAAAATCCACTTTTAAATACAGTTAGCATATCCAGGAATACTTGCTTTCCAGAGATCCTTTTAAAAGACTGATTGGGGAGAGAGGAGTCTGGTCAGGAAACAGCCTACAGATTCTCGTTTGTCTCAGAGTACCGTTTAACCTGACAGCCTTTGAGATATAGCTCCTGTCCTATTCACAGGCACATATTTAACTCACTGTTTTGAGAGAAACTGCTCCTTTCACAGACAGATCAAAACTTGGTACAGAACTTTTGAGGCCTATTATAACATTGAGGGAAGTTTTTGAAATGCTCATGAAACTGTCAAAATAAATGGTCATGCAAAAATCACTTAGAATATGACAATCTTATGAGAAACATAAAAATGTCACGATAAACAGTCAGTCAAAAACTACTTGAAGAAAATGAAACCCTATTAGAATCTTATGAAACTGTCAAAATAGCCAATCTCAGTCCCCTCAAGAGCTATGTCAACAAACCCTGCTGAGTCAAATCCATTAGAGGGATTGGAGCTCAGCCAAGCATTCAATTTTTAAAATAAATTTAGAGTACCCAATTCATTTTTTCCAATTAGGGGGCAATTTAGCTTGGCCAATCCACCTAATCTGCACATCTTTGGGTTGCAGGGGTGAAACCCACGCATACACGGGGAGAATGTGCAAACTTCACACGGACAGTGAACCAGAGCTGGGATCGAACCTGGGACCTCAGCGCCATGAGGCAGCAATGCTAACCACTGCGCCACCGTACTGCCCTAGCCAAGCATTCATAATTAGAATCTATTGCACAATGGGGGGTCAACAAAATCTTCAGAGATGAATACATTAAAACCAATCTTAAACATCAGCTTTATTTTATCTAACGCCATTGCTCAAGACCTGCAAATCATCCCCAAAGAAAATCATGCATCATAAAGGTGCCTGCTACTTTCTCCTTGTGATTCCAATTGAACATTGGTGGATGGAAAGAAGGCACTTCACCACTGCTTCCTCAAGGGCAACTATGGATGGGAAATAAATGCTGGCCTAGCTAGCAAGGTCTGCAGGGGGACCACATGATAGAGGCACAGGAATAGTAGCTTTACCACTGGCTCTGGTGCTACTCTTTTCATAATCCTTCTTTTATCCTGTTTTCGCAGCAGATGCTTGCCTAATACTCTGTAGTATGGCCCTAGAAGATTGAGGAATATTGGGGAAAAGATGTCGAGGAATTCAAAGAAATCTGGCGATAAAAAGGAGCCGTCAGATGCAATTGGGGTGGAGCTGTCTTCTCAATATGGCAGTGTGATCCTCGAGTGGGCTTTTGACCCAGTGCTTGCTAAAGCACTACAAACGTTGACTGCAAACATCAGAGAACCTGATGACAGACTTGGCTTGTTGACACAGAAACTACGTGATCATGAGATCGAGTTGCAGAATGCTAATAAAAGGATTGATGAAACAAAGGAAAGAACTCTGAATATCGAAAATGTTGCTTCCTCAGCTGGCACTGCATTCAGTCCTTGGAAAACTAGCTACGTGGCTTGTCAGAATTCCTGGAAGATTTGGAGAACTGAGGCCGAAGAAAGAATGTCTGGGGGTCTATCTGCCAAAAAGAGTAGTACGTTTTGAGAGGCGGCTACCACATTCACTCATGCTGGATGTGAATGCTCCTTCTGGTTCATTTGCTTGCTCTGCTTGCTCTTTTGCTTCTTCCACTTGCTCTGCTCCTTCTGCCTCTGGTGTCTCTGAGATGCCTACTTTTATCTCACTTCCACTCGCTTTTCCAGACACCACTCTGGTGTCCAGCCAATGAGGCCTCGGGAGGGGTGTCCCAGCAGCCAATAGTCCGGTTGATGACTGTTTGACAGGCCACCTGAGCCCGCCCCAGATGTCCCATCTCTGGTGGTGTGGTCTGCATATGAGCTGTTCCCATATAACGTGACAGTAGATACTCTGGCTCAATCTGTGCTACGGACAACAGACTTCCTGAGGTTTGACTGCAGTATGATTTTAAAATGACCACAGGTACATTACCTGTAAAAATTATAAAAATAATTTTAGAATGTCTTTTAGCTGAATATGACTAACTGAAAAATATTACACCCTTGATGCATCATTCAATTCCCCTCCTGTATCACCAACTTCTTTAGATGAATATTCCTCTTTGAAATATTTCATCCTGTCTAAATACAATAATACCAGTCAATTTCCATTCTCAGGAGTATGTTGGTAATTGATTGAAGAAAATCTTCAAGCTCACTTTTCCTGCAGTGGGGGAAATCTACAATGACATTTTGATCATCAAGTCTCTCTTTGAGACCTTAAGCCACTAGTCTAGTTTTAGCACTATATGTGCCATCAGGAAACACGTTTTCTGTGGCTATGTACTTGTGATGTAAGACCAGCTATCCCCTGTCCGTTATTTCAGTGTATACATCATATTTTTCCAACTTTCCAACTCATTTAGTTTGGCATCCTTTATTAACTTACCTTCAAATTTGTTAATAGCGACTAAAACCTCTTGATCATGAGGGCTTCTACTTCTAGTGGCATTCCTATCCTGTTGTATGGTCCTTTTACTTGTCCAACTACGGCCTTTATTTTCCAGCTGATCCATCTTCTGGCAGGAAGTGTAAGGGCCAAGGCCACACCTTGCTTTTTCTTTGCAACGGGCATAACCCATATCCATGTACCCTCATCATTCTTCCATTGATCATTAGGGCAGCACGGTAGCATTGTGGATAGCACAATTGCTTCACAGCTCCAGGGTCCCAGGTTCGATTCCGGCTTGGGCCACTGTCTGTGCGGAGTCTGCACATCCTCCCCGTGTGTGCGTGGGTTTCCTCCGGGTGCTCCGGCTTCCTCTCACAGTCCAAAGATTTGCGGGTTAGGTGGTTTGGCCATGATAAATTGTCCTTAGTGTCCAAAATTGCCCTTAGTGTTGGGTGGGGTTACTGGGTTATGGGGATAGGGTGGAGGTGTTGACCTTGGGTAGGGTGCTCTTTCCACCCTCGATGGGCCGAACGGCCTCCTTCTGCACTGTAAATTCTGTGATAATCTGTGATAAGGTTCGGCTTCACAAAACAATGGTGGAAAATCATATCCAGATACTTCTGTTGGTCAACATTTCTCTGCTACCAATGTTAACAAAATCCATGCCAGTTGGTGAAGTCAAAACCAAGACACAGAGCTTTTCATAACTGAGAGATTTGTTCAGTCTCAACAATCCTCTCACACCCAATGTCCCAGCTGTCCCCCCCCATTTTTATGTGCTCAAAGTACTTAATCAAACTATGCCCTTCATCTATGTATCTTAGCAAGATAATTAACATATCATTAGCACAGGCTCATATTCTGGAGACACACATTCAAATCCCAATCTAGCAGCTGGTGGAATTTAAATTCAATTATTAATCTGGAATTGAAAAACTAGTATCAGGAATGATAACCATGAAACCATTGTTGATTGTCGTAAAAACTCATCTGGTTCAGTAATGTCCTTTGGGGGAGGAATTATTCCGTCCTTGCTTGGTCTCGCCTACATGTGACTCCAGATGCAAAACAATGTGATTGACTCTTAACTGCCCTCTGAAATGGTGTGGCAAGTCACTGAGGTCAAGGGCAGTTAGGGATGAGCAATGCCAATATTCCATGAAAGAGTAAAACATAAACTGGGCCTTTTTCTCTGGAGTTTAGAGAATGAGAGGTGATCTTATTGACACTGAAATGATTCTGAAGGGGTGAAAGGGATAACGATAGTGAGAGATTGTTTCTTCTGGCTAGGGAGTTGAGAACACAGGTGTACAGTCTTAAGATATGGGATGATTATTTAGGATGGAGATGAGGGAGATTACTTTACTCAAAGGGCTTTGAATGACTCAATTCTTGAATATATTTAAGGCTGAGTTAAACAGACCTTTGGTCTTTCAGAGAATCAATGGATAGGGAGCAGGCAATAAAGTGGAGTTGAAGTCCAAGATCAGCCATGATTGTATTAAATGGCAGAGCAGACTTGATGATATAGCCTACCCTTGCTCTTATCTCTTGTGTTTTTGTTCATTCGTTCCTCTCAATTTCTTGAAAACTTAGATCAAGTCACCCCTTAATCTTAAAAATTCTAGGGGATTCAAATCTATTTGTGTAACCTTGCCTGGTAATTTAACCCTTGGATTCCAGGTATCATTCCAGTAAGTGTACACTGCAATCCCTCCCAGACCAATATGTCATTCAAAGGCTTGGTACCCAGAACTGCTCACTGTACTCCAGATGTGTTCTAACAAAGACTTTCTGTGGTTGAATGCAAAGTTCTTTTCTGACTTTGATGAAGTCCTCACTACCATCCCAGAAGAAGAAAGTATCATTTTTCTGGGGGCCTTTAATATTGGGGCTGACCGTGACTCTGACATCTGTAGCAGAACCATTCGGGAAAGTGAGGTGGGAAAAGTTAATTTAAATGACGTCCTCCTGCTGATATTACGATCCCAGACCAAACCCCAACAGTGGCGAGGGGCATACTGGACTGAAACCCCAATATTTTAGTTCATTTGTAAGACTTGTGCTGAACGAATGATTCGTTCCAGGGGTGAATGCATGAAGAAATAAGGCTTGGGTATTTTAAAACAAAACTTCATTATGGATACAAATTAAACTTCACATCAGAAAAGAACAGCTTACCCCTTAAACACTACTATTCAATTTCCCATTGAACAACAAGAAAAGAAACATGCAGCTCTTAATCTATCTTATTGTGGGAAAATTGTGGATTCAGCATCAGGCAGATCAGAATTCTACTCCTCTCTCCAAAACTTTCTCTAAAACCTGCCTCTCTAAAACTTTTCAAAATGTCTCTCTGCATTCCTTGGCTCCACCTAGCAGTGGCCTCATCTCTCCAAGCTAAAAAACAATTTTTCTCTGCAAGCTGCAAAGCACATTAACTCCCCAGTTAATGGGGAGTTTCTCCCAGCCAGAGAACAGTCCATTAGTCATTAGTCCAAAAATCACATTCCTTTGTCAATTTCATCTTCTGGCTGTTAAAAGCACCCAGCCCTGCAAACCAGAATTGCCTTTTTAAAAACATGACCACTGCAGTCAAACACACTCAACCTGCAGGCTTTTAACACTTAAATTGCCCAATGCTTAAGAGTCCAACATTTCTAAAATCGTCCAGTTGTAACACTGGCTAAATGTGCTCAGCTTGGGCTCAAGATAACAAATGCCCTCTTACGCTATACGGATAAATACAAAACCACGTGCAGGTTTCTTAGTTTAAAAGCAAGCACTGGCACCTCCTGGATTATGTAATTGTTTGGGTCAAAGATGCCTAAAGCTCTAAAGCAGCCCAACTGAAGGAATTCCAAGTGCAGCTCATGACTGAACTGGTGAATCTTCACGCATCCAAATCAATTCTAAAAGAATGGGGTTGAATAAAGTCATCCATAACTAAACTCCTGTGTCCAGACCATTGGGCTGAAGCATTGTTATCACTGGAACAAGTTCAGTGAAAACCATACAGCAATATGTGACCTTCTGGAATAAAAACTCTCATTGTCAGAGCAGCCAAGGTCGCAGGTTAAGCATTGCAACAAATTGTTGCCCAAAGACAAATTCAGAAGAGAAAGGACTTGTGGTCGGAAGCAAAAGCCCAAAGAGATCTAATGATATGCTGATCATCATTCCATACAAAGCCTTTTTGAAGTAACCAAAGCCACCTATAGACCAAAGCTTAAATGAACAAAATCCCCTTCACTCCCAGGATGGTGTCATTTAAGAATGACTGTGTCCTCCATCACCTCTGGAAAGAACATTTTGAAGAATTCCTTTGAAACCACAGTGGCAGCTGATACTCTCCAGGTTGTTTCCCAGCATCCTATGGAAGAATAGGAGAACTTCAGCAAGCAATAAAACAGATACAAATAAAAGAAGGCCTACAGCCCCAATGATGTTCAGCTGAGGTCTTCAAAGCTAGCGGAAATGTTCTCACATCAAGTCTCTCCAAGCACTCATCCTATGGTTCTAGGAGGAAAAACAACTCTCCCCTGCACCCTCCCCCACTCACCCCCAAATTTAGTAATGCCACAATTGTAGTTTCTAATTGTTCAGCATGTAGAAAAAAAACCTATTCTATCCCTTTTAGATCCAAAGAATTTAGGAGAGTGAAGGGGGGGTGGGGCATGAAAAAACACTGGTGGATTAAATAAAGGAAAATGCAAAGGAGTTTTATAAGTATTTTAAGGGCAAGAGAATGACCAGGGAAAGAGGAGGGCCCATTAGGAACCAATGTGGTAATCATAGAATCATAGAATCCCTGCAGTGCAGAAGGAGGCCATTTGGCCCATCACTCTACCCATGTCCACTCCCCGGCAACCCACCCTATCCCATAACTCCATAACCTAACCTGCACATTCTTGAGCTCGAAGGGCAATTTATCATGGCCAATCCACCTAACCTATACATCTTTAGACTGTGGGAGGAAACAGGAGCACCCGGAGGAAACCCACGCAAACATGGGGGAGAACATGCAAACTCCACACAGACACCCAAGGCTGGAATTTAACCCGGGCCCCTGGTGCTGTGAGGCAGCAGTGCTAACCACTGAGTCACTGTGCCGTCCAAATGTGTGTGCAGAGCCAAAAGACATAGATGAGGTTTTAAATTAATACTTTGCATCTGTGTTCTCTTTGGAGAAGAGTGGTGTAGGTATAGAAATCAGGGAGAGGGTCTATGATGTACTTGAGCAAATTAACATTGGGTAAGAGGAAGTTTTAGCGGGCTTAAATGTGGATAAATTCCCAGGCCCAGATGAATTGTATACCAGGCTGCTGTGGGGCGGGGGCAGCTAATGCTGTTCCATTATTCAAGAAGGGTTGTAGGAATATAAAAGGAAATTACAGGCCAGTGATTCTAACTTTAGTGGTAGAAAAACTATTGGAAAAACTTCTGAGGACAGAACTAATCTCCATTTGGGGAGGCACAGATTAATCAAGGATAGTCAGCAATGGCTTTGTCAAAGGGAGTACGTGTCTTACAAATTTGATTGAATTTTTCGAGGAGGTGACTAGGTGTGTAGATGAGGGCAGTACAGTTGATGTGAAATGTACAAAGACTTCAGCAAAGCTTTTGACAAGGTCTCATGTGGGAGACTGGTCAAGAAGATAAGAGCCCATGGGATCCAGGGTAATTTGTCAAATTGAATCCAAAATTGGTTTTGTGGCAGGAGGTAGAGGGTGATGGTCGAAGGTAATTTTTGTGACTAGAAGCTTGTGTCCACTGATGTTCCACAGGATCGGTGTTGGGTCCCTTGCTGTTTGTGGTGTACATTTGTGACCTGGACATGAATGGAGGAGGTAAGAACAGTAAGTTTGCAGATGACACAAAAGTTGCTGGTATGGTAAATAGTGAGGAGGAAAGCCTTAGATTACAGGATGATATAGAGGAGCTGGTTAGATAGCAGAACAGTGGAAAATGGATTTTAACCCTGAAAAGATTGCATTTTGGGGCTACTAACGAAGCAAGGGAATATACAATGGTTGGTAGGACCCGAGGAAGTACAGAGGATCAGAGGGACCTTAGTGTGCATTTCCATAGATCCCTGACAGGACAGGTAGATAAGGTGGTTAAGAAAGCATATTAACAATACTTGCCTTTATTAGCCGAGTCATAAAATTCAAGAGCAGGGAGGTTATGTTGAAGCTGTATAAAGCATTGGTTAGGCCACAGCAGCAGTACTGTGTGCAGTTCTAATTGCCCCTCTATAAGAAGGAAGTGATTGCACTGAAGAGGGTGCAGAGGAGATTCACCAGGAAGTTGCCTGGGCTGGAGCGTTTCAGCTAACATGAGAAACTGGATAGGCTAGGGTTGTTTATCTTGGAACAGAGCAGACTGAGTGGGTACCTGATTGTATAAAATTATGATAGGGTGGATAGGAAGGAATATTTCCCCTTAGTGAATGGGTCAATAACTAAGGGGTACAGGGGGCATAGACTTAAAATAAGGGGCAGGAAGTTTAGAGGCGATGTGAAGAAAAACCTTTTCACCCTGAGAGTGGTTGGAATATGGAACTCAATGCTTGAAAGGGTGGTATAGTCAGGAACCCTCACAACATTTAAGAAGTATTCAGAGGAGCACATTAAATACCACAGCATAGAAAGCTATGGGCCAAGTGTTGGGAAATTGGATTAGAGTATATAGTCGCTCGATGTTGGCGTGGACACGCTTGGCCAAAGGGCCTCTTTCCGTGATGCAGAAATTCTATGACTCTCTAGATGAGTTCACGTTTACATTGAAATCCATTTGTCCATTCACTTAACCTATGCTATCTCTTTGTAATGTTATGCTGCTCTTCTATATGTCAAATACAATTATGGAAATGCAGCTTTCAATCTCACCAAATAAGTCATTGATAAATATGTTGAGTAGCTGAGGTCCCATCACAGATCCTTGAAGTTCACCACAAGTCACATCCTGTCAATTAGAGTACCTGTCCAGTATTCCTACTCTGTGTCCTTCCGTTCAGCGAATTTCCCAACTGAGTCAATAATTTGCCTTCAATTACATTAGTCTCAATTTTAGCCATCCATCTCTTTTGAAAGATTTTATTAAATGCTTTCCGCAAGTCTGGATAAATAAACCATAAACATTCCTCTGTTTGTTACTTTAGTCACCTCTTCAAAAATGTCAATCAGATTCTTCAGGCGCAAACTATTCTTTACAAATCCACGCTGATTGTCTCTAATCAGCAAATTTTCAAAGCATTCAGTCACCCTACCCTTGATTATGGACGCCAATAATGTCCCAACAGATGTTAGGCTAACTGGTCTATATTTTCATGGTTTCCCTTTATCAGTTTCCTTAAACAGCAGAGACACAAGCACAATTTTCCAATCTCAAGGAATGATTTTCAAATCAAGAGAATTTTGGATGGTTATGGTTCGAGCATCTGCAATGTTCTCACATACTGCCTTTAAAATCCTGGGATGGAAACTATTTGGTCCTGGGGATTTGTCACTCCTTAGTGCCATTATTTTCTTCATTACTGTTATTTTGTATACTTAGGTTTTGGTCCCTGTCTCTAATTCAGTATTACTTACCTTGGACTGTCTGGCATGCCGATCTCTTTCTCAATTGTTAATACTGATGCAAAGTTTGCCATTTCTTTATTTTCATTCACAATATTGTCGCTAACAGTTTTTAAAGGGTCCACATTTCTCCTGACCATGCCTTTTTTTGGAAAATTATTGTAAAAATGAATTGTGTCGATTTTTATATCCTTTGCTGGTGTTCTTTTGTTGCTTTTTGTAACTCTTACCATTGGACTGGTTCCCCCCCAATGGCATATTTTCTGGTGGTGGCTGTCAGCAGGATCTTCCGGTTCCAATGATGTCGACGGCATTTTATGCAACTTGACCGTCCTGCCACGGGAGAACCCACCACAGGGGGGCCAGGGAGGGTCACTTTTGGCAGGACCAGAAAATCCCACCCTATGTGTTTTGTCACAATTTGCTGTTTGTCGAATCTTTTACACTTACCAGTATCTACGCTATAGTTTGCATTTCTGTGGGAATTTTCTTTTAGTTTTATGTGGCCTTTTATCTCTGCAGTTGCCTATGGCTGTCTTTTCTGGCAGGTAGAACTCTTACCGTTTAGAAGTACAGACAAGCCCTGTATGACATGAAATTATTCTTTGAATACCTCCCAACTGATCTTCTTTTGATTTACCCATAATGCATTTGTCCAGTTTACTGTGGATAGTCTCTGCCTCGACCCATTGAAGCCAGCTTTACCTAAATCTAGAATCTGAGCAGCTGCTTTATGTTTCTTCCTTCCAAACACTACATTGAACCTGATCATATTATGAAGGCTTTGCCTTCTCAACCTTGCCCCTCGCCTGAGGTGTGGTGATCCTCAGGTTAAATCACCACCCAGTCAGCTCTCCCCCTCAAAGGGGAAAGCAGCTTATGGTTATCTGGAACTGTGGCGACTTTACATTATAATGATTGCTACTTGATAATGATCCATTCAGTTAGGCTGTTAATTAAATCTGGCTTACTCCTTATTATTAAATCCAATATGGCATGCCCCCTTGTTGACTCTATGATTTATTGCTGCAGAAAACCAACCCACAAACTCGAGAAATTCACTACATTTCTGAGATGCAAAAGTTAAAACCCACGATTAAAACCACTCTGAAGAATGGTTATACACAAATCCCACCACAGTCTTAAATCCTTTCTGTTTCTTAATTCTAGCCATAATAAGTCTTAACATCCACTTACCTTTAGTTGTATACTGTGTCGTTACTGTTGTGATTTCCCTATTTTTCCACCCGACTGTATAACCTCTGTTGTGTGTCTATGTGTGTGTATGTGAGTGTGACTGTGTGTGTGTGTACATGTGTGAGTATTTGTATGTGTGTATATATGTGTGCTAGTATATGTGTGTGTGTGCATGTGAGTGTATTTGTTAGTGTATACTGTTATGGGCCAGAGTTTAGAGAACTCCAAAGTGTATCATGGAGTTCACCTGACCCACAACTTTGAATAGATTGTGGTATGGGGAGCACATGGCCCACTCTACAGGTGTGGTACAGCAGAAATGGAAAAGTATTTTTTAAAGCAAAACAATGTTTATTCTGTGAACTCAAGTTAACCTTTTTAAAACATAGAGTGAACATCTCAGCAACCATTAATTCAAATACAACCCCCAAAGAATACAATCCTTTAAGCTTTCCTTTTAACATCCATAAGACTTAAAACACCTTTTACCAGAAGCACATCAGGTTAAAGTCACTACTGTTATTAGTTTTAAATCACCAGGATCGATTTACAGTCTTTAGGTTACAGAGAGAGATTCTAAATTACCTTCTGGCTGTGACTGCAGCTATCCAGCTCTGAAAACGAAACTAAAACACACCCTGCAGCAAATAGCCTAAAATGAAAGTAAAACATTGACAGACAGCCCAGCTCCACCCACTCTCTGACATCACTGCAGTAATAAACACCCATTTCTTAAAGGTACTCTCACTACAGATAATTATATACCCACCCATTTATAAACAGCTGTTTCTTAAAGGTACTCTCACATGACACCTCCCCCCAAGAATAAAAAATAAACCATCAACTTCAAGATGGTTTCATTTTTCACCTTTTCAACATCCTTTAAGAAATGCACACAGCAAATATACTTTATCGTTTAAAAAAAACAACACACGCAAACAGGTATAATAATATAGTCCATTTTTTTGTTCGTCTTCCTCCAACTGAAATACTTCTCGGTTGACAGTCTCTTTGAACAAGAAGTCTCTGCACGATCCATACATTTCTCTATGCCTCGGCATTTCTCTTAAAGTCAGATACTTTCCGACCACTTCTGATCACAGATTCCCTTGTAATTCTCCAACACATGAGCATTGGTGATCACAGCTTTCAGGCAGTCACATGCCTGTTGAAAGTCCGCTCGCTGTCCACTGAAATATTTGACGTGTCTTCAGCAAGTCCATCAGTGGAGCAACCACCCCACAAAAAGTTTGCACAAATGTTCAATCAAATCCACTCATGCCAAGAAATCACATGATTTCCCTTCGTCTTGAGGATATCGGAAACTTCTCAATAACTGTTGTCTTCACATCCCGTGTGACCATTCAGCCCTTTTCATTTGTATGGCCAAGGAAAGTGTCTTGGGCTTTTCCAAATTCACTTTTGGCCAGGTTTATCACCAAACCCACCTCCTGAAATCGACCGAATAACTCCATCAGATGTTTTAAATTTTCTTTCCATATCTGTCGTCAATGTATACCGCACAATTGGGTAATCCTGAAACGACTTTGTTAGTTAACCGGTGAAATGTGGCTGGGGCGCTTTTCATACCAAATGGCATAACTTTGAATTGGTATATACCATCTGGAGTCACAAAAGCTGAAATCTCCTTAGCCCTTTCGGATAAAGGTGCCTGGCAGTAACCTTTAAGTAAATCCAGTTTGGAAATAAAAGCTTATTGTCCCACTTTCTCAATGCAATCTTCCAAACGTGGGATAGGATAAGAGTCCGTTCTTGTAACTGCATTAACCTTTCTATAGTCCACATACAACCGTTGGGTACCATCTGGTTTTGGTACCATCACCATGGGTGAGTTCCATTGGCTGCAACCCACTTCAATTATGCCACATTTTAAGCATACTCTCAACCTCTTTGTTAACCTGTGCCAATTTTAAAGGGTTACGTCTGTGTGATGATATGATCTGCATACTCGTCTGCCATTGGGCCAGAACGTCGGCTTACCATTGGCCCTGGTCGGTCATGTGCCTCTCGACCGATTGGCCGAGAGGCTGAGTTAACCACGCCTCTATTAATGAGGTATAAATGCTCAAACGCCTGACGATCGTCCCTTTCCACTGTAGACGATCGCAGAGCTGTGTTCTAGTTAATTAAAGCCAGACTTTGGTAAATCACTCGCCTCGCGTGCAATCGATGGTACATCAGTCTGTATGGCTGTTGTTTGATTGGAACAGCATTTCCCACATCTACATCATGTATAGCCATTTTAGTACTTCCCAATTTATCTCTACAAACCTACCCGTGTGACAGCAATAACTCTTGTAGATCAGTCCGTTTTTCGTCTGGAAGGCAACTCAACAATTTATCCCAATTTTTAAGAACATCCTTGTTTTCCAATTTAATTCGAGGTACGTCAAATTCACAGTCATCTGTATTTGGTTTGTTACTTTGAGTTAGAATCATTAAAATCTCCTCCTTTTTCTCTCCTTCCCTTTCAAAGTACCTTATAAGTATATTCACATGACACACTCAGTGAGTTTTCCTTCTATCTGGTGTATTTACCACATAATTCACCTCACTTAATTTCCTTTCAATCTGATAAGGTCCACAAAACCTTGCTTTTAAAGGTTCACCTCCCACTGGTAACAACACTAAAACTTTATCTCCACTGGCAAAAGTACGAACTTTGGATTTCTTGTCCACTACCCGTTTCATCACATTTTGTGCAACTTTTAAATGTTGTCTAGCCAATTCACCTGCTCTATTTAATCATTCCCTAAAATTTGACACATAATCCAATAATGTGATTTCCGATTTCTCACTCACCAATTTTTCCTTAATCAATTTAAGTGGTCCTCTTACCTCATGACCAAAAATTAGTTAAAAAGGACTAAATTTGGTTGATTCATTAGGTGCATCCCTAATTGCAAGCAGTGCGAATGGAATTCCTTTCTCCCAATCCTCGGGGTAATCGTGCCCTCAACATTGTCTTTAATGTCTGATTACACCTTTCTACCGCTCCCTGCGATTCTGGATGGTATGCAGTTGATTTACATTGTTTTATTCCTAAGCTATCCATAACTTCTTTTAATAACCTTGAGGTAAAATTTGATCCTTGATCTGATTATATTTCTGTGGGTAGTCCATATCTAGTAAAGAACTTCAGTAACTCCTCCACAATCTTTTTAGCTGTAATATTACGTACTGGAATGGCTTCTGGAAATCTAGTAGACACATTAATTATTGTCAAAAGATATTGATTCCCACTTTTTTTTAGGAAGCGGTCCTACACAATCAATTAGGACCCTTGTAAAAGGTTCCTCAAATGCTGGAATGGATATTAAGGGCACTGGTTTTATCACTGCTTGAGGTTTCCCTATCACTTGACATGTGTGACATGATTGACAAAATTTAACTACATCTTTCTGTAGTCCAGGCCAATAAAAATGTTTCTGGATTTTAGCTTGAGTTTTCCTTATTCCCAAATGACCTCCCACTGGTACCTCCTGTGCAACTTGCAACACCTCCTTTCTATACCCTACTGGCAATACTACTTGATGAACTTCTGCCCACTTTTCATCTGCCTGCATATGTAAAGGTCTCCATTTTCTAATCAAGTCATCACTTTTACGGTAATAACACTCTGGTATACACTCAGATTCCTCTTCTGTGTATGCTTTCTGATACATCCATTTTATTTCTGTATCTTTTTGTTGGAACTCCGCCAATTTTCCTGAACTAATAATATCCGCCTCATCCTCCACCTGTTCTTGTTCTTTTTCAACCATCTGATCAAAAATCGTTTCTGATAAGTGCATTTAAACGTCATCTACACTCTTTGACTTCTCCTCTTGTCTTAACCTGGGACCTTGCGACCTTGTTACTACACAATCCGGAAAAATCCCAGGCTATTCATCCTTCAACACTTCAGTTGTCTGATTTTCCACTGGCTTATCAACCACAGTAGGCATCACTCCCACCTGCGATCCAGCTATATTATTACCCAAGATAAACTGTATTCCCGGACAAGATAGTTTCTCTATTACTCCTACTACCACTTCACCACTCTTCATTGGACTTTCCAACCTTACCTGATATAATGGAACACTACTCCTCTCACCCTGAATTCCACATATTACCACCTTTTCTGGCAATATTCTTCCCAGACTACATAACTCCTCATCTCTTACCATTAAAGATTTACGAGCTCCCATATCTCTTAAAATTATGACTTCTTTACCTACTCCTCCTGATACACATGAGTAAACTTTACCCACACAAGTAAATTATTTAAAGAGATCTGGCACCTTCTTATCAATCACCTCTTGATCAGGCTGGACAATCTTTTGCACCTCCTTTGCTTCACTTGGGCCTTCCTTTACCACTTTAACAAACCCCAATGTCTTATCCTGTTTTACCATATCAGCCTTCCCAGTGCTTTTCTTCAACCACCAACACTGTGATTTTACATGGCCTAGTTTATTACAGTGAAAACATTTGACATTTTTCATTTCTTTTCCACCCTCCTGGATTTATTTATTAATCTGAGGTACACTCCGTATTATCTCCCATCAGATCACCTTTACCTTTCCCACTTGAGTATTTCTCATGTCTCAAGTTTCTATCCCTCACAGGCTGGAACTGATGTTGGATACCAAGCTTTGATTTATGAACTAATTCATCATCATCTGCCATTTCTGCTGCTAATCTCGCAGTTTTAACCCTCTGCTCGTCCACATGAATTCTCACTACATCAGGAACTGAATTTTTAAACTCCTCCAAAAGTATAATTTCTCTGAGAGCTTCATACGTTTGGTCTATTTTCAAAGCCCTTATCCACCTATCAAAATTACTTTGTTTGAGCCTTTCAAACTCCATGTAAGTTTGACCAAATTCTTTCCGTAAATTTCTAAACCTTTGTCTGTAGGCTTCAGGCACTAGTTCATATGCACCTAAAATGGATTTTTTTCACCTCCTTATTTATCCCAGATACCTCCTCCGGTAGTGATGCAAGCACTTCACTACCTACCAGCTTTGTTTGAAACAGTAATACCCACATGTCCTGTGGCCATTTCATTTGTTTAGCCACCTTCTCAAATGAAATGAAAAAGGCTTCTACCTCCTTCTCATCAAACTTTGGCAATGCTTGGACATAGTTAAATAGATTCCCACCAAGCCTTCGACTATGATGCTTTCTCACTATCCTCATCACTTTCATCCAACTGTAGGTTTCCCTTTACGTCTGCCAATTTTAACTGACTGTCATGTTTCATGGCCATTTTCTGAAGTTCAAACTCTCTCTCTTTATCTTTTTCTCTGATCTGTATCTCCCTTCCTCTTTCTTTTTGTTCTACTAGGGGTTTTCTTTCTGATTTCCTTTCTTCTCTATCTTTTTCCTCTCTCTCTCTTTCTCTTTCTTTTTCCCCTCTCACTCTTCCGTATTCAAGCTGCTTTAATTCTTTCTCATGTTCCTTTTGTTTAATTTGTAACTGAATTTTTGCCATTTCCAATTAGTCAAACTGTATCTCAGGCAACTTTAAATGCTTAGCCACCGCCATAATTACCTAATCTTTTCACATTTTGTCAGGTAATGTTAACTGCAATGTTTTTGCCAAATCTAACAATCTGCTTTTAGTTTCTGTCCGTAAGGTACTGCATGTCACCATCTCCACCCCCAAAAACTTCAAAGCCTCTGAAAGAGCCATTGTCCGCAACACACTCTGCACTTAAACTGAAATACCACACCTGAAAAGCAACTACAATATGCTCACCCCTCACTGTCTTTAAGTTCACTAAGCCAATCCAATAGATAATCATTTAGCCCCCTTGAGCCCCCAATTTGTTATGGGCCAGGGTTTAGAGAACCCCAAAGTGTATCATGGAGTTCACCTGACCCACAACTTTTAATATATTGTGGTATGAGGAGCACACGACCCATTCTACAGGTGTAGTACAGCAGAAATGGAAAAATATTTTTAAAAGCAAAACAATGTTTATTCTGTGAACTCAAGTTAACCTTTTTAAAACATGCAGTGAACATCTCAGCAACCATTAATTCAAATACAACCCCCAAAGAATACAACACTGAGTAATCCTTTAAGCTTTCCTTTTAACATCCATAAGACTTAAAACACCTTTTACCAGAAGCACATCAGGTTAAAGTCAATACTGTTATTAGTTTTAATTCACCAGGATCGATTTAAAGTCTTTAGATTACAGAGAGAGATTCTAATACACCTTCTGGCTGTGACTGCAGCTATCCAGCTCTGAAAACGAAACTAAAACACACCCTGCAGCAAATAGCCTAAAACCAAAGTAAAAAGTTGACAGACAGCCCAGCTTCGCCCACTCTCTGACATCACTGCAGTAATAAACACCCATTTCTTAAAGGTACTATCACTACAGATACTTATATACCCACCCATTTATAAACACCCATTTCTTAAAGGTATTCTCACATGACAATATGTCTGCGCAAAAATTAAACAAAATATTGAGAATACTGAAACCATCATCCTTGTTTCCTGCTCCAAAAAGCTCTACCTAGTTCCCAATTCTATCCAACTGCCTCGGTTGTCATCAGGGCTGCACTCTGATTGTTTGGAAATCATAGAAGTTGGATGCTAATACTGTGGTGAGTTTTAGAGTCACAGCAAAGCCTAAGTTCCCAACCCATTTTCCAACCTCCCCCTGTGAGGGGTCATTTTGATAAAATTCACCCATTGCACAGGCATGCATTCACACATACATTTACTCACACTCATTATACACACAGTCACACTCACAAACACACATATGCATATGCAAACATAGAAAAACAAACATGCTGAGCCACATTTCACATACATAAGCACACACATGCACTAATACACAGATACCACACAAATTAACACAGATATATGCACACTGAAATACATACACGGAAACATGAACATAAAGACGCACTCATCCACACATATATTCACACTCACACACACCAGCACACAGACTGACGCACATACTCTCATTCAGACAGATCCATGCACATTCACACACACCAATCCCCACATATTAACACACAAAAACATACACATGTGCAAATACTCACAGATTTGCACATAGGCACTCACATAGACACATACACACTCAAATACAGACATAGAAACATAAATGCACACATGTACACACTCACAGACATACACTCTTGGTTACACTACCACACACAAACACACTCACAGACAGACCCAAACATATTGATAGTAATATCAACACACACAAACGCAAAGACTCACAGACATATACATATAAGCACACTCACACACACACATTCGTTTGTAGGTGTGTATTGGAAACTTACAAAATAATAGCTGGAGATTTTAGAGACAATTTTCCCATAACTATTTTCTCATTTTTTTTCCACTGGGCTCACTGTGTTTGCTTTTCCAAATTGTGATCGTGTTATAAACCCCTTTGGGGACCAAGAAGCAAGTGGAAGTTGGGCAACAAGTTATCTGATGGAATGAGCAGACAGCCATCTCATCCCCAGAGAGTGAGAGATTGAAGTAAAAATGGATGTGCGTGTGTACTTCTTTGCCAAGTTGAAGAGAGGCTGGACTATTCAGGCACAAGACAGAAGGTTAAGGCCATCAATCTTGTGACCCGTCTCCAGTCGTGGCAAGACTGCACACATACATATCATCCATCCCGGCTAAACCCTAGTCTAACTTTAAACATTCTTTATTCTCATCTCACATTATTCTTTTTTTTAAAAGTTACTTTGTGCCCTCTTGTCTTTTCCCAATCTGCACATGATCTATGCCTTCCCTCAGCAGTGCCTTAAACAGCCTATTGAGAGATGTTCCGAACGTTGTCTTCCCTTCCTGTGTCGAGATATCAGTTTTCTAATTGGCATCTCCCTGATGTGATGCATCTGGATATCAAAGATTTCATGGTGTGTGATCATGGGCAAGATTACATTGTTCAGTGTCACCACTTTCCTCCCATTTCAACACATTGGGTCTTCTACTTTATTTTTTGTCTTGTAAAGTTTTGATTAATTTTACATTGTTTCCCGTCTTCGGATTCAATTCCCAGATAGGGTGGGCCCTGGTCTGTCTCAGGAAATAGGTGACCGCCTAGTTGCTTGTCTCTGCCAATGCTGCCGCATAACCAGCCACTGGAGAGTATGTGGCAGCAGCCCAGATTGATTGGCATGGGTTTCCTAGGAGGATGTAACCAGTGCTGCTTGCCACTCTCTCCCCATTGTAATGAGACCGTTGAGGTTAGGAACTGATCAGCAGTGGAATCACTGCAATGCAAGCAATTTATTTGTTGATGTTTTGTGCTCATTACCTCTAGGACTGTACCAGCAACAACAATAAACACCCCCAAGGACGGGTGGCACAGTGGCTCAATGGTTAGCACTGCTGCCTACGGTGTTGAGGACCTGGGTTCGATCCCCGCTCCGTGTCACTATTTGTGTGTAGTTTGCACATTCTCCCTGTGTCTGCATGAGTTTCACCTGCACAACCAAAAGATGTGCAGGTTAGGTGGATTGGCCACGTTAACTTGCCCATTGGGTACTCTAAATTTTAAAAATAACACCCCAAAGTTGGGTGTGAAGTCAAAAACCTGTGATGTTAGTTGGGGTATATAACTTCCCTGCTTTCCTTTGAATAATGCCATGGTATCTTTCACCTATGCCTGAGAGGACAGGCGTGGCTTTGGTTTTAACGTTTTGTCCTAATTTCAGCCCCACACTAAACGGCCAGCAAATATTTAGCAGTCAAGTCTCTGGGGTAGCACTTGAGCCCATAACCTCTGACGCAGAGACAAGAGTGCTATCAATGGGACCACTGTCCTTGCAGGGAGGTGTGCAAGTGCTGTTGGGGAAGGTTGAAACAAACTTGACAGGATCCTGAGAGAAGGTTCAGCAGGGGGAGATACTTAGCATGGGCAGCATGGTAGCATCGTGGATAGCACAATCACTTCACAGCTCCAGTGTCCCAGGTTCGATTCCGGCTTGGGTCACTGTCTGTGCGGAGTCTACACATCCTCCCCGTGTGTGCGTGGGTTTCCTCCGGGTGCTCCGGTTTCCTCCCACAGTCCAAAGATGTGCGGGTTAGGTGGATTGGCCATGATAAATTGCCCTTAGTGTCCAAAATTGCCCTTAGTGTAGGTGAGGTTACTGAGTTATGGGGATAAGGTGGAGGTGTTGACCTTGGGCAGGGGGTAGGGTGCTCTTTCCAAGAGCTGGTGCAGACTCGATGGGCCAAATGGCCTCCTTCTGCACTGTAAATTCTATGTTAAAAAAAAAATTAGAATAGATAGCAAGTGGGTCAGGAAGGCATAGATATTCTAGAGCAGTTAAGTCACAAAGGAGTTTGGCAAGATTGGATGGTATTTGTTTTAATGCAAGGAGTCTGATGAACAAGGCAGATGAGTTGAGGGCACAAATTAAAACATGGGGGTTTATATTTGCTGTCACTGAGATATGGTTGGGAGAGGGGCAAGATTGGCAACTCAATATTCCAGGATATAGGATATTCAGGCAACAGGAGGTAAAAGAGGAGGAGTGTAACAATTCTGATCAGAGAATTAATTACAGCAGTAAGGAGGGAAAATGTCTGAGAAGGCTCTTCAAATGAAGCTATATGGGTAGAAACTAAACATTAAAAAGGAGCAATCACATTGCTGGGATTGTTCAATAAGCCTTCTAACAGCCCAAGAGAAAAATGACAGCAGGTATGTCGGCAAATTTCAGAGAAGTGTAAAAGTAATAGGGTAGTGATAGTGAGGGATTTCAACTTCCTCAACATTAACTAGGGTAGTCATAGAGTGAAAGGTCTGGAGGGAGCAGAATTCTAAAAATGCATCAAGGAGAACCTTTTAAGCCAGCACGTAGGAGGTCCTACAAGAGAGGGCGCGGTCCTGGACTTAAGTTTAGATAACAAAGCTGGGCAAGTGGTTGAAGTATCAATGTTTGCAGACAGTGATCATAACTCAGTGAGATTCAAGATTGCTGTGGAAAAGGACAAGGTTTGGCCTGAAATCAAAGTTCTAAACTGGGGAAGGCTGGTTTTAATAAGATCAGATATGATTTGACCAAAGTGAGTTGGGAGCAGACGCTTTTAGGTAAATCTGTGACAGAACAATGGGACGCATTCAAGAAGGAAATAGGGAGAGTACAAGGCCAACATGTTCCAATCAAGAAAAAGGATACGACCAACAATCCAGTGAACCCAGGATATCGAGATATATACAGCACTGGATAATGAGAAAAGGGGAGGCTTATGGCAGATATCGAGGGTTCAAAACAGTAGAAACCCTCGAGGTGTATATAATGTGCAAAAGGGAACTTAAAAAGGAAATTAGGAGAGCAAAAATGAGACATAAAAGAATCTAGGCAGGTAAAATAATGGAGAATTCTAAGCTGTATTACAAATACATTAAGGGTAAAACGGTAACTAGGGAAAGAGTAGGGTCCATTAAGGACCACAGTGGTAATTTATATATGGAGCTGCAGGATATAGAAATCAAGGAGAAGGACTGTGATAAAAGTGAAGAAATTAGCATGGATGGAGAGGAGATTCTGAGTGGTCTGGCAGTCTTAAAAGTAGATAAATCTCCAGGACCAGATGAAATCTGGGGCAGCACGGTAGCATGGTGGTTAGCATAAATGCTTCACAGCTCCAGGGTCCCAGGTTCGATTCCCGGCTGGGTCACTGTCTGTGTGGAGTCTGCACGTCCTCCCCCTGTGTGCGTGGGTTTCCTCCGGGTGCTCCGGTTTCCTCCCACAGTCCAAAGATGTGCGGGTTAGGTGGATTGGCCATGCTAAATTGCCCGTAGTGTAAGGTTAATGGGGGGATTGTTGGGTTACGGGTATAGGGTGGATACGTGGGTTTGAGTAGGGTGATCATTGCTCGGCACAACATCGAGGGCCGAAGGGCCTGTTCTGTACTGTTCTATGTTCTATGTTCTAAATGTATCCCAGGCAGTTGAGTGAGGCAAGGAAAGAAATAGCAGGGGTGCTGGCAATAATTTTCAATTCCTCTCTGGCCACAGCAGAGGTGCCGAAGGACTGGAGGATAGCCAATGTTGTACCATTATTCAAGAAAGAAGGAAGGGATAAATTAGGAAATTATAGACCAGTGAGTTTAACCTCAATGGTGGGGAAGCTACTGGAAGGAATTCTGAGCGACAGAATTAATCTGCATTTGGAGAGGCAGGGCTTGATCAAGAATAGTCAGTGTGGTTATGTTAAGGGGGAGGTCATAGGTAAGAGCCCATGGGATCCAAGAGAATTTGACAAATAAGATCCAGAGTTGGCTGAGTGGCTGAAGACTGACATCTGTGATGCTGGGGACCTCCAGAGGAGACCGAGATGAATCATCCACTCGGCACTTCTGGCTGAAGATTATTATGAATGCTTCAACCTTGCCTTTTGCACAGTCCAAAAGTGAATACTTCAGCCTTATCTTTAGCGCTGATGTGCTGGACTCCCCCATCATTGAGGTTGGTGATATCTGTGGAACCTCCTCCGATGTGTTGTTTAATTGTCCATCACCATTCATGGCTGGACGTGGCAGGACTGTAGAGCTTAAATCTGATCTGTCATGTGTGGAATCGCTGAGCTCTGTCTATCACTTGCTGCTTCTGCTGTTTGGCACACATATAGTCCTGTGTTGTAGCTTCACCAGATTGACACCTCATTTTTAGGTGTGCGTGGTGTAGCTCCTGGCACGCTCTCCTGCACCCATTGACCCAGGGTTTGGGAGTTAATGGTAGAGTGGGGGATATGATATTGATTTGAGGGATAAAAATTGGACCAGAACACCAGGAACAACTGCCCTACTTTTCTTCAAAATAGTGCCACAGGATCATTTATATCATGAGAAAGCAAATGGGGTCTCCATTTAACTTCTCGTGGCAACGACAACTCTTCCAACAGTGTGGCACTCCTCAATACTACACAGAAGTGGCAGTCCTGATTTTTGTCCTCAAAACCAGGAGAATCCTTTCAACTCGAATGTTATCAACTAAACCACAGCTGACACACAGATTTCCACTCCACAAACATCCAGGTTGACCAGCCAGTTTAGTCCTCAGGCAGTGCTGCACTGTTGGTACTGGCTTTCAAAGGAGACCTTCAACTTATATCCTCTCAACCCCATCACCAAGAAGAGCATAGGAATTATACCCGGTGCCCTGGGCAACATGTATCCGCAATCAGCATCTCAAATAGACCTGCCTTTATCCAAAACAGATTAACTGTTGTTTATCACAGGGCTGTTGGGAGTTTGTTTTGTGTGTGTGTGTTACATTACAACAGTGACAACTCTTCAAAAATACTTAATTGGCTGTGAATAAATCCCCAAGTTGTGAAATGTCACTCTGTAAGTACATGTTTTGTCTGAAAAAGGACTTGCCAGAATTAACTCCAGCGAATTGAGGACATGGATTAAATGTTGCTGTCTGGCGTTCCTAGCTCCCTGTACAGTTTTATCTTGCACAATAGGGCAAATGGTCATTTCCCCCCTGTTTTGACCTGTTTAAGGGCGAAGCGGACTGGTGTGTGCTCCGTAGCCGCTGTTGCCGCTTTAAGTTGGCGGTACCCTGGTGTAGCCTCTTTAAGAGGAGGGAACTCTCTCCCTCTCTGCAGGATCACAACCAAAAGTGATCGCGCTGATGTTGGGGAGAAAGGGGAGTTTGCCCGCCTGCCTTTCAGGAATGGATTTCTCAAGCCCAGAGCCGGGTTAATCCCATTGGTTTGACATCACCGAACGGGATGAATGAAGTTGGACAGTTTGAAAGGGAGGGGAATCCGCGCCCCCCTCACTTCTATAAATGGGAAAACTCCGCCAGGAACCCAGAGCGCTTGGGAGCGGAACTGTGACCGGCTCGGGAAGGGACTGGCAGCAGAAACTGTCCTTCCAGCTCCGGGAAAGGCAGCTCCAGCAGCAACCTCAAGGACAACTGGGAATCTGCAACCAAAATAACACAATCCGGACAGAAGGCAAAGGGAGCAACACTGGAAAGGGGACAGGAGCAATTGTGCACAGCCTGATCCTGATGTTTAAACACAGGGATTAAAGTTGGAGCAAGTTTGCGAGCAGGAGAGGAGCTGGGCAAACAGAGTGTGAAGGCTGCAGAGGAAGGATTTGGCATTTGGGGAAGACAGTGAGAGGAGCCAGGGGGAGGTGTGCTGAGCCATGGGCAGTGTGTTGGGGTTGGCTGAGAGCTGGCAGGTGCATCCTGCCCTGTTACTGTCCCTGCTGTTGCTGCTCTGCCTGGAGGGCTGCCGGTGGCTGAGGGGGTGCAGGAGGCAGCCGGGAAGGAGTCCCCCTGGCCCATTCGCCTGGCCGCTGGTGGGCAATGCCATGCAGCTGGGCAGCTCGCCCCACCTGACCTTCACGCAGATGGCCCGGCGCTATGGGGACCTCTTCCAGATCCGCCTGGGCAGCCACACCATCGTGGTGCTGAACGGAGAGGCGACCATCCGCCAGGCGCTGCTGCAGCACCGGGCGCAGTTCGCGGGCAGACCCGACTTCGCCTCCTTCCGCCTGGTGTCCGGGGGCAAGAGCATGGCCTTCGGCAGGTACAGCAGCCAGTGGCAGAAACACCGGCGGCTCGCCCACTCCACCGTCAACACCTTCTCCACGGCCAACAGCCAGACCAAGAAGCTGTTCGAGCAGCATGTGAGTGGCGAGGCTTGCCAGCTGATCCAGGTCTTCCTGAAGCTGGGGGCAGCCGGCTCGCACTTCGAGCCCTCCCGGCACCTGGTGGTGGCCACAGCCAATGTGATGTGTGCCCTGTGCTTCGGCCGGCGCTACAGCCACGACGACCTGGAGTTTAGGAAGCTGCTGGGCAGGAATGACAAGTTTGGGCAGACAGTGGGGGCAGGCAGCCTGGTAGATGCCATGCCCTGGCTACAGGCTTTCCCCAACCCGGTCAGGAGCGGTTACCAGGACTTCAAGCAGCTCAACCGCGAGTTCTTCGAGTTTGTCAAGGACAAGATCATCCAGCACCGAGCCACCTACCAGCCGGGCACCACCAGGGACATGAGCGACGCCTTCATCAATGTGATCGAGCACGGCGAGCTGGCAGAGGGTGGCCTGACCAAGGAGCATGTAGAGGGCTCAGTGACTGACATCCTGGGGGCTGGACAGGACACCACATCCACAGCCCTCAGCTGGATCCTCTTCCACCTGATCCAGTTCCCCGAGCTGCAGAGGCGGCTCCAGCAGGACATTGACAAGGTGGTGGGCAGGGACAGGCTACCCAGCCTACAGGACAAAGCCAGCCTGCCCTACCTGGAGGCTTTCATCTATGAGATGCTCAGGTTCACCAGCTTCGTGCCCATGACCATCCCCCATGCCACCACCGCCCATGTGGACATCAACGGCTACCACATCCCCAAGGACACGGTGGTCTTCATCAACCAGTGGTCGGTGAACCACGACCAGCAGAAGTGGAGGGAGCCTGGCACCTTCCACCCGGGCAGGTTCCTCAACCCGGACGGCAGCTTAAACAGGGACCTGACCAACAGTGTGATGATCTTCTCGGTGGGCCAGCGCAGGTGCATCGGCGAGCAGCTGTCCAAGATCCAGATGTTCCTCTTCACCGCCATCCTGGTGCACCAGTGCACCTTCGAGGCCAACCCTTCGGAGCAGCTGAGCACCGACTGCTCTTACGGACTGACCATCAAGCCGGTGTCCTTCACCGTGCTGGTCAGGCTGAGGGACAGATACCGCGGCATCGTCTCCCCAGCCTGATGGCAGACAGAGAGGGACACAGAGAGGCACCGGCCAATGAATGGCATATCACCAGATCCAGCCTCTCCCGCCAGGGAAACACCTTCAGCCGGGGCTCACTTCCCTTCCCAACTCTCCATAGCCACCAGGCTGGCTGCAAAGGTATTTGAAATAAATGATGCGATATTAATCAGATAATGACACTCAGAGAGAGGGAATTCTGCATTAACCTGGTAACCCGCTGCCTGGCATTGTTATCCAGTCAGAGAAGCTGCTCTTCCCCCAGCAACCCGGCTTCCCTCTGCTTTCTGGCTGCACTGTGTTTCCAGGACACTGGCAATAGATGCTGCTGCCTTTTCACAAACCGTGAAACAGTTCATTGTAAAATGATGCAGTGTGAAAGTGTGTTTGTTAAGTAACATGTTTTGTGATATCTGTGAACTGGGAAGCGCGGTAGCTACTGTTCTGCGGGACTGACATCCTGAACTGTGATCCGATCCGGCTGCAAACGACGCCAGTTTAAAGCACCCCACACACAATTCTGCGGATAGTTTCTTTGTGTGTCGTGTCCGCGATCTCCTTGCTGGGACTGCCCTGTAGCAGAGGCCGAGAGGCTGCCTTCTCTGTGTGTTCCTTCTGTTTGAGTTTAGGGTAGCAGGGTATTTTGGTGCCTTGCTCTGTGCTGACTGATGTTTCGGCTTACATTCAGGCTCGACCAGGGATCCGACTCGTTGCTCTTTTCAAATGAGTGCACGGATCTTTGACTCGTCTGAAATACGGAATAGCTTCAGCTGTCTTCAAATGACCCTGCTGAACTGCCTGTGACAACACATTAAAATAAAGTTTTGCATTAGCCAACTTTAACTAATGCCACTGGTAGTGGAAGGCTGGCCAGAGCTCCTGATTTGACAATTGGTAAACGTTGGTCGTCCAGTTCTACCTGTGTGTTCCCGACCTGTACTGTGGTCATCCGAATAACTAGCAACTGGCACATACATCAGCCTAGGGCCAGAAAAAATAAACAGCAGCTGTCAGCATTTCAGCCCGATCATTGCTAGATGTATACCCTGTGTCTGCATTTTATACATAGAACATAGAGTGCAGAAGGAAACCATTCGGCCCATCGAGTCTGCACCGACACACTTAAGCGCTCACTTCCACCCTATCCCTGTAACCCAATAACCCCTCCTAACCTTTTTGGTCACTAAGGGCAATTTAGCATGGCCAATCCACCTAACCTGCCCGTCTTTGGACTGTGGGAGGAAACCGGAGCACCCGGAGGAAACCCACGCAGACACGGGGAGAACGTGCAGACTCCGCACAGACAGTGACCCAGCGGGGAATCGAACCTGGGACCCTGGTGCTGTGAAGCCACAGTGCTATCCACTTGTGCTACCACATATATTACACATTTTTAAAATATTTTACGAGATGTGGGCATCACGAGTAAGGTTGGCATTTGTAACCTATCCCTGACTGCCCTCGAACTGAGGGTAGTTAAGAGTCAACCACATTGCTGTGAATCTGGTATCACAAGTTGCCAGACCAGATAAATGCTGCAGATTTCCTCCACTAAAGGACATTAGTCAATCAGAAAGGTTTTTACAACAATCGATGATATTTGTCATGGTCGCCATTACTGAGACAAGCGTTTTGAAAAAAAAATTCCCATTAAGGGGCAAATTAGCGTGGCCAATCTACCTATCTTGCGCATCTTTTTTGGGTTGTGGGGGTGAGACCCACACAGACACGGGGAGATTCCACATGGACAGTGACCCGGGGTCGGGATCAAACCTGGGTCCTCAGCACCGTGAGGCAGCAGTGCTAACCACTGTGCCGCCCTTCCGCCCAAGATAATATTAATATTCCGGACTTATGATTGAATTTAAATTACATCAACTCTGGTGGTGGATTTGGACCCATGTCCTGAGAGCATTAGCCTGCTCCTCTGGACTACTAGCACAGTGTGCAGGCGCGGACACATACACGCAAAGAAAATGTAAACATGGAAATTGAAATAATCCCAAAAAATATTGTGAGAAGCTCATCAGCACATGGAAGAGGTGTAAACCCTTCATCGTAACTTCATTTCTGATCATGGACTGCACCTGAAAACTGAATTGGTTTAATTCCTTTATTCCCAACTTTGACGGGCATGCTGTGTATTCCCATTTTTTAAAAAGTAAATTTAAAGTAACTAATTCATTTTTCCAATTAAGAGGCAATTTAATGTGGCCAATCCACCTACCCTGCACATCTTTGGGTTGTGGGGGTGAGACCCATGCAAACACGGGGAGAATGTGCAAACTCCACACGGACAGTGACCCAGAGCCGGGATCGAACCTGGGACCTCGGCGCCATGAGGCAGCAGTGTTAACCACTGCACCACCGTGCTGGCCCTTGTATTCCCATCTTTGTCTGGTTTTACACAAACATACATACACACTGATATAAATGCAGACCACGAGCAAAATCACCATTTCTGTGGTGTGCCTGACCCCCACTCGATGCTGTGAAGTCAATACAATGATTAAGATGTACAGATGAGCAGGGTGTGATCCTTAAGTACCTTCACACTTCCTTGCCTTCTGCAAACTTGTTAATTTGTGTTTTGTCTGCTTCACTTTGAATTTAGTTCCACTGCTTCTTAAATACTGTATCAGATTGATATTATATACTATATATATATTACATATAATTGACTGTGACTGTTACTGTAAATTCTACTCAATATATTCTATTAATGTACTCCCACCATGAATACTAATAACACAAATGTATTTTTATATCATGGTTTTCATGTGTCTTTTTTTAAGTAAGCAGAGAGGTTCCTATAGTAAATAATGGGTCTGTAAATATATTTCTGTCATTGACTATAATCAACCACCTTCCTCCATAGTTTGGTGGGTCAGTGGTTTGATGGATCAATCATTTGATGGGGTCAAACGTTTGGTGGGTGGATAGATTGGTGCATCTGTGCTCTGCCTGTCGTGGTCCTGGACAACACAGCTGGAGGGTGGATCCTTGGTGAATTGGCTAACCTCTGTTTGGGTGGCTGTATTGGTGCCTGCGAAAATCAGCCAGCCAACATTCCACACACTCCGTGTCCTCTGCCCACTCATGTTGACTTACTGTGGGAACAGAATGTGCCTCGGCTGTGTCCCAAATCTAACACATACTCCCCCACAACTCACCTCATTTCTCCCTCCCCAAATCATTCTCATACTTACTGTGAAGATTTGTACATGAAAGAATTACCTCGTTTGGATGAGGTAAGAAAGGAACCTCTGAAAGTGGACCTCAGCAAGAGATAGTGCCTTCAATACAGCAGAGGAGAAAACCAAGATAATAATAATAATCTTTATTGTCACAAGTAGGCTTACATTAACACTGCAATAAAGTTACTGTGAAGTGGGCAGCACAATAGTACAGTGGTTAGCACAGTTGCTTCACAGCTCCAGGGTCCCAGGTTCGATTCCCGGCTTGGATCACTGTCTGTGCGGAGTCTGCATGTTCTCCCCATGTCTGTGTGAATTTCCTCCGGGTGCTCCGGATTCCTCCCACAGTCCAAAGATGTGCAGGTTAGGTGGATTGGCCATGATAAATTGCCCTTATTGTCCAAAAAGGTGGGTTGGGGTTACTGGGTTACGGGGAATCCCCTGAAGAAGGGTGCTCTTTCCAAGGGCCGGTGCAGACTTGATGGGCTGAATGGCCTCGTCCTGCACTGTAAATTCTATGACTCTCTGAAAATTCCCGAGTCGCCGCATCCCGGCACCTGTTTGGGTGCACGGAGCGAGAATTCAGAATGTCCAAATTACCTAACAGCACGTCTTTCGGGACTTGTGGGAGGAAACCGGAGCACCCGGAGGAAACCCGCGCAGATACGGGGAGAATGTGCAGACTCCGCACAGACAGTGGCCCAAACCGGGAAACGAACCTGGGACCCTGAAACTGTGAAGCAACAGTGCTACCCACTGTGCTACCGTGCTGCTCTAATAGGATAGGATGATTAAACGCAGCAGTAATTTGCCCTTACTTAGAGCAATATCATGTCATGTAACATGGTGCATCTGCATGTCTGACATCATCTGTCACTGTTACAACATTTGGGAAGCGTATACCAGCAGCATAGAATCAGGTCATTTGGCCCATGGAGCTGAGTGCACATGTGCTCTACTCCATGTGAGCAGTCCAGTCTAATCCCACTCATCTACTCACTAACCTCTTATTGCCTTTACTTCAGTGACAGTCTGTGCCGAGAATTCCACCTTCAAATCACCTTCTGCCAAAAAAAGGTTTTTCACACATCCTCTTAACTCTTTTTGAGAATTCTTGGCGACCAGTGGAAACAATCTTGTCACCATTTACTATATCATAAGTATCATAGAATCTAAAGTGTGAAGGAGGCCATTCGGCCCATTGAGTCTGCACCGGCTCTTGGAAACAGCACGCTATCCAAGCCCACACCTCCACCCCTTCCCCATAACCCAGTAACCCCACCCAACACTAAGGGCAATTTTAGACACTAAGGGCAATTTAGCATGGCCAATCCACCTAACCTGCACATCTTTGGACTGTGGGAGGAAACCGGAGCACCCGGAGGAAACCCATGCAGATATGGGGAGAACGTGCGGACTCCGCACAGACAGTGACCCAGCAGGGAATCGAACCTGTGACCCTGGAGCTGTGAAGCAATTGTGCTAACCACTATGCTACCATGCTGCCCATGGGATCAGTTAGCCCTTTGAAATGTTGGAAGGCCACCGAAGATTAGCCGTAGCAGACACATGGGAACAACATCACCTGGAAGTTCCCATCCACCATCCTGACTTGCAAATATATTGCTCTTGCTTAAAAGCAAATTACTACGGGTGCTGGAATCTGAAACCAAAGAGAAAATGCTGGAAAATCTCAGCAGGTCTGGCAGCATCTGTAGGGAGAGAAAAGAGCTAATGTTTTGAGTCCAGATGACCCTTTGTCAAAGCTGTCAGCTGGTCATCTGGTCACCTGGACTCGAAACATTAGCTCTTTTTTCTCCTTACAGATGCTGCCAGACCTGCTGAGATTTTCCAGCATTTTCTCTATCGCTCTTGTTTCACAGTCGCTGGGTCAAAATCTTGGAAGTCACCACCCCTCCCCTAACAGGACTGTGGGTGTACCTACACCACATGGTTCTTTTGATGGCAACTTACTACCACGTTCTGATGGGCAATTAGGGATAGGTAATAAATCCTGGCCTAGCCAGTGTCGCCCACATCCCAAGAATGAATAAGTTAAGTTTTGCAATGCTTTGAGAAAAGCTAAACCTTCTTCAGTATCTCTTCATTACCAAAAATCCCTTGTTTGTGTGAAGAGCTGCACTTTTTCTATTGCTTTTATGTCAAATCTATAATGAGTTCCAATGTGCTTCAAATTCAGATGAACTAAGGTCTTCCACAAACAATACAGTACTCCTTCCTTTTGTTTACGATGGCCTAAAGAATCATTTGTCATTTAATTAAGCTTGTTTTTTTGTTCTTGCTTTAATGACCTACGTTTCTACAAATCAAAGTTCCTTGCAACCCTAGTACTAAAATCTAGACATGTAAGGTGGATCTCCTTTTCCTATTCTTGATGATAAATTGGATTTCATGGTATTTTTCTGCATTGAACACATCTATCTTAAAGTCACTGAGTGTCTTTAAGACCGAGATCAATTGATTCTTGAATAATAAAGGGGTCAGGGGATATGGGGAGAAGGCAGGAGAATGGGGATGCGTAACAGATCAGCTATGATTGAATGGCGGAGCAGAGTCGATGGGCTGAATGGCCTCATTCTGCTCCCATGTCTTATGGCCTTGTAGTCTTACCACTCATCTGCCCCATCCGCTACCATCCTGCTGGTCTCTCTCCTCCTCTAACCTTTTCAATTATCCTCAGCCTCGCAACTTTCCATAATCTCAATTTGTTGTCATTATGTTAGAACATAGAACATAGAACAGTACAGCACAGAACAGGCCCTTCGGCCCTCAATGTTGTGCCGAGCCATGATCACCCTACTCAAACCCACGTATCCACCCTATACCCGTAACCCAACAACCCCCTCTTAACCTTACTTTTATTAGGACACTACGGGCAATTTAGCATGGCCAATCCACCTAACCCGCACATCTTTAGACTGTGGGAGGAAACCGGAGCACCCGGAGGAAACCCACGCACACAGGGGGAGGACGTGCAGACTCCACACAGACAGTGACCCAGCCGGGAATCAAACCTGGGACCCTGGAGCTGTGAAGCATTTATGCTAACCACCATGCTACCCTGCTGCCCCGAATGTTATTCCCTGAGATCCTACATGTGGATCATTCATATACATGTACCAACAGTTCAGGTTTACCAGTTATTCCCCAAGTATGTGTGGACGTGTAATTCCTACAATCAGTGTTCAGTTTAATGATGGATCAGGTGTACAACTCAATGAAGGATTTGAGCTTTTACTCAGAGGATCACTGTTCAGGCAGCAGGTTAACTTGGAAACACTTGAACTTCTCTTGGATGTATCAAAATTACTGTGGAATTCCTATATAATCTATGATTTAATTGCACCACTGTCATGTGGGACAAGTTATCCCTAAGCACACTTGAAGAAGTTATAGCAACACTAAATACTTGATTAAGAACATCATTCAGGGTTTATCTGCAACAGATTACTCATCAAAAGACTCATCAAAAATTTCCCTCCCTCAAGTTCAGAATAATTTGTGCAAGAATCGTAAATATACAGAATTGAAACCCTTAGGAGGTAGGAGGCAGTAATTTAACCCTTGGATTGTCAATTACATTGAACAATAATGAGTTTAGCCCTTTATTTAATCTGCCCTGTTAGCTGTCCAGAGAATCTGTCTGTCCCTTGTTCCCTTGCCCCATTAGATGTAGGCATACCAGCCACTCACATAAGCTGTTAATGCTCTGTAATTGGTATCCATTCAATTAATAATAATAATCTTTATTAGTGTCACAAGTAGACTTACATTAACACTGCAATGAAGTTACTGTGAAAAACACCTAGTCACCACATTCTGGCACCTCTTCGGGTACACAGACGAAGAATTCAGAATGTCCAATTCACCTAACAAGCACATCTTTCGGGACTTGTGGGAGGAAACCGGAGCACCCAGAGGAAACCCATCCAGACACGGGGAGAATTTGAAGACTCCCCACAGAGTGTGACCCAAGCCAGGAATTGAACCCCAAATCCTGGTGCTGTGAAGCAACAGTGCTGACCACTGTGCAACCGTGCCACCCATAATCCTCTCCATGGGTCAGCGCTTCTCATTTTGCTGGCTCCTAATTGGTTGATCCATCTGGTAACCAGACTGCTCTACCTGTCAATCTACTCCACAGTATCTATCTACCCAACACTAATCCTGAACTGCATGCTGTCCCAATGCCATTTCACATTGTATCTGTTATGGACCATGTAACACAGGGTAGTGCATTACATTTTGGAGGTTGTACATATTAAAGGCAATTACATCACAGGAGACTATTCGGCCCATTGTGTGTATGCCGAATGGTCTCTTGTGATGTAATTCCAAAGACCTTGTATGAACTATTCAATGGGTCTCACTGCGCTGCAAACCCTACATATGTTTCCTTTTCACATATACGGAATAGCCAATTTGTTTTTGAAATTTACAGTTGAATCATCTCTCATTAACTTTCCAGGCAGTGCATTCCAGACCTTACTGCGTATATTAAAAATATTTTATCTTCCCTGGTTCGTTTGTCAATTTCCTGAATGGGCATGACAGACCCACCAGTCTAAAAGGTTTCCCTGACCAACACTTCTCAAAACCCATTACAATTTCAAATACCTCTATAAATGAAGTTAAATTCAACATTACAATCCTTTATATTTAACTATCTGTTTCTCTTTGTACGGAAACACAAGTTATCATCTTCCGCGGACTGGTAAGTTTGAAGGAGTATCTTGAAGGATGAAGGAGGGGACAGTTAAATTTATTATTTGCTGTTGGGGAGCTGAATTCCCAGCCTCTGGGGTGGAGGTCCAATATATTAAGTAACAGCAGGTATCTTTGGTAATATACAGACACAACAGCAAACGGAGACCCAGATGAGAGGTCAAGGCCTGTAGTGCAGGAGAGTGCCAAGTTAGAAAAGATTAGGAAGAAATCAGTTAAATGCAGCAATATTGATCAAGTAACATGAAGTTCAATTTTAAAACTAGTTAATAGGAGAGTTTAAGCTTTGTGCAGATTACACAAAAATATTAATTCTTATATTCCAGCTTGTACAATATTATAAAACTCATAACCTTTGAAATGTCAGAAGTTGTGTGTTTATGGGTTGCACGGTAGCAGACAGTGGTTAGCACTGTTGCTTCACAGCACCAGGGTTCCAGGTTTGATTCCCTCTTGGGTCACTGTCTGTGTGAAGTCTGCATCTTCTCCCCGTGTCTGTATGGGTTTCCTCCAGGTGCTCCGGTTTCCTCCCACAAGTCTCGAAAGACATGCTGTTAGGTGAATATTCGGAATTCTCCCTCTGTGTACCCTAACAGGCGCGAAGTGTGGCGACTAGGGGATTTTCACAATAACTTAATTGCAGTGTTAATGTAAGCTTACTTGTGACACTAATAAAGATTATTATTGTTCTGATATTAACTTTTGTTGCATTTCTTTCCTTAAATGCCTATTCGAATTGGATGTTTTGTAATGCACAACCTGGACAGCAGAGGGAGGCAGAGGCCTGTAATACACAGAGTCATAGAGTCATACAGTACAGAGAAGGCCATTCTGCCTATCGAATCTGCGCTGGTCAATATGGGCAGCATGGGAGCGCAGTGGTTAGCACTGTCGCTTCACCGCACCAGGGTCACAGGTTCGATTCCTGGCTTGGGTCACTGCCTGTGCGGAGCCTGCACGTTCTCCTCGTGTCTGCATGGGTTTCCTCTGGGTGCTCTGGTTTCCTCCCACAAGTCCCAAAAGACGTGCTTGTTAGGTAATTTGGACATTCTTAATTCTCCCTCTGTGTACCCGAACAGGCACCAGAATGTGGTGACTAGAGTATTTTCACAGTAACTTCATGTTGTGTTAATGTTAGCCGACTTGTGACAATAAAGATTATTATTTAAAAGAAAACACCTAATCATTTTAATCCTATTTTCTAGTCCTTAGCCTATAGCCTTGGATGCCTTGGAATCACAAGTGCACATCTAAATACTTCTTAAATGTTGTGAGAGTCTCTGCCTTCACGACCCTTTCAGGTAGTGAGTTCCAAACTCCCACTACTCTCTGGGTAAAAACATTTATCCTCACGTTCCCTCTAAACCTTCTGTCCCTCACCTTAAATCTATGCCCCAGTCATTGATCCTTTCACTAAGGGGAAAAGTTTTTTCCTGTCTATGCTATCTATGCCCCTTGTAGTGATAGATATCATGGTTGTGTTGTAATTCACCAACTGGCCACTGGGAGTCTCACTAGTATATAAGTGAATGTTAGAGTCTGGTGACCCCTCAGACTGGCTTGGGGAAGCTGGAGAGAGGTTGCTTTTGCTAGATCTTACTTTTATTCAGTTACAAGTGTTCTTGTAATATAAATCAGGCCATCCGAAAAGGATATCACATGGTACCAGGAATGGATGGTATTAAACACTGAGAAAGCCTGCCATGAGGTCCGCAGATAATTAAAGATTTTGCAGACTGCAGAATTAACAGCATGGAGTCGTTGAAGCCACCAGCGAGTCTCAGATTTCATGCAAACATGGACCGCAACTACCGTGTTTTCAAACAACAATTTAATCTGTTTCTTACTGCAGTAAATTTAGAAGATCAATCTGTTTGCATAAGGGAGCAATGCTCTTTACAGTGGCACGGCCCGAAGCAATTGCTGTATTTAATATGTTTAAATTTGCAAATGATGAAGATAGTAAAGACTTTAACAAAGTAATTCGAAGATTTGATGCACATTGGAGCCCAGAAAGAATGAAATTTATGAACGCTACATGTTTAGATCACATTTACAGAAGTCAGGAGAGTCTATAGATCATTTCATCACCGATTTAAAGTGAAAAGCAAAAACCTGTAATTATTCTGCAGTGGAATCTTCCATGATTCGTGACCAGATTGTGTTTGCTGTGAATGACAATAAGCTGAGGGAATGATTGCTGAGGGAATCGGAGCTGTCCTTGGAACAAACGGTTAAGTTTTGCAGGCTCAATGAGCTAGCAGCACAGCATTCTAAAATGTTTCTCAGCAATGGTGGCATCTTCTTGGAGGAAAACACCAAAGTTGCCGCCAAAGTTCCTGCAGCTCCTCGCACACCAACAAACTGTTGCTCATTCTGGGTGAGTGTGCTTAACACTGAATTTGGCTCTGTTTCGTTCCTTAGCTGTGGAGTCGCCAGGTATCGTTAAGATACCACCACAAGTTTCAAGTTCAAGTTCAAAGCAATAAATCCATACACCAGTTAGTAAGTTCAAACAAGACACGTTTATTATATTACAGTAATCTACTAATCATGCATATGAACTATAAGACTAGGCTAATCCTACCACTAATAGGCCAAATACTTATCTGGATCCGTTGCCGGATCAGGGAACAATGGCCTCTAGCTTTGTCCTGGGTCCGCAGGCTTCCAGTAGTTATGGACTAAAGGGGGTCAGGAGTGTCTACTCTCGTAGCGTGCATTGTATGACACTTACGTGTTCGCGGCTGCTGTCCAGGCCTCTCCTCCTCATGGTTCTTCTGCTGCAACGGTGTTCTGCTGGGAGGGCTGGCTGGTCAAGGAGAGGCTGGCAGAGAGAGAGAGAGCAAGGGTTGCAGTCTCTGTCTTATAGCTCTCACAGGGTCTCGCGCCCACCTGGGCGGACCATCTATACACTTGCAATCGATTGGGTCTCTTCCCAATCGGTTGATTTGAATTCCCCAATAACGGGGAAGTCCCTCGATCACTGGGCGGTTCTTGGGACTTATTGTTTTGGACTTCTCTTGGCGCCGAGAAGTCTGGCCTTCCATTCAATGTATCGATTTGAGTTAACTTGTTTCCATTGTACCTGGGAATCGCCCGGTATCGCCTCATTAGTATGCTAACTTGTTTCTTTCACAGTACTGTCTGGTTTCTGCAGCAGTCAGAACTGGTTTCTGCAGCAGTCAGAATACACAAGCGCTTTTGCAAGCTCCTTGTTTTTGCAACATGTCCATTTTCCCTGCATTCCTTGTAATCTTCCATTTTGTGTTGGGCAGTGAATTTGCAGGCTCAATAAGCTAGCAGCATAGCATTCTAAAATGTTTCTCAGCAATGGTGGCATCTTCTTGGAGGAAAACACCCCGGTTGCCACCATTTTTCAAGAAAGGTGGGAAACTTCCCAAAAAAGGCAGGAAAGTTCCTGCAGCTCCTCGCACACCAACAAACAAGTTAAAGATCAGGACAAAGTATTTCTGTGTAAAAGATGAGCCAAAGGCATAAATTAAGGCAGTGTCAGATAGTTCAGGAGTTCCTGAGCATGAGAATGTCATGGAGAACATTGAATCTACAGGTTAACGATATCACATGTAAATATATTGATGATAATGTACTAACTTATTCCTTCAAAGGAAAGGGATGTAGTGATATCATGGTTGTGTTGTAATTCACCGACTGACCACTAGAAGTTTCACTAGTCAGGTGGCCCCTCAGATTGGCTGGAGGAAGCTGGAGAAAGGTTGCTTCCGCTTGGTCTTATTGTTATTCATCTGTTGTTTTGTATATTCTTTACCCACAGTTAATACTAATAAGTCATTTATAACTTTAGCTACAATGTTCTTGAAATGTAAATCAGGCCATCAGATAAGGACATTACATCCCTCATAATTTTATACTTATCGATAATGTCCCACTCAGTCTCGTCTGCTCCAAGAAAAATAATCCAAGTCTTTCCAATCTCTCTTCATAACTAACACTCTCAAGCCCAGGCACCATCCTGGCACTTCTCCTCTGCACCCTTTCCAGTGCTATCACACCCTCATTTAATGTAAATACAATACTGTAGCTATGGCCTAACCAACGTTTTATAAAGTCCCAGCATAACCTCCCTGCTCTTAAACTCTATGCCTTGGCTCATAAAGGCAAGAATACCATGTGCCGTGGTAACCACTGTATCCACCTGTTCTGCTACCTTAAGGGACGGGTGTACATGCACACCAAGCTCCCTCTGATCCTTGGTGCTTCCCAGGATTCTGCCATTTATCATGTATTCCCTTGCCTTGTTAATCCTGCCCACGTGCATCACCTCACACGTAGCTAGTTTAAATTCAATTTGCCACTGATCAGCCCATCTGCCCAGCCTGTCTGTATACTCCTATAATCGAAGGCCATCCTCCTCACTATTTACCACCTTACCAATTTTTGTATCATCTGCAAACTTACTAATCAACCCTCCTACATTCATATCTAAATCATTTATATAAATCAGAAACAGGCAGGCCCCAACACTAATCCCTGGGGGATCCCAATGGTCATCGGCTTCCAGTCAGAAAAACGTCCTTCGACCATCCCCCTCTGCTTCCTGCCACTTAGCCAGTTTTAGACCCAATTGGCTAAATTTCTTTGGATCCCATGGACTCTAACCTTTTCTATGAGTTTCCCCTGTGGGACCTTATTAAATCCTTGCTGAAGTCCAAGTAGACTATGCCAAATACCTTCCCGGCATCTACACACTTGGTCACCTCTTCAGAAAATTCAATCAAGTTGGTCAGACATGACCTCCCCTAACAAAACCATGTTTTCTGTTTTTAAAAAAAAAACATTTTTAAAATTTAGAATGCCCAATTCATTTTTTCCAATTAAGGGGCAATTTTAGCGTGGCCAATCCACCTAGTCTGCACACCTTTGGGTGGGTGAAACCCTTGTAGACACGGGGAGAATGTGCAAACTCCACACGGACACTGCCTAGAGCCGGGATCGAACCTGGGACCTCAGCACCATGAGGCAACAGGGCTAACCCATTGCGCCACCGTGCTGCCCGACAAAACCATGTTGACTGCTCTTGATTAATCCCTGCCTCTCCAAATGCAGGCTAAATTTGTCTCTCAGAATTGCTTCCAATAGTTTCCCCACCACAAAGGTTAGGCTGACTGACCTGTAGTTTCCTGGTTTATCCCTTCTTGAATAATGATACCGCATTGGCTAATCTCCAGCCCTCCAGCACCTCCCCTGTGGCCAGAGAGGAATTGAGAATTATTGCCTGCGCCCCTGCTATTTCCTCCCTTGCCTCACTCTGACCCTGGATATTTGTCTCCTTTTAAGTCTGCCAGACCACTCAGAACGTCCTCTTTGTCTATGTTAATCTCTTTAATTTTACCATTGTCCTTCTCCCTGATTTCCATATGCACACTGTCCCTCTCAAGACTGAACACTGACACAAAGTATTCATTTCGAACCCTGCCTACATCCTCCGTCTCCACACACAAATTACCACTATGGTCATTAATGGACCCTATTCTTTCCCTTGTATCCTTTTACCCTTAATGTACTTGTAAAACAATTTAGGATTTTCCTTTATTTTACCTGCCAGTATGCTTTCAGGTCACCTTTTACTCGCCTAATTTCCTTTTTAAGATTCTTCTTGCACTTTCTATATGCCTCCAGAGCTTCTGCTGTTTTGAACCCTCGATATCTGCCATAAGCCTCCCTTTTTCTCCTTATCCAATGCTGTATATCCATCGATACCCAGGGCTCACTGGATTTGATGGTCCCACCCTTTTCCTCAATTGGAACATGTTGGCCCTGCACTCTCCGTATTTCCTTCTTGAATGCGTCCCACTGTTCTGCCACAGATTTACCTAAAGGTGTCTGCCCTCAGTCACTCTGGCCAAATCATATCTGATCTTATTGAAACCGGCCTTCCCTCAGTTTAGAACTTTGATTTCAGGTCCATCCTTGTCCTTTTCCATAATAATCCTGAACCTAACGGAGTTATGATCACTGTCCGTAAAATACTCCCCTCTGATACTCCAACATTTGCCCAGCTTCATGCCTGGAAATTAAGTCCAGGACAGCCCCTCTCTTGTAGGTCCTTCTAGGTACTGCTTAAAAAGTTCCCTGGATCCATTTTAAGTATTTTTCTCCCTCTAAACCTTTCACACTATGACTATCCTAGTTAATGTTGAGGAAGTTGAAATCCCCCACTATCACTACCCTATTACTTTTACACTTCTCTGAAATTTGGCTGCATACCTGCTCTTATATTTCACTCGGACTATTAGGGGGGCTATAGAACAGGCATTTTCAAAGTCGGGGTCGCGACCCACGGGTGGGTCCAGGCGGGTGTCGGGAGGGTCTTGTAGCTGCGCTCCCGATTGCGCAAATGTGCGCGCAACAGCCGGCTCTTAACAGCAAATGTGCGCAATCGGGAGCGTCGCGACGGGCGGAGAGGCTTAAAGAAAGTAAGACAGAGAGTTAATGGGCAGAGTGGTTCAAGGAAGATTTTCCAGAGTTTGGGGCAATAGCAGCCAATTGTGAAGCAAAGGAAATAATGCACAAGAGGCGAGAATTGGGAATACAACAAAAGAAGGTTAAAAGCCGCTGCTGCGGCTGCTGCCCGCAAATTATTGCAATTCCTTCATCTTGTCAGCAGGAACCATGGTAAGAAAAAATGGTGGGTCGGGAAGGTTGGCCGGCGTGCGTCGCAAAGGTCGGCCGGCATGGGTCGCGAAGGTCAGCCGGCGTGGGTCGTGAAGGACGTCCGGCATGGGTCGCGAAGGTCAGCCAGCGTAATGTTGGCCGGTTGGGAGAAATAGGTCCTCGGGAAAAAAGTTTGAAAGACACTACAGAACACTCCCAGCAATGGGATTACTCTTTTTTAGTCTTTAAGTTTTACCCATATGATTTCAGTTGAAGAGCCTTCTACGTTGTCATCCCTCCTTACTGCAGTAAATGATGCCTTGATCAAAATGATGACACTTCCTCCTCTTTTACCTCCTTCCCTATGTTGCCTGAAGATCCTGTATCCTGGAATATTGAGCTGCCAATCCTGCCCTTCTCTCAATCATGTCTCGGTGACAGCAATGACATCATAATCCCATGTTTTAATTATAATAGTAATAATCTTTATTGTCACAAGTCGGCTTACATTACCGCAATGAAGTTGCTGTGAAAAGCCCCTAGTCGTCACATTCTGGCTCCTGATCGGGTACACAGAGGGAGAATTCAGAATGTCCCATTCAACTAACGGCATGTCTTTCAGAACTTGTGGGTGGAAACCGGAGCACCTGGGGAAACCCACGCAGACACAGGGAGAACGTGCAGACTCCACACAGACAGTGACCCAAGCCGGGAATCGAACCTGGGGCCCTGGAGATGTAAAGCAAGAGGGGTAACCACTGTGCTACTGTGCCACCCTACACAGGGGAACGAGACAGGTGTGCCAACTGTTGCCGTTGCTGTTTGTGCTAGCATAGAGCCCCTGGTAATGGCCCTTAGGGGTCGGCAGGGTGGCAAGGGATTAGGAGGGGGAGCAGGAAGCATCGGATATCGCTACATGCAGATGGCCTGTTACTGTATGTGTCGGACCCGCTGGGGAGCATGGGGAGGATCATGGGCCTATTAGGGACGTTAGTGGTGTTCTCAGGGTACAAGCAGAAGTAGGGAAAAGGGAGATGTTCTCAGTGGACAATTGGGCCGGCTGCCATTCAAGGTAGCCAGATGCAGGTTCAGATATCTGGGGATCCAGGCAACAGGAGATTGGGCGGCATTGCATAAATGGAACTGCACAAAGCTGGTGGAGGAGATTAGGGTGGATTTTAAGAGATGGGATACGGTGCATCTGACTCTGGCAGGGAGTCCAAGTGGTCAAAATGAACATCCTGCCAAGGTTCCTATTCATATTGTCATGTGAGTGTCCATTTAAGAAAGGTTTTTGTCTTATCACATGGCTTCAGTGATGTCATTTTTTGGGTGGTGTTGAGCTGTGGCTGTGAGGTTTTTTCAGTTTCACTTTCAGTTTGACTGCTGTGGACTACAGAAAGAGAAAAGAAGTATTTTCTCTGTCTGTCTCTGGTTTTATTTTAAATATCTGTTCCTGTAAAAATCACCTTGGTGGTGGCTTTGGAAATATAATTGCTTTCCGGAAAGGAATTTGAATCTTCTAGTTTAAAACCGGATCAGAATCGCAGCGACCAAGACCTGCCTTAGTCAAGTGAGAATACAGTGTGCTGGGCCACGCCTTTGAAAACAAGTGTTTGGTTTATTGGATTATGTTTTTGAATTGGAACAGTAAAGGGGGAATTCATTAAGCACGTAGATTACTGTAGCTGTGGGATATCTTTATGTTTGTAATGGATAAAAATTCTTGCTGTGTGTTTACATATATATATAAATATATATATGTTAACTGAGTTCTTAGAATAAAGTTTGTTTTGATTAAAGTGTCCAGGAAGACTGTTGAATCGCACCTGAAATTCAACATAAAGGTTGTAGGTCAGATGAACTCCATAATATACTTTGGAGTTTCTAAGCCCTGGCCCATAACAATATTTCAGACGCTTCCGATTTTTGTATCAGAGGCTTTTTTCCGGAAGATAGATAGGGCAAGAGGCCACATCTGTTGATTACCCAGCAAGCCTCAACTGAGCACAAGACTGGGTTGAAAGTTCATTATTAATGCACTCTGAATAACAAAGTAAAATTCAAACAATTCCTAAAGGTCACCTGAAGTCCAAGGTTTCTTTGTACATATGAAAACAGAGAGACCAATGTGTGTTTTATTCTTCCCTGGAATTACAGAGATTAAAAACAAATTCTGAGAAGGCTGAGAGTTAGATAAAAAGTAGGAAATGGAAACAGCAAGTCAGCAGCATCTGTACAGCATAAAGTCAAGTTATTAATTGTTGTTTGGCAGGGCAGAACTTGAGCATTTCTGAAAAAACCCAAGACTTTTTTGTCAAAGTTTTTTGTCTTGGACTCAGCAGGACATTTCTCAAGAATGCAAATCCAAAACAGACAAGAAACTTTATACGGTATGGGGACCACATGATGCGGGCGCAGGAATAGCAGGCTCTGGTGCCACTTGCTTTATAATCTGTCTTTTATCCTGTTTGCCTGGTAATGCTTGCCTAATCTATGAGTTAATACAACGTAGTATGTCCCTGGAAGACTTTTGGATAATTGTTGGAGAAACATACCAAAGACACGAAAAAACCTTGTAATGAAAATGTGCAGCTGGATGCGACGGTGGTGGCATTGCCTTTTCAATATGGCGACCTGATCCTCTCAACCCAGCACTCTCTAAAGTGCTGAAAATGATGACTGCGAAAGTTATCCGAGTAATGGATGTCAGACTTGGCTTGTTGACACCGAATCTAAGTGCTCATGAGATCGAGCTGCAGAATACTAATAAGAGGCTTGGTGAAACGGAGGAAAGAATCCTGAACATCGAAAATGTTGCTTCCTCAGCTGAAGCGCATATTCACTCCTTAGAAAACCAGCCACTTGGCATGTCAGGAATCCTGGAAGATTCGGAGAACCAAGGCCAAGGTCACCAGGTGGTCCTGCAACACACAAGACGTGACGCATGATTGGATCATGGGTTGGGGTGGTGTGGGGGCTGGGGGTCAGGCCATGCCCGCCATGGGAAACTGCCACGCAACGCTGCCTCACTTGATTCACGATGCCGATCTCAGCCTCGGCAACTGATCTCACTCCAGGCCCACCAACCAGGTCTAGTGCCTGCCGCTCTGCAGCAGTGAGGGGCCGCAGATCCACCGGTACCCCTCTCATCTTTCTCTTTCTCTCCAGTTATGTGCCTCCTTCCCCTGGGGGGGGGGGGGGGGGGGGTGTGACACAGAAAGTGCACAGTGCTAGACTGTTGGACACGGGGAGTACAGGCGATGGGCAGCAGGTATCCTTCATGGCCAGGGCACGCGGCCATGGTGGCCGGTATGGATGCTGGCATGTGGTGCAAGGTGGATAGCGTGTCCACTTCCGGTGGGTGCGGTTTGTACCAGGGGCACAAACCTGGCCGCCCTGAAGTCGTGCAGCTTCTTTCTGCACTGCTGTTTGGTCCTTGCGGTGGGGCCCATGGCGCTCACGGCCTCAGCCTCCTGCACCCAGGCCGAGTATACATCAGTGGGTAGCAGCCTCCTTCCCACCCCAGGGAACTGGGTGGTCCGCCGCTTCTCCACGGTGTCCAGCTCTGCGTCTGCAAACCGGGCACTTCTCTCCGTGCTGCCATTTTGTTGTTAGTTGATGAGTGTGTGTGGGGAGTAGAGTCGAGTGGGAATCAGACACCATTTTTCATTGGAGCCAATCAAGTTTCACATGGTACCAGTGCTAGCCCATTTACAGATCATGATTTGCTCCGGGACTGGCGCCAAATTCGTTGTCATGGAAGTCCACCGATTCAGTCCTGGCACCAACACCTCGGGCGAGATTCTCTGTTTCTGAGACTAAGTGACGACGCCGACACAGAATTCGTGGACTTTCATGGCAGCAAAACTGGTGCTGAACCTGGACCGATTCAGCAACTGGAACATGGTCAGTTAATTTAAAAACGGTGTGGGATTCACCGGGTCTGCGATTGACATTCGGGAGGCTGACAAGCTGCAGCCGCACATACACATTACACTCCCCACACACACCGTCCCAGACAACAAGGTGGCACTAGTTGTGCTGGAGCGCATCCATACAGCCGATAGGCCGGCTGTGTCTGCGTGGGTTTCCTCCGGATGCTCTGGTTTCCTCCCACAAGTCCCAAAAGATGTGCTGTTAGGTAATTTGGACATTCTGAATTCTCCCTCTGTGTATCCGAACAGGCGCCAGAATGTGGCGACTAGGGGCTTTTCACAGTAACCTCATTGTAGTGTTACTGTAAGCCTACTTGTGACAATAAAGATTTATACTCTGCTCGGCCTTGATAGAAGCCCCCAGCCAGCAGCACAACTGTCAGCAAACTATGGTGATGTTGCACACTTTCCATACCCCCTCTCTCTCCCTCAGCAGCCACGATGCCAGTTCCACGTCTTTTAAAAGCACAATTGAACCTCGCTATCGGGAACTCGGCCCATCGGAGGCGAAGCATCGCGGAGGCCCTGGATAGTACCGGGTCAGGCCCGCAAATGATATGCAAATGGTGTCTACTGTAGGTGCATTCTGGAATGCATTGGCGCCGCTGGAACCTATTCTCCTGCCAATTGCGTTTCACGATTTTGTCGTCAGCCAACTGAGACTCCTGCCCTTGGTCTCTGAAATGGCGAATACTGTTTGGACCAGCCAGCATTGTTCTTCCCCGCATTAAGTTGAAGTAAATTTCCTGTTATCCAGTCTGACATTATAGAGATAGTGGAGGAATCGAGAGAATCGGTGGTGAGGTAGAGTTGGATGTCATAGTGGACATTGTTACCTGCGACTGTCTCAAAAACACTGGTTCTTGGTGGTGTATTTTTATTTGGAATAAATCAATGTACAACCCAGTGAGGAACCAGTCCAGTCAGTGTGTAAACAATTAGTATAGAATATGTATTCAAGAAAAAGAAAAGAAAAAAAGCACACAAAATACACTATGACACATAAGTATATGAATAACTAAACACATCAAGTTATCTGAAGTTACCCCTTGTTCCCAAAATATACCCCCGTTCCCTGAACTCACTGAGTCACCCCCTTTCCCAAGCAACATCCAATATTAGAACATAGAACAGTACAGCACAGAACAGGCCCTTCGGCCCTCGATGTTGTGCCGAGCAATGATCACCCTATTCAAACCCATGTATCCACCCTATACCCGTAACCCAACAACTCCCCCCCTTAACCTTACTATTAGGACACTACGGGCAATTTAGCATGGCCAATCCACCTAACCCGCACATCTTTGGACTGTGGGAGGAAACCGGAGCACCCAGAGGAAACCCACGCACACAGGGGGAGGACGTGCAGACTCCACACAGACAGTGACCCAGCCGGGAATCGAACCTGGGACCCTGGAGCTGTGAAGCATTTATGCTAACCACCATGCTACCGTGCTGCCCCGTGTTAGTAACTCTATAAGTCAAATCCAGTTAATGGTTAACACACCATACTGCTTAGGTAACAAAGCCTGAGAAACAGGGCTGGATTCTCCATTTCTGTGACTAAATGTTGACGCTGCCGCAGGATTTGTGGAGTTCCATGAAAGCAGAACCGGTGCCTCACCTGGACTGATTCAGCGACCGTTGAGGGTCTAGCACCGGCACCACATGAAACGCAATCGATTCCAATGAGAAACAGTGAATGATTCGCCGGTTTTGTGATTGACAATCAGGAGGCTGACAAGCTGCAGCCGCATATACACACTTCACTCCCCACACACACCATCCCAGTCAATAAAATGGCAGCGAGGAGAGCAGCTCCATGCTTCACCAATGCCGAGCTGGAGATCCTCCTGGACTCGGTGGAGCAGAGGTGGATGACCCTGTACCCTGGCCGGGAAGGAGGCTGCCAGCCACCGCCATTCATCATGTCTCGGCGGTCAGCGCCATGGACAACACTGTTCGGATCAGCCAGCAGTGCTGAAAGAAACTGCACGACCTCCTCAGGGCGGCCAGGGTGAGTTGGCAACACTGTGCCCCTGGCACTAACCCACATCCCACACACCTGTGATCCGACCTCCCCAAAACCCATAGGGCAGCAGAACCTCCACCCTGCACCCCATGCCGGTACCCATACTGGCCGCCATGGCTGGGTGCCCTGGCCGCTGAGGCCACTAGTTACCCACCCTCTGGGCTGCTTGCGTTGGACTGCCTAACACTGTCATTTTCCCTTCCCCCCTCCACAGTAAAAGGCCGCCCATAACCGCTGGGAGCAGGAGAAGACTGGAGGGCACTGCAGGACCTGCGCACCCTGACCATGGCAGAGCAGAGGGCCTTGGTCATGGCCCGGAGGAAAGGGAGGTCACCCTGGTGGAGCTCGGCCAAGGGCGAGAAAGTGAGACCCTGCTGAGATGAGGTTCACCGTGACAAATGTGTCAACATCCCCCCCCCAAACACCACCCCACACCACCCTCACCCCCACCTGCACCCCTATACCTCCCTCACCATCACCCCCACCCTCAACACCCCCTCAAGCCCAGCCTTACCCTCAATCCCAACCTCATCGCCTCTGCACCCCCCCCCCCCCCCCCCCCCCGGCCCATGGTCTAATCATGCATCTTCTTGGAGATGGGGCGGGCTATCTGCTGGCCCCCACTCCCAGCCGGTGCTGTGGTGATCTTGGTGAGGGGTTTCCAGGATGGAAGGCGTAGTGATCACAAATATACACAAAGCTCTTTTGAAGAACTAAACTAATTTTATTAACACGACTAAATTTGAGTTTGACACTTATTCTGAATAGCAAACATACAGGTAAGAATTAAACTACAGTCACTAACACTAACTCTATCTACTAACTATAACTATCGTATCTTAACTAACTCTGCAATAGACTATGAATCTTATCTTCTTCAGCTCCAAATCTAATCTCCCCAAGCCCAAGAGCCAGTGCAATCTATAGTACTGTCCCATAGCTCCCTCTAGTGGCTACGCTTAACATAACAGAAATTCTTCACATGCTGTACATTTGTATAATGTCACAAGTGCCACAGCCAGATTCCCCCCGTTAGCCGAGCACCGACGGCGAGAGTAGGCCGGATAGCAGCCCTCGATCCGAGACGCAGGACACCTCAGCTTGATTCTGAGGATGACAATGACTTCCCATTACAGCTGTCTCGAACACCCTCCACCATCCCAGAGATACTCACGTCAGTTGGGCACTTCAGTGGAGAGGCTCTTGGGACACCATCTGGTGTGCACCACACAGTTGATCCGGTACAGCAGGTGGAAGTAGGAACACCTGAGCGGCAGGCCGACCCCAGGAACTAGCTGCCCTCCAGACAGATTTCGGGCTTCTGGAACCGACAATCTCATCGATTGTGCAGATGCAGTGGCAGAGCCAGGAACTACATGAGGTGTTGTCGGTGAACATCCAGCACCTGCAGGTGAAGTTGGAGGGGTCCAACCATGTGCAGGTGCAGGAGGTGGTGCCAACCATGCGTGCTACCCAGGCCAACACTGCATGGGTGGTGTCCGTGCCGTAGGCTTTGGGAAACGGTTTTGGCTATGGATCAGCATGTCCAAGGCCTGGGCCAATCTGTGCAGGCGCTGGCCGAGGCCCAGGACAGGGTTGCCATCTCATAGACGACTGTGTCCCAGAGCCACCTAGAAATCGCAGCAGTGCTCCTAAGCATGGCCCAGTCACCGCAGGCCATGCAATGTCGGTGGCACTGCCCAGGCGCTGGCCGCCATGGCACAGAGGGAGGTGTCTGCTCTGTGACAGAGGGAGATGGCGCAGTCACTGGCTGATGTGACACAAACCCAGAAGGTGGTGGCACAGTCAATGGATGATGTGGGGCAGTCCCAGGGGAGATATGGTCCACTCCCTGTGTTCCATGGCCGTGAGCATGCAGACCCTTGGTTGAGACCAGAGTGGGCTTCCAGGACTGGCACCATGTTGTACGGCACAACCGCTGCAGGTCGTCGCCGTGCGCAAGCGCGACCACGGACCCGGCCATTTGTGATGCGGGAGCCGGGAGTTTTACCCGGCGCCGCTGCTAGCCTCTCACCGGTCCCGGATTCGATGAGGGCTCAGTGCCAATTTTGCCGTCGTAAATCGCCCTGGAATTCTCCCTTTCTACCGGCACTTAGCCGCTGAAACGGAGAATCCATCCCTGCATCTTTTAGAGGAGAATATCTGCAATCTGCGATGGCTCGAAATGTCAGATGGAAGAATCCTCTGTGGCTCGGATCACAGATGGAACCTACTTGTCTGGCTGTTGGATGGCAAACTAGCGTGTCTCCCCAATGAGGGTGCTCACTGTTAGACTGTTTAGTCTCTTTGATATTCCCCTCTCTGGATTCTGCTGTCTACCTCTCTCAAATTCCTTGCCTTTAGAAATTATCATTTGTATAGCTCCACTGATCTCTGGTCTGGTAAAGAATGTTTCTGATATGGCCATTCACACCAAAATGTGCGCGATCTTCCCAAAAGGGGACAAAGTCCCCGAGTGAGCATGTTTTGCCGTGTTTTTCCCGGTGCTCGCAGTACCGAGAAACACATGACTATACAACGCTACCCGCTTTTAATAAGGGGCCTAAACAGGAATGCGCGGCCGAGGCAGCATATAGCCCTGTTTTTTTACAACATGACTCCCTGTTGTAGCGAGAGATTGGGATGCCGTTTTTAAATGCTGTCCTGATCTCTGAGGCCCACATAAAAATCCCCTACCTCCCCCCAGTCCACACGCAGCATGGGAGGGTCCCCCTGGCACCTCCCACACCCATGCCAGGCAACCCCAGCTCAATCATGCACACACAGAAAATGCCACTTTAGCTGTGCCAACCTGGCAGTTCCACTGCCAGCATCACCTTGGCACCTCAGGAATGCCAGGCTGGCACCCAGGTGGCACTGCCAAGGTGCAGGCTGGCACTGCTAGGGTACCCAAGTGGCACCAGCAATGCCAGGCACCACTCTGCCCAAAGAGCATGCAGCTGGGGGCCTCCAATCCCCTTGGAGGATGAGTGCCATTCCATCTGGTCCCCGTTTGTGGGGACCAGTACCAAACGGCGCTGGATAGCAGAGCACAGACACTGGAGGAGAACCACATGGTCAACTGTATCAAAGGGTATGCAGACTGGTTAAGAAGAATGAAAAGGGATAGTTTAACATAGTGCAACCACATAGGATATAATAAAGAACATTAGTGATCTTGTTTGGCTTTTATGACAATACAACAGCTTCATGGTCACTTTCATTAGCGTTGTAGCGAACAAAGTGGTGGGATTGGAATTTGCACAGTCTCTGATGACTTGTTCAGCCCAAAGCCAGTATGTACACTACTCCCAGTGAGGGGGACTAGATGGTAGTCAGGAGTAGACATCCTGATACTCAATTGCCTTCAGGGTGACTGTGACCAACTTAATGTCCTTATTTCCACTTTCACTGCGACCAACCAAGTCAGCACAGCCCAGGGAGGGACACTTGTGGTCTGTCCATCCTGCCTGAACTGCAGGTGATGGTCAGAAATTTAAAAACTTGTTTCTCATTAAGTTCTATGTTGGTTCTTCTTCATTTTCCAGGACTGTGTTGTAAGTAAGCCTGAAAACTGTTCGATCTCCAATCGGATTGGTTCATTTTTCAGGTAGCCGGCGGCCCCCTAACGTTTGGTCCTTTAAATAATTAAATGATGGGCCCAACCTGCTTTTAGGGCCTCGAACAGAAATTTGATTGCAATGAGTCGGAAAGATGTCAAGTCTGCTCGTTACACAGCAGTCAATTGAAATGTTATCAGTACCCAGTTGAGTTTTATAAAACGTTTTCTGGGCTGTTGGGGCCACTCCTGGTTAAGGCCTTTAATGAGTCCAAGGAGCTGGGAATGCTCCCCCCGACGTTATGGCAGGCATTGATTTCTTTTATGTTGAAGTGGGATAAGGATCCAGAGCTGTGGTTCGTATAGGCCAATCTCCCTGCTAAATGTGGATGCAAAATTGCAGGCAAATATCCTAGCCACAGGTATAGAGGATTGTGTATTCCAGGGGTAATGGGGAGGACCAGACAGGATTTGTTAAGGGATGACACATGACGTCCAACATTAGACGGCTCCTAAATTTAATAATGATGCCTGCGGAGGGGCGCAAGGTCGAGGTGGTGGTGGCCATGGATGCAGAAAAGGCCTTTGATCGAGTCAAGTGGAAGTACTTGTCGGATGTCCTGGGAAGGTTTGGGTTTGGACAGGGATTTGTGGACTGGATCCGGTTGCTATATCAGGCACTGGTGGCGAATGTAAGGACAAACCGGGTTCGATCAGGATATTTTAGCCTGTGCTGGGGGACAAGACAGGGGTGTCCACTCTCCCCTCTACTGTTTGCTCCGGCCATAGAGCCTTTGGCAAAGGCGCTGAGAGCATCAAGCATTTGGCAAGGGATAGTGAGGGGGGGGGGGGGGGGGGGTTTGGAACATAGGGTCTCGCTCTATGTGGATGATTTGCTCCTTTATACAACAGACCCGTTGGGGGGAATTGCAGGAATTATGGGGATACTGAAGGAATTTGGCCGGTTCTCAGGTTACAAACTGAATATGGGCAAGAGTGAGCTTTTTGCGATCCAGGCAAGGGGGCAGGAGAGGAGACTGAGGGAGATGCCGTTCAAAGTGATGGGAAGGAGTTTTAGGTAGCTGGGGATTCAAGTGGCGATGGACTGAGGTCAGCTTCATAAACTAAATTTGGGCAGGGTGATTGAGCAAATGAAAGAGGACATCCGTAGGTGGGACGTGCTCCCGCTGTCATTGGCATGGAGGGTATGTGAAATCGACAGTCCTCCCGTGTTTGCTGTTCATGTTTCAGTGTCTTCCAATCTTCACCCCCAAGGTATTTTTGAGGAAGATGAATGCGGCGATCTCGGGTTTTATATGGGCCGGGAAAGCCCTGAGGGTGAAGAAGGTCCTTCTTGAACAGGGGTGCGTTGAGGGGTCTTGGCCCTTCTGAACTTTATTAATTATTACTGGGCGACTAATATATCAATGGTTCGGAAATGGATAGTGGCGGAGGGGTTGGTGTGTGGGCGAGTGAAGGCGGCGTCTTGTAAGGGCACGAGTTTGAAGCCTTTGTTAACGGCAACTCTGCTGTTCTCGCTGGCCCGGTACTCCACAAGCACAGTGGTAGTGGCAGCCCTGAGAGTGTGGCGCAACGGAGACAGCACATGATACTGGAGGGGGTGTCGGTGTGGTCACCAATCTGTGATAAACACCGGTTTGCTCCGGGAGGGCTTGACGGGGGCTTCAGGAGGTGGCAGCAGGCAAGGATTGAGAGATTTGGAGATCTCTTCTTTGAGGAGACTTTCCCGAGCCTGGAGGAGCTCGAGGAGGAGTTTGAGTTGCCAGGGGGGAATGTGTTCAGGTACCTGCAAATATGGGATTTTGTTCGGAGGCAGGTTCCGAGCTTCCCTCGCCTCCCACTAAGAGGACAACAGGATAAGGTGATGTCTAAAACAGGGGTTGGGGAGGGTCTCAGAAATATACAAGGAACTGATGGCGTGGGAAGGGGTCCCAATTGGGGAGGTGAAGAGGAAGTGGGAGGAAGAGTTGGGAGGGGAGTTTGAAGTCAGACTATGGGAGAAGGCCCTGAGGAGAGTCAATGCATCCTCGTCATGTGCCAGGCTTAGCCTGATCCAGTTCAAGGTGGCCCACAGGGCTCTTGTGGCCTGGATGAGCAGGTTTTTTGAGGAGGTGGAGGACTGATGTGGGAGGTGTGGGGGATGTCCTGTGACTCATGTGCACATGTTTTGGGTTTGTCCGAGGCTTTGGGAATTTTGGCGGGGGTTTTCAGATGTCATGTCAGAGGTTCTGGAAGGGAGGGTGACTGAGTCCAGAGGTGGCAATATTTGGAGTGTCGGAAGATCCGGGAGCGCAGAGGGGGAGAGAGTCTGACGTTTTGGCCTTTGCCTCCCTGGTGGCCTGGAGACAGATTTTGCTGGGATGGAGGGACTCGGGGAGTCTCCAAAGTCGGGGGTGTGGGTCAGTGACTTGACAGGGTTTCTTAGGCTAGAGAAGATTCAGTTTGCCTTAAGGGGCTCATTACAGGGGTTTGCTCGGAGGTGGTAGCCGGTCATCGACTTCTTCAAGGAAAATTGACCATCAGCAAGAGGGGAATGGGGAGGCATGGAAGTGACGAATAAGGGCAGGGAATCTAATGTATGGCTAGTTAGGGTTTAGTTGGGAGAAGTTGGGTATGTTATAGTTGGATATGTTATTGTGGGGTTTTTGCGTGTGTTGGATTTCTCTTTGTTTAAAATGTTAAAATTATAAATGCCTCAATAAAATATCAGATTTTGTTCCTTTAGCCCACCCCCCACCAACATTGGCCAACTCCATCCCATCCTGGGCACAAGGCAAAAAGGCCAACATTCAAACTCCACAAATGCATGAGGGATGTTGCCAGCTCAGGCACAGAATGTTAATAATGATGGAGTCCTAATTTCAGGCAGGTTGTAGACCTCAGGTTTGGGTGTTTTCTTGGCCTGAAAATGGGCATTGGTGAATTCTTAAAGCTCTTTGTGTTGGTGATGCAGGACCATATTCATACTGAAGGACTATCAATCTGGATGTGATCACCAAGTTTATTCAACGATATTCCACAGAGTACTGCCAGGAAGCAATAAAGTTCATATAAAATTGTGGATTAAACAAAACAAAGGCAAATTAAATATCTGAGAAAAAGTCGCGGTACCTGTTGATAAAGTAACTAATCCACACAGACTTCTTCGACATACAGATGATTTTAATGGAAGTCTGGTTCAATGTTTTTATTCCAACGACTATGGTAAATTGAAATAGACCACACCAGTAAAATTAAAATTAAGTTTGGGTACACAGTGTATGTTAATTGCTATCTCTGTGCATTACAGGTACTTTCACTGAGGGGAAGACAAGTAGGATATTTTCTCAGGATTTAATGCTGGCAAGAGTTATGCCTGCAGCTGTTATTAAACAAGTTGTGTGATCTCCTCACTCACTAATCAAGGATCCTATTAAAAATATTCTTAAGGAAACTAAAGGATTGGATGGTTAATTTCCAAAATGAAAATCAAAGTCGCTATAGTCCCAGATGACCATAAGCTGCTTTCCCCTTTGAGGGGAGAGCTGACTGGGTGGTGATTTAACCTGAGGATCACCACACCTCAGGCGAGGGGCAAGGTTGAGAAGGCGAGGCCTTTATGAATAACCTCAGCCGGAATGGAAATTGAACCCACACTGTTGGCCTTGCTCTGCATCATGGCCCAGCTGTCCAGCTAACTGAGCTAACCAACCCTTTAATACAAGTAAAATCTTTTTGAAAAAATGAAGGATTTGGTGATTAGGGGCGGTATTCTCCCTTACCCAGGGGGCGGGGGGTCCCGGCGTAGCGGAGTGGCACCAACCACTCCGGCGTCGGGCCTCCCCAAAGGTGCGGAATTCCCCGCACCTTTAGGGGCTAGGCCCGCGCCTGAGTGACTCCCACTCAGCCGACTGGCGGCAACGGCCTTTGGCGCCACGCCGACCGGCAACGGGGCTGGCCGAAAGGCCTTCGCCGGTCGGCGTGAGTCCACGCATGCGCCGGAGAGTCAGCGGCCGATGACGTCACCACCGGCGCATGCGCGGTGGAGGGGGTCTCTTCCGCCTCCGCCATGGTGGAGGCCGTGGCGGCGGTGGAAGAAAAAGAGTGCCCCTACGGCACAGGCCCGCCCGCCGATCAGTGGGCCCCGATCGCGGGCCAGGCCATCGTGGGGGCACCCCCCCGGGCCCGATCGCCCCGTGCCCCTCCCCCCAGGTCCCCGGGGCCCACTCCCGCCGCCTGCTCCCGCCGGCACAGAGGTGGTTTAAACCACGTCGGCGGGAAAGGCCTGACAGCTGCGGGACTTCGGGCCATCGCGAGCCGGAGAATCGCCGTGGGGGGCCCGCAGACCGGCGGGGCGCGATTCCCGCCCCTGCCGATTCCCGGGTGGTGGAGAATTCCGGCCACGGCGGGGGCAGGATTTACGAAGGCCCCGGGCGATTCCCCGACCCTGCGGGGGGTCGGAGAATTCCGCCCTAGGAGTGTAATAATTCTGTTGTGCGTTAAAAAAGAACAGGGATCAGATAGGCACGATGTCCTGAAACTTCACAAACAAGTATTAGAATATTCAATTGCAAGTGTTCAGAAATTTCTTCCTGCTTCCTCAACGCTTATGACATAAAAACAGGTTTTCTCCATCTGAATGAGAATATTCCCCAATGTAGTAGCACCAGTTAGTGAGGACATTATACAGAAAAAAAAATCACATACACAACAAGACGCATAACATTAATTTTAAATACAGCTTTGAAAGATCCAAAAACTTGGATAAATATAAAACAGTCACAAAAAACATTCTTGCTGACGGTGGAATGTAAATTACTTTCAAAAAGAACTTCAAACCTTTTTAAAAAGAAACATTAATCAAGATTTTATTTGGTTGAGGCGAAAAGTTCCAGCTTCATTTGCAAATAGAAACGTTGTGTTTGAACAGTGGAAAGATGCAATCTCCATTTGAACATGATCTGGAGACTGGCTAAGGATATTAATACGCAATCTGTTGCTTTCATCATCAAATAATGAAATATTTATTTAAAAGAAACAGAAATGTACAGATTCTGTGCTTGAAAGAGAAGGGATTAAATCATTCGGTGGTGTTAAATATGAAGTGATGTGCTCACTATCGCCTTCGGGTTTACGTTTCTAAATTAATTAAATAATCACTCCAGTAGATTTGAATTTAGGGGCAGAGTCTCACAATGATCTACACTCTGAAAAGGATGATCATTGTTCAGAGAACTCTATAGACAGAGTGATGGGTTATAATGCAGTGCTTTAATAAAGTACAATGTAAGCTGAACAATACCAACATATTGTACTTCAGCTACAAGTAATTCACCCCAGTATTGCTCTGCCCAAGCACAACACACGTATGGAAGAGCAAAACCCATAAATGCACAAGTTGGATATACACGAATAAACTGTGGAAATTGCACCTCCATCGCTTCCACAATTTCCTTTATTCAAATGCCAGTGAAAACTCCCAGTATATTACAAATTAGACCATATACAGCTTCAATTTCTAGACAGACTCCCAAATGATACAATAAGTGGAAATTCAAATACTTGACACTAATTTTAATTCCTGCAAAACAAAAATAGTCTGTTTGATGTAAATATAACAATTCAGCAATTCCATCACAACTGCAATGCTACTGAATAAGTAGCATGTTATCCACAGTATCTTGTGTATATGGTTAGTTCTGCTCTTTTGTCAGTTTATTTAAATGTTAGAACCGCTTTGGGTTGTAATGTAGCAGCGCTTCCAATTCAGAGTTAGAATCTATCCTTGCAGTCCTGGTAATGGCAATGCATTACTTACCCCAATACTTCAATAAATAATTAAGTTGCATATTACTATTTCACTTGAATAGCATCTTCTTGTTAGACAACTGATAGCGATTAGACTCTTCATTAAGACATTCCTTTCCTAATTTAATAAACTGTGATTAATCTTCCGTCAAATATTTTTAAAGTTGGAATTTTCACTTAAAAAAATTTCCTTGAAATTTCAAATTAATTTATCCTAAATTGTTAAGATCCTCCCCTCTAGTCTCCCACAAAGCACTATCTATTTACAGGTGCTCTTACATCAGACAGTAAGATGGTGTATTGTGTGAACTTGCTCTGAATTTTCCCGCCCTTGTTCGGTTTGCTCCCTTTCTCCATTGGCTTAGCTAAGAGAATGAACTTACCTTGTGGGGGACCTTTGAAAGAGAATTCCTGTTGCACTAACCTCTGAGACAACATGCTAACAGTTTGTTGTGCTTCAGTCAAACAAAAGTTTGTCAAACCATCAGAGTTTTGCCACAGAGTTGACTATTGTCATTACACAGAGAGTTCCATATGTTTCTACACAGAAGAAGCTTTAGCTGGACAGCTAGGCCAGAGAGTTGGCTTGAAACACTTTTGAAAAACTATCCCTTTAAATGCCGTATCAATCTACATCTCTTTGTCCAAAAGACTATTTCTTTTATACCATACATCACAGATAAGTTCATCTATCCTTCAGAATATTAACTCATTTGTTACTTAGACAAGTTGCAACAACTTTGGTATGTAGAAATATGTCAGTTGGCTAAAGGACCCATAAATGGTTTTCATTCTGTACACTAACTTATGGCACAGCAATTTGAAACATATTATGGTCTCCTTTTGTGAACTACCTCCTGTTTTCCCTTTGACCTGGATATTCAGAATGCATCTATCAGACTCTTGAGAGTGATATCCATCATTTGCTCAGTGGGGTCCAGTCTAGCTTAATGTACCAACCTTAACATCATCACATTTAGTTTCTGTATACAGCCTAGGCCCCATGTATCCTACAATCCTACAATCACTCACGTTACTCAGCTTGTTTGAATAACAAGTTATGTGTGAGGACAACTTTATGAGGGTAAAGATGAAGACGAGGGTGGTTAGTTTTAACTGTTATTTTGTGCCTCATTGACTCAAAATAGTCAAGTAATCTAAACCAATGGCAGTACTCTGGTCACTGAGGACTGGCAACCAAGAGGAATGGCATGATTGTGCTTTTATTTTAAGTTGTAAAAATTACATTCTGATGGCTCCTTTCACAGCTACCTTGTACTCTTCTCAGTAAGGCTATGCTATCTTGCACAGAAGTTTGTGGCCTGCTAATTTCCATTACATAGGAAAGAATTTGAAAGGGTGAGCTAAATGTGGGATGCTGATACAATGTATGCAATTTTACATGTATTTAGTACATTTTCACAGTAACTTCACTGCAGTATTAATGTAAGCCTACTTGCGACGCTAATGTCCTCTGTGTCCTTGCTCACAGGATGAGCAGAGGATTAGGAACAAACGAGAACACAGGGATGAAGCAGGGTGGCAAATGTATGCTGAAATATTAAGGCTTAGAAGACAGAAGGATACATGAGGAGAGAACAGGGAACAAGGATAGCATGGGGAGCCGGGCATACTCCAAGTGGAACTAGCATGTATCTTTCCGATAAGAAACCCAGAAAGTGAGTGGTTGGGAAGTTTACATTACCCAGGGGAGAAAAAGACAAACAGTGGTGTGTTCAGAGGGCTGCAAATGTCTTTTTGGGTTTTACAGAGAAAGAAAAACAATTTGCTAAGTCTTTCACTTAGCTGCATTCTTCCATGGCTAGTGAATCACTTGATGTCGGGAGAGAGTTGCAAAGACAGCTGCAGACAATGCAACTTTATTTTCCCCTGTAAATGACTGGCTTATTGTGTGCTACAGGGATTAATCACAAAACTGGACATCAAAACCTACTTTTCTTAACTTGGTTGTTTTACACACCAGAAGCACTGGAAAAATGAGAAATCTGGGGTATAAATACCATACTGAACCAATCCAAAAGTGCCAAAAGTATTAAATACGTAAATAGACTTTGTAATCCAATAAGGAGTTTCAGACAGTGAAACGGACTTGCAATGTTCTTCGCCCTCTCCAGCGACAACCATTTCATAATAATATGTTCTGGTGGACCTTTTAAACAAGTGGGCCAACAATTTTGCCAAATACAGAGCCGGGAGGGATATGATATAGTTAACAAATTCATATAAACAGCAGCTGCTGTGAGTTAGCATTGCTACATTTTAGGAGAAGTTATAACAAAATTAGTTGTGGCAAGTCAGTGTAAATCGTGTGTTTTGGGATCATGTGTGTGAGATAAATTGAACAGAGCAGAAATCCAACATACCAGACAGATCTTTGGATTATATACTTTGTCTCAATTGTATTTTTAGCGGCTGTCACATTATATATCATTCATTATTGTTTTACAAATTAAAGTGCCTTTGAAGCATTCCAAAATGGACATGTTCTGTATTATTTCTCCATCAGGTAACAACTGGCCTAGTTATTGTTGCCGATACAGCAACAGTAGAATTTCTTATTCAATATAAATGTTGCAGATTGATGTCAGGCCTGCTGCTGAATTACTTTATTGTAAATTTGAGATCTCTGTAGAATATTACGAACTCATAGAACATAGAACATAGAACAGTACAGCACAGAACAGGCCCTTCGGCCCTCGATGTTGTGCCGAGCAATGATCACCCTACTCAAACCCATTTCATTTTTCATTTTCATTTCAACCCACGTATCCACCCTATACCCGCAACCTAACAACCCCCCCCCCCCCCCCCCCCCCCCCCCCCTTAACACTACTCTTAACACTAACTTACTAATTTGCAGATATTATGTGACGGATGCAAGTTTGAACAGCTGCAAAGAGCACTTAGTACTCACATATTAACTTTCTTGGTGCTTAGAATAAACGTGCCACATTTCAAATATATTTGAAGGGTAAACAGAAATCATTCACTATGCTCAAGGTAATAGGCTTTGAAAATGTATCTGCTTCGCCATCGTGGAGCTGGTGCAGATGGCTGAATTATGAAATTGTATCAGCCAGGACCATTTTATTTCAGTGACATGTTATGATAAAAAGACTGAATAATGTAACAAATCAATCTTATACTTAAGTTAAATCTAAATTTTGCAGCAAGTGTTAGTTAATGGTTTAAGTAGAATAGTGTAAGGTAATAATTTTTGTTGTGAAATGCACATCTCTCTCCCTCTCTTCTGTGCCACTGTCTCCCTTCCATGCCTGAAAGCATTGACTTAGGCACTAGTTTCCATTCCATACCTCTCCTACATGGCCAGACTTCACAAATATACTTAGATAGTAAGAGCTGGCAAACCCAGGGCAGGGTGGTCTAATCCTCACCTTGTTCTCACCAGTTGTCCAGACACATGCACTCTTCCAGGGCTGATCATCAGCGTAAACCTTAACTGATTCCTCCTCTCCTCAAGGCCAGCTGTGGCTTAACTACTGCTGGATCTGAGCTTAGTTAATTACAACAGAGTGAGAATCTAACCTGGATTGCTTGGCTTCAAATAATTGCTACACATTCACTTTGCCAAATGGCCATTGGACAATTTCCATCTCTCTGAATATTTTTATGATCTCACTGCTGAGAGCCAAGGGGAGCACACTTCATCATGCTGCTTAACAGTCGTTTTGTTCATCACAAAAGATGCACAAGCACTACAATTGGGGATGAGGCAAATACACGATAATAAACTCTCAAAGTTACAGAGGCCTCTGAAACACCAATTCTGGGACTCTGGAATCTTGTACGCAGTGAGTATATCCTTGAAAATATCAATGCTTTCCTTCTATCTGTGTGTGCACATTACGTATGCTTATCCAAATAAATTGCAGGAAATAACCTTAAAATTAGCCCACTTGAAGCTCTTGTTAAAAGAATGTGAATAAGAGCAATGGAAAATAAGTGTTTTTTTAATGTAGAAAGGCCAGTCTCTTCACACGGCAAAGGAAATCTCAGCTGCCAAAGGAAAATAAAATGTCAACTCATTGGGATCCAATGAGTATCCCCTGTACTGTAGGGGTTTGAGAAAAGATTGATCTCTTTGTGACTTGGAGAAAATTCTCAACCTCTGACCATCAAGCTGACTTGATTTATAATATTTTTGTGGTTATTTAGCAACAAAATAAAATACCAGAATAGCAGGAGGTTGGATTCAAAGTTGTTTACGTAACACAAGGACATTCTGTTGTGGAACAGCGGCCTTCTAAGCTCCTTCTGGTTAAAAGGACAGTGCTTAGCTGCTTTGATTGAGGACATTCTGCATTTCTTCCAGTTCATTCTGTGCTTCTGCATCCTAGATCAAGAGAAAGAACAGGACTGTGACATCTGGAGACACACAAAGTAGATCTTGGCATGGCAGAAGACTGACTACTTTGATTTAACTTACACTTAGCAAAGGGAAAAGAGTGGGAAAGCAAAGGGCAGGTGCTTCCTCATAAGATAGAGTGGCACTTGGAAGACTGGATACCAGAGGACAATGTCATATCAAACACTGCCCCCACCATCCTCCGTAACTTCACAGGATTATAATATGAGGAGGGAAGAGAGGACAACCAGGGCCAGTGATCCTTGGATGACAAATGAGATGGAGGGAAAGTTGAAGCAGAGAAAGGGTGCATATGAAATATGAGATTGACAATACAATTGAGAACCATGTTAAATATGGAAAATTCAGAGGGGGTGAGTGAAGGAAAAAGAAAAGCAAAGAGTATGAGAAGAAACTAGCAGCTAATATAAACATGTATCCAGAAGTCTGCTGTAGGCATATACATAGTAAAAAGAAAGTAAGAGGACGGGTTTGACTGATTCGGGACCAAAAAGGAGATACATGTATTGTTGCAAAGGGCATGGCTGAGGGAGTAAAGGCATACTTTACATGTGTCAAAGTCATAGTGAAAGAAGCGGTTGTTGAGATACTGGATTGGCTAAAAGTTGATGAAGAGGTTGGGTGGTACTTAAAGTTGTTAAGTCAGCAGGATTGGATGGGATGCATTCGAGGATACTGAGGTAAGTAAATGTGGAATACGGTGGTGATTGCGACTTGGAAAATCTGATGTCAATTTGGCAGCATTTTAAATTAGGTAGGATGTCGAAGAGGGTGCCGATTTGCGATAATCATATGTTTGAGCCGCCAGGACTGGATGCCAGGTTTCAGGGCTGGGTGGATAAGGGGATGGATGGCATGGGGACTTATTTCTGGAGGGTCAGTTCACAAGCCTGGTGGAGCTGTCAGAAAATTCAGGTGTGCGCAGGCGGATAGCTTTAAATATTTGCAGGTGATGGACTTTGCAGGAAGGCTTTACCGTTGTTTCCATAGGCACCGCCAACCTCACTGTTGAAAAAGGAATTGGCGCTTGTAAGAGGGAAGTACCTCGGGAATTTACAGGAGAATAATGGCGGCGGATACAGTGCCCCAGGCGGGGATTAAGGTCAAGAGGGAGGAGACGTTGAGGGTGGCATTAGAGGAGTGGGTATGGTGTGAGGCTTTGTGTAGGGTGAACGCCACTTCACCGTGCATGAAAAGGGGTTGATACAGTTGAAGGTGGTACACCAAGCACACTTAACTAGGGCTAGGTTGACTCGGTTGTTTGAAGGGATGGAAGATAAGTGTGAGAACTGCGAGAAGGGCCCGGAAAACCATGTGCATATGTTATGGCCGTGTCCAGAGCTGGTGAGATTTTGGGTCTCCTTCTTTAGTGCCTAGTCGGAGATTTTACACACGGATTTGGAGCACAGTCCCCCAGTTGGGTGTCAGACCTGCCAGAGTTGCAGTCAGGCGTGGGGCGGATGACTTAGCCTTTGCTTCATTGATCACTCACAGGCAGGTTCTGTTGGAGTGGAAGTCAGCTTCTCCACCCAGTGCCTTGGTGTGGCTGGGGGATCTAATTGAGTATTTGCATCTTGAGACAGTTAAATACACATTAAAGGGTGCAATTGAGGGGTTCTACAAAAAATGGCGACCTTTTATTGTTCTTTAAAGATATAGTTACCATCAGCAGTTAAGGGGAGGGGGTTTGATGCTGTTGTGTTTGATTGCTTGTTTTGTTTTTTGGTTTTGTATTTATTTAAAACATTTAATAAAATATTTTATTTATTTCTTTTTTAAATTGATAGTGCCCAATTTTTTTTTCTAATTAAGGGGCAATTTAGTGTGGCCTCCACGTACGGTTCACATCTTTGGGTTGTGGAGGTGAGACCCATGCACACAAGGGGAGAATGTGAAAACTCCGCACGGACAGTGACCCGGGGCCAGGATCGAACCCAGGTCCTCAGCACTGTGAGGCAGCAGTGCTAACCACTGCGCCGCCGCGCCGACCCCTTATAAAAATATATTTTTTAAAAATTGTTTCATGGGAAGTCGGAGTGACTTGCAAGTCAGGCATTTGTTGTCCATCCTAATTGTCCTCAAGATGATGGTGGCGAAGTCAACTGCTGCAGTCTATGTGGTGAAGGTACTACCAACAGACATGTTAGCAGAGTTCCAGGATTTTGACCTAATAATAGCGAAGGAATGATGATATAGTCCCAAGTCAGGATAGTGTGTGGCTTAGAGGGGAACTTTTAAGTGTTGCAGTTTTCATGTATCTCCTGTCCTTGTCCTTCTATGTGGTTGACGTCAGGGGTTTGGAAAATTTTGAAGGAGGCTTGCAGATTGGCAAAGTAACTAATCATTACATGAGGAAAAACAAATTTTTCTGAAAAATCTTCAAATTTTAACAATTAAACATATAAAACACATAACATTTACAAAATAAACCAATCCAAAATAAAACAAAAGCCCAGGCCCCCCATCCCTCCCCTCCCCCCCAGCAGTTGGTGGCAACCAGCTCCCCAAAATGTAATACAAACAAACCTCATCTCTTGTGGAAGCCCTCACTCACCCCCCTCAGAGCAAATTTCACCTTCCCCAAATACAAAAATTCCATTAGATTCCCTAGCCATATCAACGCACCGGGTGGTGAAGCTGACCTCTACCCAACAGGACATGCCTTTGAGCAATCAACAAGGCGAAGGCTAAAACAATCGCCCAACTCCATCTGCAACTCCAGCAAGTGCGACACCCCGAATATGGCTCCCCGGGGATTTGCCTCTAAGTCCACATGTAAAATTGCCAGCATGGTGCTGAAGAACAACCTCCAAAACCTCTCCAACTTTGGGCAGGATCAGAACATGTTACGTGGTTGCTGGGCCCCTCCCATGCCGCTCACAAGAGGTTGAGGCATTCACCCTCCGCAGCATCTCACACCACAGTCCCTCCTCCAGCACCATCCCAGCTCCTCTGCCCACTTGGCCTTAACCCCCTCCAGAGAGAGGAAAAATGAGTAGTTAGGATCTGGAATGCACTCTCCCAGACTGCAGTGGAGGCAGATTTCAAAACTAAATTGGATAATAATCTGGAGGAAAAGTTTTTACAGCTATGGGGAAGGGAAGGGCAGGGATTGGGACTAACTGAGTTGTGCTTGCTTGCAAAGAATTGGCAGAGACATGAAGGGTTGAATGGCCTCCTTCTGAGCTGTAACTATTCTATGATTCTATGGTAATACAGCCCTTCAATATCAGGATACTGTGTGTGTGATGCCATTTACTGCTGGTTATTTAATATAATACTTTATTTATTTATTAAATTTAAAGTGCCCAATTATTTTTTCCAATTAAGGGGCAATTTAGCGTGGCCAATCCACCTACCCTGCACATCTTTGGGTTGTGGGGGTGAGACCGACACAGACACAGGGAGAATGTGCAAACTCCACATGGACAGTGACCCGGGCCCGGTATGTAGCGGTTGAAAAATCGCAACTGTTGCCTCCCACATCTACAGAAACTTCTAATAAAAGTCACTGTAAAGTCTTAGGAGGGGCTACCTTGACTGATCTAGTCTCTCCTTGGAGTCGAGAAAGTTAAGGGGTGATTTAATTGATGCTTTTAGGATTTTGGAAGGAATTGATAAGGTGGACAGAAAAAAACTTTTGTCATTGGTGGTGGTGTCTAGAAGAAGGAAACATATGTTTAAAATCAGAACCTGGCGTTCTAGGGAAAATTAGGAAACATTTGTGTACAACTCTTGTGCACAAAAGGCGGCAGATATGCTAGCACTTTTAATAGTTTAAAATCTAAATAAGTCTTAGATTTTGGATTTTTTCTAGCCAAAAATATAAAAGAATATGGAGCCAAAGTGTGGGTGGATGGAGTTAGGATATTGATCAGTCATGATCTCACTGAGTGGTAGAACAGATTTGAGGGGCTAAATGGCTATCTCCTGTTGTATTAGGTTAAAGATGCTATGTAAATATTGGGCAGGATTTACCGACCACCCCGCCGTGTGTTTTTCGGCGGGGAGGTGGCTTGCCAGCGGGATCTACCAGTTCCGCTGTTGTCAAAGGGATTTCCCATTGACAGCGCCCCTCATCGCCAGGAAATCTGTGCACCAGCCTGGGACCGGAATTTCCTGCGGCTCGCCAGCGGGATCTACCGGTTCCACCGTTGTGAAAGAGATTTCCCATTGACAGCACCCCTCATCGCCAGGAAATCCGTGCGCCGGAGTGGGACCGGAATTTCCTGCTGGAGTGAACAGCCGGTAAATCCCGCCCATAAGCAGCTGTTGTTATTGTCATGCACATGATGTTATAGCAAACCTTTTTTCTGCATGTTTTCGATGAAACAGCTCACCAGGCACAAATCAAGGCTGAATGTTCCTGATCTATGTTATTTGGTTCAAACATTTTGTTCAACATCAGTTGAAGTGTAAACATCCTTAATTAAGCATGTGATAAGCATCAGTCCTTGGACAGGGGAGCCTTTTTCACGTCTCTGCTAGTGCACCGCTAGAAGTGGTGAGAACACAGATTACTGTCCTTCAGGAAGGGTGAGAGGAATGCTCAATATTTCTTTATGGTGCTTCCACTGATTAAGCACAATGAAAAATAACTGGAGAATTCAAGGAAAGTGTTAAGGGTTTCAAAAATGGTTTCAAATGAGGAGTCAGAATAAAATGAAGTTCAACATTGCAAAACTGTCCAGAAAAGCTTAACAATGATATTATGATTGGCCTATATTCTGTCCAACTCCAATAACATGAAGAGTTTTACCACACAAACAGGATGCTAGTCCTGTAATGAATTATTCTTACCTCTTTAGAGCTGATCGGCAACTCAGATGCTAATTTGAGCCAATGCTGCGCAGTTGTGTAGTTCCCAAGGTCCCTGTAGCACTGTGAATACCAGAACAGCTGAATATTAGTGACATCGAGTGGCATGGACTTTTAAGTGAATGCTGCAGCTAAAAAAATGCAGTTCGTATTTACTTGGATACCCACAAACCTAAACTTGAGTTGAAAAATAAACAAGTAAGGCAGACATTATAGTATGGAAAAAAGAAAAAGAACCCTGGAATAGGAACAGAAAATATTGGAAAAACACAACTGGTCAGTCAGCATCTGTACAGAATACCCACAGGCTTGAGGTGTGAAACCTTCAACAGATAAAGGGTGCATCCAAAATGCCATAATCTATATTTTCTCTTCATGGATGCGGATTGCCCCACTGTTTTTCCAGTATTTTCATTTTTTATTTTTGATAAATCGAATTTTCATTTACCACAATGGAAACTTTCAATAAGAGGTTGTAAAATTAAGCTAACTAGTTGACAAACTGTAATAGGGGAAACTGTCAGTGTACAGTAAAAGTCTTTATTAAAAGGAGATGATTTGTTATGCATTTCCAAATCCACACTATGTAATTGGATATTCTGGACTCCTGTACCACATGAATTGAGAAAGAGGCTGGCCAAAAATGCCATTAATTATGTGATACAATTCCTGGCTTCTTGCTGGGTCTTCAGGCTTACTTCTTCCACTGAGTTTAGCCACATACACATGTCCCTTACATTAGTTGTAAACCGCAACAACTGCCATTTCCAAAACCATTTCACTGGTTGACAGTCTTCTGAAATAATTCTGATTGGTATCTGCTCTGGATTTGACTGGCAAGTTTTTTGTGCAAAACTAATGCACTGAAATTTCCAGTCTTGCTTTTCTATACTGGTCTGAGGCGCATAAAGATTAAGCCTAACTGAATTTATTGTGGGAATACAATTATGAGATGAGGTTTATGTCCTTACTGCTGCGAACGCCCAGCACTTACAATCTTTGAAGAGCAGTTAAATTCTGGTACCCTCAATATATTACTGTGCTAAACTCTCTTTTCTTAAATATTTGTGATAATTCGGAACATTCTCTTCTTTCTGTCACCCAAGCAATGACATATCATCTTTTAAACAGAAGTGTAGACAGCCCAGCCTGATAATTGCCCAACATCCACACATGCAGACTCTGAGAAGGGGTTAGTGGATAAAAAGAACTAGCACCTCAGGACATTCATGAAAATGAAATGAAAATCAGTGATTTGCAGCCAATTCAGTACTTTAGATGTACAGTCACAATTTTAATGGAAGGGAAAACTACAGCCAATTTTCACAGAGTAAAATCCCACAACAGGTAAATAACCAGATAATCTGCTTGGATGATGCTGGTTGAGGGACAAATGTCAGGCAGGACACAGATGGTTCCTCAGTCCACCTCTGATTGATGTCATCGGATTGTTTAGGACAGGTGGGGCCTT